>NC_023752.2:18723453-19471136 GCF_000499845.2 Phaseolus vulgaris
AAAAATATGTAACTGTGTCCAAGGTTTGTCCCCAGAAACCATTCTGAATTGTTTCACTTCAGGCCTCCATCCCGAAATCCGAAGGGAACTTGCTATACTTAATCCCTATTCCATTTTCCAGGCTATTGGCCTTGCCAAACTCATCGAAGATAAAATCAGAGGCTCCAAACCTAAACCCTTTCGTTCCCCAAACCTTACAAATGTTCAGCACCACACCACCAATAACTCACGTCACCCACACCTTCCTCCAACAACCACGACTACCCAAACCAATCTCAATCACCCTGTTGTACCCCATAACCTACCACCCACCCCTACCTTACCCATTAAACGTCTCACAGCTGCACAACTTCAGGAAAAGAGAGTATTAGGTTTATGTTATAACTGCGATGAAAATTTTTACCCAGGCCACAAATGTTCTAGCTCCAGATTTCTTTTACTCCTAGACAACCCTGACTGTCCCTCGGCCTCCGCGGAAGAAACCCTAGAATTCACACCTACATATGACATGATCCATTTCCACCTGTCACCACATGCTCTAAACGGTACCCTCTCACCAAAAACCCTTAAATTCACGGGTCTCATCAACAACCTCCCAGTCACAGTCCTAATAGATTTTGGTAGCTCCCACAATATTTTACAGCTTCGCATTGCCCATCACCTTCACCTACCCATCTCACCCAGTCCCCTATTTACCGTCATGGTTGGAAATGGAGCTTTTATCACGTGTCAGGGCATTTGTCCCTCAGTTAATATCGCTCTCCAAAACACTACCTTCACAATTCCTCTTTACCTCCTTCCCATAGAAGGAGAAGATGTTGTTTTAGGGATCGATTGGTTGCGCACTTTAGGCCCAATTATAGCTGATTTCTCTATCCCCAGCATAGCCTTCACCCATCTCAACCAACAAATCACTCTAAAAGCCAGCACACCCACCACACCAACCCCAGCTACCTATCATCAGTTCTGCCAACTCCTTTCCACAAAAGCCATGGCATCCATCCATCTTTTATCCATTGACTCACCATCAGATTCCACCCTCCCTCTAGAAATCAACATACAAACACCATCCTCTCCGTTATTCTCTCTTCCATTTTCAATACAATCCATCCTTCTTCAACATCAAACCATTTTTCAAATTCCTCGAGGTCTACCACCTCCACGGCCCCATGACCACCACATACCACTCCTCTCTCACACATCACCCATTAATGTTAAACCATATCGCTACCCTCACTCACAAAAATCCACCATCTCTACCCTTATTCAAACAATGCTTCACGAAGGCATTATCAAACCAAGCACTAGCCCCTTCTCCTCCCCAGTTCTTTTGATTTAAAAAAAAGATGGTACATGGTGTTTTTGTATGGACTATAAAGCCTTAAATGCAGCCACAATCTGTGACCGCTTCCCCATTCCCACCATTGATGAATTGCTAGATGAATTGGGTTCGACTATTGTTTTCACTAAGATTGACTTATACTCTGGATACCACCAAATTCACCTCACCCCCATAGATACTCACAAAACAGCTTTCAGAACAATGGATGGTCACTATGAATTCCTAGTGATGCCTTTCGGCTTGACAAATGCACCATCAACTTTTCAAGCAGCAATGAATGATCTACTTAGGCCTTATCTTAGACGGTTTGTTCTTGTCTTTTTTGATGATATTTTGGTCTACAGTCCCACACTTCAGGACCACCTAACTCATTTAGAGCTTATTTTGCAATTATTGGCACAACATCATTTCTTTGCTAAGCTATCTAAATGCAGCTTCGCTACCACCCAAGTTAGCTATTTGGGTCACCTTATTTCATCTATAGGTGTCGCACCAGACCCAGACAAAATTCAAGCAATCACAAGTTGGCCACAACCACGTTCACTCACAGATTTACGTGCTTTCCTCGACCTTACGGGTTTTTATAGAAAATTCGTTCACCACTACGCCACTCTCGCCTCTCCGCTCACCGATTTATTACAACACAAACAATTTACATGGACATCAGCGGCACAAGAGGCCTTTCAAATATTACAAGCACACATGGCAAAAATTCCTACACTACGCCTTCCAGACTTCCAACAACCCTTCACAGTGGAAACAAATGCCTCTGCTGTAGCTGTAGGGGCCGTCCTCAGCCAAGCCAACCATCCCATAGCTTTCTTCAGCAAAAAAATGTGTCCCCGCCTCCAATCCGCATCAGTTTATGTCTGAGAAATGCATGCAATTACAGAAGCAATTAAAAAGTGGCGTCAGTATTTACTTGGTACACATTTCACCATTTTCACTGACCAAAAAAGCCTCAACACCCTGTTATCCCAAACAATCCAAACCCCAGAACAGCAAAAGTGGACTGCCAAGCTACAAGGATATGATTTTAAGATAGTATACAAACCTGGAAAAACAAATGTTGTAGCTGATGCTCTTTCCCGCCAAGAATCGACACCCAAATCAGTGTTTTTGTCCATCTCTTCTCCCATGCCGACCATCTTCCAAACCCTCCAACATTACTTCGCCACCAGTGACGGCTTCCAAGTAATACAGCAGTACACTCACAACCAACCTTCACCATCCCTATTCCACACACGCAAAGGACTGTTATTTTTTCGCAACAAAATTTTTCTTCTAGAGGCCGACAATTTTCGCCAACAGGTTCTCCAAGAATGCCATGAATCTCCTACCGCAAGTCACTCAGGTTTAACATCCACATTGGCACGAGTGGCCGCGTCCTTCTACTGGCCAGGATGGATGAGGGACGTTAAAACCTTCATACAACAGTGCTCTCCATGTCAACGCAACAAGTACCTACCAAAGAAAATTCAGGGGTTAATACAACCTCTCCCAATACCAGATCAAGTGTGGGAAGACTTATCCATGGATTTTATTACACACCTACCTTCATCCGCGGGTCACACCGTCATTGGGTCATCTGTGACCGACTCACAAAATACGCCCACTTTCTTGCGCTTCCAACCCACTACACAGCTGAGAGTATTGCACGACGATTCTCAAGCGAAATATGTTGCCTTCATGGGATTCTAAAATCCATTGTGTCTGACCGAGACCCCATTTTCATTAGCAAATTCTAAAAAACCCTGTTTCAAGCATAAGGCACAACCCTCAAGTTCAGTTCATCATACCACCCCAAGACAGATGGCCAAATAGAAGTGATAAACAGAGGCTTAGAAGCATACCTTCGTTGTTTTACCAGTGACCACCCGACCTCGTGATATCGCTTCCTTCACCTTGCGGAACTGTGGTACAACACATCTCATCATTCAGCCATAGGAACATCACCCTTCACGGCGCTTTACGGTCGTCCACCACCATCCACTTTGGATTTGCTCCATACCCCACGCTCCGGGACCACCGTGACCGAGCTCCTCCACCAACACACCGTCATCTTACACGAATTGAAGAAGCATCTCCAGTGCACACGCCAACGCATGCGGGACAATGCTGACCGACACCGCTCGAACGTGTCCTTCAACATCGGCGAATGGGTATGGCTCCGCCTCCAACCGTATCGACAACAATCCGTGGAACGTCGCGTTTCACATAAGCTCGCGCCGCGCTACTTTGGACCGTTTGAAATCCTCCGCCGTATCGGCGCGGTGGCGTATGAACTCCGACTGCCAGCCACTTCGAAGATCCACCCCGTCTTCCACGTTTCGTTACTTCGAGGCTACAAAGGACCCCCACCCTTGCACTTTTCAAACTCAAACTCAAGTCGCATCTCTCTGCCCACTAAACATAACTCTAATTCAAACTCCCTCTCACCTACTTCAGTAGCCGCACCAACCCTGCCCACAACAATCAATGTTACCTCACAGCCCCTTTCACCTAATTCAATAGCCAACCCTACTCGGCCCACCAAATTTAACGTTACCACACCCCCCCTTTCACCTAATTTCCTAGCCACACCACCCCTCTTACCCAATGACCAGCCACCACGTCAAAAGCTGCATGCTCAAATTGGATTTTTGGCAATAGATGTAGTTGAATTGTTTTTACACCTTTGTTCCTACCGGTTGACCTAGCGCAAGAGCGTTGCCTCGTCACGTTCTCCCTCACCAGCTTGACACCACGTGCCCTTCAAGTCCACACCACAGATAGCCTCTCTGAGAACCTGAAAAACACAAGGTGGCGCCTCTGCGGCCGGTGGCGCTCCGACAATCAAGTCAGTGACAAGAACACCCAAAAAATGAGAGAAAAATATACTCTGCAGAACCGTACTAAAGTGCCCTCAACCCAAAGCAATCAGCCGTAATGAAAAACGTACCTCTGCAAATTCTGTTAAGTTTACCTTTATAGCTAGGTTTTTTCTCTCTCCAGGCAGTTACGCTTTGGACGCGTGGCTCGCATCCAACCCTGCACGTGTCACCATCTGGGCTGGGGTAGCAGGTAGCACCCAGCCCTACATGTGTCATCATCTGAGCTAGGATAACTTGAGCTTCGTTTCCATATTGCATCCAACCCTACACGTGTCATCATCCGGGTTGGGGTAACAGGTAGCATCCAACCCTACACGTATCGTCATCTGGGTTGGGGTAACTTGAGCGTTATTTCTGTGTAATAACCAGTCGTGCGGCTAAGTTTCTTATTCAAAGAGTAATCTAGCACATACTACGCTGTGAAACACCACATGACAAGGCGAGTACCGGATGCAACAAAGTGCATCATCTTTGTGATATCCTTGTCGTGAGTGTCACCCTCCCCATTGCTACACCGTACACGTTCTAGCTGGGGAAGCCTTGCCACCAATGAATGTCCACTCTGGGAGTCCCGTCGCCGATGAGCAAGGTGTTCCCCCCAGCTTACTCGACCTTCGTTCCCCACGCTGGTGCAACAACCATCTTACTGGAATCACTCGCTGGAAACTACTCTTCTGAGCCTCCAACGGTTTTAACTAGGTTTCCTGGAAGATCCGGCGATGTGCCCCCATAGACGACGTCTGACCACTCGATCTCCCATTGTCTAACACGTCGATGTCACACAAACCCGGCGACAACCAGCTATGTTCATTGCAGCACGCCACTTCCATGAGTCGACGACTATGCTCACTCCTGAACCATTCATCTCTCCCTTGTCCACGTGTTCTGTTGAGCACGCCCCACATGGTCACGTGCCAGACACGTCATCACAACCGATGACCTGGTCGGTACAACCTTAAAACAATAGTTTCCTCCTACATATAATTTAAGTTTTTAAAAACTTTTCATTTTTCTACAAGTTTTTTTCAATTTTTACATTCCTTTATCTCCTTTTGGATCAATCATTTCTTAGAAAAATACATCTTTTTTAAGATATTTTACATATAATCCATTCATTTTTCATGTCTAATTTGATATGAAAATTAAAAAGATTTGACATTTATCACTCACTCTATCTATTAAACGAAAATGTAGCTAAAAGAATCAAATAATAACAATTTTTTTAATTTTAACTTCTTAAATAAACAACAACATAATATCTCTTTCTTTATCTAACCCATATTTAAAATTTGAAACATAACAAAAAAAAAATATCCTAAAAACTTATATAAGTTCAAATTATAAATATTTTCTATATATTTTCAATAATATGAATGTCAATACTCCTCCTAATAACGATTAAGCTATGTAAATAACACTACCTCACCAGTCTAACCATCTCAATAAAATATTTAATAATCACAACAAATCTCAATAAAATTACTGGTATCGATATCTAAAATATTATTAATGAAAAATTAAATTAATTTTTAAATTGGTATTTAATTAGTTTTCAAGATTTTAGTTATCAATTATTATAAATTTAATGGTTAAAACATTGATAACTAATTAGATACCAATTTAGAAACTAATTTATAAATTTTTATTAATAATACAAACTACTTTATATTCCAATATTTTCTTAGTTTATAAAATAATATCTAATTTAGTAAATGTAATAATTAATTATTTTTATCTTTAAAATTAGTTTTTATTTATTAATTTTCTAGTTGTGAGATAAAGAGAAAAGGGGGAAAAATATGAAGGATTATATTGATTTGTTGTCGTAAAAAAGACACATTGAGTTACTTAGCCAACTTGACGAAGTTAATCCAATATTTTCCTAATTCTTACAACACATACTAGAAAAATAAAAAAGACAAGACAAAAACCAAGATCTCGAACCTTAATAAATCTCAACTGAATCCCTTATGAAATCCTATCAAAAGAACCAACAAAAATTATAAAAAAAACATCACTTGAAAAGGATAGTAGTCTAAGAAGAAATAATGATGAGTTTCTCAATCTAATTATTTTTTAATCCATTGATTTAGTAAATAAAACTTCAATTTCAAGCTAACAACTGACTCTAAATATTGGAGAACTGATTTTGTACTTTTAGAAAATATTTGCATTAATAGCCTGAATATAAAAGTATTGAATTGAAGAACCTCAAGCCTCAAAATATGATGTTTTGATAATAAAGAATAAATTTGAAGATGGATACATATGTTTAGATGTGTTAGCTTTCTGTATAAATGTTATTAGAGTCTTTCACATAAAGATAATCATAAAACCAACACACAACCATTACAAACGACTTAAAATATTTTAGAAAAAAAAATGTTTTAAAATATTTCTAAAACATAATTCATTACATCTTTTGTTTGATCAATTAAATTGATCTGGTGAGATTTAAAATAGTATATAATCGATTAACTTTATTACTACAATTATTTATTCTAAAACACTGTTAAATTACTTTATTCAAAGTAAAATCTAAGATAGAATTGTCAATTACAATACTATTATTATTATTATTATTATTATTATTATTATTATTATTATTATTTTAAAACATAAAATTATTATTTTATTGCTTTCTAGTTTACTTTTTCAAAATATTATTAAAATTGTAATTAAATAAACATTAAAATTTTGATTTTAGTACTATAAATTAAACTTTGATATTTCCATGAAATTCTTATTTTAAAAATCAAGGAAAAATTATTATTATTATTTTATAAATTGAAATTAAAGGGCTACATAAAGCATCTCTTCAAGTAGCTTTAAAACTACATATTAATCCTTTGTTTAATTTTAATATAATAGTTCGAATAAGTATTTCACCTTTAACAGAAAAAATAAAATATAAGATAGAATAAGCTTTCCAAAGTTATTCTTAGAGTAACTTAGATTTTTTTTCACAAATAAATTTATTCATATTTACAAAATTTTAATTTATTAAATATTTGAAAAAAAATCTAAATCAAATTGTTGAGTAATAATAATTGTGTTTCAAATAGATTTTTTGTGAGATATCTTTAGTTTTACTGAAATTCAATTATACATGTAGGTACTCGACTAGTTAGCCTCCGGCTATTCTATGTCATGTTCCCCAAATCAGTTAGCAACATTATTAAACAATCATCATACGATAATTACATGGAAACCATGATCATCTACTAATTGGATTTCATTGGACCATGTCTGTCAGTTCGTACATCCTAGGATTCAAACCTGTAAATAGACAACCCTCTCTTAGAAGGGAAATAATGAAAATTGTATCATGAACAGTCAATACTTTAACCCTTAAAAATAACTTGAACGTGGTACTGTATCAAGAAGAGAGAATGAACAATATGACGAAAAGACCGAAAATTGAGGACAAGACTAAGGTGAATTAAGGGAAGTCTCCATTCCTCAAGATATGATGAAACTTTTAAGATATTGGCAACTATAAAAGTAAATTATTGGATAGCAACTACCTTGAAAACTAATATAAAGGTATAGTTTTAATAAAGAATTAGACAACTAATACTAGTTTAGTAAAATTACGTGAGCAACCTACCAAGTCAAATTTGACTACAGAAATATTCCTCACAGATTTGACGAGGTATGTAAATTTTGTGAAAGAAGAAACAATAGAAGGAGAGAGTGAAATGAAAGATGTGATTGTGAAGCCTGTTTATTCTATTCACTTTTTCTATCAAGGAAACTGAATGAAAGATGTATAAACATTTGCATGGCACAAACCGTTGACTTCAAAGGGACACTGTCAAATCTTACAGTGGCCATTTGGTTCGTAGTAATGGATTTCAGAAGCCGTGCAAACAACATGTTCGTTGTTTTGTTCATACTGTGTTGTTGTGCTTTGGATTTTGGTACTGCCACAGACACCATCAACTCATCTCAGTTCATCAAGGACAATGAAACTATAACCTCCACTGGTGGCAACTTCACCTTGGGCTTCTTCACCCCTCAAAATTCTACCAATCGTTATGTGGGAATTTGGTGGAAAAGCAAATTCCCTGTCACATGGGTGGCTAACAGAAACCAACCACTGAGTGATTCTTCTGGTGTTGTCACCATATCTGAAGATGGGAATCTTGTGGTGTTGAATGGTCAGAATCAAGTGATTTGGTCAACAAATGTGTCAACGACATCATCCAATACAAGTGCCCAGCTTTTAGATTCTGGTAAGCTAGTCCTCACTGAAACCACAAGGGGAATCATCTTGTGGGATAGTTTTGAGCACCCTTCAAATACGTTATTGCCCGGTATGAAAACTTCAACCAATGTAAGAACAGGTACGAAAGTAGAAATTACATCATGGAAAAGCCCTTCTAATCCCTCCGTTGGGAGCTTTTCTTCCAGGGTTCTTCGACGCATAAATATAATTGAAGTGTTCATTTGGAATGAAACTCGACCATACTGGCGCAGTGGTCCATGGAATGGTGGGATCTTTACAGGGATATCCATGTCATCGTTTCTTTATTCTTTCAAAGCTGGGGATGATGAGGAAGGAAATACATATTTCTATTACACAGTAGCAAGTCCGCAACAAATTTTTATGTATATGTTGAATTCGCGAGGCCAATATAACCAAATATCGTGGAATGATAAGAAGAAGGAGATGGAAATTACATGGACTAGTCAAGAATCAGATTGTGATGTTTATGGAATATGTGGGTCATTCGCTATTTGTAATGCAGAAAGCTCACCAATATGCAATTGTTTGAAAGGGTTTGAGCCGAGGAAGAAAGAAGAATGGAATAGACAAAACTGGACTAGTGGATGTGTTAGGAGCACACCTTTGCAGTGTGAAAGGGTCAGAGATCAAAACGTAAGTGCAAAGGAAGATGGCTTTTCGAAACTGCAAATGGTTAAAGTTCCCGATTTTCCAGAAGGGATTATTGTTGACACTGAATGCAGAAGCCAATGCTTGGAGAATTGCTCTTGTGTTGCTTATTCTTTTGATGTTGGAATCGGTTGCATGTCTTGGACTGGGAATCTTATAGACATACAACAAATGGCAGAGGGAGGACTTGATTTATATGTTCGTGTAGCTGACTCTGATCTTGAACATGGTATGCTAGGTCTGCTCAAACATTTAAAACACTGTTTCTTTGAACTGGATTCCTCATATTTTAAATTTATTTTTTTCTACATAACAGATAAAGGGACAAACACAGCAATGATCACTGGAATTACAGTGTCAGTAGTAACAGTCATCATAGTTACTTCTGCATATGTCATGTGGAGGACTTCTAATCACCCAGGTATGTTATCTTTGTATTGTTTCAGAATTAATTGATAATAAATTTTACATCCGGCTGGTAAAGGACCTAATTAAGCTTACGTTATGTTTGTAACACCAGCCAAAATATGGCATTCAATCAAATCAGCAAGAAAAAGGAACATCAAAGCTTTTCAATTATTGAACAAAAAAGGTGAAACACCAGAACATCCAAGCCACCAAGTAATAGAAGAACTGTCACAAGTTAAACTCCAGGAGCTGTTACTATTTGATTTTGAAAGGCTTGCAACAGCCACAAACAACTTCCACCTGTCCAACAAACTTGGGCAGGGTGGTTTTGGACCTGTGTACAAGGTACCTTTAAACAAAGTTATAATATTTGAATCAGTTCTGCAGTTCTCATCTTAATATTGTTTTCGCAGGGGAAACTGCAAGATGGACAGGAAATAGCAGTTAAAAGACTTTCTAGAACATCTGGGCAAGGTCAAGAAGAATTCATGAACGAAGTAGTGGTCATTTCCAAGCTTCAACACCGTAATCTTGTAAGACTTTTTGGCTGTTGTATTGGAGGTGACGAAAAGATGTTGATATATGAGTACTTGCCAAATAAAAGCTTGGATGTGTTAATCTTTGGTTAGTGTTTTATACCTTCTCTAGTGTTTTTCTCATAACCAATTCCATACTATTTTTGTTTTTATTTATTTAGGACACAATTGTTCAAGTTATAAACATTCATTTAATAACTAGTGAGTTTTCTTTGAAAGCATGCTAATCAGGGCCTTTAGATGACTCAACTTCTAATACTGTGTTCTTAAAAGTATAACTCTACCCTTATGTTTCAGATCCATCAAAAAGTAAACTCCTAGATTGGAGGAAGCGCTGTAGCATAATAGAAGGAATAGCTCGAGGATTGCTTTATCTTCACAGGGATTCCAGACTAAGAATCATACACAGAGATTTGAAGACAAGTAATATATTGCTTGATGAAGAACTAAATCCAAAAATATCAGACTTTGGTATGGCAAGAATATTTGGAGGGAGTGAAGATGAGGCCAACACTAACAGAATTGTTGGAACATAGTAAGTCTGCTCTTCTGTCCACCATAATATATATCAATACTTGGAGAATCATTCTTTTATATATGAATGCAGTGGCTATATGTCCCCCGAATATGCAATGCAAGGACTATTTTCAGAGAAATCAGATGTCTTTAGCTTTGGTGTTTTGGCACTAGAGATTGTAAGTGGAAGAAGAAATTCAAGCTTTCATGATGATGAGCATGTTCTTAGCCTCTTGGGATTTGTAAGTCTAGAAAATCATTTCTCATTTACAGGAACTTTTGCCTTTTGTTCATTCAACATCCAAATGTTTACTTTTCTTTTCATTTTAGGCCTGGATACAGTGGAGGGAAGGAAATATATCTTCTTTAATAGATCCAGAAGTGTATGATCCTAGTCATAATAAAGATATTTTAAGGTTCATTCACATAGCACTTCTATGTGTGCAAGAACTTGCTATAGACCGACCCACCATGGCTGCAGTAATTTCTATGCTTAACAGTGAGGTTGCATTTCTTCCACCTCCAAATCAACCTGCATTCATCCTGAGGCATAATTTGCTGAATTCAGTGTCATCTAAAGGAAGTCATAGATTTTCTTCCACCAATACTGTTAGCATTACAAGTATCAGTGGAAGATAGAAAATAAGAGCTCTAAGAAAGGAGAATCAAGCACAGTTACAACCAATTCTTTTACAGCATTTCCCAGCAATGAGAAAGCACCCAGCATTTGAATTGGTTACCAGCAACTGAAATGAGTTCTCTTTGATGGGTGTTCAGTTCTGATTGCAAACAATATAAATAGGTGTTTTGCCACCTTTTGAAGATGTTTTTGTCATTTTCTTGTTTTTCCTCCTTTTGTATTCATGTTACATATTTGCTTTATTAATTAACGTGACCTTATATTTTTTGTTTCAGTTTGCTAAATATAGTCATAGTAGTAGGCCCTTTTAAGATAAAAGTAAGTCAGTCTGGTAATTATAATGTATATCTCTTAATTTCTTAGTCTGTTCAAACTTTCATATTAATCGTAAATGTAAATGTTGTTGATCAATTAAAAAACTAGATTCCTTGCTTTAAGCTGGAATAATGCCAACGGATTAGCTTCCTCCTCTTGCCTGTTTCATTTCTTTGAGTCATAATACCAACCTACAATACAATTCATTCAACTACGGTAGCAAAGTGAGAAATTTGATTTAGTTGTTCTTCAATAGAGAATGAATGTGGAGTTCCTTGGATCAGAATCTTCAATCCCTTCTCCTATTTCAATTTCTTCTGGATTCACTTTATTGTATATTGATTTTCGTGATAGAAACTTAATCAAACAAGCGTCAATCAAATTCAACAAATCTTATCATAAAAACAAGGGTTCACTTATATATTTAGTATCTCACTAGTTCCAAAGTTTACTTGTGAGATGTTTATCTTCTACCTCTTGAATTAAGCAAACAAAAGTTTGATTAAGACTAAGTGAATTCACCAAGAACTCTAATTAGTTAAGGAAAAGAACCGAATTCTCAACAAGCGTTCAGAAATAATTCTTTTGACATAAACCATATTCAAAAGACCAACAGTAAAACACAATCTGTTATAAAGAATTTAAGAATAAAACTTTATTGAATAGAAACTATTCTAAATTTATTGCAAAATCATGATAGAATCAACCCCAAAGAGTTTAGTCTTCCATACGGAGGCAAAATGAAAGGAGTACTACGAAGAAAATAAAAAACTAAGAAAACCCTAATGTTCTCCGTCAAACTCTGAAGCTTGATGAATTCTTCATGAAGCTTGTATCTTTTTTATAGGTTTATTCTACTGCAATAATCTGATAAATATATCTTTGTTAAGACAAGTTTCAAACTTTCCAGAATTTTTGCATTTTGTTTCCTATTTAATTGCAAATTTGTTTCTTCGTATCTTCACGAATGATTTGCTTCCAATTTTGTTTATTAGATATTGTAGATTTTATTCTCTAAATTCTTTTGACTCAGATTTCTTTTTCCATTTTGATTCAAGGGAACAACTTAGGCTTTCATGTATTGGGCTCACTCGCAAAGGTAGACAATTCCTTCAGACCATCTACTCTAGCTAAAAATATAAAAATTAGCATAAATAAACTCAATTAGATGAATCTCAATTAAAAGAGTGAATTTATTCGTGATTACAATCCAATATTCTATTATTAAAACTTTAAAGTGTAAATAAAATAATGTTCATCAATTACCCAATATAAATATCTTCTACCAAAACATAATTTAAAATGTTGATTTGACAACCAAGTAAAACACTTTTCATACATACGGATTTACAGAGAAACAATAAATTTAATTCTTTCTTACTTAACAATAAACACAAATGTATCACCATAATAAACCCCAACCATTTAAGAGTATTTATTTAGAATCAGTAAAGTTTTATGTTTGTAAATAGAATCATCAAGGTATAACCTTGTTCTATACACCCATTTTATACCAATCATACATTTGTTCTTCATTATTGAAATGAGTTCCCAAATATCATTTTTTGTTAGCCATAGCCAACTCCCCTTATTCCATTTTATTTGCATTGAAACTTCTTCATAACAACAAGGTTTATTAACCTCAAAGCTACATTTTTCATAAATTTCAAGCAAAGACTTAGTTTTGAGCATTTGAGAATCAGATTATATACTTTTACTTTCATTTTCCTTTTGTATGTTGTTCTTCAGTCTTTATGCTTATGTGAACTTGATTATTTTTCCAATCCAAATATGCATTCTCCTCAAATTGAATATCACTCTAACCATAATATAATTTAACTTTAGATTCTACATTCAATAACTTTGGATCTTTTAGTCAAAACAAAAAATTTACCTTTCCATTCACCTGAACATTTTTTTCCAAGCTTCACTTTGGTTTGAACAACCCTATCCAAAAAGGTGAAGATACTTGAATTTTGTGTCATGCAATTTGTGCAACCATGATTAACATAAAATACATTCTTTGAACTGGTAATATAGGATTGAGTGGTGATGACTATTTTACGGAAAATGTATCGTGTCAAAAGTAATAAATTTGTTCCTAAGGACGGATATCGAACTCATAAGGAACAGTTGAATTCGCAAGTATAATATTCACTAAATAGAAAATAATATATAAAATTTTGTTGGATGTTTGTTGTGTATGATCTTGCAAGAATGTAAAATAAAGCAAAGTAAAGAGTTGTTTGATTCAATTGGGAAAATTGAGATTGGGGTTCATCATTCTCACCCTTTTGTATTTTGAAAAGCATAATAATATTCTATCTTTGATTGATATTGATGTCTATCTAAAATTCATTTATATCGATTCATCACATATAAAATTATTAGTCTCCTAAATATCGATTCTTCGCATATTTATAAAAACTCTCACTACAAGAAAATCATTAAATAGAAACTAATTTTAAAGACAAAAAATAATTAGTTGTTATATTGACTAAATTATAGAGACCATTTTAGAGACTGAAAAAGTTTTTGGTTTCTAAATTAGTTTCGAATATTGTTAAATAGTTTATAAATTGGTATCTAATTAGCTACCAAGGTTTAACTACCAATTATTTATATTCTAAATTTGGTAGCAAAAACCTTGGTAGCTAATTAAATACCAATTTAGAAACTATTTAACAATAACAAAAACTAATTTAGAAACCAAATTTTTTTTTAGTCTCTAAAATGGTCTCTAAGTTAGTCAATATAACAACTAATTATTTTTTGTCTCTAAAATTGGTTTCTATTTAATGATTTTTTTGTAGTGTCCTTATCATTACGAGCATATGTAGATAGAAATTAACATTTCAAATATTCCTAACATTCAAATATGTTAGGCATTATCATTTAGGTCAAATGCTTAGAAGTATTTTTTAATCAAATCTAATGATCAAAATCATGATAAAAGCGTTGAGAATAAAACGACAATATCAAATATCAATTAAGACCAAAATATTATGTTTAAATATCACCTCAATACATAAGAGTTTGAACAGATTACTCTCAGTCCCAAAGGATAGAATTAGTCGCTCATGTTGGTCATTACAAGCATGGAAAGCAAGAAAAGAAGATCCAGGATGTTTCTCCTTGACGGTTGTCTCCTTTAGGTTTTTCTATCTCCTTCTATTATCCCAATTTATCTTTAGGGTTATGTCTCACACCTCATATTTAACCTAATTGGGTTTAGACTAAGTAACTTCTGGCTTGGACGAGTCTGGGGTCGCTTGGGCGAGTTCCTCTGGAGTGCATATGGCCTAGGCATGTTTGGGCGAGTTTTGAGCATTCCAACCTTCCCTTTTCATCTTGTTTATTCTCCTTTAGCCCTTTCATCTTCATTTTCCCCTAGAATCTTGAAATTAACACAAATTTGGGAATAAATCATTCTTATTCATATTATAATCACAAAATATGAAAAAAGGTTTAAATTAATAAATTAGAGGTTAAATTATAGTTATTTTATCAATAAATATCCTTAAGTACTTGTATTTTAATATGAAATATTACTGAAATATGACACTTATCTATGACCACAAAAAAATCATCCTCATTTTAGGTTGCTTATAGTTAAAGTTGGCTTTAATGCATATTGTGGTTGAGTTTGATTCTCCTTAAATCTACAACACCACTCTTTATGTCCCCAATTTTTTCAATTGTTAGATTGAATTTGTGGTTTCCCCTAACATTAACAATCTTTTGACATGATTTTGTTCTTTTGCGTATAGTATGAGGATGAAATTTACTCCATGGAACTGATTCATTAAAACTAGGGATGGCAATAGGGTAGCACAAATGCAGGTTTGTTAACATTTTACCTTAAAGTAACTGATTAAATGAGAAAATGGTGTCCAAGTAGCCCCAAATCCTATATCTTGGCCTCCTAGCTTCATAAGAAGAAGTTATATTTAGTTGGCAAATAAAATTTAGAAAATTCTCAATAGAATATGTCAGTTAAATTTTTTTTAGATCAAATTAAAGTCTTTCTTAAATCAAATTTATGTGTAATATATCAGTGTAACTAACAATCACCTTTTTTTTATAATAGTCTACCATTGAAATTTGTCAATGAAACATGTCCAATAGTGCTAAAATTATCAAATTATCTAAATAGTTTCACTTCTCCTTAAAAGAAAAAACTATTCAACCACAATAAATAAGTTTGTTTAGCTAAGGAGAACATATTGCAAATCAGAATGTAGTTTAATTTTCTTAATATATTACCTCAAAGTAACTAAATAAATGAGAATCATGATTTTATTTTACAATAACATAGCAAACTGATAGTGTAGGAAGTATTTGTAAAGATGTTAGTAAAAAAAAATTACTCTGTTTATTCTACCTCATCAAAAGATTCAAATAGAGGAAGCTCTTCCGATGTCCATTATGTTTCTAACTGCTCTTATGAATAGCAACAACTCTTGTATCTAGCCCAAAAGTTGGCTCATCCATGCATATGACACATTCATGATCTAAAACATAGTAACAATGAAACAACTTATAATGTTAACAATAAATGTATTGAGTTAAAAATAACATGGCCTACACATATAACTTATTTATTTGTTATTTAAAAGCTTTTGAGTATTCAGATCTAAAATGGATTGATGTTTATTATTTTACAATAAAACATCAAACTAATAATGAAGGAAATATTTGAATTTGGGGAAAACTAAAACATGTTTAGAAGTTGAATGAACTGATTCATTTAATTAATTGAAGGAAAAAAAAAGAACATTGTCACACTTGACACAACTCTTTTTCTTTTGAAGTCTTCCCCTGCAAAAAAATGCTTTGCTTCTTGTTTTATCCCTCGCTGCAATTGAACCCATATGTAGGCCTTAAGGAACCTCTGATAGCGGCAAACCATATTAGTTTGCGATTTGAAATTCAAATTCAAAATTTTCAACTATTGCTCAAACCTGTACCCACCAATATAACCATGAGCTAAAGAGAAATGGAAATGTAGTATTTTGGTAAAAAAAATATAAACTTTAAAAGACTAACACATGTGTATTGAAATTAGTCCAAAAAAGCTTTTGCGAAAAGTGACCAAAAAAAGTTTTAGAGCATGAATTAGGCAAAGACTAGAGCAAATATGTGTTATACAACGTCTGAACAGTTCAGAAATTTGTGAAATATTGCACTATGTTTTTAGGGTTTCCCTCACAATCACAATAATATTGTCAACCTACACCATGAAATAAATAAAAAATATAATAAAACGTCAAATATCTATGAAAAATGTAATATTTTTTTAGAGAAAAAAAATTACAACTTTCAAATACAAGTGGAAAGATCACAAATATAAGGGTGAAAGATTTGTTAATCATACTAAAATAGGGTTAAAAACCCTAATAAAAATCTCATGACACCAAAACAAAAGTTATTCATAATAAAATGGGGTAAAAAACTATAATAAACTTTTGATGACCAAAACTCAAAAAATGAAAGTTAAGGAAACAGGAAAGGAGTTAAAAATCATAAAAAGCTCATATGCAACCAAAACATTTCAATACGCCAATCAAGAAAGATCTTGCCGTGAATATGGAGGAAAAACATACAAACATTGACTAAAAAATGACATTGAAGAAAAAATCGAAAAACTATGTATCACAATTTCGGTAAAGACCTTTTCCTCAGCGTGGTTGAAGATACAATGAACGCATTTGTTGCAAATACACTAGGACAAAAATAGGGTAAAGCTAAGAGAAGGGTGACTTTGAGAGAAGAGACATGAAGCAACAAAAGCTAGAGAGTGCTTGTGAGAGAGAAATTGAGAAGTGAGTAAGTGAGAAATAAAGAAACGTGAAGGTTGGCAAAGAGTGAGACTAGGGCGCTGTTTGTTTCTCAGGAAAGAAAATCAATGATTTATCGTGTATAAAGAAAGTTGAAAAACCAAAGCAAAACGTTTTAAAAACACGAAAATCGAAACATTTTTTGCATTTAAAACTTTCTTCGCACAGTTGCAAAGAAAGTTGTATACATATATATTTATTTAATTAATTAATTTTAATTTACTTTTTTAACCTTTTAATTTTAAATTCAAATTATTATTATTTTTATTTAAAATAAAATTACAATTTAAATATAAAAATATAATAAAAATTATAAAAATAATTATTATAAAATAACATAATTAATTATATTATATATATGATAAATTATAAATATAAATAATAATAAAAATAAATATACTTTTAATAATAAAAAAATGAATTTATATAATAATTATATTAATTACTAGAGAGTAAAGATAAAAATAATAATGTTATTTAATATAAAAATAAGTTTTTTATCAAATATTTATAATTATAAATATTTTAATTAAAAATAATTATAATTTATAAATTAATTAATTTTTTAATAATTTTTAAATATAAGAATAAATTTTTAAACTTACATTTTTATCAATTAAAAAAAATATAATTTTAATGACATCATTCACAAACTTTCATAAACTTTTCTACACTTTTCACTCAATTTACTTAATTTAAACACCATAACTTTCTTTACACTTTTCCTTCAAATCATCTCAAATTCACTTCCTTATTTTCACTTCTTAATCTAAACAAAACATAATAAAAAAAGTGAAGAGGCACTAGTGTTTATACGTGCAATGTGTCGTGCTTATAGTGAACCATGATATTATGGTATGTGAGTGACACGTGTAAAAAAATCCACTTTTAGTAAAAAATAATTTTGATTTTTTTTTAAAGTTTTGGTGGTGATACTTGTTTAAAGTTAGTTTCATTTATATTATTATTATAGTTTCATTTGTATTATTATTATTATTATAGACTATAGATATGGATAGACTTGGTTTAAAATTCTTCTGTTTCAAAGCAATTGTTGTTATGCATTCTTTCACATTGTTTGCTATTGAATCTATGTATTACAAATAATAGCATACTCATGTTATTGGATTATATTCAAATTGCACTCTTATATTGCTTTTTTTTTTAAAAAAAGGCCTAAAACATACCGTACTAATTAATTCTTAAATTGAAATGAAGTAAGAAAAATCATTTTGTGTAAAATGACAATAGTATATTGGTTTTAAATTTTTAAAAAGTGTAACTAATATTAATATTTACATGCATTTAAACATTTAAATAATAGTAAGTAGATATTAAGAAATGGCCTTGTAATAAAAAAAAATGGGAATAGGATGATGATACATCCACCAAATGAAAAAACATTCACTTGAAATCCTAAATATTAATATTCTAATAATATTTATTTTATTTTTTATTTAAACTTTTAGTTATATTATTATATTATTAAAGTGGGTTCTGAAGTTAATTTAATATTTTGAAAGAGTGTAAAAGAAATATTTTTCAAATAGATATCCATGTTCTGTCCGAAGGCCAGAGACCAACCAAAACCCAATGGCAGCTGCATCACTCTCCACTACCACACCCGGCGTCCCTCCTTTCCCTCCACCAATCTCCGCCCGTCGAACCGCCTCAACACGAATCCAGGTATCACCCCGACCCGACCCGGAACCCTCTTCTTCTCCTTCCTCTACGGCGCTGACGGTGGTGGACGAGCGGACGCGGCGAATAGCGAGGGAGTTGGAGGAGCTGAAGAAGCGGGAAGCGAAGGAGCGGAAGGAATTGAGGAACCAAAAGCTAGCGTCGCAGAAAGCGGTATCGGTGATTCTGTGGAGAGAGGCGACGAAGGCCGTGATTGATAAGAGTGGTAGAAAGAAGAAGGGTCCCATCAACGCCAAGAAGCTTCTTCCCAGAACTGTCCTCGAAGCACTCCACGAAAGAGTCGCGGCTCTGCGCTGGGAATCCGCTCTCAAGGTTTTTCAACTTTCTTTGCTTCTCTTTTTCTTTGTTGGGATGTTTGTGTCATCACTCTCTATTAGCTTGTACTGTGAATGAGATTAAAGTTGAATTTGGGTGAATACTCAAATTGTTCTTCTAAATTGGGATGGCAGAATGGTATATTTGGTCCTATTGCTGTTTCATGTTAGTCCTCAAGTTTAACAAACTAAAACAATATTTGAAAGTAGCGTTTGTCTTTCACATTAGACTTGTTTCAAGTAGATTTTTATGGGTAAATGAACAATTTGGTCCTTAGATCATGTGAGAGACTATGGCAATTTAATCCTTCAAAAGAACTAAACATTTTTTAATCCCTGTAAAAAGAGTCCTTCAAGTATAACTTCTCTTTGTCATGAAACTATATTTTTAAGGATCAATTTGATACTAAATCAGGGACTATTTTGTTATTAAGCTATATTATATGAGACATCAATTTGAATTTTTTTAATTAGATTTTTTATTATTTCAAAACATTAAATTGATAGTGTTTCTGATGGTCATTTATCCATTTTTTAATGTTATCTTTTAAATTTAAAGTGCAATTTACTTCCTGCATATATGAATTAATTTGTATTTTAATAATAAGATGATACATGTATGTATAATGTAGGTGATAAATTGCATTTTAATAATAACATGTCCAGTATGCCCCTCTTGACTAGCTCCATCCATCGTATTTTCTCCAATGTTCTAATCTTTCCATGATTTGTGCTCTGTTTAACTGAAACACTTCTAATTTTAGAAAATAGATAACTTGTTTTTCGAAAACAGTAAATAAACAAATACGTAGTGTTGGATTGTGTGACGACTCAGGGAAGAGAACACAAACCTATTATTTTTTATATTTTACACTAGGTGATTATCTTTGGTAGAAATGAGATGAGAGTTGAAGGTTAACCGAGAGTTGGTGAAACAGATAGATGGGTTTGTAATTATTCTTAGTATAAATTGTTACTCTCAGTTGTTTCTTTGTTATCGTAGGACTCCATGCTTGTAAGTTTTGGAGTTGACTAGATTTCCATTTAAATGGATTATGTTGTGGCTGTGGTAATATGAGGTTGGAATTTGGTTAGAATAAAAAAGAAAAGGATGAGAAATTTTGACCATGATAATCTTTGGTTTAATTATAATTAAATTTTGGTAACTTTTTGAGTAAGTAGTTCAATAAATGGATGTGAAGAGGAAAACAACTGAGACTGGTTCATAAGAAAGTATAACTTTGATGGATGAAACAAGATATCTGTTTGTCAAACAACTTAAATGTAGGAAAAAAGTATAGAGTTATGCTCTAAATACAGCAATTAAAAGAACAAAACATGGCAGATGAACATGGAAAATAAGGCAAACGGCAGAGTGCTACTCCTTCCTTAGGACTAAACCTCGATGAGTTTCGGTCACAAAGTCAATGTGCTCTACACCCAAGGACTAATCCTTGGTGAGTTTCCATCATAGATTTAATGGTGCATCTAGCTTCCCACATAATCTACCTATTCCCCATGGTTACCTGCCTCCTTTCTCCAATCTTCTAGTTGCTCGTGTGAATTCTGTTAGACTGAACTTTAGCAGACTTTTCCCCGCAATCTCATACCCACCATTTCTGCCTCTGCTTCCCTTGTTTCTCTGCTAAATTAGAATTGGCCCACCATCAAATGCAGCAGTGGAAAGTTCTGTAAAAACACTGGGGCAGGAAAAAATACCTACCACATGCAGTGTTTATCTCTTGTTTAAGACTCTGAAGATAAAAACAACCCGTGCAGAGAGCTTTGGCCATAACAACTTTTTGCTTAATTGAATGTTGGGTAGCTTTTTGGACAAGTAGTACATTGGATAGGTGTAAATGGAGTTAAACATATTTATTGAAAAAACTCATTTATTAATCTAGTAACTTAATGTATAGAGGATCGGGATTATTTTCAATGTCTAGTAGAACATGTAAATGTGTTCATTGGCATACTCCTAGCAAATTTATAACCTCCTATTTGTTTCCTCTCATCGTCCGTGTCATTTATTTATCAGCTAGCTGAAGAGTATGTTAGTCTCTTGCTGTCTCTCTCTCTGTGCCTCCTTTTATATATTTTATTTTAATCCTCTACCTATATATATAGGGCAGCAATTGAGTAAGTGCCAATACATATTTGGGTCCTGTTCAGGAAATATGAAATGTTGAAGGAAGAAAGTAAATATACAGGGGAACATATTTGCGTTGGGATCTAGAAGATAAGTTGAAAAATGTAGCAGCATAAGGAAGAGTTAAATTGATGGTGGAAATCTTACTTACAGAATTGCTGTTCAAGGATTTCATACTTACGAACATGAATTTTAAAACTATGGTTGAAATGCTTTGCACTTAACTCTATCACACTCTGGTGGAACTATCTTTCTATAGGAAGACTTCATAATAATATTAAAGCATACTCTCATGGTTTCAGGTTTTTGAACTACTGCGTGAACAAATCTGGTACAGCCCTAACACTGGTATATACATTAAGTTAATAGTCATGCTTGGAAAATGTAAGCAACCTGAGAAAGCTCATGGGCTCTTTCTAGCGATGGTTGATGAGGGTTGTGTTTTGGACTGTGAATCGTACACTGCATTGTTGTCTGCCTACAGTAGGAGTGGTCTCTTGGACAAAGCTTTCACTCTTCTTGAGGAAATGAAGAATACCCCTGGTTGTCAGCCAGATGTACAAACTTATTCAATCCTCATAAAATCTTGCTTACAGGTTTTTGCCTTTGACAAAGTTCAGGGTCTTTTATCTGACATGGCCAATCATGGAATCAAACCCAACACAGTTACCTACAATACTCTTATTGATGCTTATGGGAAGGCAAGAAAGTAAGTTTTTACCTGTCTCTCTTTACCTTCTGATAGTAATACATCTACAATCTGGTTGCTAACAGAAATTGGAAAAGTAATTAAATTGACTACCCTACTTTTACGTCATACTCTAGAATTTAAATACAAGAAAAAGCAATTGAGAGAACGGAGATTCAATCTTTTTGAAGTAAAGGTAGTTAGTTTATTGGCAGACTTAGCCTTATGATTGCCGTAACTGAGCTCTTTCACGATGTATTTATGTTAGGCACTGATGCACCATCATCCATTCCTGGATCCCCCCTGCCTCTTCCCTTCCAAGTAAAATTGAATTATTCAAGTTGTTCCATTTTGATTTAGTTGTTAAGCTTGTATTTTATTCTTTCAGCAACCAGCTGTAGCATGATTTAGTATCATATTTGCATATCTGTAATATAGTTATCCTTTTTCCTGAAAGGTTTTCAGAAATGGAATCTATACTTGTGGAAATGCTCGCTGACCGGGATTGCCAACCCGATGCATGGACCATGAATTCAACACTAAGGGCATTCGGCAACATTGGACAAATTGAAACAATGGAGAAGTGTTATGAGAAGTTCCAAACTGCTGGCATCCAACCTAATGTTCAGACCTTCAACATTCTCTTGGATTCCTATGGCAAGGCTGAGGAATACAAGAAAATGAGTGCTGTGATGGAATACATGCAGAGATACCATTACTCTTGGACAATTGTGACCTTCAATATTGTGATTGACGCTTTTGGGAAGGCTGGGGATCTCAAACAGATGGAGTACTTGTTTAGACTAATGCGGTCAGAGAGAATAAAACCTAGTTGTGTTACACTATGCTCACTTGTGAGGGCTTATGCACATGCAGGTAAGCCTGAAAAAATTGGTGGTGTCATGCGATTTGTTGAGAATTCAGATGTATTACTGGACACCGTATTCTTTAATTGCTTGGTGGATGCTTATGGGAGGTTAGGGTGTTTGGCTGAGATGAAAGGGGTGCCTGAGATGATGAAACAGAGTGGTTGTAAACCTGATATCATTACTTATAGAACCATGATTAAAGCTTATTCTTTTAAAGGTATGGATGCCCATGCTAAGGAAATCAGAGAGCTCCTTCCTACAGTGACCAGGCCTTCACTGAGAAGGGATAAGCCTGACTTCTGATAAAAAAAATATACTGATATTTCTGATCCAATTTGTTTGGTTACCAATTATCATTTTAATTGTTCATGCTTGCTATATGCCTTCTACTTTCAGTGGGTTGTTTCCAAACTTTTTCATCTTTAAGATATATATATATATATATATATATATTATTTTCATCAAGCTTCTGCAATGAGAGGCTGTATTTTGAAAAACTATATGTTATTAGTGTTTCTCACTGTATATTCGATGGAAAACTTTCAAAAGTATTTGTAGAAAAAGAAAATAAATTAAAACAAACTTTTTTTACAGGTTAAAATTAGTTTGTATATTCGATGGAAAACTTTCAAAAGTATTTGTAGAAAAAGAAAATAAATTAAAACAAACTTTTTTTACAGGTTAAAATTAGTTTGTATATGAATTAATTTATAAAAATATTTTGGCATTAGTTTTTTCAAAAAAAGTTAAGTTTATGTTATGTAAAATTTATTTTTATCATATTGAAAATTTTATTTTATTATTTTCCGTTCTCCATTAAGTGTTTTTGCAAATGCAAAGGAAATAAAATATAAAGAGACTATTATATTAAAATTGCAAAGGAACTAATAATATTTTCTTTTTCTTTTCTATACCCAACAATCATTTGTTTCATTTTTATAATTTTTTTAGTCCGTACGAGTTTAGATGGTAAGCCCTAAAAAATTTAAAATTATATATGTATAGCAATAAAAAATTACAATAGTATACCTAAGTACTATAACAAATTATTTTTAAATATGAATATAAAAATGTTTGCATACCCATAAATAATTATACTTAATTTTTTTTAATTAAGTTATTATCCTCCATTTACTTTTCCCTTACCAAAGACACAAGAATCACAACAAGTTATTCTGTCAAAATTCTAAAGGTAAAATGAATTTGTGATTGTTCTATTTTTTTTTTCCTTCGAAATTTGATACTTAGACACCGCACACAAGAACTCTTTTTTCTTTTTTCCATCCTTATTAGTCTCAAGTCCTCTAAAAGCCTCATTATTGGTCCGATTTTGTTACCATCAAGTTTGTGTGAAATGATAAAAATGTTCTTAAATAAGAGGGAATCTGATCAAAATACATTTCATAATCTTTTTTCTGAAATATATTTCTGGAATACTTCTATGAATTTCAGAATTTCTTGTTTAGAATACGTTTACAGATTTTATTTTCCATAATATATTCTTTGTATCTCGGAATTACTTTTTTGAAATGAGTTTCTAATTCTATTTTTGAAATTTTATTTCTAAAACATAAAAATCTATTTTAAATTTTCTTTTTCTAGAATGTATTTATTTATTTATTTTGGATTTTCAATTCCAAAATGAAAAATAATTTATGGGGTGAGAATTAGTCATTTTCTGGTCCTCGCACTCAATGATTTTAGACATCAAATCAACTTTTGAAATTTTAAAATTATGCTCCTTCTGAAATTTAAAATTCGTATTTAAAAAATATATTCTAGAAAAAAAAACTATAATAGTTTTTATGTTCCAAAAATGAAATTGTTGAATAGAATTGGAAAACCAAAATTCCATTATGGAAAAGTAATTCTGGAATATAAAAAATATTTTCTAAAAAAAATCATAAAACAAATTCCAGAAACATATTTCAGAAAAAAATTTCAAAAAACTGTAAAAGACATTTTTTATCATCTCGCATTAGTAGTTGGGTGCACCTAACAGGGTTGTTGCATTTTTCATCCTCCATGTTTTTAAATTTGCACCCTCATGAGAGAGAAATGACAAAATTATCTCTAAAAAATTATATTTTGAATTACATATTTTGATATGTATTTTTATATAAAATATACTATCCAAAATATATTAATACATTCTGAATTATACAATTTTATATGTTTTTTTGAAATTTGAAATATTTTTTCAAATATATTAATACATTCTGAATCATATATTTATGTGTATTTAGAATATATTTTTTAGATTATAAAATATTTCTGAAATACAAATTTCAAAAGGATAAAATCGAAATTTTAATTTATATGGAAATAGGTTTAAAAACATGGGTTGGAGAATGCAAGGTCCTTCTAGTAATGTCTCACACTTTAAAAGTGACCTTGCACACTCCACACCAAGTTGCTGAAGTTTCAATTCTTTTTGGAAGACAATTGGCGAATACAATTCTTTGTTCTTGTCAATGAAGTTTGATTCCCTGCTTAAGTCCAATTTTAGTTTTATAGTCTAAGATGCGAATAATTTTAATAATTTGATTTTTTTCATATATTAAAAAGTTCGACAATTGTAATCCTTATAATTTTATTCCAACTTATATTAACAATGAGAAACAAAATAACCAGCTAACTTTTTAAATTTGCAAAGTAACTTTTTGTGATTTATTTTATTATTTAATATGAAATAGTATGCTAGCTATGTAATGAAGTTGAATAGAACTTAAAAACTTTTTTAAAATAATTTTGGAAACAAATAACTTTTTTAGACCAGGATGATCATTCTAAAGGAATAAATCACTTTACTAAAACAATGTTTGCTAGAGGGTTAACCAAATAGAATGATCTAGTTTAATAATAAAACAACATATAAACATGTTTATATATTACTAAAAAATTATTAAATAAAAATCAATTTTATATATAAAAAATAATTAATTATTATATTGAATAAATTAGATATTATTTTATATACTAAAAAATTATTAAGATCTAAATTAGTATCTAAATTTATAAACTAGTTTTAAATTCATATTTAATTAGCTATATTAATGTTTTAGCTACTAATTTTAAAAATCTAAAGTATTTGATAGCTAATTAGATATAATTTATAAATTAATTTAATTTTTTTATTAATAATAAAAATTACTTTAAATACAAATAATATTTTTAATCTTTAAAATAATATCTAATTTAATCAATATAATAATTAATTATTTTTTATTTATAAAATTAATTTTCATTTAATAATTTTGTTATTGTAATACTCATTAGTTTGAATTGCGTGATATCTGGCTCTTATTCAAGTAACATTTGAAGTATTCCACTGTAATTAATTTATTGTGACAATTAGATCAAACAACTTCCAACTAACCTTAATCATGAGATAAAGAGTATTATTTATACTTTTGATTTTCATAAGTATTTTTTTCCTTTTATTATTGATTTTCATGGATTAAACTCTCAACTGAGTTAACCATAACATAATATACTTGACCAGCAAGATCTAACATAATATACTTAAATTATTCGTACTTATATAAAATGATTTCATTTGTAAGAAAATAAATAGTTAATGTCAAGTATATGCTTATATGGAACAAACTATCTAACTTGAAACAAATTAGTATAATGCCATTACTATAAGAGAATATTTTATATGGATTATTTCTTATAGACATTAATTACTTATGAAACTGATGTTCATTTTACTACGTAAAAATGTTAAAAAAACAAAAAACTAAAGAGTGCATTCAATTGAGATTTAAAAATATTTTTAAATTCTTCCTTTATTAAAAACATATTGTAGAGTTTAATTGAGATTTTAAATATTAAAATAAATTTTATGGTATTCAATCAAGAATATCATGATTTTTATAGAGGAGAACAAAACCGGTAGTTTTTATGGTCCGATCGATGTCAGTTGAGCCAACCGTCGTGTTGGTAGACCTAGACCCTCGGGCGATCGAGGACAAACTGGTGATGACTTTCTACGGCAAGTGCACTGCGTTTTCAGAAGTAATAATTGTCCCTAAGGACGGATATCGATCCCACAAGGAACAGTGAATTATCGAGTACAAAACTCGCTAAATATAAAAATAGAACAATAAAAAGAGTTTTGAATTAATTGTGTTATGTTGGCACTGATCAATAAGAATACAAACAAAGAATTAGTTGCTTCAATTGGAAAAATAGGGATTAGGTTTCATCTTTCTCACTCTCATGTATTTTGATTAGCATGTCAATATTAAGTTCTTTGATTGAAATTGATGCCTGTATAAAAATCATTTATATTGATTCCTCGCATATAAAATCCTTAAGAATGTCCCCTAACTATTGATTCCTCGCATAATTATAAGAACAACTTAGAACGAAGCTCAGACGTTTAATAGCAATTAACATTTCAAGTCTATTCCTAGCACTCAAATATGTTAAGTATTGGTGTTTAGGTTAAAACCCTAAAAATACCTCCCGATCAGATTTAGGATTCTCAATTTGTCACGAAAAGTTAAAAGTAAAACAACAATACCAATAATCAATCAAGAACTGAATATTAATATATAAAATATCACCTCAATACATAAGAGTTCGAGCAGATTACTCCCAATCCCAAAGGGTAGAATTAGTCACACATACTTCTAGCACCTTCCATTCTCCCAATTGGGTTACAATTCACTCTATGGTGTTTTCCTCTCAATCTGGCACCCTAGGGTTGAACCTCTAGCCCCCTATTTATCCTACTTTTCTAGGGTTAGGTGGCTTGTTATGTCGCGCTAATGGGCTAAGTGATAAAACATAAAAAAGACACAATCTTTCTTTGCTTCTTTTTCCATTCTGGGACCTTTCAACTTTCTCTTTTTAGCTCAAATTATTCTCCTTTACTCCAAATCTTCAATCGTCCCTAAAAATATGCAATTAACACCAAATTTGGGAATAAAATACTCTTATTCAAATAAATATCATAAAAAATGTAAAAAGGTATAAATTCATAAATTAGGGATTATTTTATATGTAAATTAACAATAAATCCTCATAAGTGTCTATATTTTAATATGAAATATTACTGAAATTATACACTTATCAACTGGAAGCGCAGGAACAGCTGAGGCGAGTATTGCTGATGGATGAAGAACACAATACTACCGTGGGGATGACCATGGCAGCGGTCGAGGCCGAGATAATGCACGCTGCGCTAAAGAAGAACGTAGATTTGTTTGCATGGACATCGTCCGATATGCCGGGAGTAAGCCCGAACATCATCACGCATAAACTGTCAGTATTTAAAGAAGCCCGACCGATCTCCCAGAAGAAGAGAGATTACGGCGATGAAAAACGCCTAACAGTGAAGGCAGAGGCCGAGAAGCTTCTGTCGACCGGGTTCATACGGGAGGCCCGATACACGACTTGGCTGACCAATGTCATCATGGTCACCAAACCGAACGACAACTGGAGGATGTGCGTCGACTACAAAAACCTCAACAACGCATGTCCGAAAGACTCCTACCCCCTACCCAACATCGACCGCCTGGTGGACGGGGCAGCTGGCCATAAAATCTTGAGCTTCCTGAATGCTTATTCTGGCTATAACCAGATAAGTATGCACCCCAAAGACAAGGAGAAGACGTTCATGACGGTCGACACCAACTACTACTATGAGGTCATGTCGTTCGACCTCAAGAACGCATGGGCAACCTACTAGCACCTCATGAACAAGATCTTCAAAGGGCTGATCGGCCGATGTGTAGAGGTCTACGTGGACAACATAGTGGTGAAGTCCGACTCTTTCGACCAACACGTGGAGGACCTCCAGGATATGTTCAAGGCCCTCATAGGGGCCAACATGAAGCTCAACCCCGAGAAGTGTACATTCGGAGTTGAGGGAGGGAAGTTCTTGGGCTTCATGCTCAACCATAGAGGGATAAAGGCCAACCCCGACAAATGCCAAGCCATAGTCGGCATGAGAAGTCTGAAAAACATCAAGGAGGTGCAACAACTCCTAGGGCGCCTAACAACCCTCTCCAGATTGGTCTCCTGACTGGCCGAGAGGACGAGACCGATGATCCAGCTACTTCGGAAAGCCTTCAAGTTGAGCTGGGACGATAGATGCAAGGAAATCTTCAAGCAGCTGAAGGATTTCCTAACATCTCCATCATTCATACAGAAATCGAGACCCGATCAACCCATCCTGGTCTACCTGGCAGTTTCGGAAGAGGCAATCAGCGTTTCATTAGTGCAGGAGGTCGAGGGCAAGGAATGACCAATATACTTCGTCAGCCGGATGCTCCACGCGGTCGAGACGAGATATCAGATGATCGAGAAGGTGGCGCTCGCCCTGGTCCTCACGGCAAGGCGAATGTGCCCCTATTTCCAAAATCATTCAATCACTGTAAGGACCAACTACCCAATCTTTAAAATTTTGTCTAAACCGGACCTTACAGGGAGGATGATAGGATGTTCGGTCGAGTTGTCCGAGTTCGACATTCGTTATCAACCACAGGGGGCTATCAAGTCCCAGTGCCTGGCTGACTTTTCGGCCGAGCTAACACCACTACCCACCCTGTTGGTCGGGTGGACACTCTATGTGGATGGCTCATCCAACAAAACAGTTTGTGGAGCAGGAGTCGTCTTGGAAGGACCGAGCGACCTCCTCCTGAAGCAAGCACTCCAGTTTGGATTTAAGGCGACCAACAACCAGACCGAGTACGAAGCCTTGCTCTTTGGGCTAAACCTAGCCTACGACATGGGAGCACGCGAGGTCGTGTGCAAAAGAGACTCCCAGGTTATGGTCGTCCAGGTCAAGGGAGAGTTCGAGGTGAAGGAGACTTTACTACAACGTTACTACCATGCTGCCCGAAATAACATCTCCCGGTTCAACAAAGCACATTGAAGCACATACCAAGGGAGGAAAACAAAAGGGTCGACGCCTTGTCTAGGCAGTCGGTCACCAAGAAGAAGAGCCACCAGAGTTCAGTCATACATATATGGCTGAGGCACCCAGTGTGTCCGAGACCGAATATCTTGCAATAGCCGAGGCCGAAACTGATAACTGGATGACACCTATCATCCAGTACCTAGAGGATGGCACATGCAAGCCAAAACAAGAAAAAACGATGAAGCAACATTGTACCCAGTACACCATGATAAACGATGATTTATACCGAAGAGGCTACTCGGCCCCCTTGCTGAAGTGTATCACCAATAAGCAGGTCAAGTATGTCCTAACCGAGATCCATGAAGGAGTCTGCGGAAACCACTCAGGGGCACGGACGATGACCTCTAAAGTATTGAGAGAAGGCTACTACTGGCTAACCGTCCAGGGGGACTGTGCCGAGTACGTGAAAAAATGTTCAAAGTGTTAGGAGTTCGACCCCCTCCACCATACTAAGCCGGAAGAGCTGCACAACCTCATCTCCCATGGTCGTTTGACATCTAGGGGATGGACATCATCAATCCTTTCGCACCAAGAAAAGGGCAAACCAAGTTCCTCTTAGTTGGATTCGACTACTTTACGAAGTGGATCGAGTTCGAGCCACTTGCATCCATCTCGACAAAAAACGTTCAGAATTTTGTCTAGAGAAGCATCGTGTGTCGAATCGGCATTCTGAATACAATTATAACTGATAATGGCCGACAATTCATTGACTGGGGACTTTAGTCCTTCTACGAAGACCTCAGTATCAAGTCAATCACAGCCTCAGTCGAGTACCCACAAACCAATGGACAGGCCGAGGCTGCAAACAAGGTCATACTAAATGAGCTGAAGAAACGCCTAGGCAAGGCAAAAGGTCGAAGGATCGAAGAGCTGATAGAAGTACTCTGGGCATACAGGTGCACCCCCCAGACAACCACCAAGGAAACGCCATATAGCCTGACGTACGGGACCGAGGTGATGATCCCGATCGAAGTGGGTGAGCCCACTATACGAAGGCAAGTGTTCAACCTCACCCTAAATGAGGAAAGCCTAGCGGTCAACCTCAATTTTGTAAGTGAGCTTCGCAACAAGAGCAAGATACGGGAGACCGCGTGCAAGCTTCGGGCTTCAAGACAGTACAACACAAAAGTCTAACCGAGGAGCTTCCAAAAGGGAGATCTCGTCTGAAGGATGCGCAGCGATGCGAGAAAAAACGACGGGAAGTTCTCGTCTAACTGGGAGGGGTCTTTCCGAGTCCGAGAAGTCGCAAAGTGGGGAGCTTATCCTTATAATGGCTCTTGGAAAAAATTGTACCAAGGACGTGGAATGCCACACACCTTAAATTTTATTACAGCTGAAAAAATAAAGTCACGCACTCTTTTCTCGCTCTACCTGGGAGGTTTTGACGAGGCATTTTTCTCAAAGTACTAGTATCATTCTCCTACAACTCCTCGGTTCGATCTGGATGTAGCCTTAACCGGCATACCCTGTCGAGACCGATCAACTAGGTTTGATCTGGATGAAGCCTTAACCGGCATACCCTGCCAACACCTCTAACTCAGCTTGGTTTGGATGTAGCCTTAACCAGCATACCATGCCGAGACCGATCAACTAGGTTTGGTCTGGATGAAGCCTTAACCGGCATACCCTGCCAACACCTCTCACTCGGCTCGGTCTGGACGAAGTCTTAACTGGCATACCCTGCCGAGACTGATCAACACACCCAAGTTAACCTGATAACTTGGCACAAGTAAGCCTAAAATCAATCTATGGACGCACATTAATGGCCGACCGCCCGTTCAATTTGTTCGATTAAGCAATCACACCAATGGTCGACCACCCATTCAATTTGTTCGATTAAGCAATCACATCACCCTAAACCCTAAACCCTAAACCCTAAACCCTAAACCCTATTCAATTTATTCAATGAAGCAATCACATTAATGGTCGATCGCCCATTCAATTTGTTCGATTAAGCAATCACATTAATGGTCGACCGCCCATTCAATTTGTCCGATTAAGCAATCACATTAATGGTTGACCGCCCATTCACTTTGTTCGATTAAGCAATCACATTAATGGCCGACCGCCATTCAACTTGTTCAATTTTAAGTTATGCATTAAAGGCCGACCGCCATGCAAATAAAGGCTGACACTTTTAACTTGTGAGAATTTGTCTTAGAATCCAAAAAGACCGAAAGCATAATAAAGAAATAAAAGGGCGATACATTGAAGATAACAAAAAAGGGAGGCCACACCCCGACCTCGGAGGAAAGAGAAATGACAAAACAGAAAGGCCACAGCCCAGCCGAAGGCAAATCTAATCCTGGTTGTTTTCACGACCTTCGCCCTTTCCACCTTCGGTCGGCCCAACCTCCTGCGCCGCCAAAGCCCTCGCCTCAGCACTGGGCATCAGCCGACCCTGATACACCTCGTGGTCGAGGTCAAAGGCACCAGAGGCCGACGGTCCTCTAAACAAAACGTGGGCTTGTCACACAGCACGAAGGAGGCTCTGCTTCAACAACTCCTCGGTCTCCTCGAACTTGCGGTCAAGCTCGGCTTCGACCTCGTCCTTTGCAGCCTCGAGGGTGGCCAACTCAGTGGCCGAGGACGAGAGCTTTTCATCTCTCTCCTCAACCATCTTCTTCAGTTGGGTGTTCTCAGCCACCACCCTCGCCAACTCGATCTTCACCGCCGCCAAACAAAGACCAGCCTCAACAACCTTCTGCTGAGCAAGCTCCTTCTCGGCCGCCTCCCGAGCTATCTTCTCCGAGAGATCGGTGTTAGCACCCAAAGACTGCTTTAGATGACCCAATGCTTGGGCCAGTTAGTGCTCCAATCGAGATATCTCCACGGTATGGTGTTCTCTCTCTTGGATCCCCAACTGAACCAAGACAACCGAGCGACACATCATCTCCAGGCCACCCCAAAGTCATGAGGCTGGCCATTCCAGTAAAGAGGGAACCGAGACCTGTTGAATCAAGTGTGCTCAAGCTTTGAAGAATCCAAACCCTTTGGAGGTTGATGAAAGGCTGGATGTGCTTGTTGTTGCTGAGCTGTCTTTAGATAGGATTTGGAGTAGATTATATGTGTTAAATCCACTCTTGATTGAATCCAAAGCTTAAGCATTCTCAAACCTTTTAATTGAAAAGTGTTTTTCAAACTAAGTGAAAAACAACTTGTTGTTTTGTCGAAACAACCGATTGTTTTATACTTAGGAGTTTTTAGAGAGGTTGAAAACTGTTTTTGATGGTTGAATTGCTGTCAAACCAAAACAACCGATTGATTCGAGCATCCAACCGATTGTTTGTTTTGGGACCATAACAGAAAATTGTTTTGTGCTTTGACTGTGCATTAAATGATTTTATAACTGAATACACTCCAATTTTAAATGCTTTGACCAGTCTTTGAATGCAATAAATAGTTTGTTCAGATTTTGTAACAAACAACAACTGAGTTTTAATAAAAGAAAAACAGATTTGAGTTTTTCACTGATTTTGCTTTTGAAGAGTTGGAGATTGCTTGGATCAAAGAGAGTGTGATATAGGATTTTCATCTTGTATTGATTTCAGATCTTTTTTTAACAAGTGTAATCCTTTGTACTTTGAAGAAACTCTGCGTGTGAAGCTGAGAAGTGTTTTGTGTTCTTGAGGTTGTCAAGATCAACATTCTTAGTGGTGGTTGTGCTGAGCCAAAGGAAGTGTGTGTCTCGAGGGGATCAAGGTCATTTTTTTGTGGTTTTGTAAGTATTCTAGGGTTGATTGCTTAGTGGATTCACCAAAGGTTTCTGGGAAGACTGGATGTAGCTCTTGGTTAAGAGTGAACCAGTATAAACCTGTGTTTTCAATCTCTCTATCCCTTGAACTCTTTAATTTCAGTTTGTATTTGTGAACTGGTATAAACAACCGATTGTTTCTGCGAAACAACCGATTGTTTTTCTGGTGTTGTGCTTAATTGCTTTGTGTTTTTGGAAAACTGAATTCTTAATCAAGTTTTCTCGAAGTAATTTCATTCTAGACTTAAAAGTTTGCGAAAACCCTCTTTAAACCATTCACCCCCTCTAGTTTCAAGCCATACATTCTAACAATTGGCATCAAGAGCTTGGTTCTTGAAATTTATTCAAGTGTGATCCTAAAATCTTTTTAAATGGTTGAAAAGTTTTCTTTTGGGGAAGGTGCCTGTTTAAGCAAACCTCCTTTGTTCTGTGGAAATATAAATTGTGGTTCATAAGAATGAAATTCTTTGTTGAATCTATAAATAGAAAAATCTGGAATGTTATTACAAATAACTATCTCATGTCTATATTTGAAAATGTTTCTTCTGAAAGAGAATATCTTGATTGTGTAGCTATGAACATCATTGTATCTGCACTTGATTCTAATGAATTGCTCAAGGTTTCAGAATGTAGTTCTACCAAAGAAATGTGGAATACCCTTGAAGAGTATCACAAGAATCCAAGGAGTGCCTTGATGGAAAAAGAATAATCTTCTGCTGAATCTTTCTCTTCAGAATCCAAAAAGAAGGGTCATATTAAAACTGAATGTCCCAACAAAAAGAAGAAAAACTTCAAGAAGCATGAGAAGAAAGGAAAATCAAGAAGAGCTTATAATGATAACTCATCAAGCTCATCATCAAGTAAGGAAGAAAAGGCAAACTTATGCTTGATTGCTGAAGGAGATGATGAGTCATGCAGTTCAAGTGATGTAAGTTCATGTGTTTCTCTAAATGCTGAAAATTATAGTGAATTGCTTGAAGCTTTTCAAGAAACACATGATGAAGCTAATCGATTGGTTCTTTCAAACAACCGATTGAAAGATCTTAACAGCTGGCTTGACAAGAGAGTTAAGGAACTTGAAGAAGAGCTGGAAAAATCAAAAAAGGATTTTGAAAATCTGGAAACACATTGCAAAAACTCTTCTTGTAAGTGTGACACTCTCATTTGTGAAAATCTTGAAAGGAAAGTGCATTATCTTGTGAGTACTGTGGATAAGCTTTCAAAAGGAAAATCAAACTTTGAGAATTTCTTGGCATCTCAAAACTGTGTTTTTGGAAGATCTGGTTTAGGCTTTAATCCACAAAACAAGCAAGATAAGTTTTCAAAGAATTTTTCAAAACAGCCAGTAAAACAACCGATTGTTAAGTCGAAACAACCAGTTGTTACATGCTTTTATTGGATGAATAAGGCCATTCTGTTAGATTCTATAAAATAAGAAAATTTTCTGTTCCCAGAGGCTTTATGAAATGGATTCCTAAAGGTTGTGAGGTTTCAAACGATAAAAGTAAACCAAGTGGACCCAAATTTGAAAGGGGACCAAACCTTGTTGCTTGAATTCATGCTTATGAAGGGAATCTAGAGGAATATGAAGAACTGAGTCATTTGATCAGGTTCTTGGAAGAAATAGATTAACTTTGAAGCTGAATCTATGTTATGTATCAGTCCAAGGCTCTCAATAGTAAAAAGAGGCTTCTTGATCAAAAGGCATATGACTCATTTAAGGAACATCGCAAAGGATAAGACCTTACTTATCTCTATCTTTAATTCCTTTTTAAATTCATATTCATGCTTAAATATCTCTCTTAAAATGTTCAAATACATCTGTTTTGAATCCTTTCTGCTCATGATTAAAATTTCAAAATTTGTTTGTCTATTGCAGAAAAACAACCGATTGTTTCCTCAAAACAACCGATTGTTTTGTATCTGACAACACTGTGAAAGAATGAATTTAATTTTTTTTTAATTTCTGTCTGTTGCAGATATCAATTACGAAAGGATTTGGGTCAATAAAGCTGTGTTGAAAGCCTGATTATGTTATGAAAGAAGTTACAACATGTCATAAAGGAATATATTCCAAAATCTTGAAAATTTAAGAGCTTTTATGACTAGTCAAAGATCACACGTGATGACCATGTGATTTTCTGCTTTTTATGACGTTTTCTGTGCAGGTCTTGGTCAAGTCTTTTCTCTTTGAAAAACTGAAACCCTCTCACGTCATTGAATGCAGTTTGGTTATGTGTTTCTTTAAATTCTGTTGCAGCTGTTCTCTCTCATAAGAACAACCAATTGAGCCATCTCTTGCAACAACTCTTGTTCTCTTTGTGTGAGTCTTCTTTGCCCCTTTTTCTGATGTCATGGAATCAACTCCTCCTACATCAAAGAGGGTCAAAACCAAAGCAGTAAGGTTTGGAGGGAGATTAGAGGGCTGGTTTTCTGGAGACAATGAGCTCATTGAAAGGTATAGGTTTGAAACTAGCACAAAGGTGATAAACAACCCCAAAGTTGTATCCTTTGATTAGCTGAAAAGCCAAAAGCTAGACAATGTGAGGAAGCTGCTCAAAGATCAATCTCTAAAAAGGTTCTTGGAGATGAAGGGAAACATCTACCCTGATTTGATTCGGGTATTCTACACCAACCTCAAGTTTGAGGGAAACAACCTTGTTTCTCATGTGAAGGGAGTTGACATGGAGATCACTTATGATGTGTGGACTGTTGTTGCTGGTCTGAAATATGCTGGCCTAAGAATCAACAAGGGAAATCTTGGAGTAATGGAGGATTTCAACAAAGTCCAATACTACAAGAGTTGCTTAAAGAATCAAAATGCCCAAGTGAGAACTTGTTCAGTTGGAGGCTTAAAGCTAGATGAAAGGGTGCTAGCTCTTATTGTAACTTGGATTCTTACTCCAAGTGGGAGAAACCATTCTGTCCTAATAGAAGAAGACCTAGTGTACATCTACTGCATCATGAAGAAGATCAGAATCAATTGGATCCACATCACCAAAATAAATGGCAAATGGGTGAGCAAAGATGGTGATCATGGTGCCTCATCAAGTGCTGCAGCTGCTGATTTTGATGAAGAAGATCACGCTGCTGACATGGATTTTCACCATGAAGAGCAACCTGAAACCAATCAAGGTGCTGGAACCAGTGCAAGAAATCAAGGAGATGAAAGATACATGGTCAATAGGCTTGATGGATTTGCCGAGAATCAAAGAAATCTTCATGATTTGTGTGTAAGCAACTTCCAGAGTATAGACAACAGGTTCAACAACATGGATACACGGTTCATGACCTTGGATGAACAGATAGAAGTTGTTCAGAATCATATTTTTGAACTCCAGTATGGCAAGGATGATTAAAGGAAAAACAACCGGTTGAATTCATGAAACAACCGATTGTTTTTGGTCTTGTTTCTATTTTAAATTTCTGTATGATCAGGAACAATTATCTCTTTATCTCTTCTTTTTGTCTATTTGTGAAGACAAATAGGGGGAGATTTATGTTATGTTGTCTTTCATTATCTTTTATTTCTACAAAACACTATGTGGTTTATGAGTGTTTAAGTAAACCTTTTTCTGCTGGTTTTTAAACTGCTGATATACTGTTTTCTGCTTTATGCTCTAACCCTATATCAGAGATATTGTGCTTTGCTTAAACTTTGTCTTGCAGGAACTGCTTCAGATTCAATCAAATCCAACACAAGCAACCAAGGATTTGTCTTCATCAAATAAGGGGAGATTGTTGAATCAAGTGTGTTCAAGCTTTGAAGATCCAAACCCTTTGGAGGTTGATGAAAGGCTAGATATGCTTGCTGTTGCTGAGCTGTCTTTAGATAGGATCTGGGGTAGATTATATGTGTTAAATCCACTCTTGATTGAATCCAAAGCTTAAGCATTCTCAAACCTTTTAATTGAAAAGTGTTTTTCAAACTAAGTGAAAAACAACTTGTTGTTTTGTCGAAACAACCGATTGTTTTATACTTAGGTGTTTTTAAAAAGGTTGAAAACTGTTTTTGATGGTTGACTTGCTGTCAAACCAAAACAACCGATTGATTCGAGCATCCAACCGATTGTTTGTTTTGGGACCATAACAGAAAATTGTTTTGTACTTTGACTGAGCATTAAATGATTTTATAACTAAATACGCTTCAGTTTTAAATGCTTTGACCAGTCTTTGAATGCAATAAATAGTTTGTTCAGATTTTGTAACAAACAACAACTGAGTTTTAATAAAAGAAAAACAGATTTGAGTTTTTCACTGATTTTGCTTTTGAAGAGATGGAGATTGCTTAGATCAAAGAGAGTGTGATATAGGATTTTCATCTTGTATTGATTTCAGATCTTTTTTTAACAAGTGTAATCCTTTGTACTTTGAAGAAACTCTGTGTGTGAAGCTGAGAAGTGCTTTGTGTTCTTGAGGTTGTCAAGATCAGCATTCTTAGTGGTGTTTGTGCTGAGCCAAAGGAAGTGTGTGTCTCGAGGGGATCAAGGTCATTTTTTTGTGGTTTTGTAAGTATTCTAGGGTTGATTGCTTAGTGGATTCGCCAAGGGTTTCTGGGAAGACTGGATGTAGCTCTTGGTTAAGAGTGAACCAGTATAAACCTGTGTGTTCAATCTCTCTATCCCTTAAACTCTTTAATTTCAGTTTGTATTTGTGAACTGGTATACATAACCGATTGTTTCTGCGAAACAACCGATTGTTTTTCTGGTGCTGTGCTTAATTGGTTTGTGTTTTTGGCAAACTGAATTCTTAATCAAGTTTTCTTGAAGTAATTTCATTCTAGACTTAAAAGTTGGCGTAAACCCTCTTTAAACCATTCACCCCCTCTAGTTTAAAGCCATACATTCTAACAAGACCAACCAGCCTTGTCAAAAAAATTGGACGTCGGCTCTGGCTGAAGGATGACCTTCACAAACCTCTCCTTAAATCTCTTTAAGAGACAGCGGATGAGTTGAAGAGAACACTCCCTGACCGGCCGACCAAAGAGTGCCAAGACACAGACTCGACATGGTGAGAAGTATAATAAGAAAGAAAGGAGGAAGGAGAGGGGTGAAGACGCACGACGTCACACAACAAGCGAAAGGCCTGAAGGGACGCCCAGGTGTTTGGATGGATTTGGGTGGGAGCCACATTGAGCGTCCAAAGGACACCCACTGTAAATTTGTCAAACGGGAGAGATACATGCAAGTCTGCAAAAAGACAAGTGTACATATAGAAAAAAAAGGGATCGACACCTGCCCTCCCCAAACATACGCTCTCGGTAGGCCTGCAAGGTATAACACTAAAGAAGCGTGAATGCCCGCTCGCCTTTAAAATAAGACACTTGGCCAAAAACTTGGTCACAATAGCCTCAGTTTTAAAGATGGACGAGATCCCCACTACCTTAGAGTCCACCCAACTAAGGTCCACCAAAGGAACGCCCAACGGGGGGCAGTCTGACCGGTCAACAACATTGGCTGGGTCTTCCCCCTAACTACCTCTACCTGGGGTGGCTCCTCGGCCACCCCGACCGACAAGGAGTCGAAGAAGAAGAATGTCCAAGGGGAGAAGAAGGGCGACCGAGAGGAGGGGAAGGAAGAAGATGTAGGCCGAGAAACAGTCGACATGACTAACCTTATGTAAAGCAGAAGACCGAAGAAAAGCAGAAGGGCGAGGATCACTCGGTTATCAGAGCAAGGACGAGGAATCACTCAGTTATCAGCACACTCAGAAAGAAAAAGCACAGTATCTCGGCACTGTTGGGACCACTATTTACAGGGCCCAAGGACCTCGGAACGTGAAACGTCAAAATGATCTCAATCGTTAGATCTTCCAGATCCAACGGTCCACAATGTCTCCCACCCAAAAAACCCCTCATTAATGCAGGTCACGTCACGTTGCCTGAGGTCACATCACACCTCGGGAACTCCAGCAGCCACACACCCAAAAGGAGCCGACTGACACCCATCATTAAAGATTCATTGAATATGTCCATCCTCGAGCCTGGGGGCAACTGTACCGTCATGGCCGACCGACATGCTGACGTGGCTCGGTTTCCCCGACCGAGATATCCACGGACAGCTTGGCCGACTGACACATATAACCATGAATGCTCAAACAAAGGTCAATGAAGCTAAACTGCCATTAAGAATTAGGTAATGCAACCATAAGTGTGATCCATTCCACTAATCACGCCCAATGAGGTAAGCCTATTAAAATAATATAAATAGCACACATTCCAAGGAACAAGGTACGTCATTATTACTGTACACCTACCCGAGTGTCGAACATCCTTTTCTGACTTTAGCGTCAAAGTGTCTTCTACAGGTACCTCCCCCATTTGGCATTCACCCGAGATCGAGAGCCGAAGGAGTAACACGAAGGCGAGAAGGATCCTAGTGAAGCCCTAACAACCTACCCGAATGAAGGAGAAAGACGAAGACTTCAATAGTCACTACAAGAAAAAAAGGTTTTAATAGAGGTTATTTAGTGGAGGTTAATATAACCTTAGGAATTGATTTAATTAATGGAGGTTTTTTCTAAAACCTCAACAAAATAACGGAGGTTTTTTAACCTTAGCTAAATTCCAAAGGTTTATTCTAAAACCTTAGTAAAATAACAGAGGTTTTTTTAACCTTTATTAATTTCCAAAGGTTTATTTTAAAACCTCCGCAAAATAACGAAGGTTTTTTTAACCTTCGTTAATTTCCAAAGGTTTATTTTAAAACCTCCACAAAATAACGAAGGTTTTTTTAACCTTTGTTAATTTACAAAGGTTTATTTTAAAACCTCCATAAAATAACAAAGATTTTTTTAACCTTCGTTAATTTCCAAAGGTTTATTTTAAAACCTTCGTTAAATTCTAAATATTTATTCTAAAATCTCATCAAAATAATAGAGTTTTTTAATTTTTTTTAAGTGTCAAAAGTTTATTGTAAAACATCAATAAAATATTTTATATTTTATATTTTCTCAATTCTTAATAAATAGATATAATTAAATTTTTTAGTGAGTTTAGCCTAAACTGGTATATATATTTAAATATGCTTTGAACTTAGGTCTTAGAGGTTGATTCATTAATTGAAGTTAGAAGGCACTTCATTAATTGAAATTATTATTCAATTCTTAAAGATTATTTTTATGAATTTCAATAAGTAAAAATAAGTTGTTTGTGAAGTGACATTAACTTATCACATATATACATCATCATAATTTTTTTTTTGGTTACATTTGCAGTATCAAATTTTGAAGAATCAGACACTGGAAACTATTCATTATAATAATATTTATAATAATATTAATAATAATATTTATAATAATATTAATAAAAATATTTATAAAAATATTTATAATAATATTTATAATAATATTAATAATAATATTTATAATAATATTAATAATAATATTTATAATAATATTAATAATATGAATATAATATTAATTATAATAATAATATTAATAATAATGTTAATATAATAATAATATTAATAATAATGTTAATATAATAATAATATTAATAATAATGTTAATATAATAATAATATTAATAATAATGTTAATATAATAATAATATTAATAATAATGTTAATATAATAATAATATTAATAATAATGTTAATATACTCATTTGTGGTCAACAAGTTGAAAATCCATCTATTAAGAAATATATGGAAAATAATAAATAAGAAGGAAAAGATTAACAGGGAAATATTCGTCAATTATTTCTACTTTTATTTTAAAGAAGATTTTTTTTAATAAATTTATCGATTGAGTTATTTAAAGGGGTGGAAGGATTGGAGTATTGAAATATAGGCGTTGAAAACCTTTTGTTAGATGTTTATTTAATAACAACTTAAAATCTAATAAATCCGTATGAAAGTTTTTTTTTTTTAATTTATAAAGAAAAGGATGGAAGAATTGGAGTTTTGAAACAAGTTAGTTTATTATAATTTTTTTATTATATTTATGACAAAATACTGTATTATTTTTTTAATGAATAATACTCTCTTAAGTCATATCACATCTTGTTTATGAAAGGAGTGGCATGCATTGAAAATAATAATAATAATAGAAAAATTAATAATAATAATAAAATTAATATTATTAATAATAATAATTAAAAGATAACTGATTATTGAGTTGATTCGCAATCAACATTGTTTAACGTCAATCATTTGAAAACATGTATGAACAAGTACTTTTATTATAGAACACATAATTGGATATAGGTGAAGTTCAAGCTTGTATTTGATGAATTCAACCTACTTGAAGAATGAAAATCAATCTTTTGAAGAAGATGTCCTTATATGTGTTTATTTATTTATGTTTATCAAGGTAAATAATATATGAATATCAAAGAATCATATTGTGAAATGTTTTTTAATGGTTAAGAAATTTGTGTTGGGATTAAGAAAATTTCAATGGATTAAAATTTTATTTAATATGTTAAAACTACTTAAAACCTCGAAAAGTTTTGTAGAGATGTTTAATTTGTTACAACTTGTTATTTAACAGGTTGAAATCTCTTTGTTTTAAGCATGTTGCTATCCGTTATGTTTTAACATATTAAAGATTCAACAATCCACTCTTATCACTTTAACTGAAATCAATCGGTTAAATCATTTTTTTAATCTGTAAAAATGACAACAGTTCAAAATGTCTTTTTCTGTGATAAGTGATGATTGGAGTCACCACTTGAAGCATCTTTTCCAAAATAAGACTCAAAGAAAATTAGGCACTCAAAAATTCACTCAAGCAGAGTTTCTTTACTCAAAATATGTTGTCATTTACAATGAGCAAGGCCAGCTATTTATAGCATAAGTTCCATGAGGTTTAGGGAGTAAAGGGAAATTCAAATTCAAATTAAACATGCTTAAGCTCCCTAGTTTCGTGGCACTAAAAGTGGATCTAAGAGAGTCATGCTTCTCACATTTGAGCATGTGCTTAATGTGGGAATTGTGACTAGGGGTTGCACTGTTAGGATTTCTCTATGGGCCATGAGCAAGCCCTATTTTTATGCTTTTAACACCTCTTAAAAAGATTAAAAGAAAGAATAGTTGGTATCCTGGCCCATGCTCTGGTGTTTTGCTCTTGATGATCTTCTGAGGGATGGTGGAGCTTTGTGTCCTAGTAGGATAGGCAATATTTAATTTCAGACGAGCCAACATTACCTTTTTTACTGTGTGTGGTGAGATGATAAAACACGCTTTGACTTTATTACTTTCCTCACCTTTTTCATTTTCTATCTTCTTTTACATTTTTATTTGATCCTCATTAACTTCTTTTGGAGAAAGAGGTTTTAATATAATCTTATGCCCATGGAAGTTGAAATAATTTTTTGTTGGTAAGGCCATCATGTAAATTTTTTCTATCATATTGCCAAGGTCTTCCCAAAAGAACATGTGTTGCTTCCATTGGCACAACATCACACCAAACTTCTTCCTTATATTTCCCAATGGCAAATGTTATAAGGACTTGTTTATTGACCACGATTTCACCCTCTTCACTAAGTCAGTGTAGTTTATAGGTCTTTGTATGAGAGATAGTGGGTAACCAAGTTTCTCCACTACTCTTGTACTTGCCACATTAGCACAACTTTCCCCAATCTATGATCATGGAGTATAACTTGTTTTTGATAAGTGATGTAGTTGTGCCTTCATCCAGTTTGTTTTTTCTTGATATGTGGTGGAAAATTTCAATGGAGGAAGATGAGCAAGGATCTCATGTAGAGAGTTGGACTCCTTGAAGGTGCATGCTATGTGTGGAGAGTGAGTGGTGAGGCCATCTCACTTGGAATAGGTGAAGAATGAAGACTAAAATGTCTATCCTAGAGAGGTAGGAGACAAGGAGTGAAATTGACACAATTTTGGCAGCAATTCACTCTATATTAATCTTGAGCAAATGATGAACCAAGCACTTCCTTTTATAGCAATGGAGGGCCGAAATTTGAAGAGCCAAATACAAGTGAAATGAAAGCTAAATTCAAATGGAATTTGGCGCCTAAAAGAGAACACATGGGAGGTGTGATTAATGTTTCATATTCCCTCCTTCATGGGCCTTCTCATGACCGACCTAGATTAAATTAGGTGTTTTAGAAACCCTAATTTAATCTAGGTTGGTAATTAGGTGCCAAAATTAACTCTAAGAAAAATTAAAAGTAAAATTTCCTATTCAACTTTGACAAAAATAAAATCTTCTCTACACTATTTAAACTAGGATTTAGGCTTCTTCAAACATATAGAGAAATGTTTCTCTGCCATCAGTAGCAGCATCCCAGTCCTCTTGTTTCTCCTTTACCATAGACCTATTTGTGACCTTGATCTTATAGTTGTTGGGCTTGCACTTGGGCTTGTGCTTGGGCCTCTTCTAGTAGTTGTTTATGTTTTGATGAGTTGGAGGTCTTCTTGAATATGTTGTACATTCCTTCAACCTAGAGTTGTCCTCTTGATTGGGCCTACAAAAATAAACAAAAGCCCAATTAGACCCATATTTTCAATTAAATCAATAAACAACCTCTAGGTAGTCATCCTCCTTATTATATGGTTGTGTGAGGCTGGACGGTTTCCATCAATAAGGCAGTAGGTATGAAAAATATTTTCTCTTTGAGTTTCATCAAAAGGTTTTTGAATTTGTCCTAACATTCGCCTTATCACTAACAAATGACCTTCACATGACATTTCACATTCATCCTCACTTGGGGTTTTTTAAAAGGAAGGGGAGATAAATCTAGAAGATTGTAAGTTATGATCACTTACTACTACCCCCTCCCCCAACCAGCATAGTTCTTCTACTAGGTTAATTTGCAGCAATGTGCCCAAAACCTAAACATTTAAAACTCTTAGTATTTAAGGTTTTGGTAGAAGACTTAGGAGTAGAAGTATAAGGTATATCCTTAGAGTTCCTATTTTGTGGGGTGGGTTCTCTTAAGAAATTTTAAATAAATTTTTCATTTTTCATTTGGTTTTGTCCTTCCAAGATGTTTTGTAGAATTTATCATTGTGAGCATTTTTAAAAGAATTTTTCTTTGAAACTTGTGATTCCACCTTAATGGCTAGGTGAACCAATTTTTCTAGAGAAAAATATTCATACAATTCTACAACATCTTGGATTTATCTCCTTAACCCACTCACAAACCTAGCTATTTTAGACTCATCACTTTCATTATGCATATTAGCTTTGGTTAAGGTAATCTCTAAATCTTTAAAGTACTTATCTATACTCTTATTTCCTTGATGAAGTCATTGGAGCTTCAACAAGAGTTCATTCTTATAATGAGAAGGAACGACCCGCGTGCATATATATATATATATATATATATATATATATATATATATATTGCTTTAAATCGTTCCAAGAGACCACGTTTGGTCTCTTGTTTAGCCCATTTACAATTTTATGCCACCATTGCATGACATATTCTTCAAACTCTAAGGAAGCTAATTTTATATTTTGCTCTTCATCTACACTATAGCTTCCCATCCTAAATATACATTGGGATCACAATTCCAATTTTAACATGTGTCATGGGTTTCTTAAGAAGTTGATGATGGCGAATTTCTTCATAGTTTTGCACTCTCCAATCTTCAAGTTCAATAATAAGATTTTCCTTTTGAGAAGATGGCGGCTTGGATAATTCCCTAAATAACATATTTGCACAAACCAGGTTTAAACAATTAGATCATAAAAATTTTAGGCACTCTTCTCACTTGTATCTCTTGACTTTTTAGGAAAAAGATGTTTGAGAAAGGGTAAAGTTCCCTCTCCACTCAACAATTATAATCAATCAAAAGAAGTCTAAATTCCAAAGAGTTCAAAACTTGAAAAGAAATTCTTCAAATTATAGAAGAGACAACTCTTATCAAATCACTTAAAAAGAAAGCACACAACCTCCTCCACACAAAACTAAGAAATTTTAAAGACAAGCAAGAAAATGACTAATTCAAGAAAGCTAAACCAAATTAGGAATTGAATGTAGAAGAAACTTGAAGACAATAAACAAAAGCACTTTATGAAAACTTACTTAAATTTTAACTATGAAGATTTTTTTAGAAATTATCAAAGTGAGAAGGATAAAACTCCACAAAATATGAGCATAATTCACCACATATTTAGAATACTTTTAGCAATTTGATTTTGAGATGTGAATGCATATAATTGTTTTTTGTTTTATTGATTCAAAATTTTCTTCTCATGCACATTTTTAATTCACTTTTCAAATTCTAAAATTATATTTGGATTCATATTCAATTTATGTCAACACTTGCATTCTATGTTTGGAATTAAATCAACCACTACTAAGACAACTTCTAATTTGTTTTTAATTCTTCACAATTAAAATCAAATCATTCGAATGAAAACAATCCCAGAACACTAAGAACATAAGACTCAAGAAAAATAGGCAATAGAAATTTAAAAGACAAACATATGGTAAGCCGAATTAAAATTGGCAATGAATTGTAAAGGTTGAATTAAAATTGACAAACAAAATGTAAAGCAAAATTTGAAATTTGCAATGAATTGTAAGGTGAAATTGAAATTGGCAACGAATTGTAAGGAGGAACTTAAATTGACAATGAATTGTAAATTTTTGTGTGTTCTGGTGTGATGCAGTTTCAGAAGGTGTTTATGGAAATTGTGTGGTTTTCCAAAAGTGGTGTGTGTTCTTGAGGGGTTCAAGATCATCACTTTTGGTGTGTATTTTGTAATCTAGGTTTGATTACATAGTGAATTCTCAGCGATTAGCTGAGGACAGGATGTAGCTCTTGTTTAAGAGTGAACCAATATAAATATCTTGTGTGAATATCTCTATCCCTACACTCATTAAACTGTTTTAAAATAGTTTTTGAAATCTACTGGTATAAAATCGGTTGTTTCATGAAAACAACTGGTTGATTTTCTAGAATCAAACTTAAAAATAGTTTTCTATTTGAATGAACAGATTTTCAATTGATTGATTCTTCATAGCTTTTCACTCTACCTTCAATCCTTGCGAAAATATTTCAAAAACAATTCAGCCCCCTCTTGTTTAAGGCCTATAATTCTAACAATTGGCATCTGGAGCTAAGTTCTTTAAGGTCACTCAAATTCCGATCTTAAAACCTTTTTAAAATGGCTAAAAAACTATCCTTTGGAGAGGGTGCTTCAATAAACAAACCACCTTTGTTTTATGGACTGAACTATCAATTTTAGAAGGTTAGAATGAAAATCTTTGTTGAATCAATGGACCTTTTGTAAATGGACCTTTTGTACCCAAATGTGAGAAAGATAATGTTTTCATTGAAAAACCTTGGTCCCAATGGACTGAGAGTGAAAGTAAAAGGGCTCAATATGATTGCATTGCTAAGAACATCATCACTTCTGCTTTGAATTCTGATGAGTTTTTCAGGGTCTCACAATGTGCTTCTGCAAAGGAGACGTGGGACATCCTTGAGGTTACCCATGAAGGCACCACTGATGTGAAGAGAGCAAGGAAGCATTCTTTGATTCAAGAATATGAAATGTTAAGAATGCTTAAAGGGGAAACTATCTCAGATGTGCAGAAAAGATTCACCCACATAGTGAATCATCTCATCAGCCTTGGCAAGATCTTTGGAAGGGACGAGTTGAACATCAAGATCATTGAATGCTTGGATAGATATTGGCAACCAAAGGTCACTGCAATTTCTGAATCCTAAGATTTGACAACATTGACGACAACCTCCTTATTTGGTAAGCTAAGGGAGTGTGAACTTGAGATGAACCGACTAAATGACAAAGAACACGAAGAAAAACATATGAGGAGCATCGCTTTAAGAGCTGCTGGTCATAGGGATGGTCAAGACTCAAGTGAGTGAAATGATGGTGAACCTCTCAACTTGCTCACAAGGAAGTTTAGCAAGTTCTTGAAAAAGAAAAACCGGGATAAGAACCAATCTTCAAACATGTATAATAGTAAGAAAGTGAAGGAATTCAATTCTACAAATTATACTTGTTTTGGATGTGGTAAACATGGTCGTATCAAGGCCGATTGTCCAAATAATGAGAGCAAGGGGAGAGAGGCAAGCAAGAAGAGCTTACATTGCTTTGCAAGATAATGATAATTCATTCTCTAGCTCATCATCAAAGGAATATGAAGAAGCCAATATGTTTTTTATGGCAAAGGAAGAATCATAAATAAGTAGTGTAAGTTCTAGCACTTCCATAAACTTTGAAAATTATAGCCAACTCTTGATGCTTTCACAGAGACTCATGAAGAAGCTAATATGTTAGTCTTTTTGAACAACCTCTTGAAACGCTTAAATAGTTGGTTGGAAAACTGAGTCAAGACCATGGAAGAAGAGTTGAACAATTCAAAAAATGATTCTGAAAACCTGGAAATAATTTACAAGTACTTTTCTTGCAAGTGTGATTCTAACTTTTGTGAATCAGTCCACTATCTTTTAAAAATTGTGGACAAGTTTTTCAAAGGCCAATCAAATTTTGAAATTGTTCTTGCATCTCAAAAATGTGTTTTTGGCAAAGTTGGATTGGGTTTTAATCCAAACAGTAAGAAAATATCAATTTCAAAACCTTTCTCCAGTTCTTTTGGAAAAAGAACCAATTGTTTTGTCGAAACAATTGGTTGAAACATGCTTTTATTGCATGAAAATGGGTCATACTATTAGATTTTGTAAAGTAAGAAGATTTTTTGTAACATGAGATGTTTTAAAGTGGGTTCCTAAGAATTATAAGGATCCTAATGTCGCAGTTAATGCCCATGGCCCAAGAATCCTTCTTGTAGATATCCTTGAAAGCCAAGAATCACATTGGTGTAAAGAATGAAGCCTCAAGGGAAAATATCTAAAGTAAGCTTTTGTGCCTGCTGATGGAAGAAGGCGAAGATCAGGCCCAACTACTAGGTCCATGGCAAGGAAGATACAATAAGATTGTGACTCTGCTACTGATGACAGAGAAACCCTCTTATACATGTTCAAAAATGCCATAAACCTAGTGTCGAATTGTAGAGTAGAACTTATTTTGTTGTCAAAAGTAGAATAGGAATTTTAATTGTAATTTTTATTAATTGTAATTAGGGTTGGATTTAGGCATCTAAAAACCAACCAAGGTTAAATTAGGGTTTCTAGAAGACTCTTAATTAACCTAGGCTGGTTATTTAGACCCAAATTAGTCACATGAAGCACACCCAGGGCATGCTTACAATGTGACTACATTTAGGTGCCATTTTCAAAACCAATACATTTGAATTTTTCCACCTATTTTTGTATTCAATGGTTAGACCTCTAGGCTATTGATATGAGCTGGATTGACACTTAAACAAAACACACAACATTAAGGAGACTTAAGGTCATCTCAATGGAGGATAATGCCATCCAAGAGAGAAGCCAAATTCATTGAACAATGAGTGCCATGTCCTTATCACAAACACTTGGCGGAATTGAAAGGAAAGCAAGAACAAAAAAAGAATACAAATAGAAGCACAATTGAAATGTGTAAACTGAAAAACTGGCCAGAATTGAATCAAGAAATGAATCTACCGATTGAAATCATCAAAGGAACAAGATAAACCGAATAGAAACTTAAAACAACACCTAGATCAAGAATAAACGGTAGAAATTGAAGAATAAGCTAAACTACCGATAGGAAATGAAAATGAAGATGAAAGAAGATGAAACTTAAGTGATTGAAGACCGCTGGAATGGAATTTGGAGTTGCTCACGCCACTTGGTGATGGAGTTCCAAGATGAGTGAAGGAAGCTGCCACTTGAAGCTTTCCAAAAGCTCACAAGATGAGACCAAGCAAGGAGATTCAAATCTCACACAAATCTCTCTCCAAATGAGTAGAGTTTCTCTATAGCAATTATCCAATTCTGAATTTACAAGAGCCCAACCTCTCTATTTATAATAGAAGGGGGTTGAAATGAAACACAAATGAAACTCAAAGTTCCCTCCAAATTCAAATGCAAATTGGTGCCACCTAGTCATGAAGTAAGTGTGATCCACTTCCTATTTTTAGCACCTCCTAAAATGCGTCTACACCCTCTAACTATTCACACTTTTTATTTAATATTCACACCTCCTACAACTATACAAAATTAATTCAAATGATACTCTTTTATTTAATGCTTGGCCTTGCCCCTCATGGTTTGGACTTGGGCTTCTTGGGCTTGGGCCTTCTTGGGCTTGGGCTTTGGGCTTGGGCCTCATCTTTTGAAAAGACCAATAAGAAGAACTTTAAATGATTTGGCCCTTGTCCATTCTTCCTATTAACAACATCTTTTTTATTCTCCTCAGCTATAGAAAGAGGTACTTGGCTCATGAAAATTCAAGATCAATATATGAGTGAATTCCTGCCCCAGTTTGCAAGCTTTCTCACTCCCTTGTTTAGACTCTCTAGGATAGACACCTTGATCTTCTTCTTCACCTCTCCAAGTGATATGACCCAACCAATCACTTTCCCTACCTCTCATGCATCTTCAAGGAAACCATAGCTTCATTAGAGCCCTCCTTGTTCCATCTCCTTCATCAAGCTTCTGCCAACTCCAACAAATTCATTCAGTCATGAAGGCAACACCAAGTTCTTGCATGAATCAATTAGGAAAGCCATAAACAATCCTAAGTTATTCAATTGGCTTAAAGGGCAGAACCTCAATGATGTGAGAAATGTCTTAAAGGAACAATAGCTAAAAAGGTTTATGAAAATGTCAGGAAACACATATCCTGATCTTGTGAAGGTCTTCTACACAAATCATCACATTGATGGTGAGAACTTGTGCTCACATGTAAAAGGAGTTGATATGGAGATTACTACAGATGTGTGGACTTTTGCCATAGGGTTGATGCATGATAGGCTGACAATCAACAAAGGAAACATTGGTGTAGTGGAGGACTTCAACAAGATGCAGTATTTTAGGAGCTGCCTAAAAAATCCTCATTCTAAAGTGAAGGGTTTTTCTGTAGAAGGTTTGAAGCAGAATGAAAGAATTATTGCTTTCACAGTATCTTGGATGTTGACTCCAAGGGGAGCAATCACTCGGTCCTTACTGAAGAGAATCTCATATGCTACATTATAAGTTAATTGGATTCACATCTTCAAAGAACACATGCAAAAGTCAATGAGGTTAAGTGACTACCACTTTCCCTATGTTGTTCTTATGTCAAAAATTTTGCAATACTTTGAAATTGATCTTGAAGAAGAAATATCTGAGGTGGTGAAGCCATCTCATGAACTTAATAATGGATCTCTTAGCAAAATGGGATTCATCAAGGTTGGTGAAAAATGGGTAAGTAAAGATGAATAACAAGTTGGTCCTTCATGTGGAAATGAAGCTGAAGCAGATGTGGAAGATCAGGTTGCCCCAAATAATGGAATGGATGATCAAGGCAATGATTTTCCATATGAACAAGCTTCAGGTGAAGCCTATGGAGCTGGAATAAGTGTAGGAAATATGCATGATTATGTTGCTTCTATGTCCCTTTTTGAGAGGTTGGTGATTAATTGCATGGATACTAGGCCCATGATAAAAAAAATCATTATGGTTTTTGTGCTGCAACGTTCCAGAATCTAGACGAACAGATTGAAGTTGTGCAGAATCTGATCTTTGAACTCCAGTATCGCAAGGATGATTAAAGGATTTAGTGTTTCAATTTTTAAATTCTATTTAAGTTGATGAACCACTTCTTTTATTCTGTTTCTAGCGTTTCTTTTTAATTGTGTTTTTATCCATTCTCTTAGCTAATTTGTGAAGAAAAATAGGGGGAGAAATTGGAGGTTTATGTGTTGTAATTATGCTACTCTATGGTGTGTTTAAATTTGTTTTATATCTGTTTAGAACTGTTGTTGCCATGTTTTGATACACACCATGATTCTGCTGTCACACACACTGGTTTTGGCACTGGATTTTTGGTTTTCTGCATACACACATGCAAATCTGTGTGTTCCTTTTCAAATCTAGTTTATCTTGGTGTTATACTTGTCTTGTATGATATACAATTTTGTTTTGCATGATGTTTAAAGTTCAAACACTACAACACAAGCAAATCAGGGATTTGTCTTCATCAAATAAGGGGAGATTGTTAAAAAAGATGCTTTGATGTCTCCAAATCCAAGTGGAAAGCTTGAAGACCTTGCTGATGTGTGTGTTATTTAGTTGTTTAAAAGTTGTTAATTCATCCTTAAGATGATCCAAGGTTAATTGAATCTTTACTTTTTTTTAAAAAGATGGATTTTCTAAAGGGGACTAAAATTTCAACCTATTGAAATGTCGATTCAACCTGTTGTTTGACACTTAGTGGATTTTAAAATGGCTTGGAAAAGCTTAGCTTTGTTTTGGCGTTGTTGTCAAACAGATTCAACTGGTTGTTTTTGTGAAAACCTTAACAAAATTTTGTTAAGAGGTTTTAATCTGTTCTAAATGATTCCAACTGCTTTTGGTTTTTTATTTAACTTCTTTGACCAATTGATTGAGGCCATATAAAAATTGTTTAACGCTCCTTAGCATTAACTAAGAAAGAGAGATCAATCAAAAATAGTTTTCAAGATTTCAAAAAGCTTTTGGATCATCTCAAGTGTGGAATAGGATTGTGTTTTGTACTTCTAAACTTAAAGCTTTCATTTACCTAGGTGTATTTTGTTCCTCTTCTTCCTTGAACATTGTATTTCTGTGTGTTCTGGTGTGGTGCAGTTTCAGAAGGTGTTTCTGGAAACTGTGTGGTTTGCCAAAAGTGGTGTGTGTTCTTGAGGGGTTCAAGATCATCACTTTTGGTGTGTGTTTTGTAATCTAGGATTGATTACATAGTGAATTCTTAGTGGTTAGTTGATTACTGAATCTCTTTATCCCTACACTCATTAAATTGTTTTAACATTGTTTTTCAAATCTACTGGTATAAACAACCGGTTGTTATGTGAAAACAACTGGTTGATTTTCTGGAATCAAACTTAAAAAAAGTTTTCTATTTGGCTTAATAGATTTTCAATTGATTGATTCTTCATAACTTTTCACTCTACCTTCAATCCTTGCAAAAATCTTTCAAAAACAATTCACCCCCCCCCCCCCCATCCCTCTTGTTTAAGTCCTTTAATTCTAACACTTGTTTCCTAGCTTGAAGAGGCTAATCTTTGTTTCATGGTCAAAAGTGAAGGATCAAATAGTGACTCAATAAGATTATGTTCTACTGATTCTAAGAATTATGATCAACTGTTGATTGCATTTCATGAAACACATGAATGAGGAGGAAAATAGGCTTGTTGTTATAAGTAACAAGTTAAAAAAAGTTAAAAAATGCAAAAAGTTTTCTTGAATCAAAAGTAAAATCTTTAGAAAAAAGAATTGCATGATGGTCAAAACACAACTTGTTAATCTAGAATTGATTTGTTTGCATGCTTCTTGTAAATGTGTTGAATCCAGTAAAATTAAAAACTATAGAAATTGCAAAGGTTTGGGAAGTAAGGTATAATATGTTATGAAAACGTTGTCTAAGTTTACCATGGGAAAGCTAATCTTGAAACTATGCTAGGTTCACAAAATGTTGTGTTTGGTAAAAGTGGTTTAGGATATAAACCTGGAAAGAAAAAAAAATGTTAAGTTATCTATTATGTTTCTGCTAAAAAAAGTATGCTTCTTTTAACAGTGCTAATCATGTGCATTCAACTAAATAAGGAAGAGACAAGTGATCTATCTCAATTTGTTGTGTTGATACAGAAATCAGAAGGATATGTTACCTATGTGGGAGGATTCTTGGAAAAGGAGACATAGGAACTGAAACATCAACAATTATAAAGGATGCTCTTTATGTTGAAGGGTTGAAACACAATTTTCTTAGCATTACTCAAGTTTGTGACAAGGGATACAATATTAATTTTGAATTTGAAACTTGTCAAATTTGTAATGAAGACACTAGTAAGGTGGTATTCACTGGTAAAAGGTTCAATAATACCTATCCCCTTAACATTCATCATAATATCTTTGTGAATGAATGTCTCATTTCAAAAGCTGATGAATCCGAGTTGTGGCATATGAGACTTGCACATATTCATACTGATCATTTGAATATGTTAAATACAAAAGATTTGGTTTCTCATTCTCCTAAAATAAAGTTTGAAAATAATAGAATCTGTGATGCATGTTTGAAAGGAAAACATACTAGATCTTTCTTTAAACTTAAAGATATAATTTCCTCTAACAAGCCCTTAGACATTCTGCATGTAGTTTGGACCCTCTAAAACTGCTAATCTTGCTGGAAATTATTATGCATTGGTTATTGTTGATGATTTTCTAAATATACCCGGATTTTATTCATTGTTGCTAAGAACAATACATTTGGTGTGTTTAAGAAATTGGCTATGGTTCTACAAAATGAAAAAAAAAACTGCAATATTAAATCTATTAGAAATTATCATGGGGGAGAGTTCCAAAATGAAAGATTTAATAGGTTATGTGAAAAATATGGAATTACACATAGTTTTTATGCTCCTAGAACACTACAACAGAATGATGTAGTTGAAAGGAATAATAGATCACTAGAAGTGTTGGCTATGACTATGTTAAATGAATATGATCTTCCTAAATACTTTTGGGTTGAGATTGTATACATTGTTGTATATGTTTTAAATAGAACTTTAATTAGGCATGTCTTAAAGAAAACATCCTATGAGTTGTATAAAGGTAGAAAGCCTAATATAAGCCATCTTAGAGTGTTTGGTTGTAAATGTTTTATTATGAATAATGGTAAGGATAATCTTGGAAAATCTAATGCAAAATCTGATGAAGGTATTCTTATTGGTTATGCTTTGAATGGACATGCATATAGAATCTATAATAGGAGGCTTTTAACTGTTGAAGTGTCTGTCCATGTGCTTTTTTATGAGACGAACAATTATCTGCTTAAGCCTGTTACAGATGAACTTGAATCAAGTGATTTAAGAATTGCACTTCAAAAAAATCAATTGATTGATTCAGAAATAACTGATTCAATTCCTGCCAAAGAACATGCTATAAATCTAGAATTGCCCAGAGAATGGAGGACTCTTAGAGACTTTACCATAGGCAATGTCATTGGAAATATTGAGAAAGGCGTATCAAGCATAAACTCTCTCAACAACTTTAGTGAAGCAATGGCCTTCGTGTCTCAAGTGTAGCCAAAGAATCTTGATGAAGGAAGAGTTAAATCAGTTCGGTGAGAAGGAGGTGTGGTCTCTAATTCCAAAAATAACTGAGATGAATGTAATACACACAAAATGGGTTTTCAAGAACAAGTGATGACTAATTTACGACAAGTGCATCATGTTATCATAAGTAATCATTTGTCCCTAAGGATGAATATCGAACCCAAGAGGGACAGATGAATAATCAAGTAAAAGATTCACTAAATAGAAAACAAAATAATAAAGTTTGTTGGGAGTTTGTTGTGATTTCAAAATTAGAAAGAAAACAAGTCAAAGAGTTTGTTGGTTCAATTGGGAAAATTGAGATTGGGGTTCATCCTTCTTACTCTTTTGTATTTTGAATAGCATGGTAATATTCTATCCTTTGATTGATATTGATGTCCGTATAAAAGTCATTTATATCGATTCCTCGCATATAAAATTATTAAGAGAATCTCTTAAACATTTATTCCTCGCATATAAAATTATTAAAGAATCTCCTAATATTTATAAAAACTTATTATCGTTACGTTTAGATGTTGATAGCAATTAACATTTCAAATTTATTCCTACAATTCAAATACGTTAATCATTATCATTTGGGTCAGAAACTTAGAAATACTTTTCAGTTAAATCTAAGCATATAGATCATAGAAACACGCATTACAAATAAAATGACAATATCAATCATCAATCAAGAACAAAATATCATATTTAAATATCACCATAATACATAAAAGTTTGAACAAATTACTCCCAATCCCAAAGGGTAGAGTTAGCCACTCATGTTGGCTATTACAAGCATTGACAGCAAAAAAAGAAGATTCAGGATATTTATGCGTGACGATTGCCTCTTATAGGGTTTCTAACACCTTCTATTCTCCCAGTTCAATTGAAATCCACTCAATGATGTCCCATGGTTGTGCCTCAAGCCTCATATTTAACCTAGTTGGGCTTGGCCTAAGTGATTTCTTGCCTGGGCATTATTGGGCTCGCATGGGCAAGTTGCACGAAAAAAGGTCGAATGTCATAAGAGGGATCTCGCCTAGGCAAAATTTGTTAGAATTTCAGGGCTAAAACAAAAGCGGGGGTGAATTGTTTATGCAAGATTTTCACAAACTTTTAAGGTTTAATGAAAGTCACAAGCAAAATCAAAGATACAGAGCAAGTTCAGCCAAAATCAAATCTGCTTTTAACTTGATTCCAGAAAATCAATCGGTTGTTTCTTCGATTCAACCGATTATTTTTATCAGCAGTGTACAAAAGCAATGATTAAAAATATTATAAATGAGATAAGGGAAGATAAATCAACACAACAGGTTTATACTATTGATCAAGAGTGATCAAAGGCTTTGAAGAATCCAAATCCAAGTGTTTGATGCAAGGCTAGAGTTGTTGTTGTGTTTAGGATAGGATCTGGATAGTTTATTTGTGTAATCCACTATTTGGTGAATCTAAAGCTAACTTGTTTTTAAAACCTTTTAAGATTAAAGTGTTTTTCAAACTAAGTGAAAAACAATCTGTTGTTTTGTTGAAACAACCGATTGTTTTGCTCTTAGGTGTTTTTGAAAAGTTGAAAACTGTTTTGGTTGGTTCACTTGCTGTGAAACCAAAACAATCGATTGTTTCGTGATTTCAATGGATTGTTTGTTTGAAAATTGTACCGTCCCGTCCCCGGGCGTTGACCAAAGTCAAAATCAACAGTTAAGTCAAAGTCAACATATAGTGGGACCACTCGAGGAGTCCAAAGAAGGAAGTCAACAGACTGACCGCTTGAGGCGTCGCCGAGATAAGGCGTCGCCAAGATGGGCGTCGCCTAGAGAAGGCGTCGCCAGGAGAGGGTGTCACCAGGTTGAAGCATCGTCAGGTTAAGACGTAGCCCAAAACAGTAACAAAGAGAAGAGAAAGGTGGCTTCAAGGCCATAGTTCTAGTACTAGTAGGGAGTAACGTGACTCGTGAAGTACTCATGCCACCGTTGGGAGGCCCCTGGGATAGATACAATCCATGAGAGGGCCACGCCCAGGGGCAAACCACGTGCGTAGTGCAAGAGGAAGGTAGATACATTCCCAGGGGAAGTGACTAGAGGTTGGGGGGTTTGAGTTGGCACCCAGAAAGTCATGCCACGCGCCAGATGCTCTTCGAGGAAAGAGGACTCGCACAATGGAATAACCCTAAGTTGGGTTACGACGCTGTGAGGCTCTCTGCGTAGAATAACGATCAAGTCAGAAGAACACGTGGCAATAAGCACTGGAATATCAATATTCTCCTGAAAGTTCTCTAAGGTACGCGTTAATTTAGTTTACGTATCAAATGTTTCAAGGCATATTTTTATACACTTTCAATGCGTTTTAACGCGCTTTAAATGCGGGAGGTGTATAAAAAGGGGCCTTGGGACGTTTGAAGGGAGATCCGGGTTTTTGACCTCATTCTCACAGTTTACACAGAGCCACAAACCCTAGTTGTTTCACGGTGCACCCACTGTAAGCACAGACAATTAGGGCACACAGTATTAGCCACTCAGTATTCACGACCACCTTCAGAGCATCCCTTCACGGTGTTCCGATACGAAGGTGTGTCACCTTTGATGTTTCTCGCTAGCTGACTTGATCGTCGGAGTGCAAATGGCCGCGAGGGCGCCCCTTTGTTCACTTCTTTCCAGGTACTCACAGACGGAGCAGAACGAAGGTGTCCTAGCTCGTGAGGACAAGCCACGCATAAGGACGACCCAGGTCAACCGGCGGGAACAAAAATCCTAACAGAATTCTGTTTTGTTAATTGAGTGTGCTTTAAATGTTTTTTAACTGAATACGCTCCTCTATTAAATGCTTTGACCAATCTGTGAAAGCTATAAATAGTTTGTTTATGTTTTATAACAAAAAAAAAAACAGATTTGAGTTTTTCAGTTGTGAAAGATTGCTTTCAAGTTTTGAACATTCACATTTCAGCTTTGGATTTTCTCAAGAGAGAGTGGAATAGGATTACATCTGTATTAATTTCAGATTATTCTGTAAACAAGTGTAATTCGTTCTGAATACTTTGTAATTTCTGGTGTTGTTGCCAAGGAGTGTTGTGTGCTCTTGAGGTTGTCAAGATCAACATTTTTGGTGTATGTTGTACCAAAGGAAGTGTGTTTCTTGAAGGGTTCAGGGTCACTTCTTTGGTGGTTTGTGTGTAATTTGTATTGATTGCTTAGTGAATTGCCCAATGGCTTTTGGGGACTGGATGTAGCTCTTGGTTTAAGAGTGAACCAGTATAAACTGTTTGTGTATCTCTTTCTTCCCTTAAACCCATTTAAATTCAGTTGTTATTGCTTTGCTGGTATAAACAACCGATTGTTTTTCTGGTGCTTTGCTGTTTTGTGCTTTATATCTTGGCTAACTGAATTTCTGATTGAGTTTCATACAAAGGATTTTGTTCTAGCTGAAAAAGTTTTCAAAAACCCCCCTTAAACAATTCACCCCCCTCTCGTTTAAGGTCATATATTCTAACATATATTGGTTCACTCTTAACAAAGAGTTACATCTAGTTCCCATAAACACCTGGGAATTTCACTAACAAATCAAACTCTTGTAATTTACAGCACACACAACAAAGAGATGTTCTTGAACCCTTCAAGAACACAACCTTCTCTTTGCAACCACAACACAGATCAGAAAACCCTCTTGATCTGTACAATACAACCTTACAGAAATACAAAGATTAAAAGAAGAGGAAGGAATACACCTGGATCAATTCACATAATTGAAAAATTGACTTTACACACAGCTGTATTTTCGAAAATCTTTCATTAAACAATTCACCCCCTCTGGTTTAAGGCCTACAATTCTAACACTCTACTTATATGTGTGACTAGGAGAGAGAAAGATAAAATATTTTATGTTATTGACTTAACCATTGTACACTCACATGACTTATTGTTGGGATTTGGTGCTGACCTAAAGATTTCATTACAACTTTTCAAATGTGGTTAATAAAACTGCAAAAAGCATTGATTGTTTTCTCTCTTTTCAATATCAATGTGTTGACCATTTGGTTAAGTTCGTGTCCAGTGGGAATCATCCTTAGGTTTCACCATAATTTGCTAAAATCTCAACTCTAAGTAAAAGTGTCACCATAAAAATGAATCATCTAAAAATCAACTCACATCATCAGGTCATTCTTTTTCTGATTGTTGCGGAAGGATTGGCTGGGTTGGTAAGGCAAGCAGTGAAGGCAAATCTACTATCCGGTCTTAGGATTGGTAGACAAGAGGTCGAGTTAAGCATTTTACAATTTGCTGACGACACTTTGTTTATGTGCAAGGACTCCTTTAGTAATGTGGTGACTTTAAAGGCTATTCTCAGAGGGTTTGAGATAGCCTCTGGTCTTAAGATTAATTTCCATAAATCCAAGCTTGCAGGCATTAATGTGCCAAGGAACAATATCATATGTTACATGAAGACTTTGAACTGCGATCAGATGACAGTGCCTTTCAAGTATCTTGGAATCGAGGTGGGAGGCAACCCAAGGAAGAAGAAATTTTGGGAGCCAGTCATTGACAAGTTAGAAGCTCGGCTTAGCACGTGGAAAGGGAGATTCTTATCAATGGCAGGCCGAATTTGTGTCATCAAATCTGTTCTTAATGCCGTACCCCTGTACTACTTATCCTTGTTTAGAGCTCCGGTCTCAGTCTGCAAGAACATTATTAGTATCCAAAGGAGATTTCTGTGGGGTTGGGGGAACGGAAAAAGGCCAATATCATGGGTAAGTTGGAAAAACGTGTGTAAACCAAAAGAGGAGGGAGGACTGGGTATCATAGACATACGTGACTTCAACTATGCTTTGTTAGCCAAATGGAGATGGCGTTGGCTATCGGATGAGAAAGGAAGATGGAAGGACATTTTGGAGTCGAAATATGATGGAGGAGGCGAGGTTATGCAATCCTCTCTTAAATCACAGTCATGGTGGTGGAGGGATCTTCATAAAGTATGCACAGAAGGAATAGGAGACGGATGGTTCCAAGCCGAAATGGGATGGATCCTAGGATCCGGTGAAAAAGTAAATTTTTGGGAGGACGTGTGGGTTGGAAATTCCAACCTCAAATCCTTATTCCCCAGGCTGTATTCTATATCTTGTAATCAGGGCCAGACAGTGAAAGAAGTAGGTGAGTGGGAAGGGTCAGAATGGCGATGGAATTTAAGGTGGAAGCGTGCCAGATTCGAGTGGGAATCAGTGTTGGAAACGGACCTAATAATACACATATCTAGGGCGAATGTTAAAAGGCAGGAGCAAGACATTCGGGTGTGGGGGATCAATGAAAAGGGGTGTTTTTCTGTAAAAACAGCATATGCAAGCCTAACTAAGAGAGGTGATGGCACCCATAATGAAGTCTTTAAACTATTGTGGAAGGCCAAGGCTTTTCCCGCTGTCACGATCACTGCATGGAGGGCCTTGTTGGACAGATTACCAACTAGAGAGTCTTTGGAGAGGAGGGGAGTGACGATGGAATCAACGCTGTGCGTTTTATGCCAAACTAAAGCTGAATCTTGTCACCATTTGTTTCTAGAGTGTGATGTGGCTGTGCGTGTGTGGGAATTATGCTATAGATGGATTGGTATTTTATCCGTACAACATAATGCCTTAAAAAATCACTTTGAAAGCTTTACGTTGACTCAGGCCAGCAACAAACAAGACATGGTTTGGAAAGGTATTTGGGTAGCTATTATACGAAGTATTTGGGAGCATAGGAACTTCATTGTGTTCAAACAAGGGGTTGCAGATGCAGAAGAGATGTTTCAACAAGCTCAGCTTAAATCTTGGTTATGGATGAAGAACAAGGCACACAAGTTCAACTACTCTTTTGTGGATTGGGTTTTAAACCCAATGCTTTGTATCAAGAGTTATAAGTGAAGATATATGGTATAGGAATGTTAGGAGGTCCTGATGATGATCGTGTGCACAGAAGGATGTACAAAGCTACTGATGTGAATGTAACTACAAGAACACATGATTCTTAACATTCTTAGGAACAACTTGAGCTGGATTTGAAAAGGCACTTTACTTTAGAATTGGATCAATGTTCTAAATTCAAGAACTCACCAAAACTAAGCACCAACCAAGACTCATATTGAAGTCCATGTATTGTCAAATTGAATCAAAACAAAAGGAAGGAAGAACAAGAATTAAAACTGGACAGAATTAAGAAACTAGCTACTGAACCGAAAAAGAAACAAAGAACAAAGCTGGAAAACAGAATGTAAATGGTAGAAAATGAAGGAAGCACATTAGGAAATGAAACTACCGAATGGAAAAATTGAAGAAAGGAAAGAAGACACTTATATGAAGATGCTTGCTGGATTTTGAGGATTGGAAGAAGCCATTCACGCCACTTGGAACCTTGAACCAAGATAAGTGATGGAGTGCCACCACTTGAAGCTCACCATAGCTCACAAGATAAGGCAAAGAAGAGGAAGACTCAAAAACTCACAAATTCTCTCCCAAATTGAGTATAGTCTCTCTACTATAAAATTCCAATCTGAATTGTACAAGTTAAGCACCTTTATTTATAGCCTAGAGGTGCTGAAAATGCAAGCTAAATGGCACACAAATGCAATGAAATTCGGTTTGGCACCCCCTAGGCTCCTATCTACACTCCCCCCTAGACTCCCTTACTACTTACACCTTTTTATTACACTCACACCCCTATTCTACAAAAGAAATAAGAAGAGCCATTTTATTATACTCTTGTCCCAAAGCTCTTGCCATGCTCCTAGTAATTCGTTGGGCTTGGGCCCCTTGTTGGGCTTGGGCCCCTTGTTGGGCTTGGACCCCTTGATGGGCTTGGGCCCCTTGTTGGGCTTGGGCTTCATGGCCTAGAGCATCCTCTACTTGGTTTCCATCAGCTACAAAGGGTACACTTTTGTTGTTTATAGTTTGGTACTCACGGCCCAATCGGTGTTCTGTTCAAAACTGCAGTTATGAGCTATAGGTGGAATGGAGGAGTTTTAGATGCTGGACGTGGTTATGGACATGGCTTTGGACACTCGTTGGGCTCACTGGGGTGAATGGTGCAATGGACTGGAGTGATAGTATGGGTAGCTGATGCTGCTGGATGGGGTAGGGATGGCCTGGAACGGTATGCAGTAAATGCTACATTAGGTGGGTGGGGCGGAATGGTGATGCTGTAAGGTTGGTTTGCTGAAGCAAGGTCTTGGACCGAATGGGTGAAAAGGCTTTGATGGTGTCACAGCTTTTGGGTGCAGTAAGGGGCATCACGAAGTAGGAACGCTTTGGTTGCCTTTTCACATGTGTTATGGCAGGTCTTTGTAATCATAGCAGCAACACTCAATTCTCAGGGTGCAACACGGACACTGTGCTGAACGTGGAGGTAAAATCTGTTAGCAAAATGTGGTAAGAAGTGAACGGGTCCATGATGCTTTTCTGGTCTAAGAAACTGAAAGTGCCTATGGCTTTCGGTGGGAGACTTGCATCCAACTCTGAAGCAATTATGCAGTGGTCATTTTCTTAGTTTTTCCAAGTGGATCACGCCTGAGGTGGGGCAGGGGTTTTTCTTATAGCTAAGTTGTGTACTCACTGCTGTAGTATATTCTGTCATATATAGTTGTATGCTTAAGCTTTGAACACTTTTTGTATACGGGTTGGGACACCCCTGAAGTGTCCCGTTCTATTTCATTAATTCATTGCTGAAAAAAAAAAAAACATCATCAGGTCTCCTACTGTTTTCTCAAGACTGCCTCGATCCTTCTAAAGACCTTCTCAATCTATCATCCAATAGGGAACTCAATACTTACAAATCTACCTTCCATAAATAATAAGAGTTACCAAGAAAAAAACAAGTGAGATCTGATAAAAAAAAATAGTAATTCAAATTTTCACAATTGAAAATAAATAAATAAATTCATATATGTGCAGAAATTAAAAACAAACTATTAAACCCTAGATTTTTTTTTATAAATAATTATACAATGTAAATATTTCGCAATGACGTTGGTGACTTGTCAATGTTTTGGTAATCATACCAAATTATCACAAGTAGTAAATGGACAAAAATCGAAGTATTGAATTCTTAAAGACTTACAATATAACTATTTAAGCATCAAGGAAATAAAATGGATAGATTGAAGATTTAAAAATAAAATCAAAGATAATAACTATAAATACTTAAATAAAAATAACAATAAAGATAAAGATAATTTAAATATAAAGAGATTTTGGAGGTTGACTTCACTAACCTTTTCCACGCAATTCAATTGATTGCTTATCCAATAATTTCAAGTACTCAGTTACATCAAACAAGATTAAGGTCAAGGACTTATAAATTGACAATAGTTCTTACCCTAATTCATATAGGATAAGTGATACTAGTATTTTTACCTAGATCCTAACTAAAATAGAGTTTGTCAACCTTAGTTAAAATTATTAAACCGTGATTTGGTTTATTAGGCCAAACATACATTAAAAGTAAAGTAAAAAAAAATAATTCAATAAATCAATCTTATTGAAAGGAGAATAAGAATTACATTAGTCGAACAATTACGTCAACTCTAACAATAAGATATTTACGCATTAATGGCTTAAACACCAAACACTAAAAGAAAATACTAAAAGACTAAGAATGTAGTGTGGTGTTTCTACATAAATGTTTTGATGTGTGTGTCTGAGGGATGTGTATTCTAACCTTAAATTTATAACACTTGAGTTGGGGTTTTCCTTACTACTTGTTCAAAGAGTATTTCTAGGTCAAACAGTAGTAGCAACAAAGTTGTCAATGTGATCACAGTGATCCTAACTAATTTATTCAAGCCAAGTGTCTCTCACTCAAGTGTCCTCAAGCCTTGATCAAGCGAGCCTCATTCTCTTAAACTAGTTTGTGCAAGAAACATTTTCTTAAGCTTTGCTTGAGCAAGTGTCTTATAAGACTAAGGGGCTTTCTACTTTATCTACTATTCTTTCTGAACCTGGGGCTTCGCTTGCTCGCCCACCGTTCTTTGGTAGGGGTAGGCAGCATAGCATCTTTTGGTTTTCCACTTCCAAGAAAGACTTGAGTGAATTAACCATTCGCTTACTCTTGTAGACCGCTCTCCTCTTTGTTATTCAAAATCTTTCTTACTTTGGTAGCCGGATCTTGATAATTCGAATGGGCAAAGCTCTTCCTTTGGTGATGAAGTTGGGCTAAAGCGCTCCAATTTTTGCTTATTAAAAAAAATCTTCTTCTAAAACCTGGAAAAAAATAAAACAAGGAGGGCAAAATCATAATGAAAAGAATTAAATAAAATTAAACTAAAAATTAATAAAAGATAACCTAAAAGAATAATAAGTGTTGAACAAGATGCTTTGATATCTCCAAATCCAAGAGGAAAGCTTGAAGACCTTGCTGCTGGGTGTGTGTGTGTTGTCTAGTTGTTTGAAACTTGTTAATTCACTCCTTAAGATGATCCAAGTTCATTTAAATCTTTAACCTTTTGAAGAGATGTGTTAAAGCTGTAAAAAATTCAACAGGTTGTTTTACCTAACAACAGGTTGTTTTGCCTTAGCTGTTTTTGAAAAACTTGGTTGACTTTGCTGTCAAACCAAAACAATCGATTGTTTCGACAAAACAACTGATTGTTTTCCTGCAAACCGTAACAGAATTCTGTTAAGCGGTTTTAATATGTTTTAAATGATCCTAACTAACTTGGCTCCTTTATTAAATGCTTTTGACCACTTGGTTGGTCTATATAAAGGTAGTTTTACGCTCCTAATCTTGGAGTAACAGAAAGAGTTTATCAAAACAGTTTTTCCAAGATTTGAAAAGAGCTTTGGATCATTCTTAAGTGTGTGGAATAGGATTGGGTTGTATTTCTGATCTTTAAGCTTTGTAATACCCAGGTGTATTCTATTCCCTTCTTCCTTGATTACTGTATTTCTGTAGTTGTGTTGCCAAGGAATGTTGTGTGTTCTTGAGGTGTTCAAGATCAACATTCTTGGTGTGGTTTGCCAAAGGTAGTGTGTTTCTTGAGGGGTTCAAGGTCACTACTTTGGTGTGTGGTGTTTGTAATCTGGTTTTGATTGCATAGTGGAATACCCAGTGGTTTCTGGGGACTGGATGTAGCTCTTGGTGTAAGAGTGAACCAGTATAAATTGCTTGCGTGCTTATCTCTTACCCTTAACTCTTTAAATTCTGTTTTTAAGTTGTTTTAATAAACTGCTGATAAAAACAACCGATTGTTTCGAAGAAACAACTGATTGTTTTTCTGATATCATCTTGAAACAGTTTTGGTTCTTTGTTTCTTTGATTTCTTTCTCTGTAATTCAGCATTGATTTTCATTATACCTTCAAAGTTTGCGAAAATCCCCCTTAAACAATTCACCCCCCCTCTCGTTTAAGGCCATATATTCTAACAATAAGTTCTTAAATAATTGCCAAAATTAAGATTAATATGTGTTTGTGTTTGCTTAAGTTCATATAGCTTGATGCCTTTTTCAATCATGATGGATGAACCCTTTGTTGCAACATTTACCTGGTTAGAACTTTAATTCTTCTAGAGTATGGACTTTCAATTTCAATATTTTCATCAGTTTTGATTTCTTTAACAACCCACAAACTTGACCATTTTGTTTTTAACCTTCTAGAGAGGAGCTTAATGGTAGTAAATTTCTTTTCAACATGTTTAGGTGCATGCTCTTTCTTCTCTTCAATTTCTTGTGGAGTACAATAATGTAGAACTTTCTTTAACACATTTGAAGGGTGCAACTGCTTTTTAGTTCCAGGAAATGCTTCCTTTGATGCATTTATTCTTAGACAATCTTCCCTTTATTAGAAGGTTGCAAAACCTCAAAAACTTTGAAAGGCGCCTCATCATCTTGAGCTCTCACTTTAAACAAGAGGTTCATTACTATGGGAGCACTTTTCTCTTTATTTTCCATCTTTTTCTTTTTCTCATTTTTTTCTTCAAACATTTTCTTTTTCTCCTCTTCTCTCTCACACTTAAATTTTTTTCTTCCTCGTCTTTTCTCCTAAACTCATTCTTTTCTTACTCATCTTTTCTATCTTTATCAACAACTGATTTACCAGCAATCCATGCTCCTACAACTTTACCACTTCTAGTGGTGATTAAATTACAATGATGCTTGAGATTAGTTTCAATATTTACTGAAAATGGACCACTTTGTTGACCTGTCAACTGTTTAGCAATTTGTCCCACCTATGTTTCTAAATTTCTGATCGAAGCTTCAATATTCTTTTGATTGGAAAAAGATGCTTGCATAAATTTCTCCAAGGTATCCTCCAATTTGCTCGTTTTCTCTTGGATTGAAGCATATAGTGGTTGTTTTTGAAAATGAGCTTTCCTGTTAGATGGACCAACATCTTGTTTCCACCCAAAACCTTGATAATGATAACTTCTCCATGCTTGAGACATATTATTCTGATAATTATTATTGTTGGAGAAATCACCTTGCCATCCCTAATTACCCATGTAATGGACCTCTTGTTCAAATGGATTATTCTATAAAGAACAATGACCATTATCACATCCACAAAAATCACACTCCGTAAATTGATTCATGTTTGGAAAATAATGCAAAACTTGTGTTGCGGAAGTTTATGCATATGTGCAATCAACGCTTCAATCTTTTATGTCAGCATTTTATTCTAAGCTTGCATCTGAAGTATTAAGCTCAAGCACCCCTTCTTTTGAACAATTTTTCTACCATGCTGAGGTTGATAATTTGTTGAAGTCAATGCCTCAATAATCCTTGTTGCTTGTTCAACATCGACAACCATCGTTGTACCACCAACTGCTGCATTGATGACAATTTTATGGAATGTGTACCAAGTCAAAAGTAATAATTGTTGAAGATGGGAAGCTTTGATGTGCCAAATCCAAGTGAAGCCTGAAGTTGGGTGATGTTTTAGGTTTAGGTTTTGGTTTTGGGTTTAGAATCTTTGTAAGATCAGTTTTTGAATCTCAGACAAAGCTCATTTCAATCAGTTTTAAAGATTAAAATGTTTTTCCATGCAAAGGCAAAAACAACCGATTAAAATGTTGAGATAATCGGTTGTTTGTAACTTAGCTGGCAAAGAAGGTTTTAAAATTGTTTTATAACTGACAAGAGAACCCATTAATTCATGGTTTTAATCGATTAAATGTGTGTGCTTGTAACAGTTTTTTGAAAATTTGTTTTTAACTGATTTGCTCCAACGCTAGCTTTTTAAGTCTTATAAATATGCTTTTGATTCAAACATTTAGAGTTGATCAAGAAGAGAGAATTGATGAAACAGAAACCTTTGAAACTCTGAGCTGAGATTGATTTGAGAAATTAGGAAACTGTTTGTGAAAAGGTTTCAATCAAGCTTTTAGCAAGATTGCCTTGTGCTTTGTTGTCTTTGAAAGAACTGCTCAATAGGGTGTTAGTGTATTGTGTTTTACCAGGTGTTTTCTAATCTTGTTCAAGTTCTTGTAATTGTTGATATAACATTATGTATAACTGTGTAAAATCCTGTAAAGTCAGTGTAATTCTGGCTTGAGGTGGTTGTTATGCTCAAGAAGGGTGAGTAGGCTTTGTCGGATTTAAAGTCACCTTCTTGTGTGTGGTGTTTGTGTAATTTGTGATTGATTGCATAGTGAAAATTCAGTGGTTTGACTGAGGACTGGATGTATCTCTGTTATTGAGTGAACCAGTATAATCTTTGTGTGTAATTCTCTCTATCTCATCTCTCATTAAACTGTTTGTATTTTCCGTTGTCATAAACAACCGGTTAAATCACAACTTTAACCGATTCAATTTATTATTTCAGTTTCTGTTTGGCTATTGAATTGGTTTTATGAACTGCTGTTGTGTGTTGTTTGTTAAAGCTTCATTCTAGGCAAAGTATTTATGAAAATAGTTTGAAAACAATTCACCCCCCCCCCCCCCTCTTGTTGTAGTTGTAGCCATCAAACCTAACAATAATATGTCCCTAAGGACGAATATCGAATCCACAAGGAATAATTATTTAAAATTCTAATAGTAGCATTCACTAAGTATAAGAATATGTACAATAATTTGATTTGAAAGATATTGACATAAGTTTGCATAAAAATTAAATAAAAAGCAAAGTACATGATTTGGATGAGTCAATTGGAAAATTTGAAAATAAGGTTAATCCTTCTTACTCGTTTGTAGTTTCAATGAATAAAAGCATATAACATTCCATCTAGACTGACATTGATGCACATATAAAAATTATTCATATTGAGTCCTCGCATACAAAATTATTAAGAGAGTCTCCTAAATATCGATTCCTTGCATATTAATAAAAACTCCTTATCATTATGAATAGATGTTATAAAACAATTAACATTTCAAATTTATTTCTTGCATTCAAATATGTTAAGCACTATCATTTAGGTCATATACTCATATAGGCAATCAATCATAGATTACACAAACAGAAAAACCAAAGAGGTGATCTTGAACCCTTCAAGAACACTCACCCTCTTTGAAACACAAACACTACAAGTCATAACACAATTTGACTGTAGACACCAGTACCTTTTAAGTTTACAAATATGAATTGAAATACAAGAAAAAATAGGAAGTGATGGATTTGTGTCTCCTTTCTTGTGGTTTTTGTTGATGAATGTGGAAGCTCCATGGATTGATGGTGTGATGAGAATCAAAAAGATGTTGTTAATAGGAAGAATGGACAAGGGCCAAATCATTTAAAGTTCTTCTTATTAGTCTTTTCAAAAGATGAGGCCCAAGCCCAAAGCCCAAGCCCAAGAAGGCCAAAGCCCAAAAAGCCCAAGTCCATCCCATGAGGGGCAAGGCCAAGTATTAAATAAAAGAGCATCATTTGAATTACTCTTGTATAGTTGTAGGAGGTGTGGATATTAAATAAAGGAGTGTGAATATGTAAAATAAAGTCACATTGTCCATGTGACTTAGGAGAGTAGGTGTAGGTGTAGTTTTTAGGAGATGTCATAGTAGAAAAAGGTCACACCTCCCATGTGACTTGTTTTTTGTGGGAATTTCAAATGAGTTTCATTTGAATTTTCCCACCTATTTTTCAGCATCCTCACACTATAAATAGAGGTGTGGGCTCTTGTAAAATTCAGATTTGATAATTGAAGTAGCAAAACTCTCCCAAATTGGTGATAGAGTGTGTGAGAACTTGCCTTCTCCTCTTCCTAGTCTCATCTTGAGTGCCTTGGTTCTCTCAAGTGGCGGCATTGCTCACTTATCTTGGAGCCTTCACACTTCAAGTGGCGTAACCATCAACCAAGCTCTTCATTCTCATAAGTTCCTCTCTTCTCCATCTTTTCATTTCATTTCCATGTTCATACGAATTCAAAAACATGTCTAGGTTCCTTCTATTCGGTGTTTTGAGTTTAATTTCATATAGTGTTCGGTTCTTATTCTCTTTTGCTGGATTCAATTGTTTCTTCTTCATTTCCTCTTAATTTGTTCGGTGCATTTCATTTTCTAAGCTTTTTAATCGGTGCTTTTGTATTCCTACTTCTTTTAATCGATTCAATTGGCAAGAAATGGGTCTTCCATGTGAGTTTGGTGTTTGGTGCAAGTTTTGGTGAGTTCTTGAAACATAAAACATTGATCCATTTTGATCCTGCCTGTTGACCAGAACGTTGGAACTTGTCTCGTCAAACTTAGATCGACGTGTGCACCGCTTCAACCTCTGTCCTTCGTCACGATCCACCTCAAGAACCTGCAAAAGAACAGAGCGGCGCCGCGGCGGCCGATCGCACTCCAACGCCCAAGTCAGTGACTGAACCACCAAATACTTCAAGAGTAACACTCAAGAACTCTCAAGGAACCGTGAACCAATTCTCTCTCACAGTACTTCAAAATTCAAAGTACAAAAAAATGATAAATAAAAAAAAAAAAGTGTGTAATTCTGCCGAAAAAAACATGGTAATCTGGCAGTGATTTTGGAAAATTTATCTAAATTAATTGGCTTACTTTTTTTAAGTAATTTCAGTGCCATTGTTGAGCTATGATCTTGAACTTTCTGTGGTTACAATTTCATAATCCAGTTCGCTTTATATCATTCCAGATAAATCGGTAAACATCAAGTACAGTTTGCATAAAAAAAAATTTCAGTAGTTCTGTTTTTGTTTTCTTCATCTAATCTAGTGCTTTTCTTTAGGTATCTTTTGTGTGCCTTCTTTTTCATTGAGTACTTTATTTCTTGCTTGTCTTTTGTTCATTAATCTTTGAGTTTGTCATATATCTAGTATTCCTTTTTTTATAGCCTTTTATTGTTTACACCTTTTCTTGTTTGTCTTTCATTGATTCATTGGTTTTGTAGTGATTTGCTATGAGATTGTGTGCTCTTGCTTTGACATCTTTCATTTGAGGATACTAAAGGCCTCAAGATCAGATTGGTAAAGAGGAGTATTCTTTCTTTGGAGTGATTTAAGTGACACTTCACTTCGGCATCTTGCTCCAATTTCTTTTTGCTAACCTTGATTTCTTAACATTGTTTGTTGTTTTGTTTGCTGTTTTCTTTTATAAATGGCTTCATATTCCATCAATGATGCTTACAAACAGCACTCTCCTAGTAAAGCTTCTGTTCTTGGTGAATTAAAAGAAGCAAAACGAACCATTACTCTCCAAGATGAAGCCATTAGACGGTTGGAGGAAAAATTGCAAAGCATTGAAATGAAGCAAGCTAGGTCCTCTCATTCTATCCATGGAGAGCGTCATTTTCATAGACCTTCATCAAGAGGCTCTTCCAATGATCATGGCCGTGAAGAGGAACATAGAAGAAGGAGACCTCAACCCCACTTTCATGGATATAGACCTCATGCTCATGGAGATAGGCATCACCGTGAAGATGGATACTACCAAGACGCAAAGGCTAAGCTTCCTTCGGTCAAAATTCCTAGTTTCAATGGGGATAGTGATCCTAATGTGTACCTAGATTGGGAGGCTAAATGTGAACAAATTTTTGAGGTCTATGAGGTCCATGATGACCGCAAATTTAAGCTAGCCACCTTAGAGTTTAGTGATTATGCCATGAAATGGTGGCATAGTGTTGTAAAGGACATTATCTATCACAAAGGTCCTCCCGTGGACTCTTGGAACTCTTTAAAGGATCAAATGCGCCTTAGATTTGTGCCACCACACTTTAGGAAAGACCTCATGTTGAGACTCCAACGGTTTCAACAAGGCACGCTAAGTGTGGATGCTTATTTCAAAGAATTAGAAATGCTTTTGCTTAAGGTAGATATACGTGAGAGTGAGGAAGCTATGATAGCTAGGTTTGTGAGTGGTCTAAGGAAGGATATTCAAGATATTGTTAAGCTTCAAGAGTATTCATCATTGGGTTCTTTGGTTCATCTTGCAATGAGGGTGGAAGCCCAACTTGCTAAGAAAAATACTTTCAAAAATGCTCCCAATGATGGTTACTACAACAATTCTTGGAAGAACAAAAAGTCTTTCTCTAAATTTCCTTCTAAGGATTCTTCTTTCACACCTAGAGAGTCTAAGCCTTCTACTTCTACTCATATCTCACCCATCAAATCGTCTAGCAAGAAATGTTTTAAATGTATGGGATATGGTCACATAGCTTCTAATTGCCCTTCTAAAAGGAATATGTTTGTGCATAATGGGGTAGTAGTTAGTGAGAATGATTCCAATTCATCTAGGCATTCTTCACCTTCTAAGCCATCAAGTGAGATTGAGAGCGAAAATTCTTGTGAAGGTGACTTATTGATGATAAGGCGTATGTTGGGAACAATTCCAAAATCTTTGGATGATGCTGAAAGAGAAAATATTTTTCACACCCGATGTCTTATCAACAACAAGTTATGTTCCTTGATTATTGATGGGGGTAGTTGCACTAATGTGGCTAGTACAAGAGTTGTGGAGAAGTTAGCCTTACCCACTATCTCTCATACCAAGCCTTATAAATTGCAATGGTTAAGTACCAAAGGTGAAATCATGGTTAATAAACAAGTCCTCATTAACTTTGCAATAGGAAAGTATAAAGATGAGGTTTTATGTGATGTTGTGCCCATGGAAGCAACTCAACTTCTTTTAGGAAGGCCTTGGCAATATGATAGACATGTTTTACATGATGGCCTATCCAATACAATGTCTTTTTCCTTCCAAGGGCGCAAGGTTATCTTAAAACCCCTCTCTCCCAAAGAGGTTCATGGGGACCAAATAAAAATGAAAACTAAAAGAGAAAATGAGAAAGAAAAAGAAGTAAGTACTAAACCGAGTCACACCACTTTGCCCACTAAATCCAACATGTTGACTCATGTTATGCCTCAAAAGGAACCTCCAAGGTCTTCTTCTTCTTTATCTTTTTTATTACCCAAGGTTCCTATTTCAACACCAACTTGGTTAAAAAATGTTAGGGATGATTTTTTTCTTACCTCCTAATGGGTTTCACCATTTAAGAGGTCTTTTTCCAAAACATATCATCATTCCCAAACAAATTTTTCCAACTTGGTCGATTTATAGAACCTCCTTTTCTGAAATCCCATTGTTTACAAATGCTAAGTCATGTTTGCCTTTTTCTTCCACTTTTAATTATAAAAATAAACTGACTTTGTTATATGCAGGGATTCAGAATTCGTGGACGAATTCTCTCCAACTCGAGGAGTATGATGAGAATAAAAAAGATGTTAATAGGAAGAATGGACAAGGGCCAAATCATTTAAAGTTCTTCTTATTAGTCTTTTCAAAAGATGAGGCCTAAGCCCAAAGCCCAAGCCCAAGAAGGCCAAAGCCCAAAAAACCCAAGTCCATCCCATGAGGGGCAAGGCCAAGTATTAAATAAAAGAGCATCATTTGAATTACTCTTGTATAGTTGTAGGAGGTGTGGATATTAAATAAAGGAGTGTGAATATGTAAAATAAAGTCACATTGTCCATGTGACTTAGGAGAGTAGGTGTAGGTGCAGTTTTTAGGAGGTGTCATAGTAGAAAAAGGTCACACCTCCCATGTGACTTGTTTTTTGTGGGAATTTCAAATGAGTTTCATTTGAATTTTCCCACCTATTTTTCAGCACCCTCACACTATAAATAGAGGTGTGGGCTCTTGTAAAATTCAGATTTGATAATTGAAGTAGCAAAACTCTCCCAAATTGGTGATAGGGTGTGTGAGAACTTGTCTTCTCCTCTTCCTAGTCTCATCTTGAGTGCCTTGGTTCTCTCAAGTGGCGGCATTGCTCACTTATCTTGGAGCCTTCACACTTCAAGTGGCGTAACCATCAACCAAGCTCTTCATTCTCATAAGTTCCTCTCTTCTCCATCTTTTCATTTCATTTCCATGTTCATACGAATTCAAAAACATGTCTAGGTTCCTTCTATTCGGTGTTTTGAGTTTAATTTCATATAGTGTTCGGTTCTTATTCTCTTTTGCTGGATTCAATTGTTTCTTCTTCATTTCCTCTTAATTTGTTCGGTGCATTTCAGTTTCTAAGCTTTTTAATCGGTGCTTTTGTATTCCTACTTCTTTTAATCGGTTCAATTGGCAAGAAATGGGTCTTCCATGTGAGTTTGGTGTTTGGTGCAAGTTTTGGTGAGTTCTTGAAACATAAAACATTGATCCATTTTGATCCTGCCTGTTGACCAGAACGTTGGAACTTGTCTCGTCAAACTTAGATCGACGTGTGCACCGCTTCAACCTCTGTCCTTCGTCACGATCCACCTCAAGAACCTGCAAAAGAACAGAGCGGCGCCGCGGCGGCCGATCGCACTCCAACGCCCAAGTCAGTGACTGAACCACCAAATACTTCAAGAGTAACACTCAAGAACTCTCAAGGAACCGTGAACCAATTCTCTCTCACAGTATGCTCAAGAACTCGCAAGCGTAAAGAAGACAATCTGAACGTGCGTACCTCAGAAGTTCGTTGGGAAACCCTTTTATACCTGGTCACTTTCTCTCTCCTGGCAGTTACGCACCTGGACACGTGGCTCGCATCCAGTCGTACACGTGCCATCATCTGGAGCCTCCTTGACTTGGGCGCTGCTTCTGACTCTCTCTTGGCTAAGTTACTTATGCATGGTACTGCCCAGTGCAAAGCTAACTTGGAGTGCGATCTCTACTGGGATTGGCGAGTTAGGGTGCCCTCATACACCTTCCCTGTGGTCTCGCCGGCCGCCTTCATAATCTGCACCACCTTCATCTTCGGCGATGTGCTTGCTCCGGCGATCCCCAATCACTTGGTCGCCTGAGTTTACATCTGGCGACTTCATCTTTGACCCGGTGATCGCCGGCTCTGGTATGCTGGAAATCGGAGCACGCCAACTTCATAACTGGCGACTACACGAGCCCCCTGACTTCCTTCCCTTCTGCCAACCTGGCGTCTTGTCAACACGCCCATACTGTAGCTTGATGCCACATCATCACTTCCGACTACCAGGGCGGTACACAAGCCCCCCAGTCTTAAGCGAAGACTTGTCCAGCGAAAAGACTAAAGGAGTCACGTCAATACCGATCTACGTAGCACTGGCGCAGAATTCCAAGCGGTTGTACTTTCTGCTTCTCTGACGCTCCACCAAACACTCCTCCCATCGTTCGACACGTGGCTTCATCAACGGTTACCTTCAGTTAACGTTTGCGCTTCCCAAACCCATTTCGAAAAACCCTTAAACCCATTTCGCTCCACTGTTCCATCACTTTCTTCGTATTCTCAGACGCTCCAACTCTCTTCTGCAAAAACTCTCAACGCTCTTCAACCTCCTGAATCACCAACCTCCTCCATCACTCTTCCGATCATAAAAAGGTACTTCCTTTCCTTCTTCTGCTGGTTTTTCCTGCATTTTAACCGATTCGCATCATCCTTTAACTGTCTGGTGCATACGTTGTGGGTTGTTTTTTCTATTTCTCCTTCTTCGTAACTTAGGGCTTCGTCTTCGTGACAACGAACCTTCGTTCGTTCGTTTTTTTTTTTTTTTTTTTTTCACCCTTTGTTCATGATCGAGTCAGCCTCTACGAGTCCTGATCACCTTTTCATTTCTTCTTCCTTTGCAGCTTCCGCAATGACTCGCTCAAAGATCACCCCAAATCCTCCTCCTTCGTCACGAAACCCCTCCTCACAAGCACACAACCCACCGCGAGCACGTGATGCTTCTTCTTCTCAGGCTGAGAGGCCTGCACCCTCCCGTCCCAACTTGGCTCAGGCCACTCCACCCGTCGCCGGAGGAGCCTCTGTTCCCTCCCCAGACTTCAAAAAACTGTACCCCTGGGCCACCTCGACTTTGTTGAAGGAAACGTCTTCTGTAAATTCCGCTGGGGCAGTTCTTCGACTGACGAAAGGGGATGAGCCTCACCAATCGTTTCACAAGGAGCATGACGACAGAATGACGATGCTACCTTGCCCCCCCGACCTGCCCGTGTGCGCCGACGACAAGGGGAACAACGGCGGGTTGTTCTGCTTTGTCTACACCACCCTGTTCAAGAAGGTGAAACTTAGGTTTCCCTTCACTCGCTTTGAAAGGGAGCTTCTCACCGAGCTCGACATTGCCGTCGCCCAGCTCCATCCCAACAGCTGGGCGTTCGTACGGGCTTTCCAAATAATGTGCGACCACTTGGGGCTGCCAGCGTCAGTTGACGTTTTCCTATTTCTTTTTTAAGCCAAGCACCCAGGAGATCGCCTGTGGGTAAGCTTGAACGGGATTGCTGGGAGGTCGATCCTCTCTATCTTTCAGCAATCCTACAAAGACTGGAAGGGCAAGTTTGTCCAGGTGCGCCCCAATGACAAGGACGCTTCTTTGCTCGACGGTTTCCCCTTGTATTGGGTAAACAAGGGGAACAAAGAGTCCAAAAGCAGCTTCAGGAGGCCAAGAAGTCCTGAGAGCATGGGTGCCTTGGATAGAGACCTCTGCTTCTTCTGGAAGAGTGTGGCAGACGCCAACATCACCTTCCTCACCACCACGCTCATCTGCTTCGAGTTCTTCGAAGATCAACTCGAAATTCGCATAGGTTAGAACTCACCTCAACGTCTAAGTCTTTATTTTGACATTACCTCTGTTAACTGTTTCTAGGCGTCTTGTGCGTTGTGCGCAAGACTTTGGTTTTATCTTCTGCACCATTTATCTGCTTTGCTGCATACTGCCTTATGCATTTATTTTCTCTCTGAGCTAACCCATGCATTTTTGCTTTATGCAGATCATATGTTGGGCCAGGGCAAGCTCGCTGAACTGAGGGCGCTCGCCCGAACCCACGGGTTGGCATCGGGTTCCCAAACCGTGCCAAACTCTGTGGTGGAGATCGCCACTGCTCAGGGCAGATCGCCACCCAAAGGCCCAACTCCTCCCGATGTCCAACCCGCCCACCAACGTAAAAAGCTTGTCCTCAGGAAACCAAAGAGGAAAGCCCCCCAAGTAGTCCACGAGGAGGAAGAAGAGGATGATGATGAGGCGACGGAAGATGGCCTTGTCACCAAGAGGAAGAGGGTGGCGCCTTCTTCACCACCTGCTCCACCCCCTCTTCCAACATCAACACCGCCATCCATGCCTGCTCCACCTCCAATATTGCCTCCTCCACCAGCTCCCGCCTCACCGGTCCAAGCGGTTCCATTGGCGTCTGCGCCTCCTGTGGCTAAGGGCGCCGAAGCCAACTTCTTGGAGAACCCCCCGAGCGCCTCTACGCCTTACATATCAGCTGGAGGGGGTCCTCCTTCAAACGCCTCCACCGCAAACGCTGCACCAATCGGGGATGAAGGTGCTCACCACTCTCCAATTCTTATTACTGAATCCCCGACGTCGCCACCACGCCAAGAAGCACCCGCTGAGCAACCAATTCAAGAAGGTGGCAGCGAAAACCAACAACGAGCCCACCCGGTGCCCCCACAAACAAACCTCTCTCTTGAGGTCAAGAGGATGTGGGAGCCTTTCTCAGCGAAACTAAAGATGATGGCGGAGGATTTCCCCGCCATTATATCTAAAGCTGTGGAGAGCTCCACCAGGAAGCTCCAGGATGACCTCTTCGCCCTTCGAACTGAGAATAGCACTATAAGGATTGAGGCGGAGAAGTTATCCTTCAATCTAACACTCGCCGAGATTGAACACTCCCGAGTAGAAGATGCAATGAGCACCGAGCTCCGGGTGGCACGCAAGGAGGCCACCGATCTCCGCCATAAGGTACAGCTCTTGGCTCAAGAGAAGATCGAGCTAGAGAGCAAGCTGGTGCCTTATCGCGTCAAAGTGGCTGACCTGGAGGCCTTGATTAAAACTGACGCTGCCAAGGTGAAGAAACTGGAACAAAGGTCAGCCGATCGGGAGGTCTTCCTGGGAAAGGTGGAGAAGGAGAGGGACGACACCATGGCTAAGCTTGCTGAAGCCAACAAAGAAAAAGGGAAGATTGCTGTTAAACTGGGCCAGGTGCAGGCAGAATCCAAGAAGGTTGCTGAAGACCTTCTTCAAGCTCAGGAAACCATCGAAAAACTCAAGAAGCAAGCTGAAGAGCTGGAGCAACAGAACGAGGGGTTGAAGAAACAAACTGAAGAACTTAAGAAACAGATCGAAGAGCTTAATCTGAGTTCTGCCCAAATTCTTGCTGCTGGATTCGAGGCCGCACGGGAACAGTTTGCCTGCTTGTTCCCCGATCTAGATCTTAGCATGGTGTCCCTCAACAACGAGGTGGTGGATGGGAAGGTTGTTCCCACTGAAGACTGATCGATTTCCTCCATCCACTACCTTTATGCTTTCTCCTTACATACAATTGTAATAAACTTTATATTTTCCTGTACATGTGCCTTGAATCTGATACTCACTTTAATGATAAAGTCTTTGTATTTCTTCTTATAACTTCTTTGGCTGCTTTAACTTTCCTTGCACAATTTGCTTCGAGAAATTGACTTAGCGATTTCGTAAGCGCGATCTTATACTTAACTGCTTCGAACCACTTCGATTACGAATAACAATCACTCTAACAACTTGTAATCTCAAGGCAATGAACCTTAGCGTAAAATCATTCTTCAAACAGCGAACTTTAACTCAACTAATGGCTTAAGACATCGCTTCACCTGATCTGCCTTATCAAAACGGGTCTTAACTTTCTTGCCATTGCTTGAGCTTTTCCTGGTCGCCAGAGACTCTTGGCGATATCAGTTTCTTTCTGGCTTCATACCTTGGCCATTGTTCCTTTATCTGGGGGTAGAGGCGCCTTTCGGATCCTTCTCTACCTCCTTGAGCTTCAGAACAAGAGACCGGGTGGCTAGGCGTTCTCTTCGAACCTACCTTAGCCATCCTCCAAACTTCTTCCACCCTTTACACCATACCTGAACTCGTTCGAGACGAGGAGGATTTTATCTTGCCTGAACTCACTCATCGGCGAGAAGGTCTTTAACTCGCCTGAACTCGCTCATAGGCGAGAAGGTCTTTAACTCGCCTGAACTCGCTCACCGGCGAGAAGGTCTTTAACTTGCCTCTACATTGCCCGGGGGTTACATCTTCTCGCCCCCAGAAGCACTGAGGACTTTTCACTGGTGCCTCTACATTGCCCCAGGGGTTACATCTTCTCGCCCCCAGAAGCACTGAGGACTTTTCACTGGTGCCTCTACATTGCCCCAGGGGTTACATCTTCTCGCCCCCAGAAACACTGAGGACTTTTCGCTCTTCCTCGCCTGCACTCGCTCGACGGCGAGGAGGTCTTTATCTCGCCTCAGAACGCGCGAGGGCGTTGAGGTCTTTTAACTCGTGCCTCCGATCGCCGAAAGACGATGAGGACTTTAACTTTAACTGATGCCTCCAATCGCCGAAAGACGATGAGGACTTTAACTTTAACTGATGCCTCCGATTGCCGAAAGACGATGAGGACATAAAACTTTTTAGAAAGCATACAATATATCTTTAACTTGCCTTAAACCACATATAAGTGACAGGGCCTTTCTTCAAAACTTTCTGAAAACAACAAGCATGCAATCTAAAACAACTTTGAGCTTCGAAAACTCTTCTTTATTGGGTGGCCTCGTTAAAAACCCTCCTTAGGAAAAAAAGAGTGCCCCCTTCAAACTGTTTTAACAGAGACATTGTAATATAATTTCGTGTTTGTCTTTACTTACAAAGCTTCTTAACTGTAATACAACTTGAGGTGCGTGGCGTTCCAAGTGCGAGGAATCGCCCCTCCTTCCAATGTCTCTAAGCGGTAGGCACCATTGCCGAGCGCCTCGGTTATTCTGAACGGTCCCGTCCACTTGGGCGACAGCTTATTCTCCATCTCGTACTGGTGGGCTTTCCTCATCACCAGGTCGCCTTCTCTGATCTGTCTCGGCATCACCTTCGAGTTATATCTTCGTTCAATCCTTCTCTTCACCGCCTCAGCTTTTAACCTCGCTTCTTCCCTGACTTCATCCAGTAGATCCAGGTTCAACCTTCTCTCCTCATTCGAGTCTTCCTCTACGAAGTTCTGGAATCTCGGCGAGCTCTCCTGGATCTCCACTGGAATCATTGCGTCACATCCGTAGACCAAGCTGAACGGGGTCTCATGGGTTCCTGACTGCTCGGTGGTGTGGTACGCCCAGACTATACGGGGTACCTCCTTAGCCCAGCTTCCTTTGGCTTTCTCTAACCTTCTCTTCAAACCTCTTAGCAACACCCGATTAGCTGCCTCTACTTGGCCATTTGTCTGAGGGTGCTCGACGGATGCAAACACTTGTTGAATTCCCACCCCTTCACACAGCTTCTTCAACAGGTGACTTGCAAACTGAGTCCCATTGTCCGACACCAGGCGCTTGGGCACCCCAAACCGGCACACAATGTTCTTCCACACGAAACCTTCGATCTTGTGTGCGGTGATCTGGGCCACTGGTTCTGCTTCGATCCACTTGGTGAAATACTCAATCGCCACCACCAAGTACTTCATCTACCTGATCGCCAGCGGGAATGGTCCCAGAATGTCGATTCCCCAAGTGTGAAACGGCCAAGGGCTGTAAATCGATTTCAACCCCTCGGGAGGCGCCTTGTGCCAATCGGCGTGCTGTTGGCATTGTTTGCAACACTGTGCATACCTCTTGCAATCTTCTCTCATCGTTGGCCAGTAGTAACCTGCACGGAGAGTCCTTGTGGCCAGAGCTCGACCCCCGACGTGGCTTCCGCATATCCCTTCGTGGAGCTCTGCCATAATTCTCATGCATTTCTCGCCATGCACACATTACAGGAGTGGGTGAGTGAACCCAAACCTGTACAGATCGCCATCAATCAGTGTGTACTTGCTAGAATTTTTCTTTACCTTCCTAGCCTCTGTCGGATCCAGCGGGAGAAGGCCATCTGCCAGGCACCGCTTGTACTGTGTTATCCAGGTGTCTGGCTCATGGGTAGCGCAGACCTGCGTCATGTTCACCCTCTCTTCCCGACACGCTCTAATTCTAGGCGATCTCAACGTTTCTTGCGTCAAAGACCTGTGACTTCTTGCCGCTTTTTCCGTCGACCTGCTTATCTGAAGAACCAGGTGATCTGCTACAAATGCTCTCGGCGTCTTCAGAGTTTCTTGAATCACCGTCCTCTGCCTACCCCCCTTGCCTGAACTGGCGAGCTTGGCTAGCAAGTCAGCTCGGGCATTCTGCTCTCTGGGCACATGCACCACTTCAAAGGAGGCAAAGGAACTCTTCAATTCCTGCACATACTCCAGGTAAGCCGCCATTTGTGGATCTTTGGCCTAGAACTCGCCTGTTACTTGCCCCGTGACTAGCAGCGAGTCACTCTTAGCCATCAACACCCTCGCTCCCATCTCTTTTGCCAGCAAGATCCCGGCGATTAGCGCCTCATATTCTGCTTGATTGTTGTTGGCTTTGAAGGCAAACCTCAAAGATTGTTCAATCAGCACGCCGTTGGGTCCCTCCAAGATGACTCCAGCACCGCTACCCTGCTGGTTCGACGATCCATCCACCGAGAGTACCCAACGGAAATTGCCCCCTTCCACTCGTGTTGCCTCAGACGAGAGCTCGACCACGAAATCTGCGAAAATTTGCCCCTTGATCGGACCTCGGGGCTCATACTTAATGTCAAACTCCGACAGTTCCACCGCCCACTTCACCATCCTCCCAGCAACGTCAGGCTTCTTCAACACCTTCTGGATGGGCAAGTCAGTCATCACCAGTATCGTGAAACTATGGAAGTAGTGGCGCAACCTCCTCACCGAAAATACCACAGCCAGCGCAGCCTTCTCCAGGGCCTGATATCTCGTTTCTGGGCCCTGCAACACCTTACTAACAAAATAAATAGGCTTTTGAGCCTGATCTTGGTCCTGGGCGAGCACCGCACTTACCGCCCTCTCAGTTACAGCAAAATACAACCTGAGAGGGGTTCCCACCAGCGGTTTGCACAAAACCGGCGGGCTCGCCAAATACTCCTTGAGCTTGACGAAGGCTTCCTCACACTCCTTCGTCCAGGCAAACTTATTATTGCGTCTTAAGCACTGGAAATAGGGATGGCCCTTCTCTCCGCTAGCTGACACGAAGCGAGACAGGGCTGCCATCCGACCTGTTAACTGTTGTACCTCTTTCACCGTGGCCGGGCTCCTCATCGCAAGATGGCGGCACACTTGTCCGGGTTGGCCTCTATTCCTCTTTCAGTTAAAAGGAATCCCAGGAATTTTCCAGCCTCTACGCCAAAGATGCATTTCTCTGGATTCAGCTTCAACCTGAACTTGGCGATCGTCGTGAACAATTCCTCCAAGTCTGCAACGTGCTTGCTTTTCTCCGGCGAGGTCACGACCATGTCATCTACGTACACTCTCACATTCCTTCCCAGCATCGGTGCAAGTACTCGATCCATCAACCTCTGGTACGTGGCCCCCGCATTCTTCAGCCCAAACGGCATCACCTTGTAGCAGTAGCACGATCTCTCGGTCATGAATGCAGTCTTCTCTTCATCCATGGGATGCATCTTGATCAGGTTATACCCCGAGAAGGCATCCAGGAAGCTCAACAACTTACACCCTGCAGCACTATCCACCAGGGCGTCTATACTTGGTAAAGGATATGAATCCTTTGGGCAGGCCTTATTCAGATCAGTGAAATCGACGCACATGCGCCATTTCCCATTACTCTTCTTTACCAGCACGACATTTGCCAGCCATTCAGGGTACTGGACTTCCCTGATGTGGCCTGCAGCGAGGAGTTTCTGTGTTTCGTCCCTAATCGCCTGCCTCCTCTCCTCGTTGAACTTTCTTCTCCTTTGTCGCACTGGTCTCACCAAGTTGTCCATCGCCAGATGATGGCACAAGAAGTCGGGATCCATCCCGGGTCCGAAGCGGACCATGCAAATGCATCCAGATGTCGTTCTATCACCTTAGCAATCTGGTCCTGGAGCTCGACCTCCAGAGATCTTCCCAGCTTGAAGATCTTTCCCCCGATCTCTCTCTCGAGCCACTGCTCGACGGGTTTAGGCCTGGTCTCTCTGGCGATCACCGCCCTGGCGATTCCCAGCTCTCTCGCTTCCTCAGGGCGATTCCTCGCCTCTTCTTCCTCCAGACCGGCATTCCCCTCCCCCAGCTCAGCATCCACCATCTCCACGTCTCTTCCGGCGGTCTCTTCTACTACCGTCGATCTGGGCTTCACACCAGGAGGCGGGGTGGTTGTCACGTAACTCACCGATCTCTTGTTTTTCAGGCTATTCTCGTAGCACTTCTTCGCTTCTTTCTGATCAGATTTGATGGTGATCACCACCCCCTCCATAGACGGCAACTTCACCTTCATGTGCCGGGTCGACGGTATAGCGCCTATCCTGTTGAGCGTGGGTCTTCCCAACAGGATGTTGTATGCTGAAGGAGCGTTTACAACAAGGTATTTGATTTTCTCCGTTCTCGAACCCGCCTCATCTGTAAACGTAGTCCTCAACTCTATGTACCCCCTGACCTCCACCTGGTCACCAGCGAAACCATACAAACACCCTCCATAGGGCCTCAGCTGGTCAAGGGGCAGCTCCAGCTGCGTGAAAGTCGGCTAGAACATCACGTCTGCCGAGCTTCCCTGGTCCACTAGAACCCTGTGGACCTTTCTTCCTGCCGTGATCAACGAGATGACTATGGGATCGTTGTCATGGGGCACAACGTCCCGAAGATCTTGCTTGGTGAATGTAATGTCCACTTCCGGCGAGTGGTCTTCAAACATATCCACCGTCATCACTGACCTTGCATACCTCTTCCTCTGTGATGCTGATGGAAGAGGCCCAAGCACAAGCCCACATGCAAGCCCACCAAAGGGTAGATTTGGGCCAACCATAGAGTTATGGTCAAGAGGATCCAAGAAGACGTTCTTTTACATGTTCAAATGCCATAAACTCTAGTGTAGAGTAGACTTTAATTTCTTGTCAAAATTAGCATAGGAACTTTATTTGTAATTTTCTTAGAATTAATTTTGGCACCTAAAACACCAACCTAGGTAAACTTAGAGTTTCTAAAAAAACCTCTAAATTTACCAAGGCCGGTCTAGAAAAGCCCATGGAGGGGGTGAGCATAAAAACTAGACACACCCCTCCCCATGTGCTCATTTGTGCACCCATGTGCCATGTGCACCCATGTGCTTCACATTTACATTTCATTTGGCTAGCATTAGGGTTGCATTATGGTCCTCCTTAGCCTATAAAAGGAGGAGACTACACCTTGTATTTTCAAGTTTATTTGAGTATTGTTATGCTGCCCATTTTGTGCACTAGCTATACTTCTCCTAGAAATCTAGGCTATAAACTTCACTCCCTTCACCTTTCTTCATAGAGCTGGCCGAACCTCTCTAATTCATACTCATCATGCACCTTCAAAGCCATCACAACTCCTAGGAGGGCTTTGTTTCACTCACCCATTGCTTCCGCATCCATTTTACTACTTTGATTCAAGAAGAACACATGAAATGCCATCATTTGGTATCATGAGCTATTGGTTCTTCAAGATGAGTAGCTTGTCTTTTTAATTTCAGTTCTTCTTTATTTTCATCTTTGTCATTTCAATTCCTTACTTGTCTTGCTGTTTTTATATTTTAATTTGTTCTTGGTGTGCTTTGTGGAAGATCCAACCCAAGCACTCTTGTTCATTTGATCTTGAACAAGTTCTTGTGCAATTTGTGATAGGATTCCATACACCTTTGTGTTGCTATTTTGTTTTAGGCTTTGAGTCTTTATTGCTTTCATTATTTTGCTTCATATTATGCTTTGAGTCTTTAATTTTCTGAATCTATACATGTTTTGTCAAAGTCATGTTCATCCATATTGTCATCAATTCTTAGTAGTCCTTTTTTTTGGCTTGATTGTTTCTTGTTTTGGGTCTCTTTATATTGCTTTAATCTGCTGTTATTTTGATCCTTTGATGCTTTTTATTTTTAGTTTGAGTTCATAATTGTGTCTTAGTTCATACACAATTTCCATTCTCACATTTTCCATTGTGTTAATTTGGTTATCTTGCTGTTTTCTTCCAGTTTTTCCAGTTTTCCCCTGTAACACCTCTCTGTTCTGGGCTGTTTTGTTTAACAAAATTTTTCTACCCATAGGAAAATTCTGAATTTCTGGAAAATGCAAGTTTAAGGTGTTATAGAAAAGACAAAAAAAGAATGAGGTCAAAAGGAGCAACAGAAAAAAAATGATAAATCTCACAAAATCAGAGTGCGAATCTTGAGCGTTACAGCTGGCCTAACTGCACACCAAATTTGCAAAAATTATTAAAAAAAAATGGTGCATGCGTTTTAGGTGATTCCAAAGCCAAAATTTAGCTAAGATCCTGAATTTTCTTGTATCCAAATTTCAGAAACAAATTTTACAATTACAGCTCAGCATAAATCGGGGAACAAAACTGTTTTCTGGCCCACAACATTTTCCAGTGGTGCTGTTTTTTTTATTTGGTCATCTAATCTAGTGCTTTTCTTTAGGAATTCCTTTTGTGTGCCAACTTTTATTGAGTACCTTTAATTTTTTGCTTTAATTTCTTGAATCTCTTTCTAAGTTGTCATATTATAAATCCTTTTGGTGGTACTGTTTTCTTTCAATTAAATTTGTTTCTTGCTTTTGTTTCTTGACCTCTCTTTTGTGGGTGCTGGAAATTAATTCTCTCTTGGTGCTTATATGCATGGAATTTGACTTGGTTTAAGGTTAAGCCCTTGTGAATAGGTGCTGGAAATTGGAGAATTAAAGCCAACTTTCTAAGGAGGAGTCAAAGCTAAGGCGAAACAAGCTTCTTGAAACAAACACTACAAACACCTAGAAGATCAACAATCAAGACAACAAAGAAAGTGCACTAACCAAAAAGAGGAACAACAAAGGGGGTTTTCTTTTTCCTTTGCAACTTGGTTTATTGTTAATTACCTTGTTAATTACGTTTAGACGGTGAGTGTGTCTTCAAGGGCTCAAAGTGTCCAAGAAGCCTCACCTAGGGCCGAATAGTATAGCATTCTTAATTAGTAATTGTTACTTGTTTGTAATTGCTTTTCTTTTGCTTTCATAGCTACGTTTTGCATGTTTAATTTTGTTAATTGTTGGTGATTATCTTTCTTTTTGCTTAGTAGTAACGCTTTGCATGCTTATTTTGTGTTAAACCGACTAGCTTTGTTAAATTAGTTAGCATACATTGTTTTCTTGCATTGAAAAAAAAAAATTGATTTCTCAACTTATTTGTGTTCTAAGTGTTTCACTAAGAGAAAGTCTTGTGTGAAGATATTGGAGGATAGTTTTTGGCAAGGAAAAGGCTTGGTATTTAAGTAGTCCTTTGTGACTCACCTCCCTTACCTGGAAAACTACCTTCTTTAACTTTCCTAAACTTTCTCAAAGTAAAACACCTATATACACAAAGCTTTAGCCATGTCTTCTTCTTCTCATTCTACAAAGTCTATTGGAAGTGAATTAAAATCTTTAAAAACTCTTTTGAAAGAAGTTTCACAAACTGTGCAATCAATTGCATATAGACAATTGGAGAGTGAGACTAAACTTAATGTTTTGACTAAAGCAAAGGATGAGAAGTCTCACATTCTAAAAAAATTACCTTCTCATGCATATATCTCTAAAGATCATGATTCTTTTGGGGAGGGAAGCATTAGAGTAAATGATTATTATCAAGCACCCCCTAGAAGACATAGAGGAGATAGAAAAGAACAAGAAAACCCAAGAGAGGTTAGGGTAGACCAACCCCATTTCCATGGAAAAGAAAATATAGAAGCTTGCCTAGATTGGGAAATGAGGGCAGAAAAATTGTTTGCTTCCCATAAAGAAAGAAAGGAAAGAAAAATACAAAAGAAGAGAGGGGAAGTCGAAAGGGAAGCTAAAGAAAAAGAAGAAAAAGAAAAGCATGAGAAGACCCTTGAAGAACAAAAGGCGTGGGAGAAGAGTGTTCCTTCCCACAAGGTCATTCAACAAGAAGGAAAAGTTGAAAATACATTTGAAAATATACCTCTTGTTGAACAACCTAGCCTTACCTTTTGTAAAGGAACACTTGCAAGCCTAAGTGAAAAAGAAGAGTCTTTAAAAGAAGCTTGCATAGATAAAAATGAAATAGATTATTTCTCATATGTGCTAGGATATCACCAAGTGAATGTCAAGTTTTTTATAAGCATCTACAAAAACAATTTTTTATGTGAAGTAGTGCCTAAAGAAACTTGTCATGTCTTATTGAGACAACCATTGCAAAGTGTACAAATCCTTATAAACAATGGTTGTCACAACGAGACTATCCTTACACATAAGAGAAAAAGTCTTCATGAAGGAGAACTCATGGGACAAATTAGAGTTGATAAAACTCTAGAGCTTTTAAAAGGAAAACTTTTGTCCCCCATGAGAAAAGAAGTTCAAAGACATTACCTTAGGTACAATTCTTGTTTTCAAACTACGCCCAAGGCAATGTCTCATAAACTCTATACTCCTTCACCTTTTGCAAATGATCCTTGGGAAGATATAAATTTCATATTAAAACTCCCTAGGACAACAAAAGGTTGTGATTCAATCTTCATGGTTATGGATAAACTCTTCTCTAGAGAAGTGATACATCTTCATGGTTTATCTTCAAGCATAGTGTTGAATAGAGTTCCAAATTACGCAAACCATGATTTGAGGATTTCCTTTGGAAAACTTGCAACTAAATTGCACACTTTAAATTCTTATCATCCTCAAACGCATGGTCAAAATATATTTGAAAATCTAGCTCTTTCTACTATGCCTAGAATAATCATGAAGTGCACACACAACTCTAGAGGTGAGCAAACATACCATAAAGTAGTTCACAAAACTACTTATTTTTCTACTTTTAAAGTTATGTGTGGCCTAAATCATCTTTCTCCTTTTCAGTTGTTACCATCTCCTATAGGATTTATGCCTAAAGAGAAAGTAACCACAAATGAACATTTTAAAATACATAAGATGATTAGAGACCACACACAACCATTAAAAGAGAAACTTTGTCCAAGGTTGCCAAAACCAAAAGAAAAACAAAAATGGCAACCTAGTAAAATTAATTTGCAAACTAACACCTATGCCTTATTTGATTATTTCTATAGGTGGACGTTTGATCCAGGAGGACAAGCTTTGGCGAAGCAAAAGGTTGCTATCCGAGATCAAGTCTGTAGATCTGAGGATAGATCTTCTCAAGAAGGAGGAGATGATGGACACCATCCAGCCACATCCATTCCCCTAGCCATGAAGAAGAAGAAGCAATGGATTTGAGGACAAATCCTTTTCAAGAGGGAGGGGATGATGGAAGAGGCCCAAGCACAAGCCCACATGCAAGCCCACCAAAGGGTAGATTTGGGCCAACCATAGAGTTATGGTCAAGAGGATCCAAGAAGACGTTCTTTTACATGTTCAAATGCCATAAACTCTAGTGTAGAGTAGACTTTAATTTCTTGTCAAAATTAGCATAGGAACTTTATTTGTAATTTTCTTAGAATTAATTTTGGCACCTAAAACACCAACCTAGGTAAACTTAGAGTTTCTAAAAAAACCTCTAAATTTACCAAGGCCGGTCTAGAAAAGCCCATGGAGGGGGTGAGCATAAAAACTAGACACACCCCTCCCCATGTGCTCATTTGTGCACCCATGTGCCATGTGCACCCATGTGCTTCACATTTACATTTCATTTGGCTAGCATTAGGGTTGCATTATGGTCCTCCTTAGCCTATAAAAGGAGGAGCCTACACCTTGTATTTTCAAGTTTATTTGAGTATTGTTATGCTGCCCATTTTGTGCACTAGCTATACTTCTCCTAGAAATCTAGGCTATAAACTTCACTCCCTTCACCTTTCTTCATAGAGCTGGCCGAACCTCTCTAATTCATACTCATCATGCACCTTCAAAGCCATCACAACTCCTAGGAGGGCTTTGTTTCACTCACCCATTGCTTCCGCATCCATTTTACTACTTTGATTCAAGAAGAACACATGAAATGCCATCAGTTGGTATCATGAAGTCCTCATGCATTCTCGCCTGTTCTATGCGCGAGGCTTCCACAGTTGCCTGCAACGAACGCATAATCTCTACCATCTGCGCCATGGTCATGGCAGCGGCGCCTTCAGCAGCAACGGGCGCAACTGGACTTGAACGGTTGCTTCTCATTTTTCTCATGAAAACTCAGCAAATCACAGAGAGTAATGAGCAACACTTCCTTCAGCGACGATCGATTCAGCGATCAATCGGTCAAAACTGCGCGAAACTCCGCAAGAAAACTCAAGAACACGGCGAACCTCCACAGAAACCTGCAACTCCACCAGAAACCACTGCTTCTCCCACGACAAACCAAACGAGCCAAAGAACTCAAATCTCACCGAACAAATCTCGCGTAAACAGCAGAAAACTTCACTTCACCGAAAAACAACCCAAACGAACGGTGGAAAACGCGAAATCACCGAACAAATCTCAAACGAACAGCGAACAATGGTTGCACCAGCACACAACCACGCAGAAAACTACGAAAACCTCCAAGAACTCACGCTGTGGATGGGAACAGGTTTTACACGGCCCCACGGTGGGCGCTTGATGATCCTGCCTGTTGACCAGAACGTTGGAACTTGCCTCGTCAAACTTAGATCGACGTGTGCACCGCTTCAACCTCCGTCCTTCGTCACGATCCACCTCAAGAACCTGCAAAAGAACAGAGCGGCGCCGCGGCGGCCGATCGCACTCCAACGCCCAAGTCAGTGACTGAACCACCAAATACTTCAAGAGTAACACTCAAGAACTCTCAAGGAACCGTGAACCAATTCTCTCTCACAGTATGCTCAAGAACTCGCAAGCGTAAAGAAGACAATCTGAACGTGCGTACCTCAGAAGTTCGTTGGGAAACCCTTTTATACCTGGTCACTTTCTCTCTCCTGGCAGTTACGCACCTGGACACGTGGCTCGCATCCAGTCGTACACGTGCCATCATCTGGAGCCTCCTTGACTTGGGCGCTGCTTCTGACTCTCTCTTGGCTAAGTTACTTATGCATGGTACTGCCCAGTGCATAGCTAACTTGGAGCGCGATCTCTACTGGGATTGGCGAGTTAGGGTGCCCTCGTACACCTTCCCTGTGGTCTCGCCGGCTGCCTTCATAATCTGCACCACCTTCATCTTCGGCAATGTGCTTGCTCCGGCGATCCCCAATCACTTGGTCGCCTGAGTTTACATCTGGCGACTTCATCTTTGACCCGGTGATCGCCGGCTCTGGTATGCTGGAGATCGGAGCACGCCAACTTCATAACTGGCGACTACACGAGCCCCCCGACTTCCTTCCCTTCTGCCAACCTGACGTCTTGTCAACACGCCCATACTGTAGCTTGATGCCACGTCATCACTTCCGACTACCAGGGCGGTACACATTTCTATTAAAAGTGCCTATTAATTCTCCAACTCAAGTTGATTCCATAAAATGTCAAAGAATCATCTATATCTAGCTAGTGGAATCATATCATGGTGGAACAAGGCTCTCCTAAGAGATGTGATAGCCTTGGAGGTGCATGAGAAGTAGGAAGAGTAGGAGTGGTTCGGCCAACTCCCTTTGTAGGTGAAGGTTTGAAGATTAAAAGCCTATTCCTAAGAGAGTTTAGGCAAGAAGTGAAAATGGCACAATTTTGGCAGCATTTCACTATTCAATTAATCTTCTATTTACATGACCCAAGCTCCTCTATATATAGCAAGAGTGGGCTGAATATGAAAAGAGAATTGGAGGGAAATTCAAATGTTGGCACATGGGAAGGTGGTTCCAAAACTCAGCACATGTGAGGTAGGTTCTAGAATTCTTCCATGTGCTAGGAGTTCTAGAACCTTACGCTCCACTTAGGCTAAATGTGGGCTGGACCTAAGTTTAATTAGGAATAGAAAACTCTAATTAAACTTAGGTTAGCATTTTAGGTACCACTTTGCATGCTTCAACATACAAAAGAATTAAACTATGCTACTTTTGACAAAAAATGTAAAAACTATTCTACACTAGAGTTTATGACATGTAGAATGCGTCCTCTTTACCCCTCTTTGACCATAACTCTAGTGGTTGCCTTAATTTGACATTTTGGTGGCCTTTCAATGGATTGGTGTCGGGGCCTCTTCCATCATCCCCTCCCTCTTGAAAAGGATTTGTCCTCAAATCCAAGGCTTCGTCCTCGTCATTAGTAGGGGGATGTATGTGGCTGGATGGTGTGCATCATCTCCTCCTTCTTGAGAAAATCTATCCTCAGATCCACAGAGTCGATCTCGGATAGCAGCCTCTTGCTTTGACAACTATGCTCGTCCTCCCGGATCAAACGTCCATCTATGGGAATCATCAACCAAAGTAGATGAGTTAGTTGAAGCAGTTGTATAAAAATCAATTTTATGAATTTGCCATTCTTTTTGTTTTTCTATTGTTTTTGGCAACTTTTTACAATATTTCTCTTTTGGTTGTTGTATTTGTTCTTTAATCCTCTTATGCATTTTATCATATTCAGTTTTTGTTACTTCTTCCTTAGGCACAAATCCTTGTGGATTAGAAAATGGTAACAAATCAAAAAGGTAAAGAGGATTAAGGCCACATACAAACTCAAATGTAGAAATATTAGTAGTCTTGTGAACTACTTTATTGTATGCATACTCATCCTTAGAGTTGTGTTTGCCTCTCATGATTACTCTCGGCATAGTAGAAAGAGCTATGTTTTCAACTTCATTTTGACCATTAGTTTGAAGATGATAAGAATTTGAAGATTTCAACTTAGTTCCAAGTTTTTCCAAGAGAATCCTCAAATAATGGTTTTCAAATTTTGGAGCTCTATCCAACACTATGCTTAGAGATAAACCATGAAGACTTATCACTTCCCTAAAGAAGAGCTTATCCATATCCATAAAAATGGAATCAAAACCTTTTGTTGTCCTAGGAAGCTAATATAAAATCTAGGCTTATGTCTTCCCATGGATCATTTGCAAAAGGTAAAGGAGTATAGAGTTCATAAGACATTGCCTTAGATGTAGTTTTAAAACAAGAAATGCATCTAGGGTAATGTCTTTGAACATCTTTTCTCATGGGTGACCAAAAGAAATTTTCTTTTAAAAGCTCTAGAGTTTTATTAACTCTAATTTGGCCCGTGAGTTCTCCTTCATGAAGAATTTCTCTTTTATTTGTGAAGGTAGTCTTGTTGATACGACCATTGATCATGGAAATTTTAACATTTTGCAATGGTTGTCTCAATAAGACATGACAAGTTTCTTTAGGCACTACCTCACATAAAAATTTATCTTTGTAGATGCCTATAGATAACTTGACCTTCACTTGGAGATATCTTAGCACATAATCAAAATAATCTACTAATAATCTTGCATGTGTTCCTTTACAAAAGGTAAGGCTTTGAGGTTGTTCAACAAGAAACATATTTTCAAAGGTATTTTTAGATGGATTTTCTTGTTGAATGACCTTGTGGGAAGGAACACTCTTCTCCCATGCCTTTTGTTCCCTAAGGGTTCTCTCTTTTTCTATTTTGATTTTTCTTTTCTCTTTATCCCTCTTTTGTTTCATTTGTATTTGATCTCTTACCACTTGGGAATGTGGTAAAGGATTAAGTACAAACTTCTTTTCTTTGTGGGTGAAGGTAATCTCATTAGTTAAACCATTGTGCATGGTTTTCTTGTCAAATTGCCATGGTCTACCTAATAAGATGAGGCAAGTTTCCATAGGTACTACATAACATAAAACATTGTCTTTGTAGTTACCTATAGAGAACTTGACTTTCACTTGTTTATCTACAACTAGTTCCCCATCTTCATTTATCCATTGAAGCTTGTATGGTTTAGGGTGAGGAACTACTTGTAGATTTAATTTTTCAACCATCCTAGTGCTACAACAATTGCAGCATGAGCCACTATCCACAATGAGAGAACATATGTTTTCTAAAACTTTGCATCTTGTGTGAAAGATGTTCTTTCTTTGTGTTTCCATGGTTGCACTAGGTTGATTGTTGAGGGTTCTTCTAATCATCAATAACTCCCCCTCTAAAGGATACACTCTTTCATCATCTCCCCCTTCTTCTTCTTTCTCACTAGGTTCGTCTTCACAACTAGTATATTAATTTATTCCTTTAAAAAACAAGGTTATTTGGTTTGGACATTGTGCTTGCACATGTCCTCTTCCAAAGCATTTAAAACATTTGACATCCCTAGTGCGAATGGGTGGAGTGAGGGTATCTTTGCCTAAGGGTTTGGTAGTTTCTTTTGGTTTTTCTTTGGATGTACTACCCTCCCTTTTGAAATCTCTCTTGGGATAGGAGTTAGGATATGAACCTACCCTTTGACTTGAAGTTTTCCTTAAATTTTGTTGTTCAACTTTGATACAAAGTTGAACCAAGTTATTCAAGTCTTGATAAGGTAAAAGTTCAACCCTATCTCTTATCTCAAGATTTAGCCCACTTAAGAATCTAGCTATGGTGGTGGACTCATTCTCCCTAATGGAGGCTCTCATCATATAAAGCTCCATCTTTTGCCTATACTCTTCTACACTCATTGTTCTTTGTTGGAGTCTTTGGAGCTTTTCCATCAACTCCCTATTATAGTAGGAGGGTATATGGCGGTGCCTTAGGGCTCCCCTAAGGTCATTCCAATATTCTATGGGAGGCTCCCTATGAAGACACCTATCTCTTTCTAGAGATGTCCAGCAATACATAGCGTTCCCTTGGAAACTAAGAGTGGCTAGGGGCACTTTTCTTTCTTCACTCACTCTATGGCAAGCAAATAATTGTTCTACCTTCATTTCCCAATCTAAATAGACTTCTACGTTTTCTTTTCCATGGAAATGGGGTAGGTCTACCCTAACCTCTCTTGGGCTCTCTTGTTCTCTTTTATCCCTTCTAGTTCTCCTAGGGGGTGGTTGATAATACTCATTTATACTAAGGTATTCCTCCCCAAAAGAATCATGATCTTGAGAACTAGATGCATGAAAACGTATTTTTATTTTTATTTTTGAGAAATCTCATCCTTTTCTTTAGCCAATCTCAACTCCTTGATTTGGGCCTCATGCTCCAATTGTCTATATGAGAGTGATTGAAAGTCCTTGGCTAATTGTTTTATAAGAGATTTGATGGACTTTATATCACTTTCACTAGATTTATAAGAGTGAGAAGACATGGCTAAAGATTTGTGTTTAAAAGTATTTTACTTCAAGAAAGAAAAGGAAAGTAGTGAAGGTAGCTTTCCAGGAAAGAGAGGTGAGTCACTAAGACTTCTTAAGTACCAAGTCTTTCCTTGCCAAAACCTATCCCTCAAAAACTTTACACAATTCTTTTTCTAAGTAAATTACTTAAATCACAATGAGGAATGAAAAGTCAATTATATGCATAAGAAAACAATGCAAAACAATTAAACAAACAAAACAAATAAGCAATGCTAATCAAGTAATTAACGTAAAGCAATTAGCTAAGCACAATTAAAGATTGCTAACTACAAAGCTTTAAGCTAGACGATTCCTAAGGTGAGGTTCTAGACACTTGGAGCCTTTGAAGACACACTCACCGTCTACATGTGACTAATCCACTAATTAATCAAAGGTTAAATGTAATTACAACTCAAAGAAATACAAAGAAATTGAATTACACAAATTAAAATTAAGATTTCCTAAACTATGCACTCCTTGGCTTGTAATTGCTCTTCTTTGTTGTGTTCTCCAAAGTGTATGCGTTTGTATTTATATTTTGTTGCAGCTCCTTGCCTTAACCTCTTATGATTAGAAAATTAAAATTTCCAAAATAGTAACTACTAAGTAGAGATAGACTCACCACAAAGTCAAATCCACTTAACAAGCACCAATTGTATTTTATCCACCAACAATTTAGAGGTCAAGAAATGAAAGCAAAAAACAATTTAAATTTTAAAACAGGACTACAACAAATGGATTTAAATTATATGACACAACTTAGAAAGAGTTTTGAATTATATTGGACAAGCAAATAAAAATAGGCACTCAAAATAGGATGGCACACAAAAGGAACATAAAGAAAGGCACTAGAATTGATTTGAAAAAACAAAAAAGCACTACTGGAAAATCCAGGTTCAGAAAGCGTGACTTAAAATATTTATGCTGAGCTGGCTATTTTGAATTTGCTTTTGAAAATTTAACCACAAACGATTCAATGTCTAAGCAAACTTTTGGCGCTGAAATCACACCAACAACATGCACCAAATAATTGTGATAAATTTTTCAAAATCACTGTCCAACTACCGTATATTTTGGCGCCAGGATGCACTTTTTTTATTTATTTATCATTTTTTCTCTATTTTGTCTTTTCATCTGATTCTTTTTTTCTTAATTTTCTAACACATCAAACTGTATTAATCCAGATTTTCAGAATTTTTCTTCAACGTATTAAAATTTTATAACAAAAAATAGCCAGTGCAAAATTTGAAAACCAGAGGAGTCCTAATTCTGGAATTTAAAAACAGAATAAGAAACTTCAAAAAACACAATGGAGTAGATGTATATGAATTTGTATGGAACTAGCATACAAATATGAACTCAAACTAAAAGAAAAATGCACCAAAGGATCAACAAACACAGAAATATAATTCTAGACTCAAATTAAATCAAGAAACCAAAATTATCAACAAATTCAGCACAACAAGGATTTGATGACAAATTAGGAAATACATGACTAGACAAAACATCATAGGATTCAGAAAATAAAATGACTAAAGACAAATCATATGAACTGAACAAAATTTCAAACAAGACTCAAACAACCTAAAATCAAAACAGCAACACAATTTCATATAATTCCTACACAAAATATGAAAATAAGAAGCTCAAGAACAATTTGAACATTTTGCATCGATTGAATTGCTTAAAACAACAACTAAATCAAATTAAAAAGCAAAAAAACAGCAAGACATCATTGTTGAACCAAGTGGTGTTCAATGTTTTGAAGAATCCAAATCCTTTTAAGGATGATGAAGTCTCTGCTTTGCTTGATGCTGTTGTGTTGGTTTAAGCTTTGTTCTGGGGTAGTTTAATGTTGTAATCAACCCTTAGATTAAATCTCAAAGCAATTAGCATCTCAATTTTAACAAAGCAAAATGTTTTTCAAACTAAGTTGAAACAACCGATTGTTTTGTCGAAACAACCGATTGTTTACACTTAGGTGTTTTGAGAAAGTTTGAAAACTGTTTTTAAATGGTGAATTTTGTTAAGTAACAAAACAATCGATTGATTCGAGGAAACAATCGATTGTTTGTTTTGAAACCATAACAGAAAAACTGTTTTCATTGACTGAGCTTTAAATGCTTTAACTGAATACGCTCTAGTCATTAAATGCTTTGACCAATCTATTTTAAATGCAATTAAGAGTTTGTTAAGATTTGATAACAAACTATATTCTTAGATATATTCTGAAAAACTGTTTTTAAGTTTTAAGAATCTTGAAAAAAAGTTTTGATCTAAGAGTTTTTCAAAGAGTTCTGAGATTGCTTAAGAGTTGAGAGATTGATCAAGGTGCTGAATAGGATTTTACTTGTATTGATTTCAGATATTCATCTGTAACAAGTGTAATCTTTGTAAACTGCTGAACAATTTGTCTGTGTGTTTTGTTGAGATTGGATGTGTGTTCTTGAGGTGTTCAAGATCAACAATCTTAGTGTTGGCCAAGGAGAGTGTGTTTCTTGAGGTGTTCAAGGTCATTCTCTTGGTTGTTGTGTAAGAGATCAAGTGGTGATTGCTTAATGGATAACCTCAGGGTTTCTGAGAAGACTGGATGTTGCTCTTGTTTGGAGTGAACCAGTATAAACAACTGTGTAAAATTTCTCTATCCCTATCTCTTTAATTCAGCTTTGTTATTTTGGAACTGGTATAAACAACCGATTGTTTCGCTAAAACAACCGATTGTTTTTCCAGCTTTGTGCTTTTGCTATTTGTTTTGGAAAAACTGAATCCTTAATCAAGGTTCTTTCAAAGTATTTTCATTCTAAGGTTAAAAGTTTGCAAAAATCCTTCTTAAACAATTCACCCCCCTCTCGTTTAAGGCCATATATTCTAACAAACATGAACAAGTGATGAACAACACGGAAATAAGAAGAACACAAACACAAAAATAAGATAAGACACTTAGCTCTTGTAGAACCTATGCTCATGATACCAAATGATGGATTTGTGTCTCCTTTCTTGCGGTTTTTGTTGATGAATGCGGAAACTCCATGGATTGATGGTGGAACAAGGCTCTCCTAAGAGTTGTGATAGCCTTGGAGGTGCATGAGAAGTAGGAAGAGTAGAAGTGGTTCGGCCAACTCCCTTTGTAGGTGAAGGTTTGAAGATTAAAAGCCTATTCCTAAGAGAGTTTAGGCAAGAAGTGAAAATGGCACAATTTTGGCAGCATTTCACTATTCAATTAATCTTCTATTTACATGACCCAAGCTCCTCTATATATAGCAAGAGTGGGCTGAATATGAAAAGAGAATTGGAGGGAAATTCAAATGTTGGCACATGGGAAGGTGGTTCCAAAACTCAGCACATGTGAGGTAGGTTCTAGAATTCTTCCATGTGCTAGGAGTTCTAGAACCTTACGCTCCACTTAGGCTAAATGTGGGCTGGACCTAAGTTTAATTAGGAATAGAAAACTCTAATTAAACTTAGGTTAGCATTTTAGATACCACTTTGCATGTTTCAACAAAAATACAAAAGAATTAAACTATGCTACTTTTGACAAAAAATGTAAAAACTATTCTACACTAGAGTTTATGACATGTAGAATGCGTCCTCTTTACCCCTCTTTGACCATAACTCTAGTGGTTGCCTTAATTTGACATTTTGGTGGCCTTTCAATGGATTGGTGTCGGGGCCTCTTCCATTAGGAAGGATTACACCTGATACATAATGAATACAACACATCCTAGGCCCACTCTTAACCAATGCAATCTTTGAAAAACTTTTTGATCTTTTGTTAATCCGATCCCTCTCTCTTTTTAGAGATTTAAAAACCAGTTATATATCTTCAAAAATAGTCATTTTAGTCTTTCAATTAGGGACCAAAACATATTTGAATCAAGCAAAAATAGATTTAACCAATTCTGTTAAGTTATTAAAAAACAATTGATTGAAAGTACAAATCAATCGATTGAATTGGCTTTGACTGTGAGGTCAACCAATTTCAGCTTTTTCAAATCCTTTCCAAAACCACCAGGTGTAAAACAACTGATTGAAACGAAAAATCAACAGGTTGTTTTTCACTTACTTTGAAAAACAATTTTCTTTTGAAAGAACTTTTATTGATTCAGTTTTGAATTAAGCTAAGAGTGGATTGACAAATTCTAATCTACCTAGAACCCATGTCCACAAGCACCAACCTAGTCTTCAAGCAATCTTCATGAATTTGAAGACATCAAAACTTCAAGTTCAATAATGTGCGGTGAGAAAAATGTCATTATTATACATTAACTGTTATTTAATGTTTTTCACAACTTTGTTTTATTAATAATAGATGAAATAATGTGTTTTGTCTTATTGCTTAGTAACGTATCCCCCCCTCTCTTACGACTTAATCAACACGTTACAAAGCTAATTCTAACTTTCTTTTACTTCACAATATGTGTCTTATGCCAACCTTGTCCTAAAGTGATTTATCCAAGGAAAGAAAGTAGGGAGATGGAAAAAAAGAAAAAAAAATGATAAAAGGAGGATGAATAAAGGATAATTTGGAAAAAAAAGGGAAAAATAAGGGAAAAAAATATTATTGAATAAATTTGAGACATCAAAGTAAAAATTATAAGATACTATTTACCATCATGACAAGGAACACATTAAGATATCTCACCCTAGTCGAACTTTTAATTCAAAATAAACCTATTTTGGTAGCATTACGTGTATAACATTTATGTCATACTTTTTAGTCAATTCATTTTCTGAAAGTCTGCAAGAAAATTAGCATGCAGTTAACTTCTTTTTCATGTGAATGAATGAAGAAAATCATTTAAAGAATTAACAATAACGGATATTTATAAGTTTCCATGTAATTTATCGATTGATACTTGTAAGTTTTCACATAATTTACCAACATCAATAACGAATAAAAACTATCTAAATTGACTTTTAAAATAAGATAATTAAACACTTTAAAATAGTTATTACAATTGTTAAATTTGAATTTTGTAAGGTTAATTTATCTTATAGTACCAAATAAAAAAATGTTAATTAAGATCTTTTATATAAAAACTTTACAACAATCACGTCTTTAGAAAAGATAAGAAATACGAATTGTAAGAAAAAAAAAAAGAAGAAAGGAAAAAAATAAAGGGTACTTTAGAAAATAAAAAAATGAATAATTAAGTCATAAAAATTTAAAGCTTCAACTAGTAAAACTATTTTCCATAATAGGAAATGTGCTAATATCAGTGTAGTCAAACTCCTATTTCAAGTTAAAATAACATTTCAACAGTGTTAATAATATCATAAAACTACTTAAATTGATTAGATTTATATTTTTATCATTCAACACTTCAAAATTCTAATAATCATATTAAATTTATGATTGAAAGTTATAGTGATGGATCACATACAAAAATGTTCTCACATCTCTTGTTGCCTAAATTATCAGGTAATCCACTTTTTTAGTTGATAAAACATTTTGGAGTCTAATAATAATAATATTGTAACTAATTTCAATAGAGGAAAAAAATTATGTAGTTTTGGCGTATGACATCGTCGTCTTTGTTGCAATAAAACCAAACCTAATAAAATGAAAAGCTTTGTAGTAATTGAGAAGATCAGAAGTAAGATTAGAAGAAGTAAAACAAATTAATTAAACCTATTTTGATTCTGAATCACACAAACTTCTGATGAAAAGAAAGAGTGCATAATAAAAAGCCCAAAATGAACGTCCATTTTCTTACGAGCCCTCTCCTCTCTAAATCGTCGTGTTCATGCCCCAAAGCCCACAACACTCCACCAGAGGTTGCATAGTCCCTCTTTCTCTCTCTCTTTCTCTCTCTCTCTCTCCCTCTCTCTCTCTCTCTCTCTCTCTCTCTCACCCCGCAACATCATCAACGACTACCCCCAATACCAAAACGACCTTTCTCTTTCTACAAATTCTAGAGAGAGAAACTCAACGCAACCCCAATTGCTCCACCACGCAAACACACACATCCTCGCTGAGGGAACAAAACAGAACAAAACCTTCTTCCATGGCTCTCGCATTCGTTGCCGTACGCGCTAGCTTTTAGGCCAAATTCCCCGTCGTTGCTGCTACTCTGAGCGAAGGGACCCTAATTTCCAAAACCCTAGGAGAGAGGAATTTCGACTCAGAACGCGCCTGAATTGTGCCCTAGGTTCCCATTTCCGCGTTAAGGTGCTATTTCTCGCCCTAATTGTTGTTTTATTGGCATTACTCGAAACCCTAGAATTGTGAAATTGGGGAAATTTGCTGGAAATGGTCGAGGTTAGGGTTTCAAATGTCTGGGCGAATTGTGCAGCGCTGTGTGTGCTATGCATTGTGTTAGAATGGAATGGCTTTGTGCCTCGAGTGGCTGCTAATGTGCTGCTGCATTGTTCTGTTAAATAACTTTGTAGTTTTGGTTTTTAACACTTACCGGGAAGCAAATTAGAATGCTGGTGTTTAAGTGGGGAGCTAGTAATTTGAAGCATAAATGTAATAGTGTGATCTCACTTTGAAAATTTGAAGGGAATAATTGGTGGCAACATTTTCATGTATGTAATGGTTACCGATAAGTGTTAATAACTTTTCGTATCACTACTTTAATTTTTAGTACGTTCCTATTGTATTATTAGTTGGTATGTTTCGAAGTGGACGTTGGTGTGCTCTTAATACGCTTCTTATGTCTGGTCTCAAATTGTCCCGTGCAAACATTTTAAGTTGTGAGGTTGCCTTATTCTTTCAAAACCTGGACATACTCTGGCATTTCCTACATTTTTTATTTATTTGTAAATATATGTTATTCTTATCTTTTAAACAATTGATACAATCTGGTGACTTGTGTCAGGATAACTATGATCTTTTATTTCATTATGTAACTATGTTGTAGATACTTTCTAGCATGCTTCTCAAAATGTTTTGGGGGATTTAATTATAAGATGAATTTTTCACTCAATAAAGTTTTAGATAATTGTTTTTCTTCTTCGGTTACATCTCCTTTTGAAAGTAATATTTATATGTGGCTTATGTGGAATGATTATTTTATTACTTATCAATTATCATTTATTCACTCAGTGGAAGCAGATGTAACTTTTTTGTTAAAGAAATGTCAGAATCCCAATTGTAATGGAAATGAAAAACTATAATTGATTGATAATATGCGAACAATTAGTATATAGGACCTGAAATTCTCATCGCAGACTAGCTTTGAAAGATTTGAAATGTTAATGTGGTGCATGATACAAATCATTTGATGAATATGTTAGACTGATACCAAATGTATAATAATTGAAATTTGAAATATTTTAAATGCTAAAGCAGTGCATGACATTTATCCATGAAATGTTCTTGTCACACAATTTTCTGCTTCCACTTTTTGTTCTTGTTTTGTTGTATATTTATTATTATTATTATTATTATTATTATTATTATTATTATTCAATAAATACAATGAGGAAAGTCCGAATTACCAAGAGGTTATTTTTGTATCGCTTGGAAATGCAAACATAATTCCTCATATATATAATTTCATAGCCTATCTTTGTTTCCTACTCCTGTTACCTTTTTTATATTTATTAAGTATGGAACATTGCAACTCTTGTTTGCAAGGTGGGTGTATAGTAATCTTGAATTAATATTGTTAACTGTTTTTAGAAAGCTGTCTATGATCTTGACCATCCAAATTATTTTATAATCAAAATTGATCGTAAACCTAATTGGAAGGAAAAACTTGAGTAGTCTAACTACAAACTGGATGACTTGCAATGTTTTGAATTCAGGAGATCCAAGTTCTGAACATCCTATCCTAACAGGCTTGCATTGAGTATGTCACATTTTCAATTTGAGGGAATCTTTTTGATACAGTGATTCTTGCTGAAAAGTACTTCACCTATTTCAGCAACACAGATGAAATTACTATCTGTGCCTCAAGTGTTGATTAATTGTTAGTGTTTCTAATGTTTGATCCGTGAGGAAATTTATAGGCCTTAATGCACACTTAGTACTTGGATTTACATCTTTAATTTGCCCTCTCTTCTATAAAAATTGGCAGATTCTTTGATAAATGGAAAGTGACACTCTTAGTTATTAAGAGTGGGATGCATGGATGTAACCCAGGATCTGTCTTCCTTGTAAATGCTGAGGTTGATTCCATGGGAGGTGTTGTTGATGGCGGAGTTGGTATAGGTTTGAAAACCTCTCCGCGTCGAGTAGCTATTGAGAAGGCTCAGGCAGAGCTCAGGTGAAGGGAAAACTGTTTCTGTACTTGCATTATTTTTTTTTATTGTGTTTTTTGAGTGCCAATGTAATCATATGCATGAAGAATAACTCATGCATGTTGATACAGACTGGAATATGATGTTCGTGAAGAGAGAAGAAGGGAACTAGAATTTCTTGAAAAAGTATGAAGATTTGTTCTTTTGCAATCTTGTATTAGTAAATTTTCAATGTAAATGATGAGCAGCTCAACTAAGCTTTATAATTGCAGGGAGGGAATCCTTTGGACTTTAAATTAGGGAATGCTGCTTCAGTCAGTGTTCAGTCTACTTCACTCACTGATCAGCATCAAGAGCAGTTTGTGACCAGGTTGGCTATATTTTCTTGTTTTTTCCTTTGTTTTGTCACCACTATGTGTAGTTTGTGTATGAATATGTACTGTGTATTAATTCGCTTAATGGTGCCCTGTCACCTCCCTTTTCTTGTCCTCCCTCCTAATATGATTCAGTGAAGCAAAAGGTAGTTTTGTATTGACTGCCTCCCCTCATGGTGACTCTGTCGACAGTAGTGCTAGACCAGGGGTCCCTTCTCTTAGTGAACCAAATACTGCTGATAACCTCTTACTTTTTGATGGTGAGAATGAGTTTCCTGGAGAAAAGAGGTCTCTACATTCAAATAAAAGGAATAATATTGCTCCTTCAGAACAGTCTTCCCGAATTGGTGGAAGTCAGAATGCAAAGGAGACCGAAGATTCTGCTATTTTCCGACCATATGCACGAAGGAACAGGTCCAAACCAAATCATGGTCCTCGTGGGGCTTCAAGAGATGGAAAGGGAATGTTTTCTGATACAAGCAAACAGAAGGACAACAATGTGCTTTCTGTTTCTAAGCCAAAGCCTACGAGTTTAAATGGCGAGGTTCTCTCTAAAGATCCAACATCTAATAATTCACTGGATAATGAATTGGATGGTGTCCAAGAACGTCAAGCAGCTAGTGGCAGTGCTAGTGTTCCTGAGGACAAATTGGATAGTGCCATGAATAAAAACTTCAAAGAAGATAAAAAAATTATGCCTGCTCAAGATGATATTGTACAAACTCCACTTGTCTTGGCTTCTGGGGAAGCTAAAGCAGTTGGAGAAAGGGACCTGGGAACATCAGGTGATCTTGAGCCTCAGCCTTGTGCATCTACTAAACCTGGAAATGAATCTTCTTCTGGTCAGCCAAATGGGTTTGGCAACATAAAAGTAGACAGGAAAGGTGTAGCAAATGGAGACCAAAATTGCAATGCTGCATTAGGCATGAAGAATTTTGATTCGGAGTCCTCCTGCCCACAAACTAGTTTAGCTAGAGATGTAAATAATAATAATGTGTGTAGTAATTCTAAGAATATTGGTGCAAATGGAAATACTATGGAACAAACATCAGAATTTGAGAAGAAGCTGAATTTAACTGGCAGTGGAGTTGTAAAAGAAAGAATTAATACCAATGCTGGTGAAATTGCTGCTACTTCCAACATTGAACATGCTACTGCTTATGCAAACCATTCTGGTAGTGGTAGCATGGTCAAAAGTGAGGAAAACATACATACTAATGGTTCTTGCATGCAAAACGTGACAGATTCCTCCAATATTAAAGGATTGCATCACAATGAAAGTTTCATATCAAATGCGGATAAAGAGGAAAGTGGTGTCCTGATGGATCCTCCTAACTGTATCAGAGAAGACAACTGTGAAAGACTTAAAGTTCCTACTGATGTGTCAATTTCAACAACGCAAATTGCTCCTGTTGAAAAGATTACTACTGCTGCATCTGAATGTCAATCATGTAATACACACAACTTGAAGTTACCAGACAAGGCTCATGAGGATTCTATATTGGAAGAGGCTAAGATTATAGAGGTCTTAAACTTTTGTTTTCATTTCTACTGATTATTATTCTTGTAAATTTTGTGGGGTTCTCAGTAAACTATAAACTTCTGACATCATATGTTAATGCAGGTCAAGCGCAAGCGGATTGCAGAGTTATCTGTTCGCACATTGCCATCACAGATTGATAGAAAGTCTCAATGGGGTTTTGTCCTTGAGGAAATGACATGGTTGGCGAATGATTTTGCACAGGTTATATTCTCTAGACCTACTTTTGATTCTATGCTCTATCATCATTATAAGGACTTGAGGATTATGGACCCTTGTTATATCTAATTGATAACTGATTTTTAATACATCCTTTTATTCCTCTAAATTGTGTTTGTAGGAGCGTCTTTGGAAGATAACTGCTGCTGCACAATTGTCTCAACAGGCATATTTTACATCTCGGTTAAGATTCGAAAAACAAAGCAAACATCTTGGGGTGAAAATTTTGTCTCACAACATGGCAAAGGCTGTCATGCAGTTCTGGAATTCAATTGAGCTCCATTTAGTCAATGATGACCGTAACTGTATTGATGGTTCAGTTAGTTCTTTGAACATTGATTCCAATGAAGCTTCTAGGGACAAGAGGAGCAATTCTGAGATGGTGCTGGTTATTTACTTTGTCCTTTAACTATCCCACTCTTAAAAAAGTGAATTTTTTTGGTTGGTGTTGTGATAGGACTAAACTTACATACAAATGCAAACTCATTTAAGTAGTTGCTGTTGAAGATAATACCTTTTTATAGTAAAGTGATGCTACAACAAACTATTCAATTGTTAATGAGTATTTTGCATTTAGAAATGTATAACTTGAAAGAGCAACCTAGATGTTATGCTTTGTGGAATACTGAATGTATTGCTTCTAAATAAAAAGGGTTTAGATGGTGTGGTTACTGTGTTCTGGTTTATTGTTGATTGTTTTATGTATCAGGTATTGTGTTCTTGATGAACTTTATTATACTTGATTTGACTAGGTATTCGTATTATTTCTCCTACTATTTGAAAGACTAAATTTCACAATATATTTTGTCGTCTTACTATTTACAAGCTAATTTTCTTAGCACTACTTGAAGTTGTACAACGTTTAATGTTAATACATTTGTATAGTAGTTTTGATTATAATATTCTTTTCCCTTTCAGTTGGGTTTGCTCATTCTTGTCATCCTTGCTGATGTATGTTTGATTGGCATTCTTTTTTTTACATTATTTAGATTTAGATGTGTGAGAGTCTCACTACTATTTCATGATTTGAATGTTTTTGTTATGGTATGATCTGGGTGTTTTGAGATACTTCTAAATCTACCCTGCTTTAGGTTTCTATAGTAATTATTTTAGCTATTGGTTAATGATGCTTGATTATTGGTGGTTTTGGTCACAGGAGAAAAGCAAATGCTTGGATGAACAAAATACCACTAAACAGGGGGCACATACGGTGCATAGTTATGCCGTGAGATTTTTAAAGGACATTAGATCTCGTGGAATTTCCAGTCAAGCAGAAGCGCCAACAACACCTGATAAAATATCGGACTTAGGCATTGTTGATATGTCATGGGATGATCATCTTACTGAAGTATGGGCCAAGTTACCTTATCCTTATTTGATTAGCTTATTAATTTGTATGTTAGTGACCTTTCTCGTTTATTTTCACTGATTGCCAAATCAAAATCTTGTTTTTGAAGTCCATTCAATATAATTTAATAGATGATTGTGGTTTACTTTCGCTGTTTGTTTGTTATAATAAGCTATATTTGTTCTTGCTAGACACTTCTTTTACAGGCTGTATATATATCACCATGTGTTTCACTGTAAAATTAAATTAAATATTAGTAATAATATAAAATATGTAAAATTATGGATTTTTAAATTTAATAGATGAGATATTATAAAAATGTCCAATGAAATATGAGGTAGAAACGCACATGTAATGAGAAAATATTTATCTATAAATTCATGTAAATTGTTAAGATAAACTTTACGAATATTATATATTAACAATTATGACACCATTAATATTTATTCTTTTATTTATTGATTACTTTGGAGGAATAATTCATATCATGTTTTAGCATGGCAGTTTAAACATGGAATAGATGATTTTATAGTTTACTTTTGCCATTAGTTTGTTTTAGCAAGCAATTGCTTTTAGCCTGGCTACCTCTTTTACATGTATCTTAATTTCCAGGAAAGCCTTTTCTATACAGTTCCTCCTACTGCAATGGAAATATACAGGAAGTCTATTGAATCTCACTTTCTACAGTATGAGGTAAATTTATTTGCTTAAATGCTCTACTTTTACTACGAACCTTACCCCGAAGGTTTAATGTTTCATGACTTCTGCTGAAGTTTTATTGGTTTGAAGTTACTTTGGTGTCACCGATGTTCTTTTATGTCTTATTTATACTTTTGGTGATACAATTTTCCCTCAGAAAACTGGTAGCAGCATTCAAGAGGAAGTTGAAACATCTATGTATAATACTGCAGCAGGTACTATTGGGGATATTTAAATTATTTGATTTATATGTGCATTGTCGATCATTCTGGAATCAATCACAATTTCTCTTCCTCTCTAAATTTATATGTAGAGTTTGGGCATGAAGAGGGTGCATATGATGAGGATGAAGGAGAAACTGGCACTTATTATTTGCCTGGTCTGTATGAGGGTAGATCATCAAAATCATTGCAAAAGAAACACAAAAACAGAATGAAGTCTTACACTCCTAAGTCCAGTGAAATTGGGACTGATTTGGCTTATGGGCATTATTCAACTGGAGCTCAACCATCCATGCTGCTCGGAAAAAGGCCATCAAGTTTAAATGTTGGAACAATACCAACGAAACGCATGCGCACAGCTTCTAGACAGAGAGTTGTGAGTCCTTTTGCTGTGGTCTCTGGGACAGTACAGGCTCAAGCTAAGACAGATGCTTCAAGTGGAGATACCAATTCCTTTCCCGATGACCAGAGTACTTTACATGCTGGACCACAGATTCAGAAAAGTGTGGAGGTGGAGTCAGTTGGAGATTTTGAAAAGCAATTACCTTATGACTGTGGAGAAACATCAGTTAAAACAAAAAAGAAGAAGCCCAAGAATCTGGTAATCAAAATCTGTATTCATGCATATGTTTGCATTTTTGAAACTTGTGGATCCTTTTTATTTTTAATCTGTATTTCTATTGTAGATGCTTAACAATTATGTCTACAGGGTTCTGCATATGATCAGGGATGGCAATTGGATTCTGTTGTGCTGAGTGAACAGGTATTCTTTTTAAATAATTTTATACTCATGATATTTCTTACAAAGTGGAATTTAAGGTTAACTCGCCCTTACAAAACTTCCTTGTAAGATGATGTTTGTATCCACTTATATATTATAATTTAGTTATATCTCTAGTCGATGTGAGATCTTTAATTTATCCTCACACATCAAAGATTAAACATTTTGAGTGTGGGAATAGTTATCTCTGGGTGGTCTGATAGTGACATGATAGCGGGTAACACGATAAGTCCAACAATTCTTGTTAAGATAGACTGACACATAATTGTGCATGTTTTATAGGAATAAATTCAATGGTTGTTGTGATTTGTAGCACAACCTGCTTAACTATAGCCATATTTCAGAAGCCAATGTGGAATAGTTAAACCTGTCCATTTTCTTAGTGCTAACAGTTTAGTTAGAAAGGATGGGAGAATCTGTTATGGAGGTTGGTGTGGTGTTGGAAGACACCTTTTTTCTTGAAATTTGGAAAATGATAATAAAATAGCCTAAGAGAGGGGAAATAGTCACGTACGAGGGCACATGGATGGGTGTTTGTGTAAGTGTTTGGACAGTTGGATAGATTGGTTCAACACGAACTAAACCCTGTGTGTGCTAAAGAAATGTTGGAAGACACCTTTTTTTCTTGAAATTTGGAAAATGATAATAAAATAGCTTAAGAGGGGGAAAAGTCGTGTCTGTGACACATAGATGGGTGTTTGTGTAAGTGTTTGGACAGTTGGATAGATTGGTTCAATACGACCTAAACCCTGTGTGTGCTGAAGAAAATGGTGGTCCTTTAAAACTGTTGGAAAACTCACTGCAAGTGGTACTGGTACAGTGAAAGTGAACCTAGTAGAAAGTCGACAAAAGAAAAATCCTTTGATGAGAATGAGTTTGCCAGACCAACACAATTTTGAAAAAGACTCTAGATACTAATTAGAAAGTAGATTTTAAGTTTGACTCAACCTTGCAAAATCAGTTTGTAAGATGAAACTTGCATCCACTTATATATGTTAATTTGGTCATTTCTCTAGTCAATATTGGATCTTTAACAATATTCATCTTTCCACTTAGCCATGATGGAACTACACTCAAGTTTGTAATCTGTAATTAGGCAGAGGTAAACTGTATTTACAAACATGTCATTGCATTAATGTGAAGTCTTTGCATCGAATATATTTGATGTAGCAGTTGCTCCATTATGTGCTTTTCCGCTTTAGTGTTTTTGGGGTTGGCTGGTCCACTCTGATTCACATTCTTCCATGGCATATTTTGTTCTTCCTTTTGTGGAAGCAAATATATTTTTATAATTTGGTGTGTTTGGTTGGAACATATAACATCAACAAAGGTCTTATTCCGTTAGGTGAGATTGGCTAGATAAATCAGCAGATGCCCATGGCCTTGGCTAAAGAGGCTAAACTAAACCCTTAGAGATATTATTAGTCTGGACATGGCAGATTTTTCCCAACCGCCATAGGAAATTGTGAAGGGGAGGCCATCATGGTGTCACCATTAGCCATGGCCAGTTTACAGGGCGGGAATGGAATTATGGCCTTCTGGCATATTTTACCACCCACTATTTATAACTTTGTAATCTAATGTTATTGGTCCCTTTTTCCTTTTTTTTTTCAGGGCAATGGATTTTCTTTGTGTGATTTCAATGACCTTTGTACATATCCAAACTGCTGGTTGATTTTATTTTTGTCTTTTCCTATTCAGTGCTCCCCCAATATCTCCCTTTTTACAATCATGCGTACCATGTCCTTTCTTGTGTGGGCATACATCCGTTTGTTATGTTCTCATTTCTGCTATCTCCACCTCTTATCTCTTTTTAAAGCCCAACATTCATCATACAGGACTTATCATTAATAGGTTATACATGTGACGACAGAAGAGTATGGACAGGATGTGGGTACTGTTGTAACTCACTCACCAAATGGTTATGACTAATTCAGTTGTAATCAGTAGAATAAATAGAGTTTAGTCAGAGGGGAGAGGGTTTGTTCTTGTAGACTTCATTGGGAGAGTGTCTAGGATCTTTAGAATTGCCCTTAGTTGTACACATTCTCTTTCTCTTGGATCACACTGATCTCAAGGAGTCATCATAATAAAATTCACATTCTTTCTCTTCTTTCTTCTCAATCTCTAATTTCTCCCTATTACCGGTTGGTTTTATCAATTCACTACCAATAATAACCAAATGTTTGCTAATATGGTAAAACTTTCCTATGAACTTGATTTGGTGAAAAACAGTTGGCCTTTTTGATCGAGATTTCTTAAGGTTATGTTTAAATTGAGGATTTGGAAAGGGAAAATTTGGAAAGTTTCAAAGGGCCATTTGGTTCAAGAAAATATTTTCTATTTTCATTTCTAATTAAAAAAACCTCACTCTGTTTTTTTAACTTTGTTTCCTTGCTTTTAAAAAATTGTAAAGGAAATAGTGAAACTAGAAGACAATAATGGGAGGAAAATGGGGATTGTCTTGTAACCCTTCAAATTCAACCACACACATTTCCGTTCCACCAAAGATTCTTCTGCAAATACACTTTCTTACTCTCTTTTTGTTGTCTTATAATTCTTCCCATTCGAACTCCCAAATATAGCCTACGTATGTGGAGGGACATGGTAACTTAGCTCCATTGATGTTTTTCTGCTGCTTTACCTTGTGTTTTCTTTCGCTAAGGGCGATCTATTATCCCTTGGATTCCTTGTACTTTCTCTCCATTATGATGAATTTTTAACCCTGCCTATCTCTGATATGAAGAACAAAGGATTAAAAGGACAATTATCATGGAAATTCATACTAGGTAATTTCGAAGTTTTAGTCTCTCTCCACACACCGGTAAATCTTTGCTGAAAGTTGAAAGCTTTCTTTTTCTCTTTAATATTTTATGGGATGACAGAGTAATTGTCAAAAGTTTGGGACCTTGATTTCATTGAGGTTAACTGAAATTGGGGGATGATACCTATGAAGTTTTAGGTTTAGTCTGTGATTGATTGGTGAAGGAGGATGGAATGGAATATAATGCCATTGTTTGGATTCGTAAAATGAGGATGGAATATAATGGAATCTGGTAAAACCTATCCCAGTTTGGGAGAGTGAGATGAAGCTAAGCTAGAGGTCTTTCTTTGTAAAATTATGAAGTTACAGTTCTATCTTTACTCTAATTGTCAATGGTTTTGTTTCAGCCACACATTTCTTCTTTGCTCTTTATCTCTATATTTTTGACACATCTCACCTTGCTTGCACCATGCTGCTGTCAACTTTTTTAATGTACTTCAATGACGCAAATGTGCTTGTTACCAATATAATTATATTTTTCAATTTTGGAAAAATCCAAATTATAATAAAAATTAATATTAATGAAGGACCCTTTATTTATTTTATTTATGCCTTGGATTATTTGTTAATATTATTTTCATTTTCAATCGAAATTAAATATTGGTATTTTTAATGTAAAGAGAATATGGAAATAAAAAGTTATCAAGAACAATGTTTTTCAACCAAGACTTGTCATTGAACAAGTAAAACATTGGTTCTAGGTTCAGCCATGGTAAAACTGGTATTAATAAAATAAAACTAATAATTAAATAATGTATAAAGTAATATTAAAAGAATATAATACCATGTCTTTTATAATACTAAAAACTAAAACATAACTGTATAGTTTTTAACATTTAAAGTACATACAAAACCTGGAATAAAATGTCATGATACTTAAGTTAGGTTTCAATGATACACATCAACATCTATTAACTATAGGTTTAGAATAAACATTACATTGAATTTCCTTTTTTAAGAGAAAATCAAAATGATGTTCTATTAAGCCTTTTCCCATTATCCTGTGAATTGGTCTTTTCCTGATTTTTTCCAGATTTACTGATTTTTAAAGGGCTTTCTATTTCTTTGTTTGGTTTTTCTCCAAGTGAATTTGTATGGTTTGATTGAACTTGTCACTTGACTGGTTCACCAGTTTTGAGACTGATCAATTGGTTCGGTGTAGTTTTGAACAAATTGATCAATAACTTTATTTCCATCCCACAATAAAATGTTTACACAATGAAATTCATGTTTTATTCCATTATGTTTTGTTTCACACCATTCTGTTTTTTCCCGATTTGTTTCATTTCATCCCTTTGACCAATAAAAATTAAAATTGACTCTTTCTACTATGAAAAGTAGTTGGATTGGATCAATAATGTATAGATGGGCATGGTGTTTTTACCTTACAATGCTTAATATTGCTTTAGTAGATATTGGACTACTTGAGTTTTGTCGTTCTCAATATTTTCTACTGTACTTATCCTATGGTGTTTTAATGTATTTACAATGCAGAGGGATCATTCTAAGAAGAGATTGGACAGTCATAACTTTGAATCTAATGGAATTGGTGGTAAGCTGCCTTGTTATCTGATCACATGTTTAGATTTTTTTCTTTGGTCCGTATTATATTGTCATGTTTGACGAAATCAACTGTCCTGTTTTGAAGGTTTGTATGGGCAGCATAGTGTGAAGAAGATGAAGACATCAAAGCAATCCCTTGATAATTTTGACAATGTTGCTCCAATAACTAATTCTATTCCCTCCCCTGCTGCTTCACAAATGAGTAACATGTCTAATCCAAGTAAATTTATTAGAATCATTAGTGGTGGACGAGATAGGGGCAGGAAAACCAAAGCACTTAAGGTAATTTTCTTGCGAACACAGATTGTTGTGGTAGCAAAGTGTCTCTTGTCACTGTACTGATTGATTTATTTTTCATTTTTGTTTTACTGATTATAGGTTTCTGTGGGACAGTCTGGTTCTGGAACTCCATGGTCACTATTTGAAGACCAGGTTGTTTTCTGTTCATAGTCATCTCACTTAACTCTTATTTCCTTTCTTGGAATACATATTTCAACTTCATGACATGCATTAATCGGGTATCTATTCTTATCTGTTGCAGGCTCTTGTTGTCCTGGTTCATGATATGGGTCCAAACTGGGAGCTTGTCAGTGATGCTATTAACAGTACTATACAATTCAAGGTAATTATGTGCTGATATAGTTACTCAGATAGGAAAGGTGCTATGATTGCAGGACATATATACATCTACTATTATCTTCGATTATTGTTGTCACATTCTATCACAAAAAGTGTTCATTTTAATATATGTCTCTTTTTATTACCAAGATTGGAAAGCTGATGGAGATTCAATGTCTCATTTTAATGCTGAGTAAGAACAATGCCGTTAAAGAATGGTTATGGCCACCATGGTGGTATGGTATGCCATTTCGTAGCGTCTCTTCCCTCTTCAATGTCATTTTTAATGGCATTATGTGCTATTAATGTCTGCCCTGTGACCTTATAGAAGAAAAACAAAGAAATGTTTGGGCCCTGTGACCTTACCAGACCACATACCTAATATTAACCCTAAGAAAAAAAGAAAATATATTTGTGCCATGCAACTTATCCTACCCAAGCGCAAAATGTTTAACAAAACACTTAGAGTCTCGTATTCTTGAGATACAAAACTGTGACCTAGTAGCCCAACACCTCATTGTTGTCATTCCCAGATTGTGGTATTGTCCACCAGATAGAGTCAAGGGGAAGTCAACAATGACCTAGTGGTACCTTGTTTTACAAATATATCAGAAGATAAAAGAGAGAATTCAGAACTGTTCTTTCTTTCCTCTCCTTTATTTCTCAGCTATCTTTTTGCTTGGATCTGTAATACAGTTTTGCAATATTTCCAGTGTATCTTTCGGAAGCCAAAAGAGTGCAAGGAGCGTCACAAGATTTTGATGGATAGAAGTGCTGGGGATGGTGCAGATAGTGCTGAAGACTCAGGATCTTCTCAGTCTTATCCATCTACATTGCCTGGAATTCCAAAGGCATGGATACTTCTATTATTTAATTCATCTTATGCCTTCGCTCATACATATTAGTCGTTCCTCATTGTTGGAAAAGTTTTCAACTTTGGCTGGTTATTTTCAATCTTTAGCAGGGTAGTGCTAGGCAGTTGTTTCAGCGTTTGCAAGGACCAATGGAGGAGGATACTTTGAAGTCTCATTTTGATAAAATTATCAAGATTGGGCAGAAGCAACGTTTCCACAGAAATCAGGTTTTAAGCAAAAGCTTTTATGTTAAGTGGTTCATAGTGTTGCAAGACATTTAAAGATGGTATACCAATCACATTTATGACTAATTAAATCAGGTGATTGGTGGTTAATTTAATTAACGATTATACAGTTGGATCTTTTTGAGTCAACTACAATTGAACGATGGTTGCAGTTCTATGAAAGTGACATTAAGATATAGTTTTATTACAACTTATAGTTTGAAAAGTGATTGACTGGTTGGTTCAGCTGGAGTCCAATTAAACCAGCAAACCTGCCTTTGAAAGAACTGGTCTAAAAATTGGTGACCCGGTAGAGATAACTGGTTCAAATTGACAATCAATTTATTTAGTCTTTTCAATATTTTTCAATTATGAGTTTATATCGCAGTGTTTTTTTTTTTTTTTAGTTTTAAGGAATGCTAAGATGTTCCGTTTCTTTGATATTATTTGTATCTATAATTAATTTTTATTAACATCAGTTCAAGAATGATTCAATGACAGTTTGACATAGATTTTTGAATAATTGTTTTTAGTTCAATGACATTTTTAGTTGTAAAAGCATTAACATTCTTGTACAAAAACTTGTTGCTATGATTTTAGAAATCTGTACTTGCATAATCTACCTTGAAATTTGCTATTCAAATATTTTATCCTTTCCTGCTTTGTTATTGTTGGGAGCCTAGAACAGAGAAAAGGAGAGAAAACTCTTTTGCAACGGCCTCTCCTTTAAAGGATTTCTCTTTCACATAGAAGTATTTGTCAACTTACAAATGATAACATATTTGAATGCATTCCCTCTCATACACGCCAATTTATTTGTCACTTACTACAACTAACTAGTATTCTAACTATCCTTACTTGGTCTTCCCCACAACGCTAAGAATACTATGTATCCTAATAGTCAAGTTTTCTTCTCAAGGTTGAATGAAGCCAACTAATAAATTGTATGATACTGTTTCCCAAAACTCATCTGTGCAGTATCCCATGGTTGCATCTTCATCCCAAGACATCTGTCAAAAGACTGTCACTGAAAGTTAACTGAAACCCACTGCAGTTACCTGTTGTTTCTCCCTTGTCTGAGTTCAGTGTTGAGCCAAAATGTGCTCTTGTCTGGGCTCAATGCAGCTTCAACTAGAATTGTGCTGGGTGAAGTTGTTCCAATTGAGTCTGAGTGTTTTTTGAGGTCCATTGCCGGAGTCCAAAACATATCCAATTCAGGCTTGTGGGGATTTCCGATTTGAGACTAAGTGGTCCGAGACTTGAGACTAATTTCCACTTATTTGTTACTAATTTCCTTTTGAGAATATTCCTTTTCCACATCTATGATTTTTTTTTATTCCAAGAGTGCAGTTGTTTCTGAGGATGTTGGACATTTAAGTCTAACTGTTATTTTTTAATTATGATTATAATGTGATTTACCTGGCAAACATCATAATTTTTTTGTTAACCTTCTTATTTTTTCTTTCCCCTTCCCTTCTTTTAATTTCTGACAACTAATTTGAAATGCTTTTGTTTGTATGTAGAACGATAACCAACCATTGGTACCTGTCCATAGTTCGCATGGGTCTGCCCTTTCCCAAATCTGTCCGAACAACTTGAATGGGAGTATTTTGACGTAAGTTCTAATTGCTTTATATGGGGGGCAGATCTACTTTGAAGTTTGAAATTTTGAATATTATTAAATTACTATGTATTCTCATTTAGCACAGTATGGCTTGTCTTGAAATTTTCACATTCGGGCTGTACATTGTTATTTTGTTTAGCACAACTGCTCTAGTATTTTAATCATATTTAATTTCTGGTAAAGGCCACTTGATCTTTGTGATACAAATCAAACAAGCCCAGATGGCCTGTCCCTTGGGTATCAAGGGTCTCATACTGGTGGTTTACCAATGTCAAGTTATAGTTCTGTACCCCCAGTGCATCCTTCAGCTGGCCTGAATTCGTCTATTCCATCATCTTCTGGTGTGAATCTTAGCAATAACTTATCATCATCTGGTCCATTGGGGGCCTCTTCCAGGTTAGAATATTTTATAACTAGAGTTTCTTGCTGTACAATTATTAAATGTATGTAACAATATTAGTTATTCAATGCTTGCGAATCACATGTGTTTTTAGGGATAGTAGATACGGAGTTTCACGTACTCCACCTTTATCAGTTGATGAACAACAGAGAATACAACAATATAATCAGATGTTGTCTAGTAGAAACATGCAGCAATCTACCCTGTCCGTTCCTGGATCTCTTTCAGGAAGTGATCGTGGTGGTGCGAGAATGTTGCCTGGTGGTAATGGTATGGGCATGATGAGTGGGATCAACAGAAGCATTACAATGTCCAGGCCAGGGTTTCAAGGAATTCCATCATCATCAATGCTTAGTTCTGGGGGCATGCTTTCTTCTAGTATGGTGGGGATGCCAAGCCCTGTAAATATTCACTCTGGAGTTGGTGCTGGACAAGGAAACTCAATGCTGAGACCTAGGGAGACTGCACACATGATGAGGGTGAGAACTGTTCATATTCTCTCTTAGAATTTAATTGGGGCTCTATTGATAACAATTAACATTGAAGTATGAATTTCTTCTTGTGGCAATGAAACTTAATATCCATCCAACTAGCATCCTAGTTTTTTAACGTTTCTAATGGCTTGTCTTGGTAAATTTGAGCAATTTTTGATTGATTTGCCCTTGTGCATCTGACAACATTGTTTTGTGATCTTATTTTATTCTGACTAATGATTTTTCTTCCCATTTTCTTTAGCCTGGCCATAATCAAGAACACCAAAGACAAACCATGGTTCCAGAACTTCCGACAATGCAGGTTACACAAGGGAACAGTCAAGGCATTCCTGCTTTTAGTGGGATGACTTCTGCCTTTAATAACCAGACAACTCTACCATCAGTTCAGTCATATCCAGGGCATTCCCAGCAGCCACATCAATTATCTCAGCAACAGTCCCATCTCAGTAATCCCCGCCCCCTTCAAGGTTCAAATCATGCTACTAATTCACAACAGGCCTATGCTATCCGATTGGCAAAGGAAAGGCACCTGCAGCAACATCAGCGATATCTGCAGCACCAACAGCAGCAGCAGCTTGCTGCATCGAATGCCTTGATTCAACATGGTCAGGCACAGTCTCAACTTCCTATATCATCCCCTGCCCAAAATAATTCCCAGGCACAACCTCAAAATTCATCGCAGCAAGTATCTCTTTCCCCTGTAACACCGACATCCCCTTTGACTCCCATTTCTTCTCAGCAACAACAGCAGAAACATCACCTACCACATGGTTTCAGCAGGAATCCTGGTGCTAGTGCATTGACTAATCAGGCAGCAAAACAAAGGCAGCGGCAACCACAGCAGCGGCAGTATCCACAGCCAGGCAGGCAGCATCCTAATCAGCCACAGCATGCACAGGCTCAGCAGCAGGCAAAACTTCTCAAAGGACTAGGAAGAGGAAACATTGTAGTCAATCAGAATAACTCTGTGGATTCTTCTCATCTAAATGGATTATCTGTACCTCCAGGAAGCCAAACTGTTGAGAAAGGAGACCAAATCATGTCCATGATGCAAGGTCAAAACTTATATCCTGGATCTGGTAATCCAAATCAACCACCCAAGCCCGTAGTTCCTGCTCATTCTTCAAATCATTCCCAGTTGCAGCAAAAGCTACATTCTGGACCAACAAACACTTCATTGAAACAACTACAGCCAGTGATATCTCCATCTGATAATAGCATTCCAGGAAATGTTTTGTCGGTTACTGCTGGCCATATATCATCATCTCCACAGACAGCTGTTGCTTCTAACCATCATCAAATGCAACTGCAATCCCAGCCACAGTCTAAGCAAAGTAATCAAACTCAACCAAATGTTCAGAGAATGTTGCAACAAAACTGTCAGGTGCATTCTGAGTCGTCAAACTTGTCACAATCGGATTCACCTAAAGTTGATCAACATCCTGCAAATAGTGCCTCCCAAGTTGGTACAAACACTGCAATGTCTCCAGGTTGTATGGATGCGGGTAGTGTAACTGTTGTTCCTCCTGCTGCATCTTCTCAGTGGAAAACGTCAGAATCACCATTTGATTCCAGTGTGGCCAATCTAGTTACTCAAGCCAGCTCTATAGGGAGTAAAACACTTGTTGGAAATTCTGTTGGACATGAGCAAACTACTATTAATCAAGGGATGGGACCACAACAATTATCAACTAGCTTACCTTCTCATGCACATAATTCTGGAGGGCAGTGGCAGCAGCAGCCACTGACTCTTCAACAACAAACTTTAGCACACCCTATCCCAACTCAACAGTCATATCAGCCTCCAGAACATCAGCAGCAGCAACAGGAGCAGGAGCAGAATTCTCCTAAAGATGTAGCTTTGCAACATCAACCTCAGCAACAAGTGAAACATATGCAACAAGGACAGAGCAGTTTGCTTATCCGGCCACCCAATTCTAAAGTGGAATGATGATGTCTAATGGATGGAGCAGCTGTGACTGTGCTTGGTTCTGTCTGGATTGGAATCTTATACCCTTTTGTTACCATTGTACAGGTATTTTTATTTTCTATGCCCTTGTGTTGTGAAAATTTAGTTACTATTGAAATGCATATTTTGCTGAATCTTTTTTGTGGAGGATGGTAAGATTGTGAAAATGTGTAAACATTTTAGTTTTAAAATTTATTTATTGATGTTTGTAAAAAGATATTTCCTCAATGGTATTAAATGTAGGTAGAAAGTAGTTTTCGAAAATTGCTTCATGTTGTAGCTATGTGCTATACCTATCTTTGTATCTAGAAATCTAGTTTAGGCTTTTGATCTTTGCTCTTCCCTAGAATTCTATCATTATAAATGAGATCAAGCTCTATAAAATATAGTTTCTCATATTTATCTCAAGTTGGTATCTGTGTGCGTTGATCATGCTCTGCTGGTCTCTATCTTCTCCAACGTAGTTTTTGCTGGCTAACGGTAGCACAAATTTCTATGGTGACCACCGGATCTAGAGTCTCTTCAGACGACAACCAGCCTCGTCGGTCCAGAAAGCAAATTCTGCTCCACACGGCACCACACGCATTTTCCATTTGTCGTTGCTCTGCACTTGTTCTCCACGCGTCGTCTTCCTCTCACCAAAGCAACGTCGTGGCTCTTCCTTGGGCTTTTTTGACCTCCTCGTCACCGTTCTGAAAACTGATTCTTCTTTTTCGGTGTGGGTGAACGTCAAACCTAGGGTTTTCTATTGTTTCTTTCTTTTCTGGTCTCTTCAGACTCCACGACAATGTCTTCTAGAGCTATTGTCTCCTCTACAACTCCTACCATCATTACCTATGAAAAACCGAATTGGAAAAATTATCATTCTTGGTCTGACTAAGTTGAACTGTGGTTCCTTGGCCAAGGTTTCTTAAATTACCATGAACAAGATACGAGTAACGTACCGTCTGATCAAGCTGAACAGTGGAAGCTAATTGATTTTCAACTTTGTGCATAATTGTGGCCTTCTATGGAATCAAAATTATTTTGTACCCTTAGATTGTTTAAAACATGATGCAACTATTTTTGGAAAAAAGGCTCAATATTTTTCCAAACAATATTTAATGCCTTTATAACTTTGCCAATAGGCTTGCCTCTCTTAAGCAAACAAATAATGACGTGAAGCTAAATCTGCTTTTGAAGAATTAAAGATGTTCTTGGAGGTTGAGTCATTAGACGTGGAACAGGAGAATACGGTTCTAAAGTAGGACATGGTGGTAGGCGACGTTCTCTATGCACGCACCATAAGAAAATGGGTCACATTCAAGAGAACTGAATTTTGCACGACTTTCTTGACAAGATAGTCAATATCTCTAAAGTTGTAGCTAATGAGTCCAAATTCTCTGATGAAAAATACGAAGAATATCTAATGTTGGAATCTAATAACATGGCACAAGCATTTGCAAATCCATGCTCGTCAACAACTTGGATCTCACAATCCGTTCAAAGTCAAAGCCCATTTATATGACTCAGGTGCTTTTGATCACATTTTCGGTAATACCTCTTTGTTCCCATCCCTTTCTTTTCCAAAAAATCCTGATTTGATAACTTTAGCCAATGGTTCTAAAGTTTCCTCAAAGGGGGTTGGTCTAGTTTCCCTTTCTTGCTTAAATCTAAAATATGTTCTTTTTGTTCCTACTTGTCCTTTCAATGTTATTTCATTTAGTCAATTAACCATGTCTTTAAACTGTTCAAAAATCTTTGATGCCAATTCCTTTGCTATATACATGAATGTGGTACATGTTTACTAATTTGAGGAGGACATGAATCGAGAGGTTTATAACTAGTCTACATGTATCATGTTTTGCATCACCATCTCCTAAACTTTTATGTGATTGTTTGGGACATTCTCACTTGTCTTAATTAAAAAAATAGCCCTTGAACTTAGTTGTCTTAAGATATTAGAATGCGAGTCATGTCAATTAGGAAAACATGTTAGATATTCTTTTCCTTAAAGGACTGAATCAAGATGTAATTCTCTTTTTTCTATTATCCATTATGATATTTGGGGATCAAGTCATGTCACATCTTTTGGTTTAAGATATTGTTACTTTCATTGATGAATATTCTAGATGTACTTGGGTTTATTTTGTGAAAGATTGTTATGAAGTATTGTCTATCTTTACATTTTTTTTGAATAAAATCAATTTGGACAAGTAATTTGAAATTTTAAGAAGTAACAATGCCAAGGAGTACTTCTCTAATTTCTTTGCAATTTTAAGTTCGCATGGAATTTTACACCAATCTACTTGTCTTCACACACCTCAACAAAATGAGAGAAAAAATATACACTTGGTTATGACTTCTCATACCCTATTGCTTGGTGCCAATATATCGATCCAACATTCGGGCGATGCTATCTTAACTGCTTGCTTTCTTATTAATAGAATGTCATCTTATTCTCTCAACAATAAGGTCCCTTATTCCATTATTTTTCCAAATGATCATCTCTTTCATATTTCCCGTGTTTGGTTGCACATGGTTTGTCTCTAGGGTTAGATAAACTTTCTGTTCGTGCGGTTAAATGTGTCCTTGGGCTATTCTCAACTTTAAAAAGGGTATCAATGTTACTCTCCTGAAATCAAGAAGTATTAGAGATGTCTACCAATTTCATTTTCTTAAACATACTTACCTCTCTTAGTTTGTTCAAGATGTTCATTCCATCCAATAGATCTCTCCTATACCATTAGTTGAGTCTATTATTCCTTATGCTTCTCACAATCCAATCTTGCTCAAAATCCTCCTGAACTATCGTGACCTCCTCTTATTACCTACCAAAGTAGGACCCAAATGACCAATTCAATGCTCCAAGGTGAATCCCTTTCTTCAAGTTCTTCTCAATCGTCGCTCAATACCATGAATCCTAGGAATGATGTTTCAGCCTAACCCATTTTCCCTTGAAAAGATACTCGTTCTACTTGTAATCGATATCATATTTATAATTTTCTTAGCTATCATAAGTTGTTTCCATCCTATTGTACTTTTCTATGCTATGTCTTCTATTACTTTTCCTAAAAAGATGAATGAAGCACTTGACCAAAATGGCACATGTGAGTTAGTTGTTTTTCGACCTAGGAAGAAGACAATTGGACGATGATGGGTTTATGCCATTAAATTTGGTTCCAACGGTGAAGTTGATCGTCTCAAGACATGTTTAGTTGCCAAAGTATACACTTAGATTTATGGCCTCGATTATACTGACACTTTTTCTCTAGTGGCCAAAATGACTATTGTATGTCTTTTCTTTGCCATGGTTGCTATTTGTAATTGGCCACTTCATCAACTCGATATTAAAAATGTCTTTCTTCATGGAAATCTTGGAGAGTAAGTCTACATGGAACAACCTCTTGGGTTTGTTGCTAAAGGGGATTCTGATTTGGTTTGTGAGTTGTGTCTCTCTCTCTATGCCCTCAAACAATCACCCCGTGGTGAAGTAGATCATTCAACTTTTTGTTGTCAAACCTCTCCTAGAAAATGTGTTTACGTAATAATATAGTTATTATAGTTATTATAGGAAATGATGCTGCTACAATATCTTAGCTAAAGGAACACTTGTGTAAACATTTCCAACCAAGGATTTTTGTCGGGTCAAAAACTTCTTGGTGTTGAAGTAGCTTAGTCAAAAGGTGTTGTAATATCTCAAAGGATGTATGCTCTAGGCATCCTAAAAGAGACATGTATTATGTGTAGATCAATGGATAGTCCTATGGAGACAAATCAAAAGTTAATGACAGAACAAGGTGAATCTTTCTTTGATTCAGAAAGATATAGAAGATTGGTTTGAAAACTTATTTATCTTACTATTAGTATACCTGATTTGGTGTTAGTTTGTTCATGCGGGCTGCTTGTATTGGCCATTGGAATGATATCATTTGTATCATAACGTACCTAAAATAGGCTTTAGGACAAGGTTTGATATATATGAAGATAATGAAACACCCAAATCTATGAGTATTTGATGCTGATTGGGCAAGATCTTCTACCGATAAACACCTTACTACAAGATGTTGTGCTTTCTCGGAGGAAATATTTTATTTCTTGGAAAAGTAAGAAACAAAATGTAGTGGCCTGATCAACTACTAAAGCTGAATATAGGGCAATGGTGTCTCTGACTTATGGACTTCTATTGGTGAAACAATTCCTTCAAGAACTTAACTTCTGTGAGATTCAGACAAATTGGAGATGTATTCTTATAACCAAGTTGCTCTCCACATTGCTTCGAATCCAGTATTCCATGAGAGAACTAAACACATTGAAATTGACTGTCATTATTTTCGAGAAAATTGAATTACTCGTGATTGTTTGTTCAACCTTTTTTGTCTTTGTTTCTGACCTCATTTTTGTGTTCCGATGTACTTTGGTGTTGGTACATGTTCTCCCTCTCTCATTCTTAAGGTTCTCCTTCTCTCTTCTCAAGTCTGGTTGTTGTTCTTCATCTTTGAGATGACTTCAACCGGCTCTGCTGCTATCTTTTCCGCTACTCCTACCTGTTACATTAAATAAGCCTAAATAGAATGTATTATAAAGCTATTGTGTCCTTCTCATACATTGTACCTGATGTATCTAATCTTATTATAAATGAGATCATAAGAGTGGGAAATTCAATCTCTCAAATTGATTCTTACTCTTTTGTATTTTTTCTCAAGATGGTATCATAGCATGTCAATCCCTCTCAGCCTATCTCTCTATGCCAATAAATTGTCATACAATCACTATCCTTAGCCTTTTTCCGTCGTTCAAAGCCTTCTGTAGTCATCCATAGTTTGATTTTCGTCCGTCAACACTTTGGTCGAGTGTGCCTTAAGGAGTGTGACCAACCTTGATTACAACGCATCCAAATTTTGGTTGTTGCAATGGCGTGTGACATACCTACCACCTTCTAGTGGTCAGAATCCTTTCAGACCATCGTTGTTTGACTCGTCAAATTCTTCTGAGCTCATTTTCACCTTTTGTTCTTCATTCTAGTACCATTTAGTGGCTTGTCTTGAGTTTCTCATTGTTTCTCTCCTGAAACCCTAGAGTTGTACTTTGTTCTTCCTTCGTCGCATTACGAAAATTGTCCATACCTTTGGTTTAACATGTCTTCAAGGACCATCTCCTCTATTTTTGAGACCCCTTCTGTAACTTCTAAGAAATTAAATGGAAAAAGCTAAGTACCTTGGGAAGCTTAAATTGAACTTTGGTTCCATGGCCAAGGTTTTCATAATCATTTAAGAGAACATGTGATTAGAGTACCACCAGATCAAGTTCAAGAGTGGAATAAATTGATTTTTCAGCTTTGTGTTCTACTTTGGCAATCTGTATATCCCAATATTTTAAGCACTCAGGTCATTCAAAACTTGTAATTCCAAATGCCTAAAATATTTTTGCATACGATATCCAACACCTCTACAATTTTGTTAACTGATTGCTTCATTCAAGAAATTTGATAATGACATGATGTTTTTTACTGCTGAAACTCATTATGCAGTTGAGGAATTGAAGATGTTCTTGGAAGTTGACTCATTAGATGAGATAAAAAAAAGTTGGATAAATTTTATATGGTTATGATCTTCGTTCAATGAATCCCAAATTTTAACTGATTATGAAGTTCCTTATATCGAAAACTTGATAACATGGCTCCTTGGTGTACCAACTCTTAGGATAGAAATATTCAAAAATCTATTGAGTCTTCTGCCATGATTTATACTCTCGGAAAAGGAGACTGTGACATTAGAGGAGGGTGTGGTGGTAGAGAGCGTCCTCAATGTACATATTGCAAAAGAATGATTCACACCTAATACAATTGTTACTCTTTACATGGCTTTCCTGAAAAATCAACAAATATGAGCCAAAGTTCTCTGATGAAGAATATCAAGAACATTTGAGGTTGAAATCCAGTAGCTTAACACAATCATCTACAACTCGCAATTAGTGAACAACTTGCATTTCACAATATGGGGAGAGACAAAATTCATAGATAATTGACTGAGATGCATTTGATCATATTTCTGGTAATATCTCCTTGTTCTCTTCTCTCTCTTTTCCTTAAATATCTCATCCCCAATCAACATCTCTAAAGTAGCTTCCTTTTCTCCTTTAAACTTAAAATCTATTCTGTTTGTTCTTGCTCGCTTCTTTAGTCTTATTTCTTTCAGCCAGTTTAAATAAATCATTGAATTGTTCAATAATTTTTGATGCCAACTCTTTTGTTATATAGAAACGTGGTTCGGGTTGGATGTCTGGCAAATGACATGAATCTAGAGGGTCATACTACCTTTATACTAGCCTATTTATATTTTGTGTTACATCCTTATCTCCTAAAATGCTACATGAAGGCTTAGGTCATCCTCATTTGTTAGAATTAAAGATGGTTCCTGAACTTAATAGTCTCCAAACTTTAGAATGTAAATCATGTCGTTTAAGAAAACACCGCAGGTCTTCTCTTCTTAAACATTCTAAATCTAGATTTATCTGCTTTTTCTATCATCCATTTTGATATTTGGGGACCAAGCTGTGTGTTATATTTTGATTTTATATAATTTGTTACTTTCATTAATGAATGTACCTAAGTTTATCTAATGAGAAATTGTTCTGAACTTTTGTCTATTTCTATGTCTTTAATGAAATCCAAATCTTATGGTGTGAATGCCAAATATATTTTTCCTATGATTTATCTAAACTCTTAAGTTTACACGACAATCCTCATTTGGGAGATGTAATCCTTACTGCTTGTTTTCTAATCAATAGGGCTTGGTGTACTTGTTTTGTTCATAATGTCTTTCTAGGTCTTGACAAGCTTTCTGCAAAGGCTATTAAGTATGGCTTTTTGGAATATTCTCTCCTATAGAAAGGGTATAAATACTATTCTCCCTAAACCTAAAGGTATTATATATCTTCCATTGAACATCTTCATTGGTTCAATAGGTTTTTCTTGTACTATCCTGTGATCCATTGATTATTCATGGTTCCTCTCAAAACTCAAATTTAAAGTGCAGATAACATTATTTCACTACCTCTAATCACATACCAACATCTGGCACAAATAACTCCTTCATCCTTACATGAAGATCCTTGTAACTCAGATCCTCCACCACAAGATTTTGATACCTTGGATCCTTCATTGTTCTCACATTCTCCTTACTTTGATCATGCTTGGCGTATTTTGATATTAGAAATGGTATTCAATCTACTCGTAATCCATATCCTATTTATAATTTTTTTAGGTTATCATCTCTTTCATATTCCTCATTTGTTTTCTCCTTGTCCACCACCATTATTGTTTCTAACAATGTTCATAAGGCTCTTGGTCACCCTGAATGGCTGACAAGCCTTGATTGATGAAATGCATGAACTTGAAAACAATGGTGTACTTGGGAGTTTGTCCCCCTTCATTCTGGTTAGAAGTCTTAGGTATTGTGGGGCCAGATACTATTAATATCTTTTGGATAATATTTATATAAGTTTGAGTTGCATCTATTGTTTAGCTAAGCAGACCCTTATATTTGAACTTCAGCTTCTCCCCCAATTATTTCTTGCTAACATGTTTTTCCTTATTAAAATCTATAAAATGTATATTTAAATGGTTAATGATATTGGGTGCATAAAAATTCATTTATGTCTTAATTATAACAAAATACAATACAAAGAAAACATTTTCTATGAGGTCTATTTATTGTGAATGGCAGAAGAAAAGTGTTGCTTTCACTTAATTTTTTATGGTATGCGTTGTAGTCAATTTTGTGCAATGGAAGAGTATGGAACAGCCCGGACTGCTACAGGTTTCAAATAATGGAGTGGTTTCAGTAGCAGCTGCTGTGGTTGCAGTTACCAGAAATGTAGCTTTTATGTGCTATTGTAGTGCCACTGTGACGGGCTTCCCATTTTTAGCCCTGAAACTACATTTAGTTTATTTTTTGGGTAAACATATGATTTTTCTTCCATTTTGTAGTGCTTTGTGCTTTAGAAGCATTGTAGGGTTTCTTTCTCCATCAACATAAGTTTGCCTTGATTCATGTTGTTTTCTAACTCAGTCTCACTGCTTGCTAATGTATTTTGATGGCCACTGACCAATCACTGGTCTCTGTTGGCACTGTTTTTTCCTAATTTTTCTCAGTTATTCTGTTTTTCCTTCCTAATAATTTCACCATCATCTTCAAATTTTTCCCCTTCATTCCTACATTTTATTACTCTAGCCTTGGTGTTGATTGTTAGTGTAAACCGTGACATATTTATTCTGAATTTCTTTAATTTCTTTTATTATGTGTATAAATTATTTAGTTCGTATTGTAGCAGCCATCCAATTTGTATATCTGACATTGTTAACTATGATGCAGTTATGTATGTAAAAGACAATGGAATTTTTTAAATGCAAATAATATTTCTTTTTGATATTGGAATGGTAAAACTAAAGCAATGTCGATACTGAAGTAGAGCTTGTCAGAGGTATAAATCTGTTACAGGGCTGCGACTCAAGAAAATAAGAAAAAATAAGAAAATAAGTGAAAATCTCCCTTTCCTAAGGAAGAGTCATTCAGGCTAGCTAATATTGATTCCAATTTTCCTCCCTCCCAACTCCTTTACTTGTCATTTTTGTTATTCTCCCTCCTTCAATCACATTCACGTGTTCCACTCCTCACTTCTGCCTTCATGGGCCTAATTTCACTTCCCCGCTGCTACCATAACCATACATACATACTGGGCCCCTCAAATGACCATAACGATTTTTAGATGCAAATAGTATCTCACTTGACTAACATTTATGCTTTAATATGGTGATTGTTTCTCCTAGAGAATTCACTGATGAAAATTTATTCTTTTGTAATATGTATTGCACATATCCGATGTTGGGATGCCGTTATTGTTTTCTCTTAGAGGAAATCCACTCTTGAAATTGGATCCGAGGTTCCTATTAATTGTGCATCCTTTTTTCCTTTTTGTGAATATGACCTTCAATTTTTATTTTTTTTAATGTTGTATTTATCTATATTTCTCATGGCTGAATGAAAAGAAGACTTCAATTTTGTTATGGTTTGTCTGCAGATGATGCTGGTCATACATGAGGGCTTTGGAATATGGAGATAGATATCCATTGTTTTCAGTAGGTCCTGTTAAAATTTAGGAAAAATTGTATTGGTAGGCATTATTGCTTACTTATTCATTTCACAGGTCTTGTATATTACCGCTGTTTTTAGAGGGTATTTTCACTATTTTCTTTGGAAAGAGACGAATATAGAGGTATGTGTACAGGATCGTCTCTTCCTTCCTTGTAACCCCCTCCCTACTTTCCGTTTTTTTGCTTTTTTCCCTGCCCTTGTGCAGGGGAACTCTTATTTTTTGTTCTACTAGATTAGTGAATGTATTATTAGCCTGTTAGATAATTGGGTTAGGAATCATTTTTATGAGTAAAAGCCAATTCAAAGTTTTGTGAATATCTGCCATTGGTGTCTGCAAATATTTTCATATTACAAGTTTGTAACCATTTTTAGTTTCTGAAATTGGACAAAGTCTTAGCTTATTTTATTCCTTGTGGTAACAATAAACTGTGTTTTAGCATAAGCAGGTGACTACTAGGAACAATTGTGTGAGGGCTGGTTTTGTGAAGTTATTGATGGTAAGGCTTTATCTGTTTAATTCTTTCGGATGAGCAAGTAGGCTGTAACTGGTGCGTTGTATTCCTCAATTCTTGTATTTATGAAGCAACTGATCATGTTCAACTATGCATTTTTAAATATAATTAGGTTTAGCAGAATGGTTGGCGATGGTGGGGCTTCTCTAGAAAATTATCCATAAAATTTATATTCGAATATAAATTAATACATCATTTTTTTATTATCTTTTTGTTATTGACTACAGTTATTCATAGTTATTCTTTTATTTCTACTATTTTACTTGTAATATTACAAAATGGAAAATATATTCCATCTAATTTTTTAACGTAGTTCAATTAAAAACATTAGTAAATTAATTTAACTTAATGATAATATCTGCAGGTATTGGTAATTTATTATGCATGTGTTTGAACTCTTGATACGAGTTAATTTAGTGATGTATGAATTCTATTAGTTTGTCTTGATATCTTTACTTTCAAAAGTAAATGCATACTTTTTTTTAATTGTCCTTAGACTTTTCAAGATTAATGTATTAATATTTTTTTTAATTTATCCTCAGTTAAAGTTATACATTTATAGGATTTAAATAAAAATTGTGATTTTGATTAATATATTGAATTTGATTTTTTATTTATTAAATGTGCGTTATTAATATTAAATGCTAAAATATTTTTGATGGACCGTATATCTTTTTATGTTTTAAGTTTTGTATTAATTTTAATTCAAAAATATTTTTCTTAACTATTTTAAACCAAGTTACAAGTTTACTTACGATGTAAATATTTGGAATTAACAAATGGTGGGTTAAACAACCAATCAACCCATTTTAATTTTTTTTTTTTTGTTTCACTACCAATACCCTTTATGTTTTAGACTCATACTCATCCATCACATCTGAACTCAACTCAGCTCCCACTCTCTTGTTTCTCAACTCTTAGTCTCCCTCAATCATTTTTTTTACTCAAATCTCACATTCAAGCCTTACTACATGCTACAAATGCACTCCTTTTTGCAAGCACCTCTTCCACGAACAAATCCTTCTCTGTCCTCTACTTCCCTAATGAAGGCACATTATTTCATTCTTTACCCTTTTTTATTATTGGGATTGAGGGAGATTGTTAAGATTAATGTTTGTTGATTGTTTGTATGCGTTTGATGAGATTTTTTGTATTCAACTTCTTGATCATTTGCATTGTAGCTTTCAAAACATTGGTTATATTTTTTAAATTTGATTGTGTTGAATTGTTTAGATATAAGCCAATTATAGGTTGACCAGAGCTAAAATAAATTGTTTTTCATTTCTAACGAGCCAAAAAAAGTTAAGTCCTTTCAAAAGATGGGTTAAAGTGAGTCAGTCAAATGAGTGGGGTTCTTTTGATAATTCTGTTGTCTAGGCAATTTCTTCTTCCCCTCCATAATTTTTTATTTCCAAAACTATCCTTTGGGAAAATGTGCAAAGTTTTCATTTCTGAGTTCTATAATATGTAGACCTCCCGAACTTAGAAATAATGTTTCAAATTTTAGTGCGAAGATATTTTTTAGGTTCAAAAATATATTTCGAAATACACCCAGAAAATAAATTTTGAAGTGTGGTAAATCAGGCGATTCTTGTTCAGGAAAGCTATTGACTCCATTCCTGATAACCCATATACCCCCGGTGTATACAATGAGGATTCTAAAATCCAAGTCTTTCAAGCAAGCACTAGTTACTGTAATCGAATCCTCCTAATTCCTAAAATAGGCTTTTTTGTAGGGATTTTGTCACATTTGGTGTGCCCGCCCGTGATAATTTGAAATAGAGTGCATAAACAATTTTTTATTTTAAATTCTAGAGAATTTTAAATACTTTTTATATTCTGAATTTTAGAATTTAAAATGTGTATAGAATTCGAAACTGATTTTCAGTGACTTCAAGTGCGCTTTTGGCCTTTAGAAATTGTCTCCGCACGCAGCCTTCCACGACATCCTCAGTCCCGTATCTTCAACAACCACGACATCTCCAACACCACCATTTTTCCTTACCTCACCTTCACCTGTTTGCCAATCTTCCTCGTCACTTTCTTCCGGTATTAGTCATGGTTTATATTTCTGCAACTGAGTTTTGGATGGTGGAATTTTTGGTGCATGGAGAAAGCGGAGAAGAGAAGAGATGAGGGGGTGTTAGAGGGTTTTTTTTATTAAAAATGGTAATTTAACCATTTCCATGGAGGTGCAAATATGGAGGTGCAGGAATGCCTATTGCCTAAAGGTGACAAGTCTATCGAACTTGAGGGTCTTTTTTTGAAGTTGAGGATAATTGGTTTTTTATAATGGTGAAGACCTTAGCAAAGTCATGATGGTTGGCTTATGGAATTTGTAGCTCATTTACCTAAGTTTTTACTCAAATTTTAACCGATAAAGAAGTAGAATTCACATGTTAAAGTTTGGATGAGAATATTTGATTTGCCTAAGGGTAATGGAGGTCAAAAAAATTGTTTTCCATCTCGCGGGACGAGTATAAGTTTCTATATCTATCGCTGAAGCAACATCCAAGAACTTTTGTGGTCATTTTGCTCAATTTTAATAGATATATAACCTTAAAGACGAACAATACTTAGATAAGAGAAGAACAATACTTTGTGTACACATAACTTTCATGAAGCATATTATATTCACATTTGTAACTTCTATAAGTGGGCGTGATAACACAACCCAAACAAATATGTTGTCAAAATGTGAACTTTACTTGTCAGAATCTATTATATATGAGGAAAGTCATCTAGTTAATAAATATTTGTTGTTTATTCTTCAACTTTCGGTGCAAGGTTTCCAACCATTAATTCACCACTCAACACCTAATCCCTAAGACCCTGTTAATATATATTTGTTGTTTATTTGTATCTTAATATGAACTTCCAACATGTCATGTGGTCACATGTCTCTCATAATTTCATATTTTTAATGACATTTCTTAACAGTATGTTTCCCAACTCCATGAAAACATGACCTTCGTATCTTGTGTTTATTTATTCATAGACTAAATTAACATCTCAATAAACTAATTATAGTGTTTATAAAAAGACTTATACCAGAAATATAAGAATTAAGTTTTCTTAAAAACTATATATATGTGGGTTATGACTCACCTTTATGTTTTCTTGACATAATTGGGAGAAATTAATTGAAATTATTGGGAGGTTACTTATCGTTCACAATTAATTGTTATTAAATGGAGGTTAATTACCATTAATTGTCTTTATTATTGTTGTCTCCTAGAACCACTATATATAGTGGCTTCCTTCAAGCAATGTAACACAGAACAAAACATCAACATACACTTGCTTCCTCTCTCTTTTCATATACTCTCTATTTCTTCTCTTGTGTGTAAGTGTTTAACCCATATAGAGAGAATTTGTTTTGGGGCTATTTATCTATTAGCCTGAGAGGAATTTTTTGTACTCCCAGTACCATTATAGTGGAAGTTTTGACTCTCTCGCCGGTGCTTTTTTACCTCTTTAAGGTTTTTCACCTAAATTTTTTTTGTATCATTCTCATTTTCCTTGTTAATTTAATTTCTCATAATCTTTGGTTGAAATTATTACGCTTCCGCACACGATATCCCTACAAATTGGCATCAGAGCTTTTCGATAATTCAACCATGATTTGTTGTTCAATAATGTTGAAATTCGATATTGAGAAATTTGATGGTAAAATCAGCTTTTCTATCTGGCGAGTCCAGATGCTAGCCATTCTTACCCAGAATGGTTTAAAAAAAAGTTCTGGCAGGTAAAATGACGAGGTCTACCACTATGACGGAGGAGTAGTGGGATGAGATGGATGAAAATGCATTGTCTGCAATCCAATTATGCTTGTCCCGTGAGGTGTTGCGTGAGGTCATCAACGAGAAAACTACAGCAGGCATATGGAGTAAATTGGAGTCTCTATACATGACCAAAAGTCTTGCAAACAAACTCCGGTTAAAGGAGCGACTATTTACACTCCGAATGTCCGAAGGTACTCCCATCCAATCTCACCTTGATGAATTTAATTCCATCATAATTGATTTGGAAAATTTGGATGTTAAAATTGATGATGAGGATAAAGCCGTTCTACTTATTGTTTCTCTACCACCCTCGCATCGAAAATTCAAAGAAATTATGTTATACGGTAATTATCTTACCTTAAGCTTTGATGATGTCAAAACTAATTTACTAGCCAAAGAAAAATTTGATACTCAAATTCATTCTGAAAGTTCTGGTGAAGGATTAGTAGTTAGAGGGAGAAACCAAGAGAAAGGTAGGAACAATAAGTATAAATCTAGGTCAAAATCTTGAGGCAAGAACTCCAAATATTGTTGTTATTGCAAGAAAAAGGGACACGAGATCTCTGAATGTTATAAATTGAAAAATAAGCAAGAAAGAGAAGATAAGGGAAATGGTAAACAAGCTAAAGCAAATATTGTTGAAACTGAATCTGATGGGGATTGTTTTTTAAACAAAGGTCTAAAAATGAATGGATTCTTGATTCTGGTTGTACTTTTCACATGTCTCACAATAGAGATTGGTTTACCACATATGAACCAGTTTATAATGGTCTTGTTTTGATGGGAAACGATGCTCAATGCAAAGTTGTTGGTGAAGGAACAATCAAAATCAAGACACATGATGGAATTGTTAGAACTTTAACAGGTGTCAGATATGTCCCTGAGTTGAAACGGAATCTCATTTCCTTAGGCCCCCTTGAATCACATGGGTGTAGATACTCAACTGAAGGTTGAGTTTTAAAAGTGTCTAAAGGAGCTCTTGTGTTAGTAAAGGCAATTCGATGTCATAGTTTGTAGGTGTTGTAGGGTTCAACAGTTACAGGTTCTGCAACTGTTGCCTCACCCAACAAAGATAACACCAAGTTGTGGCATATGAGGTTAGGCCACATGAGTGAGAAGGGAATTCTAATCCTCAAGAAGAAGGGTCAGCTTGGTAACCACTGTACTGGAAAGGTTGATTTCGGTGAACATTGCATTTTCGGTAAGTAGAAAAATGTTATTTTTTCTAAAGCCTTACACAGAACCAAAGGTACTTTGGATTATATTCATTCAGATCTTTGGGGTCCATCAAAAGTTCCCTCCAGAGGTAAATGTCGTTATATGATGACAATTATTGATGATTTCTCACGAAAACTGTGGGTGTATTTTCTCAAACATAAGAATGAAGCGTTTTCCACTTTTAAAGAGTGGAAATTATTGATTGATTATCAGACTGGCAAGAAGATAAAGAGGCTAAGGACAGACAATGACCTTGAGTTCTGTTCGAATAAATTCAATGACTTCTGCAAGAAAGAAGGCATTTCCAGACACCTCACCATCCCAGGGACTCCACAACAAAACGAGGTTGCAGAAAGAATGAATAGAACCATCCTGGAGAGAGTTCGTTGCATGCTCTCCCATTCTGGTTTGAGCAAATCTTTTTGGGCTGAAGCGGCTTCAACGACATGTTATCTAATAAATCGCTCTCCTAACAGATCAATTGATTGCAACATTCCAGAAGAAGTTTGGTCAGGTAACCCTGTTGACTATTCTAATCTTAAAATATTTGGTTGCCCTGCTTATTCTCATGTAAACGAGGGAAAATTAGAACCTCGTGCTAAGAACTGCATTTTCTTGGGTTATGGCTTAGGGGTTAAAGGCTATCGTTTATATGACCCAGAATCTCATAAAGTAATTCACAGTCGGAATGTGACCTTTAATGAAAATGCAATGCTTTCTTCTGTAAAAGATACTGCCATTTTCTCAATTGATACAGGTGACCAGGAATATGCTCGAGAGAAGGTGGAGTTTGAGATTAAAACACCCGCTCATGAGGAAAACGTTCCTAGTTCCTCCGGTACTCAAGATGATCAAGTCACTGTTATTGATGGTACAAATGAACATTTGAGTCCACATGAGCAATGTCCACCTAAATGACGAGGGTTACCACAACCGTAGTCTATGACTCAAGAACTTCCACAACAGAGACCAAGAAAACCAACTAAAAGATTAATTGCAGAATCTGCCAACATTGCTTATGCTTTAACTATTGCACAAGAGATAGGTGAAGAAGGTGAACTCAAGAATTACTCTGAAGCTATCTCTAGTGATGACTCAACAAAGTGAATTGCTACTATGCAAGAAGAAGTTGAGAGTCTTCTCAAAAATGAAACATGGGAATTGGTGAAGTTACCAGAAGGAAAACGAGTCATTAGTTGCAAGTAGATCTTTAAGAGAAAAGAAGGGATCCCTGGAGTTGAGAGTACAAGGAATAAAGCAAGATTTGTTGTAAGAGGTTTTGATCAAGAGAAAAGTATTGACTTTAATGAAGTATTTTCTCCTGTTGTTCGTCATACTTCAATACGTATATTACTTGCTTTAGTTGCATTGTATGATTTGGAGCTGGAACAGTTAGATGTGAAAATTGCTTTTTTTCATGGTAATCTTGAGGAAGAGATTTACATCCAGCAGCTTGAGGTTTCGTTGTTCCTGGAAAGGAGAACCTTGTATGTCGTTTGAAGAAATCTCTCTACGGCTTGAAGCAATCACCAAGACAATGGTATAAGAGGTTTGATTCTTTCATGGTTGGACATGGCTACTCCAAAAGTAGCTACGATAATTGTGTCTATTTTCAAAAAACATCGGATGGGTCATTTATATACTTGTTGTTATATGTTGATGACAAGTTGATTGCCGCAAGAGATAAATCTTTAGTTAACAAGTTAAAGGCCCAACTTAGTAGTGAATTTGATATGAAGGACTTAGGTCCTGCCAAAAAAATTTTAGGAATGGAGATCAAGATAGATCGTCAAGTTGGAAAACTTTTTCTATCACAAAAGAAGTATGTTCTTAAGATGCTTGACAAATTTGGAATGCGAGATTGCAAAGCTGTTAATACTCCAATTGCCGTCCACTTCAAGTTGTCATCATATCAGTGTCCAAAATCAGACGAGGACAAAAGGCGCATGTCACATGTCCCGTATTCAAATGCAATTGGAAGTCTCATGTATGCTATGGTATGTACTAGACCTGATTTAGCTTATGCTGTTAGCATTGTTAGCAGGTTCATGCATAATCCAGGCAAGGAACACTGAGAAGCCGTTAAATGGATACTTCGTTATCCGAAAGGTTCTCCAGATCTTAGTTTGGTATTTGATCAACATAGAACTGATCCCGGGCTATGTTGATGCTGACTATGGTGGTGATTTAGATCGGAGAAGGTCACTTTCAGCCTACATTTTTACCCTATGTGGGTCTGCTATCAGTTGGTATTCTTCACTTCAAGCCATTGCGGCTTTGTCCACCATTGAAGCAGAATATATCGCTGCTACAGAAGGTATGAAAGAGGTTATATATGGCTTCGAGGCTTGGTAAGTGAACTTGGTTTTCAACAAGAAGTTCTTGTTATGTTTTGTGATAGTCAGAGTGTTGTCCACTTAACCAGGAACAACAAGTATCACTCAAGGACCAAGCACATTGAAATTAAGCACCATTTTATTCGAGACATTGTTGATACAGGAGATATAATTGTTGAAAAAGTTCATACGGCCGAAAATCCTGCAGACATGTTGACCAAGCCACTTCCACTGGCTAAGTTCGATCATTGCCTGAACTTAGCTGATATTATCCATACTTAATCAAGGCTTCATGGCAAGAGAGTGTTCCAGTCAAAGGCAAGTCAAGGTGGAGATTTGTGGGTTATGACTCACCTTTCCGTTTTCTTGACATAATTGGGAGGTTACTTACCGTTCACAATTAATTGTTATTAAAGGAAGGTTAATTACCATTTATTGTCTTTATTATTGTTGTCTCCTAGAACCACTATATATAGTGGTTTCCTTCAAGCAATGTAACACACAACAAAACAACAACATACACTTGCTTCCTCTCTCTTTTCATATACTCTCTATTTCTTCTCTTGGGTGTAAGTGTTTAACTCATATAGAGAGAATTTGTTTTGGGTCTATTTATCTATTAGCCTGAGAGGAATTTATTGTACTCCCAGTACCATTATAGTGGAAGTTTTTGCTCTCTCGCTGGTGGGTTTTTATCTCTATTTAAAGGGGTTTTCCACCTAAAAATTTTTGGTATCATTCTCATTTTCCTTATTAATTTAATTTCTCATAATTTTTGGTTGAAATTATTACGCTTCCGCACTCCCTACAAAATATATATATATATATATATATATATATATATATATATATATATATATATATATACATATATACACACACGGAGTTATTTATAAATAATTTAATTAGGATAGTCAGTTTTTCTATAAGAATTTGAGTTTGAATAATTTTTGTAATTGGTCAAATATAGCCTCCAATAATAAAACAAAATTTTAAATAGTAAATAATTTTAAAAAACAATATTTTTATATTATTTCAAAACTTTATGAATGGAATTTCGAAAATGACATAATTTATACTTAAAAAAGATTTCTAAAAAATTTATTCGCTGATGCATTTTTCCAGCAACCTTATATAGTTAAATTTCAATTTTATTTATTTTATTGAATCTAGTTTTCAGAAAGTTAAATACTTTATTTTAGTACATTATAGAATTTTTAGTGATTTGTCTACTAAAATACTGAATCAACTTTTAATAAGGAAGAAATATTTAGAACAGTAACAATGTCGAAAAATTATGGAATTTATATGGTTGGATTTGTTTTTTGAAAATAAATGTAACTTTTTGATGATGGTTGCTTACCATTCTCTTTAATTTATCGATTTTGGCAACCACTTGTTCATGTTTGTCATATGAATTTTTGTCATCCACTGGATCTCATTTTGTGTTCTCTCAGGTGAAATATAAGTTGTCTACTCTAGCATTAAAGTCTAATAATGTTTAAGATCTAATGAGATGTTTTTGTGTTTCTTATATTATTGTGATTTAATATTAGTTTGTACATTTGTTAACATTGGTGAGTTGTAAAAGATTTATTTTGTAATAATGTTATAAAAGATTTAATTAGAGTGAAATATAGTTGTAGCTTATATAGAAAGTATGATATGTATTTAGTGAGAATGATATAGGAAATATTTGTGATGTATATTTCCTATAAGAACTTAGGTATCCAAAACATTAGGGTCTATAAATGAAATTAGTTATTACATTGCTCGTTGAACACTTTACAAAATAATAGTAAAAATATTAGGATCTAGAAATCATCTTTAATAGTTTACTTAGTTAAGTATACTGCAGTTAAACTATTTGAGGAACAAGAATCTGATTAGATGTTATTTTTGCATATAAATTGTTTGCTTTAAATGGTAGAATTTTATTAATTTTTGGATAATTACATGTCAATTCTTTGTTGTGAAAGACCATGAGTGAATTTTAATATTATAATTATGATGTGTGATATTATTTATATTAATCTTATTTTTATTGATTATTCTATTAAATGTTATAGTATTGAGTGTGAAGGTGATCAATCATTGCCAAATTATATTGTTTAGGAGACGTGAAAAATAAAATAAAAAAGTGGGAAGAGAGTTGAATTGTAATTTAAATAATTTTAAAAACTTTTTTTTTAAATATAATTTTATTTATAATATTAGGAGGACACTTTTTTTTTATAAAAATATTTTCATTGCATGTGTTATATCAAAATTACTTGACTAACTCAAGTGAATCCTTTATTTATGCTATCTGACTAAAGAGTAAGTTGAGATTCTTTTATTTTTTTTTTCGGCGCATAAATCATCTGTGTAGGCATGTTAAAAAGACACGACTTAATGTGAAACACATTTAAATAGATTTGGTATCATGAGGCTTAAAATGTCTTTCTCTAAGGAAACATATAAAAAATAGAATTAGACAAACATATTAAAAAAAAATTCATTTTATATTAGGTTCTTTTATCTCAGAAAGGTCACATAAGAAAAAAATTTCACAATTCAACTAAATCACTTGACTAACATATATTTATGTTTACTTTAACAAGTGATTAGATTATATTTTAATGCTTGATCAATTGATGCAAATGTAGATGAAATACTTAACAAAAAAGAAAGTTTAGTAAGACATTTTAGTAAGTTCTCACACATAAACTCTTTTTCATAGGTTAGTGAAGATGATTATAACGTGTATTACAAAAAAAAAGATAAGGAAGAGAGAAACTATACATAGTAATTTATACTACTTCATCTGTTGCAACAAACTACATCCAATTCTTGACCAAACGAGTCAAATTTAACTAAACAAACTAATGTTGCGAAGTATATGTCAAGTATTCTTTGTGATTGTAGCTACTTCAGAATAAACTCTTAAAAGTATTCCTGACATAATTCATTATTGGTTTGATTGAGTATTCTTTGGTCTCGTAGTCACTATTGACTAACCCCTTATGAAATTGATTCTATATTAAATATTAAATATTCAATTTTGATTTTCCTATTAATTTCTATCTTGACTAACCCTTTGGCTATTTTTTCCTTAAGCCACTTTGAACTGACTTAGTATTCTTTGCTCAAGCCATTTCTAGCTAACATTGAATATTCTTTAATCTAACCATTCTTGGATAATCGAGTATTCTTTTGGATTGCAACCACTCCTAGTTGACCTCGTTAAGGGGTTTTCTTTAGTCAAACCATTTCTGGTTGAATCAAAATCAAATATTCTTTGTCAAACAACCACTCTTGACTAAGATATGGAGGTTTGTTAATTTAATGATCTATTGATCATTAGTTTTGAAAACTAGAGAGGATTATATCTAACGACAAATACAATGTTTAGATTTCCTCTCCTAGTTCAGATAATCTTGCTACCCAGGGAGGGTAGTGTCTTACCATTGTTTTGTGGTGTAAATTACCAATTTTGGAAGGTAAGGATGAAAATCTTTGTTGAATCAATTAACAAAGGTATTTGGGATGCAATTAAAAATGGTCCTTTTATCCCTATGATTGAAAATGAAGAAGAAATTTCTGAAAAACCTTGGTCCCAATGGATTGTGCAAGAAAGTAAAAAGGCACAATATGATTGTATTGCTAAGAACATTATCACATTTGCACTAAGTTCTGATGAGTTTTTCAGGGTGTCTCAATGTGAAACAACAAGATGTGGGATACTTTTGAAGTGACTCATGAAGGCACCAATGATGTGAAAAAGGCAAGGAAGCACACTCTCATACAAGAATATGAGATGTTCAGAATGTAGAAGGGAGAAACAATTGAAGAAGTGAAAAAACAGTTTACTCACATTGTAAATCATCTTATGAGTCTTGGGAAAACATTTGATAAAGAGGAGCTAAATATCAAAATTCTCAAGTGTCTTGATAAATTATGGCAGCCCAAGGTTACTGCCATATCTGAATCAAAGGTGTTAGATTTGATGGCTACAACAAGAGGGGGGGGGGGGTGAATTGTTTTCAAACTATTTTCACAAATACTTGGCTTAGAATAATTTTTTTCAATAAACCCAGAAAAACAATTCAGAAAGCTAATCAAATTACCAAACAGAAACAAAAACAGAATTTTAATCGGTTAAAATAGCGATTTAACCGGTTGTTTATGACAACGAAAAATACAAACAGATATAGAGAGAAGGGATAAAGAGAATTACACATAGAGATTATACTGGTTCACTCTATCACAAAGCTACATCCAGTCCTCAGTTAAACCACTGAGTTTTCACTATGCAACCAATCACAGATTACACAAACACCACACTCAAAGAGGTGACTTTGAATCCCACAAAGCCTACTCACCCTCTTTGCACACAACACCACCTCAAGCCAGAATCACACTGACTTTATAGGATTTTACACAGTTATACAGAATGTTATATGAACAATTACAAGAACTTGAACAGGATTAGAAAACACTTGGTAAAACACAATACACCAACACCCTATAGATTAGTTCTTTTAACCACAACAAAGCACAAAGCAATCTTTCTAAAAACTTGGTAGAAACCTTTTCACAAACAGTTTTGTAATCTCTCAAATCAATCTCAACTCAGAGTATCAAAAGCTTTTGTTTCATCAATATTTAAACGTTTGAATAAAAAAACATATTTATAATACTTGAAATGCTAACGTTAAAGCAAATCTAAACAACCAAATCAGTTAAAACAGATTTTCAAAAAGCTGTTACAAGGACACACATTTAATCGATTAAAACCACGATTTAACTGGTTGAATGCTCTTGTCAGTTATAAAACAGTTTCAAAACCTTCTTTGCCAGCTAAGTTACAAACAACCGATTATTTTTGAAACTTTAATCGGTTGTTTTTCCCTTTGCATGGAAAAACACTTTAATCTTTAAAACTAATTGAAATGAGCTTTGTTTGAGATTCAAAACTGATCTTTACAAAGATTCTAAACCCCATACCAAAACCTAAACCTAAAACATCACACAGCTTCAGGCTTCATTTGGATTTGACACATCAAAGCTTCCCATCTTCAACAATCTCCCCCTATTTGATGGAGACAAATCCCTGGGATGCTTTTAGAAATGTTCTTTGTTTAGAATCTTTTGAATCCTGCAAACACTGAACAAACACAAAACTGTCTAGTCCAAACAGATATGCACTTTATGTCAGTTTTCAAAACTAGCAAAAAAAACTGCATAAGAACAGTCGGTTATAATACAGAGATAACCAGTTGAAATTTTGCTGAAAACCAGAATAAAACAGCAAAACATTACAACTCCCTGCAACCCTTCTCAACTCCTCTACCCCCTATTTGTCTCATCAAATAGACAAAACAAAATAGAATATAACTAGGATAAAGCCATTTGTGTAAATTTCATTTGTATTTACTTTTGCTTTAAGAATGTCTTAGATATAGTTTAGAGGTTGTTTAGAGTAGGCTTTTTGCTAGGTAACTCACCTCTTAACCCCATACCATGTGATAAGAGCAAGCACAAGTTTTCTGAAACTATTTTTCACATGTTTTGCAAAAATATCCTTACTGCATAAAAATGAATATGTTCTATTATAAATGAATAAATTCTTTTCTTAAGTTGATGCTTTGATTAAGTGTTTTTGAAAATCATGGTTTGTGCATCAAGTGTTTTAACTAAATTTTCAATTCATCAAAACGACTGTGTTTTACTTGTTAAGAAGTTTCTGTTATCGTTTTGAAAATAAATCTGTTCATCTGTAAATGAATAGATTCTTTTTAGTCTGGTGTCATGTTTACCTTAAAAGGCTTTTTTCGTTTTATCCTTGCACCAGGGTGTTTGACTAAATCTCCTTCACATAACAGATTCTCTATCTGCTTTTGAAAATAAATCTGTTTATTTTATTTTCAATTTGTTCTTTTTGTAACAACTTTAACTATTTTTTGAAAATTTGTTATAAGTTGCTTTTCTATAAAAGGAGAGCTAGTTTCTGCGTTTAAAGGTTAATCATACAATTGAGAAAACAAGTTTACAACAGAGAAATAAGGATTTTCAGAGGATTAGCATGTGTTCTTGAAATATTTTCCAAATTACAAAGTGTGCTTGTTCTTGGTTGGCTCTAAGACTTGGTTAGAGGTGCTGCTACTGTGTGAGCAATCTGTTCTACTGGTCTAAGGCAGATTTCTGCATTCTCTATAAGGTGTATTCGTTTTGTATTTCGAATTCTTGTAAAAGTGTGATTGTAAACTCTTCTTGATAGTGTTTCTTGAAGAGTGTGTGTGCTGAATTAGTGTTTTCAGCAAGTGTGTCGAGGTTCTTGTAGGGTTCAAGAACAGTGGTTGTGTAAGTGTGTTTGGTACGTTTGTTTAGTGGATTTCACCTTGGATTAGGTGAGACTGGATGTAACTCATTTGAGTGAACCCGTATAATTGTTGTGTGTTCAATTTCTCTTCTTCCCTGCACTCAATTGTTGCTTATCTGTTAATATGTCAGAAATTGAATCTTTTCAATTAAAAATAAATCTGTTCTTTCTGAGCTTGTTGATACAGTTCTTATTTTCTGGAAAATCAGTTTGGTTTTGTTAAGAAGATATATGATCTGTGTAATACAACTGGAACAGTTTGATTGTGAAAGGTTACCCAATTGATTGTCAAGCTAGTAATTGAATCTTTATCACTTGCTTAAAAAATTGGAGGTCACTGATTTTAATTTTCATAATATCTTCTTAAAATCAGTGTGTGTATAGCTTGCAAATCAATCTGCATAACTTCAAGAATTACTTGGCTGATATAAACGTTTTTAATACATACACAATGTAAAAATAAATCTGTTCATTGCTAAATAAATCGATTTATTTTCTGTGTACTGTGATAAAATGTGAATCTGCGTGAAAGTTTTAAAAGGTCAATTCTCCCCCTCTATTGAACTTTGACACTATTGAACCCAACAATTGGTATCAAGAGTTAGGACTTGTATTTTAATCAATTTTGTTTGCAAGAATGTCTGAGTTTAAAGTGCTTTTTGTTGAGGGATCATCTGTCAGTAGACCCCCTATGTTCAATGGAATGAATTATGCCTTTTGGAAAATTAGAATGAAATTTTTCATGGAATCTATTGACTTGTTTATTTGGGAGGTTGTGGTCCATGGACCCTATGTGCCAATACAAGTTGTCAAGGATGAAGAAGTGGAAAAGCCAAGATCTGAATGGAATGAGACTGAAAGGAAGAAGGCTCAATATGATCTTGTAGCCAAGAACATCATAACTTCATCATTAACAATGGATGAGTTCTTCAGGATATCCCAATGCAGTTCAACTAAGGAGATGTGGGAGGTCTTGGAAGTTACTCATGAAGGTACTGAAGATGTGAAGAGATCAAGAAAACATTTTCTCATCCAAGAATATGAATTGTTTAAAATGCAACCCGAGGAGAGCATTGTTGATGTGCATAAAATGTTCACTCATATTGTGAATCATCTTACTGGATTGGAAAAGGAATTTGACAGAGAGGAACTCAACATAAAAGTGCTGAAGTGCCTCGACAGAAGCTGGCAACCCAAGGTAACTGCCATATCAGAAAGCCGTGATCTGTCAAAGCTGTCAACTGCTGCACTCTTTGGAAAATTAATGGACCATGAGCTGGAACTCAATAGACTCAAAGAGCAAGAAACAATGGAAAGAAAACCCAAGGGACTTGCACTGAAAGTAAGTGAACAGAGTGAGATCAATGAGGAAAAAGAAGATGCTGAACATGATAAAACAATCAACTTACTTACAAAGATGTTTAGCAGATTCCTGAAGAAGAAAATCAGAGATAGGAACCAACAGAAAAGAAGGTATCCTAAACCTAATGAATCAAATTCCTCTAACTACACTTGCTTTGGCTGTGGTAAAACAGGGCACATCAAAATGGATTGTCCAAACAATGAATCAAAGGACAAATCTGCCAGCAAGAAGGTTGAAAGGAGCAAAGGGAGAAGAGCTTACATTTCGTGGGAAGAGAATGAAGTATCTTCAACCAGCAGCTCTTCAACTGAGAGTGAGGAAAAAAATTTGTGCTTCATGGTGAAAGATGAAGGGTCAATCTCTGATTCAGTAAGTGAATTCTCTATGGAATCTGATAACTATGATCAATTGCTTGCTGCTTTCAAAGAAACACATGATGAAGCAAATAGACTAGCTGCAATATGCAGTGAGTTGCAAAAGGTAAATAATGTGCTTGCACCTAAAGTAAAAAAACTTGAGGAAGAACTGCATCAGGCCAAAACAAATTTGGTAAGCCTTAAACTAACATGTTTGCATGCCTCTATTAAAACCTGTCAAAACTGCAAAAAATTGGAAAAACAAGTGGAGTATTTGCTAAAAACCCTTTCCAATTTCACTAAGGGAAGAGAGAATCTTGAGTCTCTCCTTGGTTCACAGAATGTTGTTTTCAACAAGAATGGTATTGGTTATAACCTTGGAAATGTAACCAATGTCAAAAAGCTTTCATGTTTTTTTGTTCCAGCAAAATCAGGTTTCTAAGCTTTTAACAGTGGCAAAAAGGCATCTCATGTTACCTGTTTTTACTGCATGAAATCTGGTCATACCTCTAGGTCATGCATTGCTTGAAAACATCTTGTTCCTAAGAACTTAGCAAAATGGCTACCAAAGGAAAGGTTTTAATCTGTGATGGACCCTATACTGAAAATGGTACCATTAGTATTATTTTTGCTCTATTTTGCAGAAAGGCAACAAGAGAAATCAATGGTACTTGGACAGTGGTTGTTCAAAACATATGACTGGAGATCTGACAAAATTCACTAGCTTAAAGCTCAAGGAAGAGAGACATGTAACCTATGTGGATAATAACCGTGGAAGAATTTTGGGAGAGAGGCACTGTTGGAACTGGGAATTCAACCACTATTGGGAATGTGCTTTATGTAGAAGGACTCAAGTATAGCCTTCTCAGTATCAGCCAACTATGTGACAAAGGATACAAGGTGAACTTCAAGTCAAATGGCTACACAATCTCAAATAACTCCTCTGGAAAGGTGTTGTTCACGGGTAAGAGAGTGAATAACATATATCTCTTGGATATTATGGAAACTGATTCTTCAAATAAGTGTTTACTAGAAGTGACGAGTCTTGGCTATGGCACAGGAGGTTAGCTCACATACACACTAATCACTTAAATAAATTGGAAACTAAAGATCTTGTTTCTGGTTTACCTAACATTAAATTTAAGGATAACAGGCTCTGTGATGCTTGTGTGAAAGGTAAACAAATCAGATCCTCTTTCAATTCAAAGGACATTGTTTCTACTAAAAATCCATTGGATGTATTGCATATGGACTTATTTGGACCCTCTAGAGAGTTTCTAGCTTGGCTGGAAATTTATATGCTTTGGTTGTTGTGGATGACTGTTGATGTGATTCCAACTTTGACCTCCATGGGCGTCCTCCATTTGTGCCTCTACCTCTTCTTGATCTTGTTGATTGGCCTCCATGTCCATTTGAGCTTGATCTCCATCAACTGTTCTAGATTTACATGGACTCTTTTTCTTGCACATAAAAATGATGCTTACAGTGCTTTTAAGAAATTAGCAAAGGTCTTGCAGAATGAAAATAGTTGTTGTATAAAATCAATTCGAAGTGACCATGGGGGTGAGTTTCAGAATGCTAGATTTGAGAGGTTTTGTGAGAAACATGGGATATCACATAGCTTTTCAGCCCCTAGGACTCCCCAACAAAACTGTGTAGTTGAAAGAAAAAACAAATCATTAGAGGAACTAGTTAGAATTATGTTAAATGAATCTAAGCTTCCTATGTATTTTTGGGCAGATGCAGTCTATACTGCAGCTTATGTGTTAAACAAAACCTTAATTAGACCCATTCTTAAGAAAACAGCATATGAATTGTATAAGGGCAGGAAAACTAGTGTGAGTCACCTTAGAGTGTTTGAGTGTAAATCTTTTGTATTGAATAATGGCAAAGAGAATTTAGGTAAGTTTGATGCTAAATCTGATGAAGGTGTTCACATTGGTTATGCTTTGAATGGTCATGCATATAGAGTCTTCAATAAAAGATTGCTCATAGTAGAAGAATCAATACATGTTGTATTTGATGAAGCTGATCATAACATATCTAAAACTGCTGCAGATGACCTTGAATGTGATAAATTTAAATATGTTTTAAATCAAAATGAATCGATTCATATTGATACTACTAACTCACATGCTATCCAAGAACCTACTGTTTCTGCAGGTTTGCCAAAAGAATGGAAAACCCCAAGAGACCTAACCCTTGATAATGTCATTGGGAACATTGAGAAGGGAGTATCAACTAGGAAATCTCTGAATAACTTCTGTGAGACAATGGCATTTGTATCTGATGTGGAGCCTAAAAATATGAATGAAGCCCTCAAGGACAGTAACTGGATTCTGGCCATGCAAGAGGAACTGAATCAATTTGCTCTGAATGAAGTTTGGACTCTTGTTCCTAGAATACCTGAAATGAATATCATTGGAACAAAATGGGTATTCAGAAACAAGATGGATGAGCATGGGGTGATTACCAGAAATAAGGCTAGACTAGTGGCTAAAGGGTATAATCAAGAAGAAGGAATAGACTATGATGAAACATATGCACCAGTGGCTCGGCTAGAAGCTGTCAGATTGCTACTTGCCTTCTCCTGCATCAAAGGGTTCAAGCTATTCCAAATGGATGTGAAGAGTGCCTTCTTGAATGGTTATATAAATGAAGAGGTATTTGTTTCACAGCCACCAGGTTTTGAAGACCATCAGCATCCAGGACATGTGTTCAAACTCAAAAAGGCTCTCTATGGGCTTAAGTAAGCTCCTAGGAAATGGTACGAGAGGTTAAGTGACTTCCTTATATCACAAGGCTATGATAGAGGCACATCAGATAAGACCTTGTTCATTAAGAAGAAAGGAGATGGCACAGTTCTAGTACAAGTCTATGTGGATGACATCATATTTGGATCAAACAATGGAGAATTGTGTGAAACTTTTGTGGAAATCATGAAGAGTGAGTTTGAAATGTCAATGATGGGTGAGTTGAATTATTTTCTAGGCTTGCAGGTCAAACAACTCAAGAAAGGTATATTCTTGAATCAAGCCAAGTATTGCAAGGATCTGCTAAATGGACAAGTGCAAACCAATCAACACACCCTTCTCAACTAGCTGTCACTTGGATCATGATGAAGCTGGAATTCCTGTTGATGAAACTAAATACAGAGGAATCATAGGATCCCTACTGTATCTCACTGCCAGCAGGCCTGACATAATGTTTGCAGTGTGCATGTGTGCTCGGTTTCAATCTGCTCCTAAAGAATCACACTTCAATGCTGCCAAAAGGATTATAAATGTTAATTGTGCCTCGCAGTGACAAATTAAATCTGTTTATTTGTAATTGAATGTGTTTATTTTTGGTACTGATATGCTTTGATAACTAGGAAAGAGAAAGTTTGATCTTTCACTGATTGACTGATTTAGTGGGTATTAACCACTGTACTTTTGACGGTTTTGGTCATGGTTATGTAACCGATTTGATGCATTGGCTGCTCAATTAAGGTGTGATATGTGTGCATCGTGACCCCAAATATTTGCAGCACCTTTTCAAAGATTTTTTGCACAATTTCAAAGAATAAAATCCTCGTGCATATCTGTTCTTAAATGCTCCATCAACCCATTCATTTTTTAATATAAATCTGTGTGAAATTGCTACACACATTGGTTGCCCATACTCGTTGCTCACCATTTAAATTACAAGAAAAATTTTGGTTCAACCATGACTTCCTCTTCAAGACAGAAAAAGAAAAACTAGGATAGGCAAAGCACCTTTCAAGGAGTTCTAGAAAGTTGGTTTGCTGGAGATGAAGAAGGAATCAATGCCTGCATTCACGAGATGAGCAGAAAACAGATCAACATACCCAAGGTGCTGGATTTCAACTGGTTGAAATCTGAAAAACTGGCTGAAACAAGGTCTGCACTGAAGCATCAGAAACTGAAAAAGCTGCTGGAATTAACTGGTAATGTATACCCTGACTTGGTTAAGGTGTTTTACACAAATCTAACTCTGGATGGAAAGAACATTGTATCCTATGTGAAAGGGATCAAAATGAAGGTCACTAGTGAAGTCTGTAATTCAGTGGGTGGAATCAAATACTCTGGTCTAAAGGTTGGAAAAGGGAACACAAGTGGGATTCAGGAGTTCAAAAAAATCCAATATTACAGAAGCTGTATGAGGAACCCTTTCCAGAGTATAAGCAGATTCCATGAAGGTAATCTGAACCTAACTCCATGTCTAGTTGCCTACATCATTGCATGGCAGCTCATCCCTAGAGGTACAAATCATGTTGTTCTACATGAAGAGGATTTAATCCTTTTATACTGCATTATGAATCTGATCAAGATTAACTGGGTGTATATCATCAATGAGCATATGCTGAAATCCAAAAGATTAACTGATTATCGCTTTCCTTATGCTATTCTTGTTTCAAAATTGATTGATTACTTTGGCATTGACACCTCTAATGAGCGAAATTAAACCATCAAAGCTGTAAGTGAGATTGATAACTCAACTCTCACAAAAATGGGGTTTCATAAAGTGGAGGACAGCTGGGTATTTCTCAAAGGCAAAAATCCTCAAGAAGAACATGGAGCTTCAAACCTCAACAATGAAGATGGAGATGAGGCTGTTCCCATGGAAGATGACACTATTCAAGCTGCAGAACACTCATGTTATGTTATCCATCACTCCTACGGGCAAGAGCCATCTACTGATCATGCTGGAAGTGAAAGGATAAGTTCTCCATCTGTAGAAATCAGAGGAGATTCACCTGCTCCCCAATCAATGCATGAAGAGGCTGTTGCAACTCATCAAAATGCTATTGTTGCCTATCAAACTCTAGAATACAGGGGTGAACCCTTATCCATGTTTGAGAGGCAAGTTTTGTATCACCTTGATGACATGACAGTAGAACAGAGGGCATACTTTGAGATAACTCAAGCAAGGTTTCAACATCTTGATGATCAAATTGAAGGAGTTCAGTTGCAGCTGGCAGGGTTATACTACAAAGATTATGTGTATCTTGCTTTCCATGCTTTCCTTTCATCAATTTATATTTCTGTAATGTTGAAAAATTTGTATTTGTTTATGGACTGGTTGTGTTATCTTTCTGTTTTTATCTTTCTCTATGCTTAAATGCAGTTTGATGAATCCAAAAAGGGAGAAAAATAGCTCACCATGCTAGGTGAAGCTAGGTGAAACAGGAAGTTACATTTTGCACCTTAAAACTGATTCACATGTTATGCACTGTTTCAAGTTTTTAGTTGGGTATTTGGTGCAATACTAGTTCTTAAAGCAACAGAGCTATGGGGATTTGTCTCCATCAAATAGGGGGAGATTGTTGAAGATGGTTGCTGCCCCTTCAAGACATCTCATTTTATCCCCCTCTGTGTCTGTGCCTAACAGAATTCTGCTACGCTGTCCTTTGCGCGTGTCAGAATTCTGTTATGCTTTTGTACGAAAACTTACCACAGTCAGGGTCGTGGGTGTCTGGGTTTTCTGTCTGTACCTTCCACGACACGGAGTGCACCTTTATCTGGGCCGCGCCCCTCTCAGACAGTGACACGTGGAGGCATACACGTGCCACCACCTGAAGGGCTCTAGCGCATCTCTTTGTGCGCCTAAGTTATTCCCTTGCGGAGTAACATAGCGCGTTTCTTCCATCTGGGTGAATCGCACATTCCCAGGAGAGCGCCAGGTGTGGCTGGACTGGGCACACTCACCAAGCATTGCTCTCTGCATACACGATTTCCCCTTCACGATGCCATGCACGTAATGGGTTGAGAGAGTAATCAATCACTGACCGGTTTACTGACTCCCTCAGGCCACTCTCGTGCACGACTATACCGACGGGGAGCCCTTCTTTCTCTGAGGTATGATCATGCGAGGTCCAAGCGTAACGCTCTCGCTGGGAATCTCAGTCCCAGTTTAACTGCGTGTAACACGAAACCCCGATGACCATGCCCGATGACTGATCGGTGCTCTCTTGCTTCTCGCGTTCTCCCCCGGGTGTTTATCTTGGAATTGATCTGTCGGTGGCCACTCGGTTACTGACCACCGATAACCATACCGGGTGATCTCCTCCATGACTACTCTGCCACCTGATCCACGTGCCACCGTGCGAGTGGTCCACGTGGTTATCTGCTGCTGACTTCTTCAACACCCTCAGGCTCAATTCGAATTCCCTCTCTGCGCGCCCATCTCCCTTCAAGCTTTCTACCTCCCAACCTTTCGCGATCACTCAAAGGTATGGTTTTTCTTCTTCCTTGGTCTATTTAGGCTCTTTTCACCGATTTCATTCGTCCCTTTCAACATCATGCATTCATCTTCTCTGTTTTTCCTCTTCTCGACCCGCGCTAGGGTTTTCGCGCCCCTCACTCTGCTTTCTGCTTCTCCCTCTTCCTCGTTTTTGCCTGGACATCTCTTTCTTCTTCCCTTCCTCTGTTTTTCACCGAACCATTCATCATTTCTTCTTCTTCCATTCCTCTGACCCTTCATTTTTCTCCATTGCAGTTATCTCGCAATGGCTCGCTTAAAACAAACCGCTCGAATCGTCGCTTCGTCTTCTGGTGCACAGCCTTCAGCAAGTGCACCGGCGCCGCCACCACCCGATGCAACCTCCTACCATGACAACGCCAGGGTCTACGACTGGGCTCCCTTGGCGTTGCTGGCCGAAACCTCCACCCTACTACCGCAGGGTCACCTCCAATCCCTTCTGAGCAACAACCCAGATGAGCCTTCTTGCACCGTCGACAGGGAAAACGACTTTAACATCCGTATACGCATTCCTCCTCGAGGGATGCCCATCTGTGCGGATGACAGGGCCACCAATGGGGTGCCCTTCACCTTCATCTACTCCGCCATCTTCAAGAGGTTGAAGTTGCGCCTGCCCTTCACCTTTTTCGAGAAGGAGCTGATGATGGAGCTGAACGTCGCACCCTGCCAACTCCATCCAAATGCCTGGGCTTTCATCCGGGCATTTGAGATTCTCTGCAATTACTTCGGGCTTAACGCCTACGTGGATGTGTTTCTCTACTTCTTCGAGGCGAAGAACCCTGGGGACAGGTCCTGGGTTAGTCTGAATGGGGTTGCTGGACGGGTGCTCTTGAACCTGTATCAGCAATCCTTCAAAGATTGGAAAGGCAGGTTCTACATGATATCTGCCACCCCACAAAGTCCAACATTGCTCAAGGGGTACCCCCTCTACTGGGTTCCTAGGGTTGAGTTCAAGAAACCCCGGGGTCTCGAAGCCATGGCCCCCTACGAGCGCGAGCTATGTGGGCTGTTCCTGGGGACTAAGTACAACTCTGCTCTTCTCATCAAACATGAGTTTGATGTGTTGTCTTTGAAAAAATACATAGGTAGGCTCTTCTTCTTTCACCTCTTAGGATACTTGCACATTCTCATGCATGCTTGCATACATTTGGACTCACTTGCATAACTATGCCATCTAACTCTTCTTTTTCCCTTCGATGTAGATACGATGTCAGGGAAGGAAAGGAGGAAAGCTTTGCTGGAGCTTGCCAGACTCAAAGGGGCCAAAGGGACTGGCTCCTCTTCTTCCACCACCGATCCTATCGCCGCTCTTCCTCTCTCGGTCGTGCCAGCTGAAGGCCCCGAGCCAGGAAGGAAGAGAAAAAAGCTGGTGAAGGCCTTTCCTTCATCTGCTGCTGCTGCTGCTGCTACTCCCTCAACCGAAGAGGAGAGCTCTGGCTCTCCTCTCGTACACCGCAAGAGGAAACTTCCAGCGGTTGGGGGGGCTTCATCTCTTCAGCCTGGGGAGATTGAGGTAGTGGAGATAGAGGAAGGTTCGCCCTCGCCTCCTTCTATTCAACCTGCCCTAGTGCCAACATGCTTTCCCTCTCCGCAACAACTGCCATCCCCAGCTCCTCGATCACCATCTCCTTCCCCAGCAGGCCAACCACTTGGTCAATCCGCTCCACCTGCTGGGGGCGATTCTGCTCGCTCGGGGATCTCCCGGGACCTCTCGTGACGCCACCACCACCGCCAACCTCCGCCGCTACCGCTGAAGGCGGCGGGGCCAGCTCTCGACCAAGCGGCTCTGGAGCAAGCAATGAGAACTTCAGCCGAGTCATTGCCTTGGTCCGACAGCTCATTCGCAGCCGGGAGCTTGTCGAGTGGAACGGGGAGGAGGAGGACATGCACCTGGCGAAGCAGATAGTGCTTTCCCTGGAGTTTTCCACCCAGCACTGCAAGCAAATAGCCCTGGAGAAAAGGATCAAGGAGCTTGAGCATGACAAGGAGTCACTGCAAAGTGACTTTGAGGCTACCCAAGGGTCCGTAGATCTGATGAGGGGCATAGTGGAAAAAGCCAGGGGAGAGTAGCTAGCGCAGGTCCAAGAGACCATCAAGACTGAGATCTTGATGGGGCAAGCCATCAATGTCTTGGACTGCGAGGTGGTGGAGTTGCGGGGCAAGGTGACCCACCTGGAGGCCGAGACTTCCTCCCTACGCCAACTGAACTCACAACTGGCGGGGGATCTCGAGTCTGCCAGAGCAACGACCACCACTGGGGAGAAGAAGCTTGAGGAGGCGGTGAGCAAGCTGTCTGAGGCGAAGGGCCAATTGGAAGAAGTTGCTTCTTCCATTGCTTCCCTTACCACCGAGAAGAATGCTGCGGAGGCCTCCAAGCAAAAACTCGAAGTGGAGAATGCTGACCTTATGGGCGTGGGCGCTGAAGCCCTTGCTGATGGGTTCGAGCTGGCACTCGAGCAGATCAAATGCATTCTCCCGGATCTGGACCTCTCCCAGTTCAGCATTTATCACGAAGTGGTAGATGGAAAACTCATCCCTCCTCCTTGAGCTCTTTCTCTCTTGTTTTCTTGTAATTTTACACTTCTGCACAATTTGTTGTACTTGAGCTTGTATAAACTTTGTCGCTTAATATATACTAGTTTCAGACGTATATCTTTCTCTTCGCATTTCTTAAGCTTTGTCTTTCTCTTTGCACACGACTAACTGTTAACCAGCTTAGGCTTAACGCGATCTGCCTTCTTTGATCTTGGCTTCTACTTTGATCGCGACTAACAACTCCCTTAGCTTCGTCCTTAACAGTTCTTGTGCACTGCTTTGTACTGGATAACTGACAAGGCATAGCCTGTCTGCTAGCTTGTTGTGTAGGAATTTGTTTGGAAAAGTTTCCTCCGACAAGGCAAGACTGATCAGTCATCGTTCTTCAAGCAGCGTACCCACCAACAACTCATCAGTCATCGTTCTTCGGGCAGCGTACCCACCGACAACTCATCAGTCATTGTTCTTCGTACTTCACTTTGCTTCTCTATCGCTCTAGCGCTAAGTGCATAGAGGACATCGATCGTCAGAGGTGATACCTTGTTTGGCGAAACTTGCTCAACTGCATGAACTCAGCAATACTTGAACTTGACCCTCCATGTACCGCTTTTAACTCGAGCAAGTTGTTTAACCTTATAACAAACTTGGCAAACTGTTAACTTAAAGTAAACTTGAGCAACTATCAATTCTTCGGCGATGACGTTCAATAAAACTTGTGAACTTAAGGCAACAAACCTTAACATCAAATCACTTACTAGGCAGCAGGTTTTGACTCAAACTAGTATTAAAATACAGTTTACCTGATCTGCCAAGTGAAATCCCCCCTACTTCTGTCATCGCCCGGGACTCTTCTAATCTGGTACTCGCCGCACAACCCCTTCACTGTCTCAACTTTCACACCATAAGGTTCTAGCGATGTTACCTTTCTTCCTTTCCTGACCTGATCATTGTTCCCTCATCTGGGTATAGAGGCGCCTTTCGGATCCTTCTCTACCTCCCTGAGTTCCAGAACAATGATCTGGTCTTACTGGGTCAACATTGATGTTTCACTTAAAGGGGGAAAGGCATTTTCCTTCCCTTCCCACCATTCAAGGTCACAAACACCCCTGACCTTCCAGCTCATTTTTCCTGGACTCACTCGGTGAGAAAGGCTTTTTCTTGCCTGAACTCACTCTAAGGTGAGAAGGACTTTATCTTGCCTGAACTCACTCTAAGGTGAGAAGGACTTTATCTTGCCTGAACTCACTCTAAGGTGAGAAGGACTTTATCTAGTGCCTCAACTTGCCCAGGGTGTACATCTCCACCCCCCTTGGATGCACTGAGGACTTTTAATCTTGCCTGAACTCACTCTAAGGTGAGAAGGACTTTATCTCTTTCTCGCCTCAAGACGCGCGAGGGCGTTGAGGTCTTTAATCATTGTTGGTGCCTCCGATCGCCGAAAGACGACGAGGTCTTTAAAACTTTAACTGATGCCACCGATCGCCGAAAAACGATGGGGACTTTAAAACTTTTAACTGATGCCGCCGATCGCCGAAAAACGATGGGGACTTTAAAACTTTTAACTGATGCCGCCGATCGCCGAAAAACGATGGGGACTTTAAAACTTTTAACTGATGCCGCCGATCGCCGAAAAACGATAGGGACTCTAAAACTTTTAACTGATGCCGCCGATCGCCGAAAAACGATGGGGACTCTAAAACTTTTAACTGATGCCGCCGACCGCCGAAAAACGATGGGGACTTTAAAACTTTTAACTGATGCCGCCGACCGCCGAAAAACGATGGGGACTTTAAAACTTTTAACTGAGAGCATGCAATACGATTTTACTGTTGCCCTAGATCACATACGAGTAACAAGGCCTTTTTCCTAAAACTCTCGAAGCCATAAGCATGCAAACATAGAAGCTTTAAACTTTGAAAAACTCTTCTTTATTGGGTGGCCTCATTAAAAACCCTCCTTAGGAAAAAAGAGTGCCCCCTTGAAATTGTTTTAACAAAAACTATTCAAATCTCTTCATATTCGTCTTTACTTACAAGGCTTTAACTGTAATACGACTTGAGATGTGTGGCGTTCCAAGCGCGAGGAATCGCCCCTCCTTCTAACGTCTCCAAGCAGTAGGCGCCATTCCCGAGCGCCTCGGTTATTCTGAACGGTCCCGTCCACTTGGGCGATAACTTGTTCTGCATCTCATACTGATGGGCCTTCCTCATCACCGCCGCTTCTAAACTGCCTTGACGTTACCTTAGAGTTGTACCTTCGCTCAACTCTTCTCTTTACCGCTTCGGCTTTCACTCTCGCCTCCTCCCTGATCTCATCCAGCAAATCCAGATTCATTCTTCTTTCTTCGTTCGAGTCTTCCGCCACAAAGTTCTGGAATCTCGGCGAGCTTTCCTGGATTTTGACTGGAATCATCGCATCACATCCATAAACCAAACTAAAGGGGGTCTCGTGGGTTCCTGACTGCTCAGTGGTATGGTATGCCCAAACTATGCGGGGTACCTCTTCAGCCCACGATCCCTTAGCTTTCTCTAATCTTCTCTTTAAACCTCTCAGCAACACCCGATTGGCAGACTCCACTTGGCCATTCGTCTGTGGGTGCTCGACAGATGCAAACACCTGTTGTATCCCCACCTCTTCGCACAGCTTTTTCAAGTGGTGACTTGCAAACTGAGTCCCATTGTCTGACACCAGGCGTTTAGGCACACCAAACCGACACACTATGTTCTTCCATACAAAGCTCACGATCTTGTGTGCGGTGATCTGGGCCACTGGCTCCGCTTCGATCCACTTGGTGAAGTATTCAATCGCCACCACCAAGTACTTCATCTGCCTGATCGCCAATGGGAAGGGTCCCAGAATGTCAATTCCCCAAGTATGGAACGACCAGGGGCTGTAAATAGACTTCAGCTCTTCTGGGGGTGCCTTGTGCCAATCGGCGTGCTGCTGGCATTGCTTGCAACGCTGGGCGTATCTCTTGCAATCTTCTCTCATCGTGGGCCAGTAATAGCCTGCACGAATAGTCCTTGTCGCCAGCGATCGACCTCCAATGTGGCTTCCGCAAATTCCCTCATGGAGCTCAACCATAATCCTCGTGCACTTCTCTCCGTGTATGCATACAAGAAGGGGGTGCGTGAATCCAAACCTGTACAGCTCGCCGTCAATAAGGGTAAACTTGCTGGAGCTCTTCTTTATTTTTCTGGCCTCAGTTGAGTCCACTGGAAGCACACCATCCGCTAAATAAGTTGGTAAGGCGTTATCCACGTGTCTGGCTCGTGGACAGCGCAAATCTGCATCGATCTTGCCCCTTCTTCTGCTGGGCGCGCTCTGACCCTCGGCGCCCTCAGAGTTTCCTGCGTTAGGGACCTATGACTTCTCGCCGGTCTTCCCATTGATCTACGAACATGGAGAACTTGGTGGTCTGCCACGAATGCTCGAGGCGCTTTCAAAGTTTCTTGAATGACAGTCCTCTGCCTACCCCCCTTGCCCGAACTGGCGAGCTTGGCTAGCAAGTCAGCTCGGGCATTCTGTTCTCTTGGCACGTGCACCACTTCAAACGAAGCGAAAGATCTTCTTAGCTCCTGCACGTACTCCAAGTAGGCTGCCATCTGCGGGTCCTTGGCTTGGAACTCGCCAGTTACTTGTCCCGTGACCAACAGCGAGTCGCTCTTGGCCATTAGCACTCTCGCCCCCATTTCCTTAGCCAGCAAGATTCCAGCGATCAAAGCCTCATACTCTGCTTGGTTGTTGCTTGCTTTGAAAGCGAACCGCAATGACTGCTCTATCAACACTCCGTTGGGCCCTTCCAAGATGACCCCAGCCCCGCTGCCCAGCTGGTTGGACGACCCATCAACAGAGAGTACCCAGCGAAAGTCACCCTCGGCGTTTTGTGCCACCTCGGAGGACAACTCGACCACGAAATCAGCGAAGACTTGCCCTTTGATCGATCCCCGGGGTTCATACTTGATGTCGAACTCCGAAAGCTCGACCGCCCACTTCACCATCCTTCCAGCCACATCGGGCTTCTTCAAAACCTTCTGGATCGGCAGATCAGTCATCACCAGTACCGTGAAGCTCTGGAAGTAATGGCACAATCTCCTCGCCGAGAATACAACCGCTAATGCTGCCTTTTCTAGGGTCTGGTACCTTACCTCCGGGCCTTGCAGCACCTTGCTAACGAAATATATAGGCCTTTGGGTCTGGTCCTGATCCTGCACTAGCACTGCGCTGATCGCCCTCTCAGTTATGGCAAAGTACAGCCTGAGGGGTGTTTTGTCTTGGGGTTTGCACAGAACTGGAGGGCTTGCCAAATATTCCTTGAGCTTTACGAAGGCCTCCTCACACTCCTTTGTCCAAACAAATCTGTTGTTTCTCTTCAAACATTGGAAGTATGGGTGGCCCTTCTCTCCGCTTGTCGATACGAATCGAGACAGGGCGGCCATCCGCCCCGTGAGTTGCTGCACCTCCTTCACATTGGCGGGGCTCCTCATTGCCAAAATGGCAGCGCACTTCTCGGGGTTAGCCTCAATTCCCCTCTCTGACAGAAGAAACCCCTGAAATTTCCCTGCTTCTACACCAAAAACGCACTTTTCAGGATTCAGTTTTAGCTTGTACCTGGCTATTGTGGTGAACAACTCTTCCAAGTCTGCGACGTGCTTGTCTTTCTCCAGGGATGTCACGACCATGTCGTCGACGTATGCCTGCACATTCCTTCCGAGCATGGGCGCGAGCACCTTGTCCATCAGCCTTTGGTACGTGGCCCCTGCATTCTTCAACCCGAAGGGCATCACCTTGTAGCAATAACATGACCTTTTTGTCATGAAGGCGGTCTTTTCTTCGTCCATGGGGTGCATTTTGATTTGGTTGTACCCCGAGAAGGCATCCAGGAAACTGAGCAGCTTGCACCCTGATGCACTGTCTACTAGGGCGTCAATGCTTGGCAAAGGGTAAGAGTCCTTCGGGCAGGCCTTGTTCAAATCTGTAAAGTCAACGCACATCCGCCATTTTCCGCTGCTCTTCTTGACCAGGACGACGTTAGCGAGCCATTCTGGATATTGGATTTCCCTGATGTGGCCCGCTGCAAGTAGTTTCCGTGTCTCTTCTTCGATCGCCTGTCTCTTCTCCTCATTGAATTTTCTTCTTCTTTGGCGGATAGGCCTGACTTGGGGCTCCATTGCCAAACGATGGCACAAGAAATCGGGGTCGATCCCCGGCATATCTGAAGCAGCCCACGCAAACGCATCCAAGTGTCTACTTATTACCTCGGCGATCTGGTCTTGCGTCTTGCTATCCAGGGTTCTTCCCAGCTTAAACACCTTACCACTGATCTCCTTCTCGAGCCATTCCTCTACTGGCTGAGGTTTCCTCTCGCTGGCGATCAGCGCCCTCGTGATACCGGTTTCTCTGGCGGTCTCCGAGCAGTTTCTCTCCGACCTTGCCTCTACATTCCCCATCGGCACATCGCCCTCGGCGACCACCTCTAACGTCGCATCCGAGGCTCGTCGGGGTTCGCGCTCCGGCTCCACGCCAGGGGGAGGCGTTGTGGTTACGTGGCACACATACCTCTTGTTCTTGAGGCTGTTTTCGTAACACTTCTTTGCCTCCTTCTGGTCGGAGCAAATAGTGATGATCATACCCTCCATAGACGGCAACTTGACCTTCATGTGCCTTGTCGAAGGCACAACTCCTGTTCTGTTGAGCGTTGGCCTCCCCAGCAGTATGTTGTATGCTGATGGGGCGTTTACAACAAGGTACCTGACCTTCTCCGTTCGTGAGGCCAAGCCGTCAGTGAAGGTCGTCCTCAGCTCGATATACCCCCTCACCTCCACTTGGTCGCCGACAAAACTGTACAAGCAGCCCCCATATGGTCTTAGCTGATCAGGGGACAGTTGCAACTTCTCAAAGGTTGGCCAAAACATCACATCTGCTGAGCTTCCTTGGTCGACCAGCACCCGGTGGACGGTCCTTCCTGCCGTGATAAGCGAGATCACAATGGGGTCGTTGTCGTGAGGCACCACGTCCCTGCGGTCCTCCTTGGTGAACGTGATGTCCACGTCGGGTGAGTGATCCTCAAAGACTTCCACTGACATTACCGACCTCGCGTACCTCTTTCGTTGCGACGCTGTGCACCCCTCGCCGGAGAATCCGCCAGCTATGGTGTGGATCTCGCCGTGAATAGGCACCTCGTGCTGTTGCCCTCCGCTGCTCGCCGGTTGAGACCCTGATGCTTGGCCCGCTTGCTTTTCTAGCAAGTAATCCTTCAGGAAACCACATTTGACCAGCTCGGCGAGCTGGTGCCCCAGAGCCAAACACGAATTGATAGAGTGGCCAAAACTCTTGTGGAACTCGCACCATGCGTCTGGTTTCGGCCCCAAAATCTTCTCCGCCGTTTTCTCAGGCACTTTGAGCCTGGCAGCTATGTTTGGGATGGCGATCAAATCAGCCAAACCCATCACAAACTCATACCTCGGGGGGCGATTACTCTCCCTGGGGCGCACTGGTCCTTTGCTCTTATTTTTCTTAGGATCGTAAGGATGGCGCGTCCTTTGATCCCTCTTTCCCGCCGCCGCCTCCATTACCCTCTGAGGCTGCACCCTTGCTTGGGTGCGTGGTTTAGCTGGGGCCACATTTCCTTTCTTCTCGGTGGCCTCGCTCTCGGCGGCGATTTGAGCCACAGCACGTCGCCGAATTTCGGCGAACGTGGCGGGGTGGCTCCTGATGAGCGACTCACTAAAAGGCCCAGGCAACACGCCCTTTTTGAAGGCGTGCACGAACATCTCTTCGTCCTTTCCTGGCAAACGAACTATCCGTGCCCCGAATCTGTTCAGGAAATCCTTCAAGGACTCCCCTTGGTACTGCCTTATATCAAACAAGTCGTAAGACACCAAAGGTGGCGCCTTGTTCACTATGTACTGCTCAACAAACATCTTGGAAAACTGTTGGAACGTGGTAATGTGGCCAGTGGGTATACTGACGAACCAGTCCAACGCCGTTCCGCTCAAAGTGCTCATGAACACCTTACAATACACCGCGTCTGAGCCCCCTGAGAGCATCATCTGAGTATGAAACGCCGTGAGATGGGCTTCAGGGTCCTCCACCCCAGTGAAAGACGCTTTCACCACCACAGTGTTAGCCGGGACTACCGAGTCCAGGATCTCTTGGGAAAATGGCAAAGGAAAGCTGCGTGGTGGGGATGGGGGTGCAGATCTGTCCCCTGCCGCACGCTCCTCCCGCTCCTGAAGGGCTTTGCGCAGCTCTTCGTTGATCCTGTTGAGCTCTTCGTTCCTTGCTTGCGAGGCCACCAGCGCCTCGTGCATCCTTTCCTGCTCAGAACGCAATGCAGCCACGTTCTCCTGCAGCGTCCTCATCATGTCCATCACTTGCGTCATGGACACAGCATCTTCGTCGGTTGATGGCGCAACTGAACTGGAGCGCGTTGTCCTCATCCTTCCTCAGCAACTCAGCAGCTCAAAAAACTCCAAACAAATGGTGAAAACTCCAGGAGTCGACTACGATAGCGAGTAGTTGAACAAAAAACGCTCGAAGCACCACCAACACAAACTATGGGTGGGAATCACCTTTTATACGTGCCCCACGGTGGGCGCCAAATGATCCTGCCGACAACTCGAGCGTGGAGGAATTGCCTTGTCGCTTGCTTGACCCGCCTCTGGCAACTGTGCTATCTGCAAGAACACTCTTAGAACCTCCGCCTTGGGAACTTCGAACGCTACCTGCAAAACACACAAACGACGCCTCTAGCGGCCGTTTGCACTCCGACGCTCAAGTTAGGTCCCAGAATCACTAGAAAGTAATGTGTGTAAAAACAGTGTGTGTGTATTTCTCTCTGATTCTCTTTTTATCCCCCTCTGTGTCTGTGCCTAACAGAATTCTGCTACGCTGTCCTCTGCGCGTGTCAGAATTCTGTTATGCTTTTGTACGAAAACGTACCACAGTCAGGGTCGTGGGTGTCTGGGTTTTCTGTCTGTACCTTCCATGACACGGAGTGTACCTTTATCTGGGCCGCGCCCCTCTCAGACAGTGACACGTGGAGGCATACACGTGCCACCACCTGAAGGGCTCTAGCGCATCTCTTTGTGCGCCTAAGTTATTCCCTTGCGGAGTAACTTAGCGCGTTTCTTCCATCTGGGTGAATCGCACATTCCCAGGAGAGCGCCAGGTGTGGCTGGACTAGGCACACTCACCAAGCATTGCTCTCTGCATACACGATTTCCCCTTCACGATGCCATGCACGTAATGGGTTGAGAGAGTAATCAATCACTGACCGGTTTACTGACTCCTTCAGGCCACTCTCGTGCACGACTATACCGACGGGGAGCCCTTCTTTCTCTGAGGTATGATCATGCGAGGTCCATGCGTAACGCTCTCGCTGGGAATCTCAGTCCCAGTTTAACTGCGTGTAACACGAAACCCCGATGACCATGCACCCGATGACTGATCGGTGCTCTCTTGCTTCTCGCGTTCTCCCCCGGGTGTTTATCTTGGAACTGATCTGTCGGTGGTCACTCGGTTACTGACCACAGATAACCATACCGGGTGATCTCCTCCATGACTACTCTGCCACCTGATCCACGTGCCACCGTGCGAGTGGTCCACGTGGTTATCTGCTGCTGACGTCATCGACTACCGATGACCGACCGGATCATAACTAAATCTTCAATTCATCAAAATGACTGTGTTTTACTTGTTAAGAAGTTTTTGTTATCATTTTGAAAATAAACCTGTTCATCTGTAAATGAATAGATTCTTTTTAGTTTGGTGCCATGTTTACCTTAAAAGGCTTTTTTCGTTTTATCCTTGCACCAGGGTGTTTGACTAAGTCTCCTTCACATAACAGATTCTCTATCTGCTTTTGAAAATAAATCTGTTCATTTTATTTTCAATTTGTTCTTTTTATAACAACTTTAACTCTTTTTTGAAAATCTGTAATAAGTTGCTTTTCTATAAAAGGAAAGCTAGTTTCTACGTTTAAAGTTTAATCATACAATTGAGAAAACAAGTTTACAATAGAGAAATAAGGATTTTCAGAGGATTAGGTTGTGTTCTTGAAAGATTTCCAAATCACAAAGTGTGCTTGTTCTTGGTTGGCTCTAAGGCTTGGTTAGGGGTGCTGCTACTGTGTGAGCAATCTGTTCTACTGGTCTAAGGCAGATTTCTGCATTCTCTATCAGGTGTATTTGTTTCATATTTCGAATTCTTGTAAAAGTGTGATTGTAAACTCTTCTTGATAGTGTTTCTTGAAGAGTGTGTGTGCTAAAATAGTGTTTTTCAGCAAGTGTGCCAAGGTTCTTGTAGGGTTCAAGAACAGTGGCTGTGTAAGTGTGTTTGGTACGTTTGTTTAGTGGATTTCACCTTGGATTAGGTGAGACTGGATGTAACTCATTTGAGTGAACCAGTATAATTGTTGTGTGTGCAATTTCTCTTCTTCCCTGCACTCGATTGTTGCTTATCTGTTAATCTGTTAGAAATTGAATCTGTTCAATTAAAAATAAATCTGTTCTTTCTGGGCTTGTTCATACAGTTCTTATTTTCTGGAAAATCAGTTTGGTTTTGTTAAGAAGATATATGATCTGTTGAATACAACTGGAACAATTTGATTGTGAAAGGTTACCCAATTGATTGTCAAGCTAGTAATTGAATCTTTATCACTTGCTTTTAAAATTGGAGGTCACTGATTTTGTTTTTCATAATATCTTCTTAAAATCAGTGTGTGTATAGCTTGCAAATAAATCTGCATAACTTCAAGAATTAGTTGGCTGATATAAACGTTTTTAATACATACACAGTTTATAATACATACATAGTGTAAAAATAAATCTGTTCATTGCTAAATAAATCGATTTATTTTCTGTATACTGTGATAAAATCTGAATCTGCGCGATAGCTTTAAAAGGTCAATTCACTCCCCTCTTGAACTTTGACTCTATTGAACCCTACACATTGGCTATATGATCACGAATGAAATGGTGTCTTATTTCAATGTGCTTGGTCCTCGAGTGTTGAATATGATTCTTTGTCAAGTTAATGGCACTCGTATTGTCACATAGAAGAGGAACTTTACTCATCTTTACTCCAAAATCTTCAAGCTGTTGTTTGATCCATGAAATCTGTGCACAAAAGCTACCAGCTGCTATATATTCAGCTTTAGCAGTGGATCAGGCTACACACGCTTGTTTTATACTATGCCATGAAATGAGGCTTGAACCAAGCAAGTGGCATGTTCCACTTGTACTCTTCCTATCTAATTTGCAACCTGCAAAATCGGAATCAAAATAACCTACTAAATGTTGTTCCCGCCGGTTGACCAGGGTCGTCTTTGTGCGTGGCTTGTCCTCGCGAACTAGGGCACCTTCGTTCTGCTCCATCTGTGAGTACCTGAAAAGAAGTGGACAAACGGGCGCCCTCGCGGCCGTTTGCACTCCGACAATCAAGTCAGCTAGCGAGAAACATCAAAGTGACACACCTCCGTATCAGAGCACCGTGAATGAATGCTCTGAAGGTGGTCAAATAACTGGATACTGAATGCTGCCCTAATTGCCTATGCGTACAGTGGGTGCACGAGCAAGACAACTAGGGTTTTTGTGTGTAAAACTGCAAGAATTAGGTCCAAACTCGGATCCCCGTCTCAAACGTCTAAAGCCCCTTTTAAACGCCTCCAGCATTTAAAGCGCATTTAAAGCGTATAAAAATGTTCAACGCGTTTAAAACGTTTAAAGCATTTAAAGCATTTAAAGTGCTTTAAAGCGTTCGAAACGTAAACTAAATCAGTGCGTACCTTAGCGAATTTTCAGGAAATCATTGATGTTCCAATGATTACTGCCACGTGTTCTTATGACTTGATCCCTATTCTCTGTGAAGAGCCTTACAGCGTCGTAACCCAGCTTAGGGATAATCCATCGTGTAAGTCCTCCTTTTTCGAAGTGCATCTGGCGCAAGGGGGTGACTTCCTGGTTGCCAACTCATGCGCCCCAACCTCTAGTCACTCGCCCTGGGAGCGTATCTACCTTTCTTTCGTACCATGCATGTGGTTCTCCCCTGGGCGTGGCCCTCTCATGGGTCGTATCTGTCCCAGGGTCTCCCAGCGGTGGTGTGGGTACTTCACGAGTCAGGTTACCCCTATTGGTACTAGAACTATGGCCTTGAAGCCACCTTTCTCTTCTCTTTATTATTGTTCTGAGGTACTGAGGCCTCTCGCGATGTCTCCCCCTCCACGGTCTTTCCTACCCATGGGTATCAGGGGTGACACTGTCGGTGCCTTAACTTGGCGATGCCTCATCCTGGCGTCGCCTACACCTGGCGACGCCTCATCTTGGCGACGCCTTATGCGGTCAACCTGTTGACTTTCTTCTCTTGGGCCCCCTCGAGGGGTCCCACCATATGTTGACTTTGACTCGGGCATTGACTTTGGTCAACGCCCGGGGACGGGACGGTACACAAGCCCCCCAGTCTTGAGCTGACACTTGTTTCAGCAAAAAGACTAAGGCCTCGCCCTAGCATCCACGTGGCATTCCTGCTGACGTGACATTCCTTTGATCAGTTGACGTGACGCTCTCTGAGCGTCTGACGCGACATTCTCTGTGCTGAAGATGTGACGTTTTAAGTTGCGCGCTAATCTCTCGACACGTGGCACGATCCTATGGCTGCGGATGAGTGTCGCTAGCGCTTCTTCAAGTTAACGTTATAACCTTTCAAAAACGCGCGCTCAAGGCACTGTTCCATTCACCCTTTGACATTCTCTTCTACTGTTCATCTTCTCAAACTCTCTCTGCAACCTTCCTTCTCTCCTTCGCATTCTCACTCTTCAACCACCCCGATACTCAGAAGGTATGGTTTTTCCTTTTCAATGCCTCTTTCCCTTTACTGCATTACTCATATAACTGCCTGAGACTGTTTACATTTTCTGCATTTCTGTGTTCTTCTTCCTCACTCCTCTATTTTCCCCTTTCTGAACTTCTCGCGTGGGGTAGGGTTTTTCTAGGGTTTTCTCTTCCCCTTTCTGCCTTAACCCCATCTGCTAAACCTTTTTCCTTTCTTCCTTCTTCAGCTTTCTCATCAAACTATGGCGCGTACAAAAATGACATCCAACCCTCCACCCCAAAAGTCAACTATAGGGCCCTTTACCCTTGGGCTCCCGACGAGCTGCTCGATGAGTACTCGAGCCTGGTCTCCACGAAGGCCTGGAGGGATCACGTTGGAAAATCGAACGTCTACGACCATCGCGCCTTCGCGAAAAGGCACGACGAAGACATAGCCGTGCTCCCTTGTACCCTAGGGGAGCCTGTATGTGGGGACGAGTGGGCCAACAATGGAGTCCCCTTCTTTTACTTCTACTAGGTGGTCTTCAAACGCATAGGGATGCGCCTGCCCTTCTCCAGGTTCGAAAGGGAACTTCTGACCGAAATCAACGTCGCCCCAGCCCAGCTACACCCTAATGGCTGGGCCTTTGTCAAAGCATTCGAAATTCTATGTGGGTTCCTCGGACATGCCCCCTCTGTCGACATCTTCCTTCATTTCTTCGAAGTGAAGAAGCAGGGGAAAAGCCTCTGGGTGAGCCTTAGCGGCATATCTGGAAGGGTCCTCCTGACATTATTCCAACAGTCCTTCATGGGGTGGAAGGGCAAATTCTTCAAAGTTTGTTGTTCTGACTTCGATCCCTCCGCCCTTGACGGCTTCCCCTTGTACTGGGTGAAGGAAGTGAAGCTCACGAAGCCCAAATCCCTTGTCGAGCTGCCCTCGACCGATTGAGACGCTTGCTAAATTCTGGCCAACGTGGGGGCCTTCAACACCTCTACCTTGATAAGCCTCGAATACAACGCTGAGGCCCTCGCGACATACATAAGTATAAGAGCCTCCCTCATAACCTTCTATTCACTGCCCTTGCTTGTTCTTTACTTAGTGTATGACTTATCTACTTTCTTTGTATAGTACTTAACTTGTGCCTAACCCCTACTGCATTTATCTCCTTGGTGCAGGTTCAAAGATGGACAAGCAATGAAGGTTGAGGCTTGCTCAAATCCTGAAGTCCAAAGGCGAGGCTTCAACGATAGGGGTTGGGGATTCTACACCTCCAACCTCTGCGACCGCTCCTATTTCTCCCAACTCTCGCCCTCAACATCTTCCCCCAACAACAGCATCTCCTCCAAACCCCCCTTCTCCTAACCATCCTCCAAGCTCACCTACTCCTATAGTAGCTGTTCCTCTCGCCTTGGCTGAGGCTTCCGCTGAACCAGCCCCCCTTGACAAGGGTAAGAAGGTGGTAGTGGTACCTTCTGATGACGAGGAGGACTCTGCTGGAGGGCAAGTCTTCAAAAGGAGAAGGACCACTCGAGTTGCTCCTCAAGCTGCGACCTCCGCCATATCTTCCTCCTCCGGAGCTGAATCCCTTAGGGAACACCCCCCAAGTGCCATTTCTCCCCCTCAACCGATGGCCCTGGAGGGTGGGATTGAAGCTGAGCCCACCACAGTTCCACCACCTGCCCCAGAACTCCCCCTCCCAATGCAAGATTCACTAAGGGGGTACCTGGGCAGTATGGCTCCACGCAGCCAAGCTGAAGGGCCCAGAATGGAAGCATGTTCTATTACATGGGCGCCTTCATGGCCTGCGCTAGCACCTGGTGTGAGCAAGCGAAAGCTAAGGCCATCAAAGCCTCCACCCTCCAAGCGCTGGAGAAGGAGGTCTCCTCCTTGAAAGAGGATAAGGAGAGGTTGGCACGCCATTGGGAACGCCAAGAGGAAGCTTACAAGACCTCTTTGAGGGTGGCGCAAAAGGCGAAGGAGGAGGCCAACAAGCGGTTGCATGAGGCGGGGCAAGCCCATGCTGAGCTCCTCAATCAGGTGGTGCCTCTACGTGTGAAAGTCGCTGATCTTGAAGAGGCGACGAAGACCTCCGAGGCACAGTAGAAGAAACTTGAGAACCAGTGCGTTGATCGGGAGCAAACACTGGGGAAGACCGAAGCTGCGCTTGAGGAAAAGACCAACGAATGTGCTCAGCTGACCACTGAAAACACACAACTTCAGGCCCAGGTTCAGGAGTTGATTGCTGCCTTGGTGCCAAAGACCAAGAAATGGCCACTCAGGCCGAGAACTTCAAGGTAGCAGAAGGAAAGCTAAGCGAGGAGGCTGCGATGGGGTTCGCCGATGGGTTTGCTGAGGCGCTTGTTCAAGAGGCTTGCGCGAACCCTAACATCAACGTCTCTGAGTGCAGCCTCTTCAACGAGGTGGTCGATGGCAAAATTGTGCCTTTGGAGGCCTCTGAAGACTAGCTTTTCCTTTGTAACGCTCTGTAAATCTGCACAAAATTTCTCTTTTGTATTTGACATGAACATCTTCTGCTACCCGTTATTTCGTAATATAACTCATATTTGGCTTCATCTGTTGTGAATTCTTTTCCTTGCGCGCTTTGCATATAGCTAATCTTTGTAATCTCTACGAACAATGCCTCCTACATACTTTAAATATAACTGATCGCTCTGGTTTCATACTCTTGCGTGTTCTTTTCTGTCTTTACTGCCTTCGATCACTCGTATTCATGCTTTTGTCCCCCATCACCTGTACCTGCTTTGATCTACGCTCTCCTTTTGCTCTTCAAATTTCTCTTGCCTTCTGGACTCATAAACGCTTTCAACTTGCTCTTTACTTACTTCCCTTGAGTTCCCAGGCACTTACTGCCAAGGGCATCGCTAGCTCTTTCATCGCTTAAGATGAAAAAGGATCTAATCTTCTTTTCTGGCCTCTACATCGCTCGAGGGCGAGGGAGAACTTGATCTCTTTTATGGCCTCAACGTCGCTCGAGGGTGGGGAGGGCTTATCTGTTCTGTACTGTGTGTCCACGCTCGAGGAGAGACCTGTTGAACGTGAGGTCGTATCGTCCTCAGCGTGTCTAAACACTTGGGACAAAGTCACGCTTTGATGCCCACGCCCGTGGAGAGACCTATTACAACAGCGCCGTATCGTTCACGGGGTGTCTAAACACCAAGGCAACTTAGCCCTTATCTTTGCGCGCTTGGTGCCCACGCCTGAGGAGAGGCCCACCCGGGGGTAGTGCCGTTTCGTCCCTAGGGTGTCTGAAAATACCAAGGCGATCAGTGTTCTTGGTGCCCACGACTAGGAAGAGGCGTGCTGTAAGCATCGCCGTATCGTCCCTGGTGTGTCTAAACACCAAGATGACCGGAGGTTCTAGCGATTACGCCCAAGGAGAAGGTTTCCCGAAGGATGGCACTTCTCCTCAGTTGCGTGTATCTGCACCAAGTGACCTGGTTCTCCACTGCTCCTGATGCCCACACTCGAAGGAAACGCCCCCCGCCACTTCCTTGCGAGGTGTCTAAGCACCAGACACCAGGGCTAGTTATTCATACCTGAGGAGGGGGCGTCCCGAAGGAATCCCTTAACCCCTGCTCAGGGACTAGACACCCGGATTTTAACTTATACTGAACGTACCTTGCTAATGGGTTGATCTCTGCACACGAGTATGTGCTCCCTTTACTTGCTCTGATTTCGGCGCTAGCTCCCTTGTCAGGTGATGTCTCAGCTTGGCGAAGCCTACGCCTGGCGACACATACTCTTGGCGACGCCTCATCTTGGCGACTCCTTGTCCGGGAGACGCCTTATCTTGGCGACGCCCACTTCAGGCGATGCCTTGAGTCTTTGTCTTTTGTTTTTTAATCCTTGCTCTTACATTGTGTGGGAGGGAAAAACTGAAACAAAGCTTTACTTGAACTTTCTTTTTTACTTGGGTGACCTCATTAAAAAACCCCCGAGAGGGAAAAAGAATGTCCCCTTTACAAATGTGTGTTTCATAACTTTCAAACATAACTTTCAACTGAAATAAAATTTTAAATTGGCCGCATTCCAACTGCGTGGAATGGGCCCTCCTTCTAAAGTCTCTAGATTGTACGAACCATTTCCCTTGGCTTCGATTACTCTGAAGGGTCCGGTCCACTTGGGAGACAACTTGTTTTCCAACTCGTAAGGATGAGCCTTCCTCATGACCAGGTCGCCAACTTGGAACTGTCGCAGCTTCACCTTAGAGCTGTACTGATACTCTACTCTTCTCTTCACGGCTTCAGCCTTTATCTTGCTTCCTCTCTAGCCTCGTCCAATAGGTCTAGATTTACCCTTCTTTCCTCATTGGATTCTTCTGCCACAAAGCTTAGGAAACGCGGAGAACTCTTGTGGATCTCTACCGGGATCATGGCATCTGACCCGTATACTAGGCTGAATGGTGTCTCCATGGTGGAAGATTGAGGCGTGGTGTGGTAAGCCCACACGATCCTTGGTACTTCTTCTGCCCATGCCCCTTTAGCCTTCTCAAGCCTTCACTTCAATCCCCTCAGCAAAACTCTATTTGCTGACTCTACCTGTCCATTCGTTTGGGGGTGTTCGACTGATGCAAACACCTGTTTGATTCCCACTTCTGCACACAGCTTCCCCAACTGTTGGCTCGCGAACTGAGTGCCACTGTCGGAGATGAGACGCCTTGGCACCCCGAAACGACACACAATGTTCTTCCAAACAAAGTGTTGTACTTTGTGTGCAGTGATCTGTGCTACTGGTTCTGCCTCTATCCACTTCAGGAAGTACTTGATGGCAACTATCAAATACTTCATCTGCCTTATCACCAGGGGGAAAGGCCCCAGAATATCAATTCCCCATGGGCTGTAGATCAATCTCAGCTCCTCTAGAGGTGCCTTATGCCAGTCTGCATGTATCTGGCACTGCTTGCATCGTGGGCGTATCTTACACAATCTTCCCTCACTGATGGCCAATAAAACCCTGCGCGAATCACCTTGGAAGCTAATGATCTTCCCCCCACGTGACTTCCACAAATCCCCTCGTGAAGCTCTGACATGATCCTCGTACACTCGTCGCCACTCACACATGTCAGAATTGGGTGCGTGAACCCATGCCTAAATAGCACTCCATCAACGAGGGTGTACCTTGCAGAGTTCTTCTTTATCTTCTTCCCTTCTCCAGGCTCTGCTAGGAGAATTCCATCTGCAATGTATCACCTATAAGGCGTCATCCACGTGCCGCCTTCCTCCAAGGCGCATACATGCACGCCCTTCTCTCCTTCAGGCGAGGCCGCGTAGGTGCTGATGCAGGGTGCCCTCACCGTATCTTGAATCAAAGAGCGATAGCTCCTTGGCTTTCCTCTTGTTGCGCTAATGTGAAGGACATCCACCCTGTTGTCCGCCACGAACTTTCGTGGCGTTTTGAGCATCTCTTGGATGACTGTCCTCTGCCTTCCTCCCTTGCCTGAGTTGGCCAGCTTGGCGAGCAGGTCAGCTCTGGCATTTTTTTCTCTAGGGACATGCACCAGCTCAAACGTAGCGAAGGCTCCTTTCAACACTTCGACGTACTTCAAGTACGCAGCCATCTGTGGATCCTTTGCCTGGTACTCCCCTGTTACTTGCCCTGTGACCAACTGGGAATCACTCTTCGCCAAGAGGCTTTGAGTGCCCATTTCTTTGGCCAGGAGCATTCCAGCAATCAGTGCCTCGTACTCCGCTTGGTTATTGCTTGCCTTAAAGGCAAAGCGTAAGGCTTGCTCGATCAACACTCCGTTAGGCCCCTCCAAGATTATTCCAACGCCACTCCCCTGCTGGTTGGAGGACCCATCCACTGAGAGCATCCACTGTGACCCTAACTCCACATCTTGAGGGTCTCCTCCTGGGGAGAGTTCTGCCATGAAATCTGCATAGACTTGCCCTTTGATGGACCCCCTGGGCTCATACTGGATGTCAAATTCTGACAGCTCCACTGCCCAGCGAACCATCCTCCCAGCTACATCTGGCTTCTGAAGTACTTTCTGGATGGGGAGATTCGTCATCACCACCACTGTGAAACTGTGGAAGTAATGGCGAAGCCTCCTGGCTGAGAACACTACTGTTAGTGCCGCCTTCTCCAGAGATTGGTATCTCGTCTCTAGACCTTGCAAGGCCTTGCTTACGAAGTAGATGGTCCTCTGCACTTGGTCTTGCTCTTGGACCAGCACAGAGCTGATGGCCCACTCTGTTACTGTGAAGTATAATCGGAGGGGGACGCCTGCCCGTGGCTTGCAAAGCACAGGTGGCGTCGCCAGGTACTCCTTCAACTTGAGGAATGCTGCTTTACACTCATCTGTCCATGCAAAACGACTATTCCTCTTTAGGCACCGGAAGTAGGGGTGGCCCTTCTCCCCTCCAGCAGACACAAACCTTGACAGGGCTGCCATCCTCCCAGTCAATTGCTGAACTTCTTTAACTGAGGTTGGGCTCCTCATGGCGATGATAGCTGCACACTTATCAGGGTTCGCCTCTATCCCCCTCTCAGTGAGCATAAATCTCAAGAACTTCCCTGCCTCCACGCCAAAAACGCACTTTTCTGGGTTTAATTTGAGGCGGTACTTTGATATGGTAGCAAACAGCTCTTCCAGATCCGCTGCGTGCTGCCCTCTCTCGTGCGAAGTCACCATCATGTCATCTACGTAGGCCTACACGTTCCTTCCCAGCATAGGTGCAAGAACCTTGTCCATTAGCCTTTGGTAGGTGGCGCCTGCATTCTTCAACCCAAATGGCATCACCTTATAACAGTAGTTGCATGTCTCCGTCATGAACGCCGTTTTACTCTCATCCCTTGGATGCATCTTGATCTGATTGTAACCTGAGAACGCATCTAAGAAACTCAGCATCTTGCAGCCCGAGGCGCTATCCACCAACGCGTTGATGTTGGGCAGCGGGTACGAATCTTTGGGGCACGCCTTGTTCAAATCTGTGAAGTCAACGCACATCCTCCACTTCCCATTCGCCTTCTTCACTAGAACTATGTTGGCCAGCCACTCAGGGTATTGTATCTCCCTGATGTGTCCGGCGCTCAGCAACTTCTGCGTCTCTTCCTTCACGACGAGGCATCGTTCTTTGTTGAACTTCCTCCTTCTTTGTCGCACAGGGCGAACCTTGGCGTCCATGGTAAGATGGTGGCACAAAAAATCTGGGTCGATGCTTGGCATGTCCGCAGCAGTCCACGTGAATGCATCTAAGTGGTGTGAGATCACTGCTGCCACTTCATCTCGTTCTTCCTGGCTCAACAAGCGTCCCAATTTGAACACCTTACCCCCTATATGCCTTTCCACCACATTGTCTACTGGTTGGGGTCGCCTATCCCGCACGCTCTCTGCGCGAGACTCATTTCTGTGATCCTCTTCTATTGGCGTCTCCCCATCGGATGCATCGGGCATCGCCTCTCCTGACGCTTCTTTCATGGGCGAGGCCTCTCCGTATACTTCTTCCATTGGCGAGGCGTCACCGTATCTTCCTTCTGTGTGTGCATCTTCTATAGGCGTCACCCCTGCAGGTGTGGCCTCGACAGGCGTGGCCTCCGCGGGCGTGGCCTCTTCCAATGGTTCTAACTCCATTCGCGAATCTGAAAGGGGTGTCTGCTCAAGTACCATGAACACGCCTCTCTTCGTCTTCAAACTATTCTCATAGCATTTCCGGGCCTCCTCTTGATCAGATTTGATCACGATCACCTTGCCACTTAAATCTGGCAACTTCATCTTCATGTGGCGGGTGGAGGACACTGCCCTTAGCCTATTCAGCGTCGGTCTGCCCAACAAGATGTTGTAGGTTGAACTGGCATTTACAACTAAGTACCGAATGCTCTCGGTACGTGACATCGTTCCACCTGTAAACGTCGTCCCCAGCTCTAGGTAGTCTCGTACCTTTACTTGATTTTCCCTGCAAATTTAAAGTTGTTTAATTGTTGGTTTAAAGCTACTACAGACACTCTGATTGTGCATCTTATACTGATTTTTCACACTGATTTTGCTGATTTTCTGTGAAAATCACATTGTGAAAACTGGTTTAGTGGTGCAAAGGGATCTGGAAATGATTGCTCTGGTACTACATGTTTTTAGTTGTTTTGCTTGTACTAACAAATTCAAACTGAACAACACAAGCAAACCAGGGATTTGTCTTCATCAAATAGGGGGAAAGTGTTGAAGAAGGCTTTGATGCCTCCAAATCTCTATGGATTGCTTGAAGACTCGATGTAGCTTGTGTGTGTATTCTGATTAGTTTGAATTGTAAATCCACTCTTAGTTAGGATTTAAAATTGGTTTAAATCAAATCCTTTTGAAAAAGAGTGTTTTACAAAGAAGTGGAAAAACAACTAGTTGTTTTATCGTTTCAATCGGTTGTTTGACACTTAGTGTTTTTGAAACAGGCTTGACAAAGCCTAAATTGGTTGACTTTGCTGTCAAACTAATTCAATTGGTTGTTTCGACAATTCAACCGATTGTTTTTTGAAATTTCTTAGCAGAATTTGTTATGTTTGGTAAATCTATTTTAGCTGATCCAAAATTGTTTTGGCTCTTTCATTAAATGCGTTAAATTGCCTTTTGGAGTTTATATAAGTGGTGTTAACGCTCCTAGCTAAAAGGATCAGAGATTAATCTTTTGAAAAACAATTCTCTCCAAGATTTACATCAAACTTTGGTTGAACTTGCTAAAAGTGGGATAGGACTGTGTGTAATATTTTGTGATTCAATTTGTATCAGGTATGTTCTTTCCTTATTCTCTCTTAAACTAAAGAACTGTGTTTCACATGGTCAGAGGGTGTTCTGATCTATGGTGTGTTTTTTTGCCAAAGGAAGTGTGTGTTCTTGAGGGGTTCAATATCACTTCTTTTGTGTGTGTGTGTGTGATTGTAATCTGTGTTTGATTGCATAGTGGAATACCAGTGGTTTCTGGGGACTGGATGTAGCTCTTGGTGCAAGATTAAATCAGTATAAATTTGTTTGTGTGATTCTCTCCTTCTCTATTCTCAGTTGTATTTGCTTTTAGTTGTTTTTATAAACTCCTAATAAAAACAACCAGTTGATTTTATGGAAATCAACTAAAATAGTTTTGTAACTTGAGCATTTTCACTCCTTTGGATTTGATTCTTCATTGGCTTTCTCCATACCTTCAAAGTTTGCGAAAAATGTTTAAAAACAATTCATCCCCCTCTAGTTTTAGGCCTACAATTCTAAAACTATTGACCATTTCTGTTTGTCCGTGTATTTGGAGATGGCAAGTAGTAGAAAACATTATTTTAGTGTCAAGTTCGCCTCACAACATTTTCCAAAAGTGACTCAAGAACTTAGAATCTCTGTCAGATACTGTACTTCTAGGAAGCCCATGCAATCTAACAATGTCATTAAAGAAGAGATTGGCAATATTACAAGCATCGTCTACTTTGTGGAATGTTATAAAATGGACCATTTTGGAAAAACAATCCATTACCACAAAGATAAAATCCATACCCTTAGATGTCTTGGGAAACCCTAGAATGAAATCCCTAGAAGTGTCTACCCAAGGCATGTCCGGGATGGGCAGAGGGGTAAATAAACCATGCGATTGAATCGTAGACTTAGTTTTCCTACATGCTATGCATTTATCATAGAAGTTGTGTACAAATTTTCGCATGTTGGGCCAGAGGAATTGTTCATGAAAGGTATCTAAGGTTTCTGCTACCCCAAAATGTCCCATGAAAGCACCTTCATGTGCCTCCTTAACAAAAGATTATCTCAAAGGCCCTTGGGGCACACAAAGTCATTTTCCTTTAAAAAGAAAACCATGTATGAAAAAGTCTTTGTGGGCTTCTTTTGAGCACTCTTGCAAGATATGAGAAAAATCAAGGTCATCCTTGTAAATTTTCTTGATGTGATCAAAACCCATATATTAAGTGCTTAAGAAATTGAGCAATGTATATCTTCTAGAAAGAGCATCAACAACCACATTTGACTTGTCTTGCTTATGTTTGATCATATAGGGAAATTGCTCAATAAAATCTACCCATTTGGCATGTCTCTTGTTAAGTTTGCTATGACTTTTCAAATATATAAGAGATTCGTGATCATTGTGAATCACAAAATCTTTTGGAAAAAGATAATGCTGCCAGTTTTGCAAAGCCTTAACAAGAGCATAATGCTCTTTATCATAGGTGGAGTAATTGAGGTGACTTCCTTTTAGTTTCTCACTAAAATAAGTTATGGGTGGCCCTCTCGAAGGAGGACAACCCCAATGTCTATATTAGAGGCATCACACTCAATCTCAAATGACTTAGTAAAGTTTGGTAGTGTTAATATGGGAACTTTGGTTAATTTGTCTTTCAAAGTTTCAAAAACTTTAGCTTGTTCTTGGCTCTATTTAAACACTACATCTTTCTTTACTATCTCATTGAGAGGTGCAACAATAGTACTTAAATCTTTCACAATTTTTTTTATAGAAACTACCTAACCCATGAAAACTTCGCACTTCACTAGCATTTGTGGTTGTAGGCCAAATCCTAATTGATGCTACCTTTTGTTCGTTAGCATGCACCCTTTGAGAGCTAACTATAAACCCTAAGAATTTGTTCCCGTCGGAAACTAAATTAATGCGTACCTTAGCAAACATTCAGGGAAACTGATATACCTTGATGTTTCAATGCTTTTTGCTATGTGTTCTTCTGACTTGATCGCTACTCTTCGTGGAGGGCCTTACAGCATCGTAACCCAACTCAGGGATAATCCATCGTGTAAGTCATCCTTCTTGGAGTGTATCTGGCGCAAGGGGGTGACTTTCTGGGTGCCAACTCATGCGCCCCAACCTCTAGTCACTCGCCCTTGGAGTGTATCTACCTTTCTCTCGTACCATGCACGTGGTTCTCCCCTAGGCGTGGCCCTCTCATTCGCCGTATCTGTCCCATGGTCTCCCAGCGGTGGCGTGGGTACTTCACGAGTCAGGTTACCCCTTACTGGTACTAGAACTGTGGCCTCGAAGCCACCTTTCTCCTCTCTTTATTACTGTTCTGAGGTACTGAGGCCTCTCGCGGTGTCGCCCCCTCCACGGTCTTTCCTACCCATGGGTATTGGGGCGTGACACCGTCGATGCCTTAACTTGGCGACGCCTCATCTTGGCGGCGCCCACACCTGGCGACGCCTCATCTAGGCGATGCCTCAACTAGGCGACGCCTTCAGCGGTCAACTTGTTGACTTTCTTCCCTTGGGCCCCCTTGAGGGGTCCAAACATACGTTGACTTTGACTTTGATCAACGCCTGGGGACAGGACGGTACACAAGCCCCCCAGTCTTGAGCTGACACTTGTTTCAGAAAAAAGACTAAGGCCTCACCCTACCATCCACGTGGCATTCCTGCTGTCGTGACATTCCCTTGAGCAGTTGACGTGACATTCTCTGAGCGTCTGACGCAACATTCTCTGCGTTGAGGATGTGACACTTTAAGTTATGCTTTAATCTCGTGACACGTGGCTCAATCGCACGACCATCACTTGGCGCCTCTCGCGCTCCTCAAGTTAACGTTACATCTTTCAAAAACGCGCGCTCCAAACCACTGTTTCATTCACTCTTCGCATTCTCTCTACTGTTCATCTTCCCAAAGTTCCTCTGAATCCTTCGTTCTCTCTCGCGCTTTCGAATACCCAGATACTCAAAAGGTATGATTTTTCTCCTTCAATGGCTCTCCCTTTAACTTTCGTACTGATATAACTGCCTGGGCCTGTTTATTTTTCTTGCATTTCTTGTGTTCTTCTCCTTTCCATCACATCTCTTCATTCTTTCCTCTTTTCTGGATTTCTCGCGTGGGTAGGGTTTTTTCTAGGGTTTCTCTTCCCCTTTCTGTCTTAACCTCATTCGCTGAACCCTTCCTCTTCTTCATTCCTCAGCTCTTCTCACCAAACTATGGCGTGTACAAAAACGACGTCCAACCCTCCACCCCCAAAAATCAACTATAGGGCCCTTTACCCTTGGGCTCCCAATGAGCTGCTCGACGAGTACTCGAGCCTGGTCTCCACAAAGGCCTGGAGGGATCACGTAGGAGAGTCGAGCATCTACGACCATTGCGCCTTCGCGAAAAGGCACAATGAAGAGATAACAGTGCTCCCTTGTACCCTAGGGGAGCCTGTATGTGGGGACGAACGGACCAACAACGGAGTCCCCTTCTTTTACTTCTATCAGGTGGTCTTCAAACGCATAGGGATGCGCCTACCCTTCTCTAGGTTCGAAAGAGAACTTCTGACCGAAATCAACGTCGCCCCAGCCCAGTTACACCCTAACGGTTGGGCCTTTGTCAAAGCATTCGACATTTTGTGCAGGTTCTTCAGACATGCCCCCTCTGTCGACATCTTCCTTCATTTCTTCGAAGTGAAGAAGCAGGGGAAAATCCTCTGGGTGAGCCTCAACGGCATATCTGGAAGGGTCCTCCTGACGCTATTTCAACAATCCTTCAAGGGGTGGAAGGGCAAATTCTTCAAAGTGTGTGGTTCTGACTTCGACCCCACCGCCCTTGACGGCTTCCCCCTGTACTGGTGAAGGAAGTGAAGCACACAAAGCCTAAGTCCCTTGATGAACTGCCCTCGACTGATCGAGAGGCTTGCCAAATTCTGGCCAGCGTGGGGGCCTTCAACACCTCCACCCTGATAAGCCTTGAGTACAACGCCGAGGCCCTCGCGAAATACATAAGTATGAGATCCTCCCTCATAGCCTTCTATTCACTGCCTTTGCTTGTTCTTACTTTGTGTATGACTTATTTGCTTTCTTTGTATAGTACTTAACTTGTGCCTACCCCTACTGCATTTATCTTCTTGGTGCAGATTCAAAGATGGACAAGCAACGAAGGTTGAGGCTTGCTCAAATTCTGAAGTCTAAGGGCGGGGCTTCCTCATATGGGGTTGGAGATTCCACACCTCCAACTTCTGCGACCGCCCCTACTTCTCCCAATTCTTGCCTTCAATACCTTCCAACACCATCAACTCCACCAACACAACTCTCTCTTGATCAACCTCCAAACTCACCCCCTCCCATCGTGGCCATGCCCCTTGCGTTGGTCGAAACTGCTACTTCATCAGCCCCCCTTGACAAAGGGAAAATGGTAGTGGAGGTGACTTCCGACGACGATGAAGACTCCGCCGAGGGGCAAGTCTTCAAGCGACAAAGGACAACCCAGCATGCCCCTCAGACAGTCGCCTCTGCCACTTCCTCCTCACATGGGGCCGAATCCTTGAGGGAGGACCCTCCAAGTGCCACTTCCCCCCCTTAACCGTTGGTCCTGGAGGGTGGGATCGAAGCTGAGCCCACAACAGTTCCACCACCTGCCCCAGAACTCCCCCTCCCAATGCAAGACTCGCTGAGGGGTTTCTTAGGTAGGATGTCCCCGCGCGGCCAGGCTGAAGGGCCCCAGAAGGAAAGCATTTACTATTACATAGGCGCCTTCATGTCTTGTGCCCATACCTGGCATGCGCAGGCCAGGGCCAAAGGCGTCGAAACCTCTGCCTTCCAAACGTTGGAGAAAGTGGTCGCCTCTCTGAAAGAGGAGAAGGAGAGGTTGGTCACTCACTAGGGGCGCCAAGAGGATGCTTACAAAGCGTCTTTGAGGGTGGCGCAGAAGGCGAAGGAGGAGGCCAATAAGCGGCTGCATGAGGTGTTGCAAGCCAACGCTGAACTCCTTAATCAGGTGGTGCCCCTCCGCGTATGAGTCGTTGATCTTGAAGCAGAGGTGGAGACCTCAAAGGCACAGCAAAAGAAGCTCGAGGACCAGTGCGTGGACCAGGAGCAGGCACTGGGGAAAACTGAGGTCGCGCTCGAGGACAAGACCAGTGAGTGCTCCAAGCTAGCCGCCAAGAATGCCACCCTCCAAGCCAAAGTCCAAGAGTTGATGGCTGCTTTGGCCTCCAAAGAACAAGAGATGACCACTCAGGCAGCAAACTTCAAGGCTGCTGAGGAAAAGCTGAACGAGGAGGCTGCCACTGGGTTCGCCGATGGGTTTGCAGAGGCTCTTGTCCAAGCGGCCTGTGCCAACCCTGGCATCGACGTCTCTGGGTGCAGCCCTCTGAATGAAGTGGTTGACGGAAAAATTGTGCCTTTGGAGGCCTCTGAGGAATAGCCTCTTTCTGTAATACCAGCAAACATTATTTGTACCTATCTGTAATTATAACTCTTGATTTTGCTTAAATGCCTATTCAAACTTTGTCTTTGCCTTCTCGTGAGTCTTTTAATTTCTCTTACTCTCTTATTCTTGGTAACTCGTGCTTCCATCCTCCTTCTTCTTCTTGCTCGTCGGTTTTTACTTGCTTTCTGAACTCGTAAAAGTCTTCAACTTGCTTTGTACTTACTTGTTTTGAGCCCTCTGACACTCACTGCCAAAGGTATTGCTGGCTTTTCCATCACTTCAAGGTGAAAAGAGAGGGTCTTATCTCTTCTTTGGCCTCGACGTCGCTCAAGGGCGAGGGAGGACTTGATCTCTTTTATGGCCTCGACATCGCTGGAGGGCGTGGAGGGCTTATCTCAACTGTACTGTGTGTCCACGCTCGAGGAGAGACCTGCTCTGGGTGTCCTCAGCGTGTCTTAAACACTGGGGACAAAAGTCGCGCTCTGGTGCCCACGCCCATGGAGAGGCCTATACAACAGCGCCGTATCGTCCATGGAGTGTCTAAAACACCAAGGCAACTTAGCCCTTATCTCTTCACGCTTGGTGCCCACGCCTGAGGAGAGGCCTACTACAGCAGTGTCGTATCGTCCTCAGGGTGTCTAAAAGCACCAAGGCGATGTGTCTAAACGCTAGGCACCGGGGCTAGCTATTCATACCTGAGGAGGGGGCGTCCCGAAGGAATCCCTTAACCCCTGCTCAGGGACTAGGTACCCAGATTTTAACTTCTATCAAACATCTGACACCGGGGCTAGCTATTCATACCTGAGGAGGGGGTGTCCCGAAGGAATCCCTTAACCCCTGCTCAAGGGCTAGGCTCCTGGATTTCAACTTCTATCAAACATCTGCCACTGGGGCTAGCTATTCATACCTGAGGAGGGGGCGTCCCGAAGGAATCCCTTAATCCCTGCTCAAGGACTAGGCTCCCGAATTTTAATTTATACTAAACATACCTGTTATCTTTGATCTCTGCACACGAGTATGTGCTCCTTTTACTTGCTCTGATTTTGACGCTAGCTCCCTTATCTCGCGATGTCTCAACTTGGCGACGCCTACGCCTGGCAACGCCTACTCTTGGCGACGCCTCATCTTGACGACGCCTCTTCTTGGCGGATGCTTGTCTGGCGATGACTTATTTTGGCGACGCCTCTTCTTGGCGACTCCTTGTCTGGGCGACGCCTTATCTTGGCGACGCCTCCTCTCAGCGACTCCTTGTCTTTGTCTTTTGTTTCTTAATCTTTGCTCTTATATCGTGTGTGAGGGAAAAACTGAAACAAAGCTTTACTTGAACTTTCTTTTTTACTTGGGTGACCTCATTAAAAAACCCCCGAGAGGGAAAAAGAACGTCCCCTTTACAACTGTGTATTTCATACTGACTTGTATCTAAAGAGAGCTCTAAACTACACGCGCTTCCCTAGGCATCGCCCTTTGTACTAGAGGGGCGCTCCCATACCCTAAACACCCCCCTCTTCGTCTTCAAACTATTCTTATAGCATTTTCGAGCCTCCTCTTGATCAGATTTGATCACAATCACCTTGCCACTTAGATCTGGCAACTTTATCTTCATGTGGTGGGTGGAGGACACTGCCCTTAGCCTATTCAGTGCTGGTCTGCCTAACAAGATGTTGTAGGCTGAATTGGGGTTTACAACTATGTACCGAATGCTCTCGGTACGTGACGCCGCTTCATCAGTAAACGTTGTCCTCAGTTCTAGATAGCCACGTACCTCAACTGGGTTGTCTGCAAATCCATACAGGCATCCGGTGTAGGGTCTCAATAAATCAGGGGATAACTGTAGCTTGTTGTAGGTCGACCAAAACATGACATCAGCAGAACTGCCCTGGTTGACGAGAACCCTATGTACTTTCCTTCCAGCTGTGACGACCGAAATGACCACGGGGTCATTGTCGTGTGGGACGACATCCTGTAGGTCAGCCCTTGTGAAAACGAGGTCTGACTCCCATGGGTCATCCAAAAATTCCTCAGCGCCCAAACTCACTGACCTCACATATCTCTTACGTTGGGAGGCAGTGGGCCCTCCTCCAGAAAAGCCACCAGAAATGGTGTGCACTTCTCCATGGATCAGTATCTCATGTGCTTGATTCTCCTCAGGCACTGTTAGGGCTGTGGTCTTAGCGGACCCAGCAATGTAATCTTTTAGGAACCCGTTCTTCACGAGCTCATCCACCTGATAGCCCAGCGCCAAGCAGTTGTTGATATGGTGCCCAAACGCCTCATGGAACTCACACCACGACTCTGTGTAAGGTCCCAGCACCTTATCAGACTTCGCTGGTGGCTTCAGCCTGTTAGCTATGTTGGGCACAACAATGAGGTCTTTTAGCTCCACCACAAAATTGTGCCTCAGCGGTCTATTCCCTTCCCTTGCTGGCCTGTTCCCTTCCACTCGACCCCTAGGCTAGGGCCTCCTTCCCTCGTAGGGGCGCTTCCTTTCCTGATCTCTCCTCCCCGTCGTGGCCTCGTTGACCATAACGGGTTGCGCACGCGTATGTGCTCTCGGGCGTGTGGGCGCGGCAGTTGTGCGCTTCTCGTATACCTCACCATCAGAGGCAATGTGTTCTACCGCACGACGCCTTATTTCAGCAAAAGTCTTGGGGCGGTTGCGGATGATTGACTCGCAGAAAGGTCCAGGGCACACACCCTTTCTGAACGCATACACGATCATTGGCTCCTCTGTGGTGCCAAACTTCACCACCTGCGCCCCAAAACGGTTTATGTACTCCTTCAAGGTCTCACCTTGATATTGCTTCACGTCAGACAGGTCGTACGAAACAGGTGGTGGAGCCCTGTTGGCTAGATACTGCTCTCTGAACAACTGCGAAAGCTGTGCGAAAGACGTGATATGGCCTTCTATGAGGCTGATGAACTAGTCCATGGCCATCGCTGTCAAGGTGCTCATGAAGAGCTTGCACCTTACAACATCGGAGCCGCCAACCAGCATCATCTGTGTGTGGAACGCAGTAAGATGCGCCTCAGGGTCCTCCATCCCTGTGAACGTCACCTTGGGCCCCGTGAATGTGTTGGGGATCACCGTCTCCAGAATCGTCTGTGAGAACGGCGTCGAGAATTCTCCCTGTGGAGTGACAAGCTCAGGCTCGTCTATGTCGCGCCATCCGCGGCGCAGCTCCTCATTTGTGCGGGAGCTCATCATTTCTCGTCTAAGATGCCGCGAGCTCTGCTTGCATGCGCTCATGCTCTACTTTTGACGCTGCCATTGCTTTTTGCAATCCCTGCATCATACCCATGAGCTGCTACATGGTCATCTCTTCACTCCTAGCGCGTGCGGGTCTCATTTTTGCGGTTTATGGAAACCTTCCTGACTGTCGTGCAACTTGAGAACTGGAACTGGTGAACTGTACTTGTGATGGGACTGATGTTTTAAATCGGCCCCACGGTGGGCGCCAAATGTTCCCGCCGGTTGACCAGGGTCGTCTTTGTGCGTGGCTTGTCCTCGCGAGCTAGGGCACCTTCGTTCTGCTCCGTCTGTGAGTACCTGAAAAGAATTGGACAAAGGGGCGCCCTCGCGACCGTTTGCACTCCGACGATCAAGTCAGCTAGCGAGAAACATCAAAGAGACACACCTCCGTATCGGAACATCGTGAATGGATGCTCTAAAGGTGGTCCAATAACTGAGTAACTAGTGTTTTCTACCCTAACTGCCTGTGCGTGCAATGGGTGCGCCAACAAGACAACTAGGATTTCTGTGTCTAAAACTGTAAGAATTAGGTCAAACCTCCCGCTCCCCCCCTGTCTCAAACGTCTAAAGCCTCTTTTAAACACCTCCAGCATTTAAAGCGTTTTAAAGCGCATTTAAAGCGTATAAAAATGTTCAACGCGTTTAAAACGTTTAAAGCATTTAAAGTGCTTTAAACCGTTCGAAACGTAAACTAAATTAATGCGTACCTTAGCAAACTTTCAGGGAAACTGATATACCTTGATGTTTCAATGCTTTTTGCTATGTGTTCTTCTGACTTGATCGCTACTCTTCGTGGAGGGCCTTACAGCATCGTAACCCAACTCAGGGATAATCCATCGTGTAAGTCCTCCTTCTTGGAGTGTATCTGGCGCAAGGGGGTGACTTTTTGGGTGCCAACTCATGCGCCCCAACCTCTAGTCACTCGCCCTGGGACCCAACATGAGTCATGGACCCAACCCTTTTCTAATAATCCCTCGACTTGTTTTTGAATCTCCTTGGTCTCATCCGGATTGGTTCTAAATGCAGGTCTATTTGGTAAAAAAGCTTCAGGAATAAAATCAATTTGATGTTCAATACCTCTTCAAGGAGGTAATCCTTTAGAAGGGTCTTGGAACACATCCTGGAATTCCTTTAACAAAGAATCCATATATTTACAACTATCTAAAGAGGAATATATTTTTAAGCATTTTCTAGGATAAGTTATAAATATTTCCTTACGATCCATCGTTATCTTTTTTACTTCCTTGGGGGAGATGAGAAGGCTCGGTTTGATAACATTATTTTTCTCTGCTTTCTTTTAATTTTCTCTTTTGTTTCATTTTTATTTGGTCTTCATTCACCTCTTTTGGAGAGAAGGATTTTAGTATGACCTTATTCCCTTGGAAGTGAAAAGAGATTTTATTAGTAAGGCCATCATGTAAAATTTTCCTATCATTTTGTCATGGCCTACCTAAGAGAATACAAATTGCTTCCATGGGGACAACATCACATTGTTGAATCAAGTGTGTTCAAGCTTTGAAGAATCCAAATCCTTTGAGTTTGATGGAAGGTTGGATGTGCTTGTTGTTGCTGAGGTGTTTTAGAATAGGATCTTGGGTAGATTATCTGTGTAAATCCACTCTTGATTGAATCCAAAGCTTAAGTATTCTCAAACCTTTTGAAAAGAAAGTGTTTTCCAAACTAAGCGAAAAACAACCTGTTGTTTTGTCAAAACAACCGATTGTTTTACTCTTAGGTGTTTTGAGAAAGGTTGAAAACTCTTTTTTGATGGTGGACTTGCTGTCAAACCAAAACAACCGATCGATTCGCACATTCAACCGATTGTTTGTTTTCAAACCATAACAGAAAATTGTTTTGAGTATTGACTAAGCTTTAAATGATTTTATAACTAAATGTGCTCTTGTTTTAAATGCTTTGACCAATCTTTGAAAGCTATAAAGAGTTTGTTCAACTTTTGTAACAAACAAAAACTGAGATTTAATCATAGAAAAACATATTTGAGTTTTTCACTGATTTTGCTTTTCAAGAGTTAAAGATTGCTTTGAGATTGCTTTGATCAAGAGAGAGTGAAATAGGATTTTCATTTGTATTGATTTCAGATCATTCTGTAACAAGTGTAATCCTTTTGTACTTTGTATAAACTCTGGTGTCATAGGCCAAGAAGTGTTGTGTGCTTTTGAGGTTGTCAAGATCAACATTCTTGGTGGTGTATGTGCTGAGCCAAAGGAAGGGTGTGTCTTGAGGGGATCAAGGTCACTTCTTTGGTGGTGTGTGTAAGTAATCTAAGTTTGGTTACTTAGTGGATTCCCTAGTGGTTTCTGGGAAGACTGGATGTAGCTCTTGGTTTAAGAGTGAACTAGTATAAACGGTGTGTACAGTCTCTCTCTCCCTTAAACTCTTTAATTTCAGTTTGTATACTTTAACAGGTATAAACAACCGATTGTTTTTCTAGTGCTGTGCTAAATTGTTTTGTGTTTTTGGAAAACTGATTTCTGAATTAAGTTTTCTCAAAGGAATTTCATTCTAGACTAAAAAGTTTGTGAAAACCCTTTTTAAACCATTCACCCCCTCTAGTTTAAAGCCATACATTCTAACAATTGGCATCAAGAGCTTGGTTCTTGAAATTTATTGAAGTGTGATCCTAAAACTGATTTTATATGATTGATAGATTACCTTTTGGGGAGGGTGCTTCAATCAACAGACCACCTCTATTTTGTGGTTTGAACTACCAATTTTGGAAAGTCAGAATGAAAATCTTTGTTGAATCTCTTGACAAAGGAATTTGGGATGCAATTGAAAATGGTCCCTTTGTTCCAAAATTTGAAAAAGATGGATCTTCCATTGAAAAACCTTGGTCTCAATGGACTGATTCTGAAAGCAAGAAGGCCAAATTTGATTGCATTGCTAAAAACATAATAACTTCTGCCTTGAATTCAGATGAATTTTTCAGGGTCTCTCAATGTAAATCAGCAAAGGAGATGTGGGACACCTTGGAGGTAACTCATGAAGGTACCAATGAGGTGAAAAGAGCCAGAAAGCATACTCTAATCCAAGAGTATGAAATGTTTAGAATGCTCAAGGGTGAGACTATTGCTGAAGTTCAAAAGAGGTTCACTCACATCATCAACCACCTCATGAGCCTTGAGAAAACCTTTGAAAAAGAAGAGCTAAACATCAAGATCCTCAAATGTCTTGATAGATCTTGGCAACCTAAGGTAACTGCTATATCTGAATCAAAAGATCTAACATCATTGAGTATGGCCTCTTTGTTTGGCAAGCTTAGGGAACATGAGTTGGAGATGAATAGACTCAATGTTCAAGAAAGTGAAGACAAGCATGTGAGGAGCATTGCCTTAAAAGCTGTCAAGCACAAAAGCAAGCAAGAATCCAGTGATGAAAGTGATGAAGAGAACCTTAGTTTGCTATCTAGAAATTTTAGCAAATTCTTGAAAAGGAACCGCAACAAAGACATCAACAGAGAAAGGTATGGAAGCAAAAAATCCAATGATTTTAATTCCAATAACTATACTTGTTTTGGTTGTGGTGAGCAAGGGCACATAAAGGCAGATTGCCTAAATAAAGAAAGCAAGGAGAAGAAGTCAAGCTACAAAGAAAAGAAAGGAAAGTCAAAAAGGGCCTACATAGCTTGGGATGAGAATGAAGTCTTCTCATCAAGTTCATCATCAAGTGAAGAAGAAAAGGCAAACATATGCTTGATTGCAGAAGGAGATTGTACCGCCCTGGTGGTCGGGAGTGATGACGTGGCATCCTGCTACAGTATAGGCGTGTTGGCAAGGCGCCAGGTTGGCAGAAGGGAAGGAAGTCGGGGGGGCTCGTGTAGTCGCCAGTTGTTATATTGGCGTGTTCCGATCTCCAGCTTACCAGAATCGGCGATCCCCAGGTTAGAGATGAAGTCGCCAGATGTAGATTCAGGCGACCTGATCATTGGAGATCGCCAGAGCAAGCACATCGCCAAAGATGAAGGAGAAGCAGATTATGAAGGCGGCCGGTGAGACCACAGGGAAGGTGTATGAAGGCCCCTAACTCGCCAGTTCCAGTAGAGATCGCACTCCCAAGTTAGCTATGCACTGGGCAGTACCATGCATAAGTAACTTAGCCAAAATAAGAGTAGAAGCAGCGCCAAGTCAAGGAGGCTCCAGATGATGGCACGTGTACGACTGGATGCGAGCCACGTGTCCAGGTCTGTAACTGCCAGGAGAGAGAAAAAAGCCAGGTATATAAGAGTTCTTAACAAACTTTCTGAGGGACACACGTTCAGTTCATACTCTTTACGCTTGCGAGTGATAGAGCTGACTGTGAGAGAGGATTTGCACGGTTCTTGTTTTCTTAGTATTTGGTGATACTGTCACTGACTTGAGCGTTGGAGTGCGATCGGCCGCAGCGGCGCCGCTCTGTTTCTTTGCAGGTTCTTGAGGTGGATCACGAAGAGGAACGGAGGTTCGAAGCGGTGCGCAAGTCGATCCTTTGACGAGGCAGTTTCCAGCGTTCTGGTCAACAGGCAGGATCATCAGGCGCCCACCGTGGGGCCGTGTGAAACTTGCTCCCATCCGCAGCGTGAGTTCTTGGAAGTTTTCGAAGCTTTCTGCGTGGTTGTGTGCTGGTGCAACCATCGTTCGCTGTTTGCTTGAGTTTCGTTCGGTGAATTTGCGTTTTCTACCGTTCGTTTGGCTTTTCGATCGGTGGAGTGAGGTTTCCTGCTGCTTACGCGAAATCTGTTTGGTAGAAGTTCGAGTTCTTTCGTTCATTTGGTTGTCCGCGGGGAAGCGGTGGTTTCTGGTGAAGTTGTGGTTTTCTTTGAGGGCTTACGGTGTTCTTGAGTTTACTTGCGCAGTTTCGCGCTGTTTTTTCCGATTGATCGCTGATTCGGTCGTGGTTGAAGTGTTGTTCGCTGCATTCCTGTGATTCGCTGAAGTTAATGAGAAAAATGAGAAGCAATCGTTCAAGCCCCGTGGCGCCTGTCGCTGCTGAAGGCGATGCCGCCATGACCATGGCGCAGATGGCAGAGATGATGCGTTCGTTGCAGGCAACTGTGGAAGCCTCACGCGTAGAGCAGGCGAGAATGCATGAGGACCTGGTCGCCTCTCGCGCCAGGAACGAGGAGCTCAGCAAGGTGACTGAGGAGCTGCGTCAAGCTCTTCAGGAGCAGCAAGGGCGTTCTTCTGCTGAAGAGGTGGCGCCGTCGACGCCGCCTCGTGTTTTCCCAATGCCTTTTGTTCAGGCGATTACTGACACGCCTATTCCCACGAGCGTGGTTCCGGTTAAGGCTGTCTTTACCGGCGTGGAGGATCCAGAGGCTCATCTAACTACGTTCCATACGCAGATGATGCTGTCGGGAGGATCAGACGCCGTCTACTGCAATATGTTCGTGAGTACGCTCCAGGGAACGGCGATGGAGTGGTTTGTGAGCCTGCCTAACGACCACATAACCAATTTTCAACAGTTCTCGAAGATCTTTGTTGAGCAGTACATCGTGAATAAGGCACCGCCCAGGGTGTCTTATGATCTGTTTGATATAAGGCAGTACCAGGGAGAGTCCCTCAGAGACTACCTGAATCGCTTTGGGGCGCAGATGGTCAGATCGCCGGCCAAGGATGAAGAAATGCTGGTCTATGCCTTCAAGAAGGGCGTGCAGCCAGGACCATACTGCGAGGCCTTGATCAGGGCTCACCCAGCGACGTTTGCTGAAGTCAGGCGACTTGCGGTGGCTCACATCGCCGACGAGAGTGAAGTCGCCGAGAAGAGAGGCAGCGTGGCTCCCGCCAGGCCACGCGCCCAGACCAGGATCCAGCCGCAGAGGGTGCTGGAAACAGCGGCGGCGGCCAGGAAAGACCAAAGGATTCGCCATCCTTACGATAGGAGAAACAAGGGAAGAAGCCAAGCACGCTAGCAACCAGCACGCCGGGAATACAATCGCCCGCCTAAGCACAAGTTTGTCATGGGACTGGCGAATCTGATCGCCATTCCTAACATATTTGCTAGGTTGAAAGCGCCTGAGAAGGTGGGCGACAAGGTGCTGGGGTCAAAGCCGGATGCCTGGTGTGAGTTCCACCAATGTTTTGGCCACACTTTGGACTCGTGTCTGTCCTTGGGATATCAGCTCGACGATCTGGTTAAGAGCGGATTCCTAAATGACTATCTGCTGGACAGAAGGACGGGGGGAGCGTCGAGTTCCCAGCCAGCAGGTGGAGAAGCCCAGCAACACGAGATGCCTATCCACTGGGAGATCCACACCATTGCAGGGGGCTTCTCAGGTGGTGGATGCACCGCATCGCAGAGGAAGAAGTACGTGCGATCGGTGATGACAGTGGATATGTTTGAAGATCACTCGCCGGAAGTGGACATTACGTTCACCAAGCAGGATCTTCGGGACGTTGTGCCTCATGACAACGATCCCATAGTCATTTCGTTGGTTACGGCGGGAAGGAAGGTCCACAGAGTCCTGGTGGACCAAGGGAGCTCGGCAGACGTGATGTTCTGGCCGACTTTCACGCAGCTGGAGTTGCCCCTTGACCAGCTAAGGCCCTACGGAGGGTGCCTATATGGGTTCGCTGGCGACCAGGTGGAGGTCAGGGGGTACATTGAGCTGAAAACCACGTTTACAGATGAGGTTGGGTCGAGGACAGAGAAAATCAAGTACCTCATCGTAAACGCCCCTTCAGCGTATAACATCCTGTTGGGAAGGCCCACGCTTAACAGGATAGGAGCCATTCCGTCGACTCGGCACATGAAGGTAAAGTTGCCGTCCATGGAAGGGGTGGTGATCACGATCAAGTCTGATCAGAAAGAAGCGAAAAGGTGCTATGAGAATAGCCTGAAAAACAAAGGTCAGTGAGTTATGTAACAACCACCCCACCTCCCGGTGTGAAGCCCAGATCGACGGTAACAGAGGAGGCCGCCGGAAGAGATGTGGAGATGGTAGACGCTGAGCTAGGGGAGAGGAATGCTGGCCTGGAGGAGGAAAAGGCGCGGAATCGCCCTGAGGAAGCAAGGGAGCAGGGAATCGCCAGGGCGGTGATCGCCAGAGAATCCAGGCCTAAACCTGTCGAGCAGTGGCTCGAAAAGGAGATCGGAGGAAAAATCTTCAAGCTGGGAAGATCTCTGGAGGTCGAGCTCCAGGACCAGATCGCCAAGGTGATTGAGCGGCATCTGGACGCGTTTGCATGGTCCGCTTCGGACATGCCCGGGATTGATCCCGACTTCTTGTGCCATCATCTGGCGATGGACAATTTGGTGAGACCGGTGCGACAAAGGAGAAGAAAGTTCAACGAGGAGAGGAGGCAGGCGATCAGGGACGAAACACAGAAACTCCTCGCTGCAGGCCACATCAGGGAAGTCCAGTACCCTGAATGGTTGGCAAATGTCGTGCTGGTGAAGAAGAGTAACGGGAAATGGCGCATGTGCGTCGATTTCACCGACCTGAACAAAGCTTGCCCAAAGGATTCGTATCCTTTACCAAGCATTGATGCCCTGGTCGATAGTGCTGCAGGGTGCAAGTTGCTGAGTTTCCTGGATGCCTTCTCGGGATACAATCAGATCAAGATGCATCCCATGGATGAAGAGAAGACAGCCTTCATGACAGAGAGATCGTGCTATTGCTATAAGGTGATGCCGTTTGGGCTGAAGAACGCGGGGGCCACGTACCAGAGGCTGATGGATCGAGTGCTTGCACCAATGCTGGGAAGGAACGTGCAAGCGTACGTCGATGACATGGTCGTGACCTCGCCGGAAAAAAGCAAGCACGTTGCAGACTTGGAAGAGTTGTTCACGACGATCGCCAAGTTCAGATTGAAGCTGAATCCGGAGAAATGCATTTTCGGCGTGGAGGCTGGAAAGTTTCTGGGTTTCCTCTTGACTGAAAGAGGAATAGAAGCCAACCCAGACAAGTGTGCCGCCATCTTGGCGATGAGGAGCCCAGCTACGGTGAAAGAAGTCCAACAGCTAATAGGTCGGATGGCAGCCCTATCTCGCTTCGTGTCAGCTAGCGGAGAAAAGGGGCATCCCTATTTTCAGTGTCTGAGGCGCAATAATAAGTTCGTTTGGACGAAAGAGTGCGAGGAAGCTTTCGTCAAACTGAAGGAGTATCTGGCGAGCCCGCCGGTTCTGTGCAAACCTCTGGTGGGAATCCCTCTCAGGTTGTATTTTGCTGTAACTGAGAGGGCGGTGAGTGCGGTGCTCGCCCAGGATCAAGATCAGGCTCAGAAGCCTATTTATTTTGTGAGCAAGGTGTTGCAGGGCCCAGAAACGAGATATCAGGCCCTGGAGAAGGCTGTCCTGGCTGTGGTATTTTCGGCGAGGAGGTTGCGCCACTACTTCCACAGTTTCACAATACTGGTGATGACTGACCTGCCCATCCAGAAGGTCTTGAAGAAACCTGACGTTGCAGGAAGGATGGTGAAGTGGGCCGTAGAGTTGTCAGAGTTTGATATCAAATATGAGCCCCGAGGCCCGATCAAGGGGCAAATCTTTGCAGATTTCGTGGTTGAGCTCTCATCAGAGGCGACGCGGGTTGAAGGGGACGATTTCCGTTGGGTACTTTCAGTGGATGGATCGTCGAACCAGCAGGGCAGCGGTGCTGGAGTCATATTGGAGGGACCCAACGGCGTGCTGATCGAACAATCGTTGAGATTTGCCTTCAAAGCAGAGTACGAGGCGCTGATCGCCGGAATTTTGCTGGCCAAGGAGATGGGAGCTAGGGTGCTGATGGCTAAGAGTGACTCGCTGCTGGTCACGGGGCAAGTAACAGGCGAGTTCCAGGCTAAGGATCCACAAATGGTGGCTTACTTGGCGTATGTGCAGGAATTGAAGAGTTCCTTTGCCTCCTTTGAAGTAGTACATGTGCCCAGAGAGCAGATTGCCCGAGCTGACTTGCTTGCTAAGCTCGCCAGCTCAGGCAAGGGGGGTAGGCAGAGGACGGTGATTCAAGAAACTCTGAAGACGCCAAGAGCATTTGTGGCAGATCACCTGGTTCTTCAGATAAGCAAGTCGACGGAGAAAGCAGCGAGAAGCCATAAGTCCTTGACGCAAGAAACTCTGAGATCGCCGAGAATTAGAGCATGTCGAGGAGAGAAGGTGAATGTGATGCAGGTCTGCGCCACCCATGAGCCAGACACTTGGATAACACAGTACAAACGGTGCCTGGCAGATGGCCTCCTCCCGCTGGATCCGACAGAAGCTAGGAAGGTAAAGAAAAATTCCAGCAAGTACACATTGATTGATGGCGATCTGTACAGGTTTGGGTTCACTCACCCACTCCTGGAATGCGTACACGGCGAGAAGTGCACGAGAATCATGGCAGAGCTCCACGAAGGTATATGTGGAAGCCACGTCGGGGGTCGAGCTCTGGCCGCGAGGACTCTCCGTGCAGGCTACTACTGGCCATCGATGAGAGAAGATTGCAAGAAGTATGCCCAGTGTTGCAAACAATGCCAACAGCACGCCGATTGGCACAAGGCACCTCCCGAGGAGCTGAAGTCGATCTATAGCCCTTGGCCGTTTCATACTTGGGGAATCGACATCCTGGGACCTTTCCCGCTGGCGATCAGGCAGATGAAGTACTTGGTGGTGGCGATTGAGTATTTCACCAAGTGGATTGAAGCAGAACCAGTGGCCCAGATCACCGCACACAAGATCGAAGGTTTCGTGTGGAAGAACATCGTGTGCCGGTTTGGAGTGCCTAAACGCCTGGTGTCAGATAATGGGACGCAGTTTGCAAGCCACCTGTTGAAGAAGCTTTGCGATGGGGTGGAATTCAACAAGTGTTTGCGTTCGTCGAGCACCCTCAGACAAATGGCCAGGTGGAGTCAGCTAATCGGGTGTTGTTGAGAGGTTTGAAGAGAAGGCTTGAGAAAGCCAAGGGAAGTTGGGCAGAGGAGGTGCCCCGTATAGTCTGGGCGTACCACACCACCGAGCAGTCAGGAACCCATGAGACCCCGTTCAGCTTGGTCTATGGGTGTGATGCCATGATTCCGGTGGAGATCCAGGAGAGCTCGCCGAGATTCCAGAACTTCGTAGAGGAAGACTCGAATGAAGAGAGAAGGCTGAACCTGGATCTACTGGATGAGGTCAAGGTAGAGGCGCCAGTAAAAGTCCTCCGTGTTTCTGGGGGCGAGAAGATGTAACCCCTGGGGCAATGTAGAGGCAAGATAAAGACCTCCTCGCCGTCGAGCGAGCGCAGGCGAGAAAGGGAAAAGGTCCTCAGTGCATCCAGGGGGGAGGAGATGTACACCCTGGGCAAGTTGAGGCACCAGATAAAGTCCTTCTCGCCGATGAGCGAGTTCAGGCGAGATAAAGTCCTTCTCGCCGATGAGCGAGTTCAGGCGAGTTAAAGACCTTCTCGCTTACATGCGAGCTTAGGCAAGATAAAATCCTTCTCGTCTCGAACGAGTTCAGGTATGGTGCAGAGGGTGGAAGAAGTTTGGAAGGTGGCTAAGGTAGGTTCGAAGAGAACGCCTAGTTAACCGGTCTTTTGTTCTGAAGCTCAGGGGGGCAAAGAAGGATCCCAAAAGGCGTTTCTACCCCCAGATAGAGAAACAATTGCCAAAGCATGAGGCCAGAAAGAAGCTGATATTACCAAGAGTTCTTGGCGATCGGGAAGAGTTCAAACAGCGGCGAGAAGGTTGAAAGACCTGTTTGATAAGGCAGGTCGAGTGGGACGGTGTTTTAAGCCAGTAACTGAGTTACAGTTCGTTGCTTGAGGGATATTCTTACGATAAGGTTAGTTGCCTTAAGAGTTCAAGTTGGTTAAAGTGATTATTGCTTAAGTTTGAAGTGGTTCGAAGCAGTTAAGTCAAAAGTCGTGTTTGCAAAATCATCAAGTTAAATTCGATAAAGTTAAACATGCAAAGAAGGTTAAAGCGCTTAAAGAAGTCAGGAGAGGGAATACCCAAACTTTGTCATTAAGATAAGTGTCTGTTAAAGGCATATATACACGAGTTTTTTACAGAATAGTACAAGGGAAAACACGAAAGTAGTAGATGAAGAAGAGTTGATTAGTCTTCAGCAGGAACGACTTTTCCATCTACTACTTCATTGTTCAGCGACACCATGCTGAGATCCAGTTCGGGGAATAGGCAAGCAAATTGTTCCCGCGCAGCTTCGAATCCAGCAGCCAGAATCTGAGCAGAGTTTAGCTTAAGTTCTTCGATTTGCCCCTGAAGTTCCTCAATCCGCTTCTTGAGATCTTCAGTTTGCTCTTTCAGCTCTTTATTCTGTTGCTCCAGCTCTTCAACCTGTTTTTTAAGTTGTTCGTTGGTCTCTTGAGCCTGGAGGAGGTCTTCAGTAACCTTCTTGGATTCCGATTGTGCTTGGGTCAACTCAGCAGCCACCTTTCCCTTCTCTTTGTTGGCCTCGACGAGATCAGCCATGGCGTCGTCCCTCGCCTTTTCAACTTGCCCAAGTAGTTTCTCTCGGTCGATCGACCTCTGCTCCAGTTTTTGCACTTTAGCGGCGTCAGCTTTCATGAGAGCTTCCAGGTCGACCGCCCTGGCGCGAAGAGGCACAATCTTGCTCTCCAACTCGACCTTCTCTTGGGCAAGTTGATGCACTTTGTGGCGAAGTTCAGTGGCCTCCTTGCGCGCCAGCCTGAGCTCGGTATTCATTGCATCCTCCACTCAGGAGTGTTCGATTTCTGCAAGCGTCAGGCTGAAAGACAACTTCTCCACCTCGACCCTCATGGTGCTGTTTTCGGTTTTGAGGTTGAAGAGGTCGTCTTGGAGCCTCCTGGTTGAGCCTTCCACAGCCCTGGTTATGATCGCCGGGATGTCCTCTGCTATGGTTTTCAGCTTGGCAGTTAGAGGCTCCCACATCCTTGTGACCTCAAGGGGGAGGTTTGCGGCTTGGAGAGGCACCAGGTGGGCTTGTTGTGGGTTCTCGCCGCCACCTTCCTTAGCAGGTTCTTCAGCAGTTGCTTCCTGGCGTGGCGACGGAATCGGGGATTCGGTGATCAGAATCGGAGAGGTATGAGCAACCTCATCCCCGATTGGAGCATCTTCTGCAGCTGAAGCGTTTGAAGGGGGACCCCCTCCAGCTGACACATATGGTGTAGAGGCGCTTGGGGGGTCCTCTAGGAAGTTTGGCTCTTGGGCCTCAGCTGCAGGTGGCGCAGTGGTCGGTGGAACCGCTTGGACTGGAGAGGCAGGAGCCTGTGGGGGTGGCGATGATGGAGGAGGAGCAGGCGTTGACGGAGGTGTTGAGGTTGGAAGAGGGGGTGGAGCAGGCGGTGAGGAAGGTGCCACCCTTTTCCTCTTTGAGATCAAACCGTCCTCGGTGGCCTCATCATCTTCTTCCTCTTCCTCACGGATCACCTGAGGAGCTTTCCTTTTAGGTCGCTTGAGGACCATCTTCTTGCGTTGGGTGGGTTCCTTGGGTGGTGATCGCCCTTGGACGATGGCAGTCTCCACCACCGAGTTGGGCACCGTTTGGGAACCTGTCGCCAACCCGTGGTTTCGGGCGAGCGCCTTCAGTTCAGCAAGCATGCTTTTGCCCAACATGTTGTCTGCATGGAACGAAATGCATGGGTTAACTCAAGGGAAAAAATGAGTGCATAAGGTAATAAACAGCAAAGCAGGTGGTATGTGCAGGAAAGGTAAAACCAAAGTCTTGTGCATAACGCACAAGACGCCCAGAAACAGCTAAGCAAGAAGCAGTATCAAAACAAGAGTTTAATGTCCTGACCTATTCGAATTTCTAGCTGATCTTCGTAGAATTCGAAGCATATCAAGGTGGTGGTGAGGAAAGTTATGTTGGCGTCCGCCACCTTTTTCCAGAAAAGACAGAGGTCTCTGTCCAATGCTCCCATGCTGTCAGGACTTCTGGGCCTCCTAAAGCAGCTCTTGGACTCCTTCTTCCCCTTTTCCACCCAGTACAAGGGGAAGCCATCGAGAAGGGAGGCGTCCTTGTCGTTTGCACGCACTTGGACGAACTTCCCCTTCCAGTCCTTGTAAGATTGCTGGAAGATGGCAAAGATGGACCTCCCAGCAATTGCGTTCAAGCTGACCCACAGGCGGTCTCCTGGGTGCTTGGCTTCGAAGAGGAATAAGAACACGTCCACCGATGCGGGCAACCCCAGGTGGTCGCACATTACTTGAAAAGCTCGAACAAACGCCCAGCTGTTGGGGTGAAGCTGGGCGGCAGCAATGTTGAGCTCGGTAAGAAGTTCCCTCTCGAATCGGGTGAAAGGGAACCTGAGCTTGACCTTCTTGAATAAAGTCGTATAGACAAAGCAGAAGGGCCCGTCAGCGCTTACTTTGTCATCAGCACACACGGGCAGATCGGCGGGGCAAGGCAGCACCATCATCTTCTCGTCGTGCTCCTTGTGAAACGATTGATAGATCTCGTCCCCCTTAGTCAGCCGCAAAACTGCTCCCGCAGTGTTCACAGAGGATATCTCCCTCAGAAGGGTCGAGTTGGCCCAGGGATACAAAGTTTTGAAGTCTGGCAGGGGAACGGGGGTTCCTCCAGCGTTAGGTGGAGTCGCCTGGGCCAGGACAGGTTGGGAAGACGCAGGCCTCTCAGCCTGCGAGGATGAAGCGCCACGAACTTGTGTTGGGTCGTGTGCTCGTGAAGGAAGGTTTCGTGCTGAAGGAGGAGGGTTCGGGGTAATCTTTGTGCGAGTCATGACAGCAGCTGCAAAGGAAGAAGAAAGGAAAAATGATCAGGGGGGTTACAGAGGCTGACTCGATCATAGAAGGAAGGTGAAAAACGAACGAATGTAGGTTCGTTGCGACGATTGACGAAGCCCTAAGTTACGCAGAAGGAGAAATGGAAAAACAACCCACAGCGTATGCACCAGGCAGTTACAGGATGATGCGAATCGGTTAAAATGCAAGGAAAACCAGCAGATGAAGGAAAGTAGGTACCTTTTGGAGATCAGGAAGACGATGGAGGAAGATGGTGATCTAGAGCGTTGGAGAGCGTTGAGAGTTTTCGCAGAAGGAAGTTAGAGCGTTTGCAAGCACGAAGAAAGTGATGGAACAGTGTGAAGAGAAAATGGGTTTAAGAGTTTTTTCGAAATGGGTTTAGGAAGCGCAAACGACAAATGAAGAGAGCCGTTGATGAAGCCACGTGTCGAGCGATGAGTGAGGGGTTTGGTGGAGCGTCAGAGCAGCAGAAGGTACAACCGCTTGGAATTCTGCGTCAGTGCCACGTAGATCGGTGTTGACGTAGGCTCTTTCAGTCTTTTCGCTAGACAAGTCTTCGCTTAAGACTGGGGGGCTTGTGTACCGCCCTGGTGGTCGGGAGTGATGACGTGGCATCCTACTACAGTATAGGCGTGTTGGCAAGGCGCCAGGTTGGCAGAAGGGAAGGAAGTCGGGGGGCTCGTGTAGTCGCCAGTTGTTATATTGGCGTGTTCCGATCTCCAGCTTACCAGAATCGGCGATCCCCAGGTTAGAGATGAAGTCGCCAGATGTAGATTCAGGCGACCTGATCATTGGAGATCGCCAGAGCAAGCACATCGCCAAAGATGAAGGAGAAGCAGATTATGAAGGCGGCCGGTGAGACCACAGGGAAGGTGTATGAAGGCCCCTAACTCGCCAGTTCCAGTAGAGATCGCACTCCCAAGTTAGCTATGCACTGGGCAGTACCATGCATAAGTAACTTAGCCAAAATAAGAGTAGAAGCAGCGCCAAGTCAAGGAGGCTCCAGATGATGGCACGTGTACGACTGGATGCGAGCCACGTGTCCAGGTCTGTAACTGCCAGGAGAGAGAAAACAGCCAGGTATATAAGAGTTCTTAACAAACTTTCTGAGGGACACACGTTCAGTTCATACTCTTTACGCTTGCGAGTGATAGAGCTGACTGTGAGAGAGGATTTGCACAGTTCTTGTTTTCTTAGTATTTGGTGATACTGTCACTGACTTGAGCGTTGGAGTGCGATCGGCCGCAGCGGCGCCGCTCTGTTTCTTTGCAGGTTCTTGAGGTGGATCACGAAGAGGAACGGAGGTTCGAAGCGGTGCGCAAGTCAATCCTTTGACGAGGCAGTTTCCAGCGTTCTGGTCAACAGGCAGGATCAGAGATGATGAGTCATGTAGCTGAAGTGATGGAATCTAGAAGAACATGAGGCACTGAGTCATCTAATCAGGTTCTTTGAAGGAAAAGATTAACATTGGAGCTGAATCAATGTTATGTACCAGTCCATGTCTCTCAATAAGTCAAAAGAGGCTTCTTGGTCACAAACAAATGACTCATTGAAGAAACTTCATAAAGGATAAGACCTTCCTTTTCTCTATCTTTAATTCTCTTTTTCAAATTCATGCTTAAATATGTCTTGTTAAATGTTCAATTACATCTACATTGAATCTTATCTACTCTTTCTTAATAATTCAAAATATGTTTTACTGCTGCAGAAAAATAACCGATTGTTTCCTCGAAACAACCGATTGTTTCCTCGAAACAACCGATTGTTTCCTCTCTGACAACACTATGAAAGAATGGATTTCATTCTTTTTTAAATTTTGTCTGTTGCAGATCTCATTTATGAAAGAATCCTGAGTCAATAAAACTATGTTGAAAGCCTGATCATGTTCTGGAGGAATTTACAACATGTCATAAAGGAATATATTCCAAAATCTTGAAAATTTAAGAGCCTTTATGACTAGTCAAAGAACATATGTGATGACCATGTGATTTTCTGCTTTTTCTGACGTTTTCTGTGCAGGTCTTGGTCAAGTCTTTTCTTGTATGCAGTATGGTTCAGTTTTTCTTTAAATTCTGGTGCAACTGTTCTCTCTCACAAGAATAATCAATTGAGCCATCTCTTGCTCTCCTTGTGTGAGTCTTTTTTGCCTCTTTTTCTGCTATCATGGAATCCACTCCTCCTACATCAAAGAGGATCAAAACAAGAACAGTGAGGTCTGGAGGGAGATTGGAGGGCTGGTTTTCAGGAGACAATGAGCTCATTGAAAGGTATCGCTTTGAAACTTGCACAAAGGTGATCAACAACCCCAAAGTTGTTTCCTTTGATTGGCTGAAAAGCCAAAAGCTAAACAATGTGAGGAAGCTTCTCAAGGACCAGCTGCTGAGAAGGTTCATGGAGATGAAGGGAAACATATACCCTGATTTGATTCGGGTATTATACACCAATCTCAAGTTTGAAGGAAACAATCTTGTTTCTCATGTGAAGGGTGTTGACATGGAGATCACTCATGATGTGTGGACTGATGTAGCTGGCCTGAAATATGCTGGTCTAAGGATCAACAAGGGAAATCTTGGAGTAGTGGAGGATTTTAACAAAGTCCAATACTACAAGAGTTGCTTGAAGAATCAACAAGCCCAAGTGAGAACTTGTTCGGTTGGAGGCTTAAAGCTAGATGAAAGGGTGCTTGCTCTTATTGTAACTTGGATTCTTACTCCAAGGTGGAGCAACCATTCTGATGTGATTCCAATAGCACACTATGAATGATTCTTGACATTCTTAGGAATCATCTTGAGTTGGTTATGAGATAGGCACTTTATCATAGAATTGGATCAAGGTTCTATGAACAAGAACTCACCAAAACTAGTGCCAAAACACAAACTCATATGGAAGTTCCAATTATAGTCAAATTGAACCGACTAAAATGAAAGAAAAAGCAATTGCACCGAACACATTGACATAGAACTGAAATGAACCGATAGTGCTGGAAATGTAAAAGCACCGAACCAAAACACAAAACAAAGAAGAACAACTTGCTGAAAAAGAAATAGCCGAACCAAAAAGACAAGAACACAAGCTAAGACATGAATAACAAAAGAGAAGGAAGGAAGGAGAAAAGAAAGCTCATGAAGATGGAGGAATGGTTGGATGATCACGCCACTAGGAGGATGGAGACTCCATGATAAGTGTGCAAGCCGCCACTTGAGGTAACCATTGAACCATCAAGATAAGACTAGTGATGAAGGCACAAAGCTCTGCAATGCTCTCTCAAAAATTGAGTATAGTTTCTCTAATTAAAATTCAAATCTGCATTGTACAAGCTAAGCACCTTTATTTATAGCCTAGAGGTGCTGAAAAATAGGTGGGAAATTTCAATAAAACTCATTTGAAATTCCCACAAAAAACAAGTCACATGGGAGATGTGACCTTTTTCTACTATGACACCTCCTAAAAACTACACCTACACCACTCTCCTAAGTCACATGGACAATGTGACTTTATTTTACATTTTCACACTCCTTTATTTAATAACCACACCTCCTAAAACTATACAAGATTATTTCAAAGCTTGGCCTTGCCCCTCATGGGATGGACTTGGGCTCTTTGGGCTTTGGCCTTCTTGGGCTTGGCCTTGGGCTTTGGACTTGGGCCTCATCTTTATTTTATGTCTTCTTTTTAATTTTGAGAAGACTAGAAGGAAGAGCTTCAAATGTGAGGGTGGATGTCCTCTTCCTCCATTAATAAAAGCCTCCTTTATTTGATTCTCATCACATTCTGTCTTAACAGAAGAAGACCTTGTATACATCTACTGCATCATGAAGAAGATCAAGATCAACTGGATCCATATCATTAAAGAACACATGCAAAAATCCATGAGGTTAAGTGATTACCACTATCCCTATGCTGTTTTAATATCTAAATTCTAGCTCTATTTTGAAGTGAATCTTGAAGATGAGACCTCTGAGTTGGTTAAGTCAACACAAGAAATGAACAATGGCTCTCTAAGCAATATGGGATTCACCAAAATAAATGGAAAATGGGTGAGCAAAGATGGTGATCATGGTGGTTCATCAAGTGCTGCAGCTGCTGATTTTGATGAAGAAGATCAAGCTGCTGACATGGATATTAACCATGAAGAACAGCCTGCAACAAATTTTGGTGCTGGAACCAATGCTGGAGATCAAGGAGATAAAATGCCATCCATGTCTTCTTTTGAAAAATACATGGTGAATAGGCTTGATGGCTTTGCCGGGAATCAAAGAAATCTCCATGATTTGTGTGTGAGCAACTTCCAGAGTATAGACAACAGATTCAACAGCATGGATACTCGATTTATGACCTTGGATGAACATATTGAAGCTATTCAGAATCAGATCTTTGAACTCTAGTATGGCAAGGATGATTAAAGAAAAAACAACCGGTTGATTTCTCAAAACAATCGATTGTTTTTGGCCCTGTATCAGTTTAAGTGCTTTTGTTTTAAATTTCTGTATTATCTGGAACAATTGCCTTTTTATCTCTTCTTATTGTCTATTTGTGAAGACAAATAGGGGGAGATTTTATGCTGTGTTGTCTTTTATTGTCTTTTATTTTCTGCAAACTCTATGTTGTGTTTAAGTGAGTTTTATTTCTGCTGGTTTTTCTACTGATAGACTGGTTTTTAATACTACTGATATGTTGTTTTTGTTCTTCTGTTCTAACCTTCTATCAAAGATATTGTGCTTTGCTTAAACTTTGTTTTGCAGGAACTGCTTCAGATTCAATCAATTCCAACACAAGCAACTACGAATTTGTCTTCATCAAATAGGGGGAGATTGTTGAATCAAGTGTATTCAAGCTTTGAAGAATCCAAATCCTTTGAGTTTGATGGAAGGTTGGATGTGCTTGTTGTTGCTGAGGTGTTTTAGAATAGGATCTGGGGTAGATTATCTGTGTAAATCCACTCTTGATTGAATCCAAAGCTTAAGTATTCTCAAACCTTTTGAATAGAAAGTGTTTTCAAACTAAGTGAAAAACAACCTGTTGTTTTGTCGAAACAACCGATTGTTTTACTCTTAGGTGTTTTGAGAAAGGTTGAAAACTATTTTTTGATGGTTGACTTGCTGTCAAACCAAAACAACCGATTGATTCACACATTCAACCGATTGTTTGTTTTCAAACCATAACAGAAAACTGTTTTGAGTTTTGACTAAGCTTTAAATGATTTTATAACTGAATGCGCTCATGTTTTAAATGCTTTGACCAATCTTTGAAAGCTCTAAAGAGTTTGTTCAGCTTTTGTAACAAACAATAACTGAGATTTAATCATAGAAAAACAAATTTGAGTTTTTAACTGATTTTGCTTTTCAAGAGTTAAAGATTGCTTTGAGATTGCTTTGATCAAGAGAGAGTGGAATAGGATTTTCATTTGTATTGATTTCAGATCATTCTGTAACAAGTGTAATCCTTCTGTACTTTGTGTAAACTCTGGTGTGATAGGACAAGAAGTGTTGTGTGCTCTTGAGGTTGTCAAGATGAACATTCTTGGTGGTGTATGTGCTGAGCCAAAGGAAGTGCGTGTCTTGAGGGGATCAAGGTCACTTCTTTTGTGGTGTGTGTAAGTAATCTAGGTTTGGTTACTTAGTGGATTCCCCAGTGGTTTCTGGGAAGACTGGATGTAGTTCTTGGTTTAAGAGTGAACCAGTATAAATTGTGTGTGCAATCTCTCTCTCCTTTAAACTCTTTAATTTCAGTTTTTATATTTTAATTGGTATAAACAACCGATTATTTTTCTGGTGTTGTGCTAAATTGCTTTGTGTTTTTGGCAAACTGAGTTCTGAATCAAGTTTTCTCAAAGGAATTTCATTCTAGACTAAAAAGTTTGCGAAAACCCTCTTTAAACCATTCACCCCCCCCCCCCCTCTAGTTTAAAGCCATACATTCTAACACACATAACACCTCATCTTTATTAACAATCAATTCTCCCTCTTCACTAAACCATTGTAATTTTCAGGGCTTTGTAGGAGAGATGGTGGGTAATCTAAGTTTCTCTACCATTCTAATACTTGTCACATCAGCACAACTACCCTCATCAACTATTGTACCGACCAGGTCATCAGGCGTGATGACGTGTCTTGCACGTGCTCGGGTGGGCCGTGCTCAATGGAACGCGTAGGCTAGAAAAGATGAATGGTTCAGAAGTGGGCATAGTCGCCGATCGCTGAATTGGCGTTCTCCGATCTCTAGTGTGCGTAACCGGCGGTCACCAGAGTTACGTCGCAATCGCCGTTTGAGAGCGCTAGGAGAACGGATGATCAGAGATCGTCGTTCAGAAGTGGGCATAGTCGCCGATCGCTGAATTGGCGTTCTCCGGTCTCTAGTGTGCGTAACCGGCGGTCACCAGAGTTACGTCGCAGTCGCCGTATGAGAGCGCTAGGAGAACGGATGATCAGAGATCGCCCGGGAATGCTAGGAGATCGGGTGGTTTACACACCGCCACAAGGAGCACATCGCCGGATCTCCCAGCAAACTTAGTTAAAGCTGTTGAAGGCTCCGAAGGGTAATTTCAAGCGTGTAAGTTCAGTAAGACGATTGTGGCACCAGCATGGGGCATGAAGGTCGAGTGGGCTGGGGGGAACACCTTGCTCATCAGCGACAGGATTCCTAGAGTGGACATTTGTTGGTGGCAAGGTTTCCCCAGCTAGAACATGCATGGCGTAGCAGTAAGGAGGGTGCCGTTCGCGATGAGCGATATCACAGAGATGATGCACTTTGTTGCATCCGATACTCGCCTTGACGGGTGGTGTTTCACAGCGCATTATGTGCTAGGTTGCTCCTTGAGTTGAGGACTTAGCTGTGCGGCTGGTTACTACACAAGAATGACGTTCAAGTTGCCCCAATCCAGATGACGACACGTGTAGGGTTGTATGTCACCAGTTACTCCAACCTAGATGATGACACGTGTAGGGTTGGGAGCAATGGAGAAATGACGCTCAAGTTGCCTTAGCTCAGATGACGACACGTGTAGGGCTGGGCGCTACCTGTTATCCCAGCCCAGATGGCGACACGTGCAGGGCTGGATGCGAGCCACGCGTCTAAAAGCATAACGGCCTGGAGAGAGAAGAAACCTAGCTATAAAGGTAACCTTGACAGAATCTGCAGAGGTACGTTTTTTATTACGGCTGATACTGCTAGGGTTTTGTGCCTACAGTACGGTCCTACAGAGCATATTCTCTCTTAGTTTTTGGGTGTTCTTGCCACTGACTTGAGCGTCGGAGCGCCACCGGCCGCAGAGGCGCCACTGTGTGTTTTTCAGGTTCTCAGAGAGGATATCTGTGGAGTGGACTTGGAGGGCACGTGGTGTCAAGCTGGTGAGGAAGATCGTGACGAGGCAACGCTCTCGCGCTAAGTCAACCGGCAGGATCATCTGGCGCCCATCGTGGGGCCGTATAAAAGGTGATTCCCAACCATAGTTTGTGTTGGTGGTGCTTTGAGTGTTTTCTGTTCGACTGCTCGCTATCGCAATCGACTCCTGGAGTTTTCACCGTTTGTTTGGAGTTCTTTGAGCTGCTGGGTTTGCTGAGGAAGGATGAGGACAACATGCTCCAGTTCAGTTGTGCCATCAACAGACGAAGATGTTGTGTCCATGACGCAAGTGATGGACATGATGAGGACGCTGCAGGAGAACGTGGCTGCATCGCGTTCTGAGCAGGAAAGGATGCACGAGGCGCTGGTGGCCTCGCAAGCAAGGAACGAAGAGCTCAACAGGATCAACGAGGAGCTGCGCAAAGCTCTTCAGGAGCGGGAGGAGCGTGCGGCAGGGGACAGATCTGCACCCCCATCCCCACCAAGCAGCTTTCCTATGCCATTTTCCCAAGAGAATATGGACTCGGTGGTCCCGGCTAACATTGTGGCAGTGAAAGCGTCTTTCACTGGGGTGGAGGACCCTGAAGCCCATCTCACGGCGTTTCATACTCAGATGATGCTCTCAGGGGGCTCAGACGCGGTGTATTGTAAGGTGTTCATGAGCACTTTGAGCAGAACGGCGTTGGACTGGTTCGTCAGTATACCCACTGGCCACATTACCACGTTCCAACAGTTTTCCAAGATGTTTGTTGAGCAGTACATAGTGAACAAGGCGCCACCTTTGGTGTCTTACGACTTGTTTGATATAAGGCAGTACCAAGGGGAGTCCTTGAAGGATTTCCTGAACAGATTCGGGGCTCGGATAGTTCGTTTGCCAGGAAAGGACGAAGAGATGTTCGTGCACGCCTTCAAAAAGGGCGTGTTGCCTGGGCCTTTTAGTGAGTCGCTCATCAGGAGCCACCCCGCCACGTTCGCCGAAATTCGGCGACGTGCTGTGGCTCAAATCGCCGCCGAGAGCGAGGCCACCGAGAAGAAAGGAAATGTGGCCCCAGCTAAACCACGCACCCAAGCAAGGGTGCAGCCTCAGAGGGTAATGGAGGCGGCGGCGGGAAAGAGGGATCAAAGGACGCGCCATCCTTACGACCCTAAGAAAAATAAGAGCAAGGGACCAGGGCGCCCCAGGGAGAGTAATCGCCCCCCGAGGTATGAGATTGTGATGGGTTTGGCTGATTTGATCGCCATCCCAAACATAGCTGCCAGGCTCAAAGTGCCTGAGAAAACGGTGGAGAAGATTTTGGGGCCAAAGCCAGACGCTGGGACACCAGCTCGCCGAGCTGGTCAAATGTGATTTCCTAAAGGATTACTTGCTAGAGAAGCAAGCGGACCAAGCATCAGGGTCTCAACCAGCAAGCAGCGGAGGGCAACAGCACGAGGTGCCTATTCACGGCGAGATCCACACCATAGCTGGCGGATTCTCCGGCGGGGGGTGCACAGCGTCGCAACGAAAGAGGTACGCGAGGTCGATAATGTTAGTGGAAGTCTTTGAGGATCACTCGCCCGACGTGGACATCACGTTCACCAAGGGGGACCTCAGGGACGTGGTGCCTCACGACAACGACCCTATTGTGATCTCGCTTGTCACGGCGGGAAGGACCATCCACCGGGTGCTGGTCGACCAAGGAAGCTCAGCAGATGTGATGTTTTGGCCAACTTTTGAGAAGTTACAACTGTCCCCTGATCAACTAAGACCATATAGGGGCTGCTTGTACGGTTTTGCCGGTGACCAAGTGGAGGTGAGGGGGTATATCGAGCTGAGGACGACTTTCACTGACGGCATGGCCTCACGAACGGAGAAGATCAGGTATCTTGTTGTAAACGCCACGTCAGCGTACAACATACTGCTGGGAAGGCCAACGCTCAACAGAACAGGAGCTGTGCCTTCGACAAGGCACATGAAGGTCAAGCTGTCGTCTATGGAGGGTATGATCATCACTATTTGCTCCGACCAGAAGGAGGCGAAGAAGTGTTACGAAAACAGCCTCAAGAACAAGAGGTCTGTGTGCCACGTAACCACAACGCCTCCCCCTGGCGTGGAGCCGGAGCGCGAACCCCGACGAGTTTCGGATGCGGCGTTAGAGGTGGTCGCCGAGGGCGATGTGCTGATGGGGAATGTAGAGGCGAGGTCGGAGAGAAACTGCTCGGAAACCGCCAGAGAAACCGGTATCGCGAGGGCGCTGATCGCCAGCGAGAGAAAACCTCAGCTAGTAGAGGAATGGCTCGAGAAGGAGATCAGCGGTAAGGTGTTTAAGTTGGGAAGAACCCTGGATAGCAAGACGCAAGACCAGATCGCCGAGGTAATAAGTAGACACTTGGATGCGTTTGCGTGGGCTGCTTCGATATGCCGGGGATCGACCCCGATTTCTTGTGCCATCGTTTGGCAATGGACCCCCAAGTCAAGCCCATTCGCCAAAGAAGAAGAAAATTCAATGAGGAGAAGAGACAGACGATCAGAGAAGAGACGCAGAAACTACTTGCAGCGGGCCACATCAGGGAAATCCAATATCCAGAATGGCTCGCTAACGTTGTCCTGGTCAAGAAGAGCAGCGGAAAATGGCGGATGTGCGTTGACTTTACAGACCTGAACAAGGCCTGCCCGAAGGACTCTTACCCTTTGCCAAGCATAGACGCCCTAGTAGATAGTGCATCAGGGTGCAAGCTGCTCAGTTTTCTGGATGCCTTCTCGGGGTACAACCAAATCAAAATGCACCCCATGGACGAAGAGAAGACCGCCTTCATGACGGAAAGGTCATGTTATTGCTACAAGGTAATGCCCTTCGGGTTGAAGAATGCAGGGGCCACATACCAAAGGCTGATGGACAAAGTGCTCGTGCCCATGCTCGAAAGGAATGTGCAGGCATACGTGGACGACATGGTCGTGACGTCCCAGGAGAAAGACAAGCACGTCACAGACTTGGAAGAGTTGTTCATCACAATAGCCAGGTACAAGCTAAAACTGAATCCTGAAAAGTGCGTTTTTGGTGTAGAAGCAGGGAAATTTCTGGGGTTTCTCCTGTTAGAGAGGGGAATTGAGGCTAACCCCGAGAAGTGCGCCGCCATTTTGGCAATGAGGAGCCCCGCCAATGTGAAGGAGGTGCAGCAACTCACGGGGCGGATGGCCGCCCTGTCTCGATTCGTATCGGCAAGCGGAGAGAAGGGCCACCCATACTTCCAATGTTTGAAGAGGAACAACATATTTGTTTGGACAAAGGAGTGTGAGGAGGCCATTCGTAAAGCTCAAGGAATATTTGGCGAGCCCTCCAGTTCTGTGCAAGCCCCAAGACATAACACCCCTCAGGCTGTACTTTGCCATAAATGAGAGGGCGATCAGCGCAGTGCTAGTGCAGGATCAGGACCAGATCCAAAGGCCTATATATTTCGTTAGCAAGGTGTTGCAAGGCCCGGAGGTAAGGTACCAGGCCCTAGAAAAGGCAGCATTGGCGGTTGTGTTCTCGGCGAGGAGATTGCGCCATTACTTCCAGAGCTTCACGGTACTGGTGATGACTGATCTGCCAATCCAGAAGGTTTTGAAGAAGCTCGATGTGGCTTGAAGGATGGTGAAGTGGGCGGTCGAGCTTTCGGAGTTCGACATCAAGTATGAACCCCGGGGATCGATCAAAGGGCAAGTCTTCGCCGATTTCGTGGTCGAGTTGTCCTCCGAGGTGGCACAGAACGCCGAGGGTGACTTTCGCTGGGTACTCTCTGTTGATGGGTCGTCCAACCAGCTGGGCAGCGGGGCTGGGGTCATTTTGGAAGGGTCCAACAGAGTGTTGATAGAGCAGTCATTGAGGTTCGCTTTCAAAGCAAGCAACAACCAAGCAGAGTATGAGGCTTTGATCGCTGGAATCCTGCTGGCTAAGGAAATGGGAGCGAGAGTGCTGATGGCCAAGAGCGACTCGCTGTTGGTCACAGGACAAGTAACTGGCGAGTTCCAAGCCAAGGACCCGCAGATGGCAGCCTACTTGGAGTACGTGCAAGAGCTAAGAAGATCTTTCGCTTCATTTGAAGTGGTGCACGTGCCAAGAGAACAGAACGCCCGAGCTGACTTGCTAGCCAAGCTCGCCAGTTCGGGCAAGGGGGGCAGGCAGAGGACTGTCATTCAAGAAACTTTGAAAGCGCCTCGAGCATTCGTGGCAGACCACTAAGTTCTCCACGTTTGTAGATCAATGGGAAGACCGGCAAGAAGTCATAGATCCCTAACGCAGGAAACTCTGAGGGCGCCGAGGGTCAGAGCGCGCCCAGCGGAAGGGGCAAGATCGATGCAGGTTTGCGCTGTCCACGAGCCAGACACGTGGATAACGCCTTACCAACGTTATTTAGCGGATGGTGTGCTTCCAGTTGACTCAACTGAGGCCAGAAAAATAAAGAGCTCCAACAAGTTTACCCTTATTAACGGCGAGCTGTACAGGTTTGGATTCACACACCCTCTTCTTGTATGTATACACGGAGAGAAGTGCACGAGGATTATGGTTGAGCTCCATGAGGGAATTTGTGGGAGCCACATTGGAGGTCGATCGCTGGCGACAAGGACTATCCGTGCAGGCTATTACTGGCCCACGATGAGAGAAGATTGCAAGATATACGCCCAACGTTGCAAGCAATGCCAGCAGCACGCCGATTGGCACAAGGCACCCCCAAGAAGAGCTGAAGTCGATTTACAGCCCCTGGCCGTTTCATACTTGGGGAATTGACATTCTGGGACCCATCCCATTGGTGATCAGGCAGATGAAGTACTTGGTAGTGGTGATCGAATACTTCACCAAGTGGATCGAAGCGGAGCCAGTGGCCCAGATCACCGCACACAAGATCGAGAGCTTCGTATGGAAGAACATAGTGTGCCGGTTTGGTGTGCCTAAACGCCTGGTGTCAGACAATGGGACTCAGTTTGCAAGTCACCTCTTGAAAAAGCTGTGCGAAGAGGTGGGGATACAACAGGTGTTTGCATCCGTCGAGCACCCACAGACGAATGGCCAAGTGGAGTCTGCCAATCGGGTGTTGCTGAGAGGTTTAAAGAGAAGATTAGAGAAAGCTAAGGGATCGTGGGCTGAAGAGGTACCCCGCATAGTTTGGGCATACCATACCACTGAGCAGTCAGGAACCCACGAGACCCCCTTTAGTTTGGTTTATGGATGTGATGCGATGATTCCAGTCGAAATCCAGGAAAGCTCGCCGAGATTCCAGAACTTTGTGGCGGAAGACTCGAACGAAGAAAGAAGAATGAATCTGGATTTGTTGGATGAGGTCAGGGAGGAGGCGAGAGTGAAGGCCGAAGCAGTAAAGAGAAGAGTTGAGCGAAGGTACAACTCTAAGGTAACGTCAAGGCAGTTTAGAAGCGGCGATCTGGTGATGAGGAAGGCCCATCAGTATGAGATGCAGAACAAGTTATCGCCTAAGTGGACGGGACCGTTCAGAATAACCGATGTGCTCGGGAATGGCGCCTACCGCTTGGAGACGTTAGAAGGAGGGGCGATTCCTCGCACTTGGAACGCCACACATCTCAATTCGTATTACAGTTAAAGCTTTGTAAGTAAAGACGAATATGAAGAGATTTGAATAGTTTCTGTTAAAACAATTTCAAGGGGGCACTCTTTTTTCCCTAAGGAGGGTTTTTAATGAGGCCACCCAATAAAGAAGAGTTTTTCAAAGTTTAAAGCTTCTATGTTTGCATGCTTATGGCTTTGAGTGTTTTAGAAAAAAGGCCTTATTACTCGTATGTGATCTAGGGCAACAGTAAAGTCATATTGCATGCTTCAATGACTAAAAGTTTTAAAGCCCCCATCGTTTTTCGGCGATCGGTGGAAATAGCATAATGTTTTAAGACCTCATCGCCACCTGGTGATCGGAGGCAAACGAGTATAAGTTTCAAGTCCTCATCGCTGCTTGGCGATTGGAGGCACAAGTTAAGTTTTAAGTTCTCATCGCCACCTAGCGATCGGAGGCGCAAGTACAAAGTTTTTAAGTCCTTGTCACCACCTAGCAATCAGAGGTGAAAGTTAAGTTTTAAGTCCTACTCGCCAAGAACGAGTTTAGGCGAGAACAGATCAGAAGTCCTACTCGCCAAGAACGAGTTTAGGCGAGAACAGATCATAAGTCCTACTCGCCAAGAACGAGTTTAGGCGAGAACAGATTAAGAAGTCCTACTCGCCAAGAATGAGTATAGGCGAGAGTTCAGAGCAAGATGACAGGTATGTCCAGTATGAGTTAAAACCCGGGCGCCTAGTCCTTGGGCAGGGGTTAAGGGATTCCTTCGGGACGCCCCCTCCTCAGGTATGAATGGCTAGCCCCGGTACCAGATAACAGTTAAAATTCGGGCACCTAGTCCTTGAGCAGGGGTTAAGGGATTCCTTCGGGACGCCCCCTCCTCAAGTATGAATGGCTAGCCCCGGTACGAGATGAGATTAAAAGTCCTCAGTGCATCCAGGGGAAAGGTAGCCCTGGGCAAGTTGAGGCACCAGAGAAAGTCCTCCTCACCCTCGAGTGAGTTCAGGCGAGAAGAGATTAAAAAGACCTCCTCGCCTCGAGCGAGTGTAGGCGAGAAAAGATTAAAAAGACCTCCTCGCCTCGAGCGAGTGTAGGCGAGAAAAGATTAAAAAGACCTACTCGCCGTGAGCGAGAATAGGCGAGAAGAGATTAAAAGCCCTCCTCGCCTAGAGCGGGTGCAGGCCAGAACAGATACAAGACCTCTTTGCGAGAGCAAATTGAGGCGATATTGCAAGTTCCTCAGTGCATGCAGGGGGAGAAGAGAAGGATCTGAAAGGCAGCTCTACCCCCCGATGAGGGAACAATGGTCAAGATCAAGTTGTTTCAGATTAAAGGCTCAGGGAAGGCAGAGGGGGATCCGTTGAAGGCAGCTCTCCTCCCAGAATGAGCAAAGTTGATAGCTCAAGATACGAGGCAGCTCCGCAGAGGACGCCTTGGCAGTCAAAAAGAAAAATAGCATCAGAGGAAGCCCATGGCTTCGTGTTTGAAGCTCGAAAGAATAAGTACATGGCGAGAACTAAGTTAGCAGAGTTTGAGGCGATGACATAGAAGTGAGCATATTACTCGGCAGGTCAGGCGAGCTACATTTCAGATACTAAGATTGACCCACGCCTACTGCCTACAAGAGTTAGTCAGTTATATCAGATGATTACGCAACAGATAAAGGCGAATCCATGCGTACATTGAAGGAGAAAATGGAGTAGTAAACTTCTCAGTCTTTCTGCTGAAAACAAGTTATCAGCTCAAGACTGGGGGGCTTGTGTACCGACCAGGTCATCAGGCGTGATGACGTGTCTTGCACGTGCTCGGGTGGGGCGTGCTCAATGGAACGCGTAGGCTAGAAAAGATGAATGGTTCAGAAGTGGGCATAGTCGTCGATCGCTGAATTGGCGTTCTCCGATCTCTAGTGTGCGTAACCGGCGGTCACCAGAGTTACGTCGCAATCGCCGTTTGAGAGCGCTAGGAGAACGGATGATCAGAGATCGTCGTTCAGAAGTGGGCATAGTCGCCGATCGCTGAATTGGCGTTCTCCGGTCTCTAGTGTGCGTAACCGGCGGTCACCAGAGTTACGTCGCAGTGGCCGTATGAGAGCGCTAGGATAACGGATGATCAGAGATCGCCCGGGAATGCTAGGAGATCGGGTGGTTTACACGCTGCCACAAGGAGCACATCGCCGGATCTCCCAGCAAACTTAGTTAAAGTTGTTGAAGGCTCCGAAGGGTAATTTCAAGCGTGTAAGTTCAGTAAGACGATTGTGGCACCAGCATGGGGCATGAAGGTCGAGTGGGCTGGGGGGGACACCTTGCTCATCAGCGACAGGATTCCCAGAGTGGACATTTGTTGGTGGCAAGGTTTCCCCAGCTAGAACATGCATGGCGTAGCAGTAAGGAGGGTGCCGTTCGCAATGAGCGATATCACAGAGATGATGCACTTTGTTGCATCCGATACTCGCCTTGACGGGTGGTGTTTCACAGCGCATTATGTGCTAGGTTGCTCCTTGAGTTGAGGACTTAGCTGTGCGGCTGGTTACTACACAAAAATGACGTTCAAGTTGCCCCAATCCAGATGACGACACGTGTAGGGTTGTATGTCACCAGTTACTCCAACCTAGATGATGACACGTGTAGGGTTGGGAGCAATGGAGAAATGACGCTCAAGTTGCCTTAGCTCAGATGACGACACGTGTAGGGCTGGGCGCTACCTGCTATCCCAGCCCAGATGGCGACACGTGCAGGGCTGGATGCGAGCCACGCGTCCAAAAGCATAACGGCCTGGAGAGAGAAGAAACCTAGCTATAAAGGTAACCTTGATAGAATCTGCAGAGGTACGTTTTTTATTACGGCTGATACTGCTAGGGTTGTGTGCCTACAGTACGGTCCTACAGAGCATATTCTCTCTTAGTTTTTGGGTGTTCTTGTCACTGACTTGAGCGTCGGAGCGCCACCGGCCGCAGAGGCGCCACTGTGTGTTTTTCAGGTTCTCAGAGAGGCTATCTGTGGAGCCGACTTGGAGGGCACGTGGTGTCAAGCTGGTGAGGAAGATCGTGACGAAGCAACGCTCTCGCGCTAAGTCAACCGGCAGGATCAACTATCAAGGAACATAGATTGTCATTGATAAGGCACCAAGTATGGAAAATATTTTCACTTTGACTTTCATCAAATGGTTTTTGAAGTTGCCCCAACATGCGCCTTACCACTAACAAATCACCTTCATATGGTATTTCACACTCTTCTTCACTTGGGTATTTTGAAGAGGAAGGAGAGCTAGACCTAGAGGATTGGGAACTATGGCACTTACTACAACCCCCCATTTTACCATCATGGTTCTCTTTGTAGGACAATTGGCTGTGTGCCCAAAACCTAGACATTTGAAACATTGTCTACTTAAGGTTTTGGTGGGTGGTTTAGGTATAGAAGTAGAAAGGTGATCTTTAGAAAATCTATTTTGTGAGGTGGTTTCCTTTGAGAAAATTGGAAGGAAAAGTTTTGGTTTGAAATTTGGTTTTTTCCTTTCAAGAAGATTTATAGAAGCCATCATTATGAGTATTTTTAAAAGAAGTTTTCTTTAAAACTTGTGATTCCACCTTGATGGCTAGGTGAATTTTTTTTCCAATAAAGTATACTCATAAAATTCTACAATATATTGTATTTATTGCCATAAAACACTCATAAACCTAACAATCTTTAACTCTTCACTTTTATGCATATTAATTTTAGTAAAAGTAGTTTCTAATTCCTTAAAATATTCATCTACTGTCCTAGATCCTTGATGAAGTCGTTGGAGCTTCAACAAGAGTCCCTTCCTATAACGAGGAGGAACAAACCGCACACGCATGCAAACTTTAAATCATTCCAAAACTATTTTTGACTTGGTTGACTAACTGTCAAAACCAATTGAACTGGTTAAAACGACATTTCAACCGGTTGATTATCACATTTCTTAACAGCTTTTCCAAAACCTGTTAAATCTATTTTCAATTGAATTAAAACTGATTTGGCTCATGATTTGCATACTTTGGATGTGATGAGCAGGGACATACTAAAGCTAAATATCCAAACAAAGAAAAGAAGAACTTCAAGAAACATGAGAAGAAAGGAAAATCAAGAAAAGCTTGCAATGATGACTCATCAAACTCCTCTTCAAGTAAAGATGAAAAAGCCAATGATGACTAAAAAGGAAGATGATTCAAGTAGTGAAAACTATGGATGGCAGAGCGGGGCGGGCCATGCGGGCCGGCCCGCTGGTAAAAAACGCGGGGCGGACTGACCTTTTCAACCCGCTAACCCGCATTAGCCCGCCCCACATTAACCCGCAACCCGCGCGGGCCCACAGCAGGGCGGGCTAAACCGCTAACCCGCAAGAAAAAAAAAATTGGCACTTAGCAGCAACAAGGCAAGGTAATTAGGTTTTCACAAAATTTCAAAGAAAGAAACACAACACAATCGCGTCAATAATGTTTTTGAATTAATGTTTATGTTTAATGTTTTGGAATTAGGTATTTTTAATCTTTTGGAAGTGGAAGAATAGTGATATTTGATATTTATCTTAATGTTTAATGTTTTGATGTTTGACTATGTTTGAAAAGGAAGAAAAAGAATTTAGGTTTGATAGTAACAAATATATAGGTTTAATTTGATAAGTTCTTAAGAACAAAATGTAAAAAAATATATATATATTTAATTTAACAAAAAAGAAAAAAAAACGCGGGCTGGCCCGCAAACCCGCGGGCTGGCCCGCAAACCCGCGGGCCAGCTCTTATGCGGGGCGGGTTGAGAATTCTTGCCCGCAATAACTTTGCGGGGCGGGCCAACCCAACCCGCATTTTTGCGGGCCTAACGCGGGGCGGGCCAATGCGGGGCGGGCTGGCCCGCTTTGCCACCCCTAGTGAAAACAGTGTAAGTTGTTGTACCTCTTTAAATGCTGAAAACTATAGTCAATTGCTTCAAGCTTTTAAAGAAACTCATGAAGAAGCTAATCGATTGGCTCTCTTGAACAACTGTTTGAAAGGAATGAACAACTGGCTTGAAAACAGAGTCAAGACACTGGAAGAAGAATTGGAAAATTGAAAAATTGATTTTGAAAATCTTGAAATGGTTTACAAAAACTCTTCTTGCAAGTGAGACTCTCCTGTTTGTGAAAATTGTGAATCTCTAGAAAAGAAGGTTCACTACCTTGTGAAAACTGTGGATAAGCTTTCAAAGGGTAAATCCAACTTTGAGAATGTCTTGTCATCTCAAAATTGTGTGTTTGGAAAAGCAGGATTGGGTTTTAATGCACAGAACAAGTTTTCAAACTCTTTTTCAAAAGTGCCAGAAAAACAATCGATTGAAAGATCGAAAAACATGTAACCGGTTGTTACATGTTTTTATTGCATGAAGAGAGGCCACTCGGTTAGGTTCTGTAAAATTAGGAAATATTCTGTTCCTAAAGGTATTATGAGATGGATTCCCAAAAGTTATGAAGTTCCCAGTGATGAATGTAAATCAAAAGGACCCACATTTGTAAGGGGACCAAATCTTTGCACTTGAATTTGCCTTTTGTAGGGAAAATTGATGGAAAGCATGCAACTGTGGTACCTGAACAGTGGCTAATCCAAACATATGATTGGAGATAAATCTAAGTTTGTGAACATCATCTTCAAACAAGAAGGGCATGTAACATATGCAGACAACAACAAAGGAAGGATTCTTGGAAGAGGCTCTATAGGAGACAAGAGTATCTTGCTATTTCATGATGTCTTGTATGTGGAAGGACTAAAACACAACCTGCTTAGCATTAGCCAACTGTGTGACAAGGGTTATCAAGTCATCTTCAAGCCAAACTCTTGTGAAATTTGCCTTCCCAATTCAAAAGAGGTAATGTTGATTGGTAAAAGAATCAATCTTGAATAGAGTACTAATAAGGCCAATCTTGAAGAAAACTCCTTATTTACTCTTCAATGGAAGGAAGCCAAACATTAGTCACCTAAAAGTGTTTGGATGGAACTGTTTTATTCTGAATAATGGGAAAGAAAATTTGGGAAAGTTTGATGAAAAAGCGGACAATGGCATTTTCATTGGCTATTCCTCAAATAGTCATGCTTATAGAGTCTACAACAAGAGGCTCATGATTGTAGAAGAATCTGTTCATGTGGTGTTTGATGAAGTTGATCACAAAGATTTGAAACCCTCAAAGAACAGCACTGAAGAGGATGAACAAAACATCATTATGCAGAAGCTGGATTGTTGTCCAGAAAAACAACTGATTGATTCATCGAAATAATCGGTTGAAATTCTACAGCAGGATGAGTTGCCTAAAGAATGGAGAATTCCAAGGGATATGTCAGTGGAAAACATTATTGGGCAAATAAAGGAGGGTGTTTCTACACGTAGTTCTATCTCAAATTTCTGCTGGCACACTGCTTTTCTCTCTCAAGTTGAACCAAAATCAATTGAAAAAGCTCTTAAAGATGAGAAATGGGTGGATGTAATTCATGAAGAGCTGAATCAGTTTGCTATGAATGATGTGTGGTTTCTTGTTCCCAAGTCAGATGAGATGAACATCATTGGATCTAAATGGGTCTTCAGAAATAAGTTAGATGAGGCTGGTGTGATTACTAGAAATAAGGCAAGGCTAGTTGCCAAAGGTTACAATCAAGAAAAAGGAATTGATTATGGTGAAACCTTTGCTCCTGTTACAAGATTAGAAGCTGTAAGGTTGTTGTTGACCTTTGCTTGTATGAGTTGATTCAAACTATTTCAAATGGATGTGAAAAGTGATTTTCTCAATGGAATTATCAATGAAGAAGTCTATGTTGAGCAACCACCGGGCTTTGAAGATCATCAACATCCCAATCATGTTTTTAAGTTGAAAAAGGCACTGTATGGGCTTAAGCAAGCTCCAAGGCAGTGGTATGAGAGGCTTAGTAACTTTCTTTTATCTCATGGCTATGAGAGAGGGATGATTGACAAAGCTCTCTTCATCAAGAAAGCAAATTCTGAAATTATTTTAATCCAAATCTATGTTGATAACATCATTTTTGGTGCTAGCAAAGATAGTTTATGTGAGGAATTTGTAGCTGCCATGCAAGGTGAGTTTGAAATTTCCATGATGGGAGAGCTTTCATTCTTTCTTGGAATTCAGGTCAAGCAATCCAAAGATGGAATTTTCCTATGTCAATCAAAGTATTGCAAAGAAATTCTCAAGAAATTTGAAATGGAAAGTTGCAAAGAAGCTAGCACACCTATGCCTTCAAGCTGCTACATGGATGCTGATATTGCTGGAAAAGGTGTAGATCAAACAAAATATAGAGGTTTAATTGGTTCTTTACTCTATCTCACAGCAAGTAGACCGGATATCATGTTTGTCGTGTGTCTTTGTGCAAGGTATCAAGCAAATCCTAAGGAATCTCATCTCAAGGCTGCAAAAAGAATCCTCAAATATCTCAAAGGAACAACCAATGTTGGTCTATGATATCCTTCTTACTCTCCTATACACTTAATTGGATATTCAAATTCTAATTTTGAAGGGTGTAAGCTGGACCGAAAAAGCACAAGTGGCACTTGTCATCTTCCTGGATCAAGTCTCATTTCTTGACATAGTAAGAGACAAGCTTGTGTAGCTCTTTCCACTGCAGAAGCTGAATACATTGTTGCTGGGAGTTACTGTGCACAAATTCTTTGGCTTAAACAGCAGCTGGCAGATTCTGGTTTGGAGATCAGCAAAGTTCCTCTGCTTTGTGACAATACAAGTGCTATAAATCTCACCAAAAATCAGATTCACCACTCAAGAACAAAGCACATTGAGATTCATCATCACTTCATAAGAGATCATGTGAACAATGGAAATTGTGAGATGAAATTCATTGAAACAAAACTGCAACTTGCTGATATATTCACAAAACCTTTGCCAAAAGACAAGTTTTTCTTTTTAAGAAATGAGTTAGACATTCTTGACTCTTAAAATCTCTCTTAAACTGTTTTCTCTGCCTAAAGTCTATTTGTGAAGACAAATAGGGGGAGAATATGGTTCATGTGTTGTCCTACAAGCTGTTATAACCTGCTGTAATTCTGTTTTTAATTTTTGCTGCATTCTGGTTTGGTGTCGAGTTGATGTTTGATATGTTTTAGATGAGATTTTTGGTTGGTTTTTCTACTGTTATGATTGTGTAGAGAACTGGTTTATGTGCCATCATAACCTACTATGAGAGTTGCTCTGCATTGCATAGCTTTGTTGTTTTGCAGGTGCTGTTTCAGATTCAATCAAGATCAACACAAGCAACCAGGGATTTGTCTTCATCAAATAGGGGGAGATTGTTGATCAAGAGTGATCTTTGAAGAATCCAAATCCAAGGTTTTTGATGAAAGGCTGGTGTTGCTGTTGTGTTTGGGTGGGATATGGGTAGAATAGAATGTGATCCACTCCTTTGTTGAATCTTAAATTGATGTATTTAAAACCTTTTTGAAATCAAGTGTTTTTCCGACTAAGTGAAAAACAACCTTTATTTTGTCGAATCAAGAGGTTGTTTTGCTCTTAAGAGTTTTGAAAAGGTTCAAAACTGTTTTGGATTCAAAGAAAGAATTTTGTTAAACCTTAAAAAGTTTTCAAAAACTCCTCTTAAACAATTCACCCCCTCTCGTTTAAGGCCATATATTCTAACAGAGTGTTCTTGGGTTATCAAGATCACCTCTTTGTGGCTTTGAGTGTGTGTAATTTATGATTGATTGCTAGTGGAAAACCCAGTGGTTGTTTTGGGGACTGGATGTAGCTCAGAGGTTGAGTGAACCAGTATAAATTGATGGTGTAATCTTTCTCTCTCTCTCCCACTCATTATAAACTGTTGATTTGATTTTGTTGTTTCTGCTACCATAAACAACCGGTTAAAACGAAGTTTCAACTGATTGATTTTCTGGAAACAGTTTCAATTACTTTGTTTGTGTGGCTTCCTTGATTACTCTTTCTATGATTGTTGATAAAACTTCATTCTTATCCAATCTTTGCAAAAAATCTTTTTGTCTAAAAATTCACCCCCCCCCCCTTTGTTTAGGTCATTAATTCTAACAATTGGCATGAAGAGGTAGGTTCTTGAAAGTTATTCAAGTTCTGTTTTGTTTAAAAAATATGCTTTAATGGTTGATAAACTACCTTTTGCGGAAGGTGCTTCTATAAACAAACCACCACTGTTTTGTGGTGTGAATTACCACTTTTGGAAAGTTAGGATGAAGATTTGTATGCACTCCACAGATAAAGTAATTTGGGAAGTAATTGAAAATGGTCCTTTTATTCCTCAAGTTAAAAAAGATGATGTATTTGTTGATAAGCCTTCATCTGAATTGACTGATGCTGATAGCAAGAAAGCAAAGTTCGATTGGATTGCTAAAATTATTATAACATCTGCTTTAAGTTTTGATGAGTTTTTCAGGGTATCACAATGCAGTTCAGCAAAAGAAATGTGGGACATCCTAGAGGTCACACATGAGGGAACTAATGATGTAAAGAGGGCAAGAAAGCATGCTCTCATTCAAGAATATGAATTATTCAAAATGCAGAAAGGGGAGACAATCTCTAATGTGCGGAAACGGTTTTCCCACATTGTGAACCACTTCATGAGTCTTAGAAAAAGCTTTGACAAAGAGGAGCTGAACATAAAGATCTTGAAGTCTCTTGATATGTCTTGATAGCCAAAGGTCATTGCCATCTCTGAATCAAAGGATCTAACATCCATGACAACAACTTCATTGTTTGGTAAGCTAAGGGAGCATGAGCTTCAGATGAATTGGTTGGTTGTCCAAGAAAGTGAGGATAAACACAACAAAGGAATTTCTCTGAAAGCTGTTAAACAGAAAAGGCAACAAGACTCCAGTGACAGTGATGAAGACACAATGAGCCCGCTATCAAGAAAGTTCAGCAAATTCTTAAAAAAGAAAAATAGTAAAGGCCAATCTTCAAAAAGGTACAGTTCTAAGAAACTGAATGACTTTAATTCTAACAAATATACTTTTTATGCTTGTGGTGAAAAGGGACACATCAAGTCTGAGTGCCCTAACAATGAGAGTAAGGAGAAGGTTGATTTCAAAGGAGAAAGGAGAGGAAAAACCAAGAAAGCATACATAGCTTAGGATGACAATGAGATATCCTCCTCCAGCTCCTCAGAAGATGAAGAAGAAAATTTATACTTAAAGGTATCAACATCAAGCAGTGTAAGCTCATCTTCATCAGTCAAAGGTAATAACTACTACCAACTACTTGAAGCATTCAATTAAACACATGAAGAAGCTAATAGATTGGGTCTTTCAAACAACCGGTTGAAAGGATTGAACAACTGGCTTGAAAAAAGAGTTAAAACACTGAAAGAAGAGTTGGAAAAATCTAAACTTGATTTTGAAAATTTGGATTTGATTTACAAAAATACTGCTTGCATGTGTGACTCTAATTTTTGTGAAAACTTTGAATCTCTTGAAAAGAAGGTTCACCACCTTGTGAAAACTGTGGATAGGCTTACAATTGGAAAATCAAACTTTGAGAATGTTCTTGCATCTCAAAATTGTGTCTTTGGAAAAGCAGGCTTAGGATTTTATCCACAGAGCAAAAAGAATGGGATTTCAAAACCTTTTTCAACAGTGCCAAAAAATCAACCGATTAAAGAACAAAACAATCGGTTGTTACATGGTTTTACTGTATGAAGAGAGGTCATTCTATTAGATTCTGTATAATTCATAAATTTCTTGTCCCTAAAGGTATCTTTAAATGGATTCCAAGAAATATTGATGGTTCTAAAGATAAGTCTAACATGAAAGGACCCAAATTGTTTAAGGGATCAAATCTTGTGATTTGATAAGTTTTCTTTTACAGAACCTTGTTTCCACATGAAGGATCTGTATAATCAAGATCTCATGGTTGCAAATAAGCAAGGTAATGCCTTAGTTTTGAAATTTTGTATTGCTTCAAATGTGTTCTATAACTTGAAGAATAACTTTTTGTTCTTCTTATACTTGAACATTCAATTTTAAATCCAAATTTGTATTTTTTTTTACTCTTTTGTAGTTCTGGATTATTTTGTTTTGTATTCCTTCTGTTTCAAAACAAAAATTATGTGCTTTAATCTAAATCCTTGTATGTTCTAATCTGTTAAAAGAATTTTTGTTTCAGAAATTCAATCGATTATTTCTACGAAACAACCGATTGTTTCAACCCTGTCAGCACTGGTCAAATCTGTTTTAAATCTCTGTGCTTTGATTTGCTTTTCTGTTCAAACCCAGTGACGTTTGTGGTAAAAAACGCATTAATTACAACTTCAAATACGAATTCTCTCTACAATAACTGCTCTTCATGGAATATATTCTTCTAAACATTGGAAATTAAAACTTCTCTTAAGTTTGGTCAAATTAGCATGTGTTTTTTGTGCTTTCTGTTAGGATTGACAAACAAATTTATTATTCTGATTTGATTCCTTTTTCAGTTTTGAATTTAACCCACTAAAAGCCAAGACTTTGACTGACTATTCTGATTAAAAATGTAAGGTTATTTGTTTCAATTATTCACAAGAAACAACCTGTTTGTTTTCCTTCTCTCTGCACCAAATCTGTTCTACATTTTGCCCTCATTCTCTCTAACTAAACCATGGCATCAACACCTCCCTCATCTAAGAGGATGAAGACAAGGGCAGTAAGGAGTGGTGGAAAGTTGGTTTTCAGGAGAATCTAAATTAATAGAGAAGTTCCTACATGAAACAAGTTGGAAAATTGTGAACACTCCAAAGCTTGTTTCCTTCACCTGGATGAAACAACAGAACCTTATTGTGGTGAAGAGTCTTTTGAAGGAGCAAAGGCTGAAGAGATTCCTTGAGATGTCTGGAAATATCTATCCAGATTTGGTGAAGGTATTTTACACAAACCTGCAATTCAATGGTGACATTCTCATTTCTCATGTGAAAGGGGTAGACATTGAAATCACCAATGAAGTATGGACTACTATAACTAGGCTAAAATTTTGTGGATTAAGAATCAACAAAGGCAATCTTGGAGTGATAGAAGAGTTCAACAAAATGCAATTCTACAAGAATTGTCTCAAAAATCCCCTCTCAAAGGTAAGAAACTTCTGTTGGAGGGTTGAAGCTTGATGAAAGGCTCATTGCCTTCATAGTTTCCTGGATTGTCACACCAAGGGGGAGCAATCATTCTACTCTCTCAGAAGAGGATTTGCTTTTAATCTATTGCATCATGAAAAAGGTTAAGCTTAACTGGATCCACATCTTCAAAGACCATATGCAAAAGGCTATAAGGTTAAGTGATTTCCACTATCCCTATGCCATTTTGATTTCTAAAATTCTACATTATTTTGAAGTAGATGTAGAAGAAGAACTGGCTGAGATTGTAAAGCCTTCAAGTGAAATCAATAGTGGTTCCCTAAGAAAAATGGGGTTCACCAAGATTAATGGAAGGTGGGTAAGCAAGGATGGAGATCAAGCTGGCCCAAGTGGAACTCATACTGAAGAAAAGACTGAAGTTGCAGCAAACACAGAATGACCTCCTGCTGGAACTCATGAAGCTGATTCAAGTACTGACCACATGGGTGATAGGATAACTTCAATGTCTCCTTTTGAAAGGCTCATGGTAAGTAGGATGGATAGCTTTGTGGAGAATCAAAGAAATCTTCATGAGCTGTGTGAATCAAGTTTTCAGCATATGGATTCAAGGTTCCAGACCTTGGATGAAAAAATTGAGGGGATTCAGAACCAACTGCTTGATCTGCAATATGGAAGGGATGACTGAAGCAAGTTTGAGGCTTTCATCTAAATTTCTGGTTTACTTTTCTAAACAATTTATTTTCTTTATTCTATTTTTAATCCTTCTTTCATTCTATTTGTGAAGACAAATAGGGGGAGAAGTGAGCTTTGGGTTGTAATGTTCCTATATTTGCATCTGTTTTGCTTTGAACATTTGATTGAACAATGCTTTAACTGGTTTTTAACTTGTTATAAACTCTTATTCGTATTTTAACCGGTTATTCCTGCGAAATAACCAATTGTTTTTCTGATGCTGCACCTATGCATGTTTGACTGGTTTCTCACATTGATTTGACTAATGTTCCTTTTGGAAATCACCTACTGGAAACTAGTTTGTGGTGCCTAATTAATCTAGAATAGATTATCCTGTATTTCTATTTTTGTTTGTGAATGCAGGTTAAGCAAGATTCTAACAGAACATTCCAAAAAAGCATCTCAGGGATTTGTCTTCATCAAATAAGGGGAGATTGTAGAACATGGAAGCTTTGATGAACCAAATATGTGATGAAGGCTTGATGCTTTACTGCTTTGATGGAAGCTTACTTCTGGGATGTTTAGAATTCTTGTAAAGATCATTCTTAATCCTATGCACAAGTTGAATCAATCTGTTTTAAAAGAGAAAAATGGTTTTCTAAGCAAAGAGAAAAACAACCGGTTGAATTCACGATATAATCGGTTGTTTTACACTTAGCTTATTTGAAGGTTTTCAAAACTGTTTTTGACTTGGTTGACTAACTGTCAAAACCAATTCAATCGGTTAAAACGACATTTCAACCGATTGATTGTCACATTTTTAACAGCTTTCCAAAAACCTGCTAAATCTATTTTCAGCTGAATTAAACTGATTTGACTCATGATTAACTGCCTAAAACGGCTAGATTTAAGAGCTACAAATATGGTTTCTCTTTGTAATCAAATATATATATATATATAGAAAGTGAGATTAAAAACATTTTTGAGAAGAGATTTGATTCAAGTTTTGCAAGATTGCCTAAAGGTTGTGCATTGGTTCAAGAACTGATCTTAGGAGCTTTGTGCTTCCTGAAATAGCAGGTGTAATTTGTTCCTTTTTTATTCTTGTAATTGTTACTTTATATACTTGTAAAGTTTGTAAACCTATAAGGTCAGAGGGTGTTCTGACTGTGGTTGTGTGAAAGGCAAAGAGGGTGAGTGTTCTTGGGTTATCAAGATCACCTCTTTGTGGCTTTGAGTGTGTGTAAACTGTGATTGATTGCTAGTGAAAAATCTAGTGGTTGTTTTGGGGACTGGATGTAGCTCAGAGGTTGAGTGAACCAATATAAATTGATGGTGTAATCTCTCTCTCACTCACTCATTATAAACTGTTTGATTTGATTTTGTTGTTTCTGCTGCCATAAACAACCGGTTAAAACGAAGTTTCAACCGATTGATTTTCTTCAAACAGTTTCAATTACTTTGTTTGTTTGGCTTCCTTGATTACTCTTTCTGTGATTGTTGATAAAACTTCATTCTTATCCAATCTTTGCGAAAATATTTTGTCTAACAATTCACCCCCCCCCCTCTTGTTTAGGTCATTAATTCTAACACATTACAAGTTGATGTCACCATTGCATGCCATAGTTCTCAAAATCTAGGAAAGTTAACTTAAAACATTCGTCCTTATTTACATTGTATACATAGATTTGTTCTACCTTAGCTTCCCATCCTCGATACAAATTTGGTTCACTATCCCCATTAAAACTAGGTAACTTTACAAAAGGAATTGTCTTCTTGTGTTTTGATAATCGTGGCGCCTATCTTCATAATTGTGCCCTCTCTATTCTTCATCATCTTCCTCTTGAGTTCCATAATGCCTTTGATACCTTGTGGCTTTTCTAGGCTCCCATCTACTTTGTCGGGTTTTCCTCTCTTGTGATTCTTCTAGCATTTTAAGCCTCTCCATCATTTGTTGCATATCCTCCTCTATTTGAACCAAGCTTCTCTTGGTTTCTTCCAACTCCACCATTAAGTTTTGTTGAACAAGGCTTTGATGTCTCCAAATCTCTATGGATTGCTTGAAGATTGGATGTAGCTTGTGTGTGTGTTATGAGTGGTTTGAATTGTAAATCAACTCTTAGTTAGGATTCAAAGTAGGTTTAAATCCAATCCTTTTGAAAAAGAGTGTTTTACAAAGAAGTGAAAAAACAACCAGTTGTTTTATCGTTTCAATCGGTTGTTTGACACTTAGTGTTTTTGAAACAGGTTTGACAAAGCTTTAATTGGTTGACTTTGCTATCAAGCCAATTCAATCGATTGTTTCGACAATTCAACCAATTGTTTTTTGAAAAACTCTTAACATAATCTGTTAAGTTTAATAAATCTGTTTTAATTGATTCAAAACTGTTTTGTCTCATTCATTAAATGCTTTTAACTACCTTTTGGAGTTCATATAGGTTGTTTAACGCTCCTAGTAAAAATGAATATGAGATTAATCTTTTGAAAACAGTTTCCTCCAAGATTTACATCAAGCTTTGTTTGAACTTGCTAAGAGTGGAATAGGACTGTTGTGTAATCTTTTGTGATTCAATTTGTATCAGGTGTGATCTTTCCTTATTCTCTCTTGATCTGTATTTTTTAAAGAATTATGTTTCACAAAGTCATAAGGTGTTCTGATTTGTGGTGTGTTGTAGTTCCAAAGGAAGTATGTGTTCTTGAGGGGTTCAAGATCACTTCTTTGGTTTGTGTGTGTGATTGTAATTTGTGGTTGATTACATAGTGGAATACCTAGTGGTTTCTGGAGATTGGATGTAGCTCTTGGTGTAAGAGTGAACCAGTATAAATCTGTTTGTGTGATTCTCTCTTTCCCTAATCTCAATTATATTTGTTGTAAGTTGTTTTTATAAACGGCTAATAACTGGTTGATTTTCTCGAAATCAGCTAAAACAGTTTTGTAACTTGAGCATTTTCATTCCTTTGGCTTTGATTCTTCATTGGCTTTCTCCATACCTTCAAAGTTTGCGAAAAACGTTTTAAAAAAATTCACCCCCTTTTGTTTTAGGCCTACAATTCTACCAAGTTTGCCCTTTGAGGAGAAGGGGGCTTGGAGGATGCTCTTGATGACACGTGAGACATAATTTTGCACAAAACAAGTCAAACAATTAGTTCAAAAATATAAGCACTCTCTCATGTGTATCACTCGCTTTTGAGAAAAAGGGGTTAAGTTCACTCAAAAGAAAGGTTCCAAATTCCCATAGCTAACACTTGCGAGAAAAGCTTCAAGCGAAAGAGGTCAAAACTCTTATCACTCACTAAAAAAAAACTCCACAACACTTGAGAAAATTTAAAGACAAGCAAAAAAAGTTTAAAGAAAGAAAACTAAACCGAAGTAAAATCAAGATGAAGACAAAACTATAAACAAGACAAATAATAAAAGCACATTTTAAGACTTAAAGAAAGTTACGTAGACTTTAACTATGAAGTTTATGTTTTAGAAATTGTCAAAGCAAGAAGGATAAAATTCCACAATTATGAAAACAATTTTCCACACAAACCACCACTCAAACAACTTCTAATTTGTTTTTTATTTAGTTTTTCACAATTAAAATCAAAATAAGTCGAATGGAATAAAACTTCCTAGAACATTAAGAACAATATAAATGACAAAGAAATTCAAAAGAGGAATTTAAATTGCTTAATGAATATACAGGCGAAATTGTAAATGACAAGGAATTTAAAGGCTGAATTGAAATGACAAGGAATTTAAAGACTGAGTTGAAAGGACAAGGAATTTAAAGGATAAATTAAAATGACAAGGAATATTAAGTCTTGGAAAATAAAGACATAATTGAAATGTGTTGAAATTGTAAAGCATAAATCAACTCAGAAAAATTTAAGCACAAAATAACAATGCTCTGAATATCACAAGATGGAAGTTGATTTTAGAATTTCAAATTTTAGATGTTTTTACTTGGATTATGATTTTTGATTAATAAGATAGGTGAAACTCAGTTAAGATTACCACTGACAAACTTAACCAAGTGGTTAAGTAAGTGTGAAGGTTCTCTTCAAAAGTGAAAAAGAAAAACACAATTACTAAGATGATGATGATGATTGTGGAAAATAAAGAAAGACAAAAGAAAGGAAGAAATCGAATTGAAAAGGAAGAAAAATTGCGAAACAATAAAGAGTTAAAAGAACAAAAGAAATGAATAGCAATGGTAGAAATGAAGAGTAAAAAGTATGGGGAGGAAGCTTAGGGAGTGGAAAGGAATCATGCCACTTGGGGGAGGAAGCTCCAAGATGAGTGATGATGGAGTCTCCACTTGCAATTATCTTTGCCAAGATAAGACTTATAGAAAATATAGGAACAGTATAGACTCACTCAAGCAAAGTTTCTTTACTTCAAAATTCAATATGAATTACAAAAGGTGAGGCACCCTATTTATAGCATTTGGTGCCTTGGTGAACAAGAGGAGTGGAGAAAGGAGTGACACATGTGACAGAGATTCTAGAAGGTAGGTCAATCATGGGTGTAGAACAAAGGAGAGAAACCTTCTAGAAACTAGGTCAAGTAAGGCAAGGGGCGGCCCATGTAGAGTGTTTCTAGAAGCTAAGCCCAATTTATGTTAAGTATACCCTAATATACTAAAATAGTTTATGCTTAGGTCCAATTATGTGGGCTCTGCTCCTAGTAATCCTCTGAGGTATAAGAGGCTCTAAGGCACTGGCTCTGAGTCTAACCTAGCCTTGGGTCCTGTGTCATGCTCCTGGACATCTTTTTGGAAGGTTAGGCTAGCTCAGTGGGTGTTCTATCACTCAGGGTTTGATCAATAAGTGAGTGCAAATATCATCTTACAAACTAATTTTATAGGGTTGAGTTAGGTCTAAACTCGACTTTCTTAAGAAATTACTTTTTGAAAAAATGTTTATCATTTTTAGATTTATTTTTATCCTTCCATTATTAGTACCCTTTTTGTAAAAATCTTCTCTTTTAATTTGTGATTCCACCTGGATGACTAGGTGAAATAACTTTTCCAAATATGTGTACTCATAATTGTACAATGTTTTGAATATTGATGACTATTTTAAGGCAAGTGTACTCTGTCAGAAGTAATAAATTTTTTCCTAAGAAAGGATATCAAATCCACAATGAACAGTTGAATTCTCAAGTATAATATTCATTAAATAGAAAACAATATTTAAATTTTTTTTAAAAATTTGTTGTGTATGAGATTGCAGGAATGTAACTAAAAGCAAACTAAAGAGTTGCTTGATTCAATAGGGAAAATTGGTATTGGGGTTCATCCTTCTCACTCTTTTTTATTTTGAAAAGCATAATAATATTCCATCTTTGATTGATATTGATGCGCATATAAAATTCATTTATATCGATTCCTCAGATATAAAATTATTAGGATAGTTCCTAAATATCGATTCCTCACATATTTAGAAAAACTCTTTATCGTTACGAGCAAATGTTGATAGCAATTAACAATTCAAATCTATCATTATCTTTCAAATATGTTAAGCATTATCGTTTAGATCAGATGCTTATAAGTACTTTCTAGTCAAATCTAAGGATCAAAATCATGATAAAACAAGTGTTAAGAATGAATAAATGACAATACCAATTGATGTGAGTTGTTTAGGAGATGAAACATCATAAGACACTTTCAAGAATTGGATCAAGATTCTACAAGCGATTCAAGAACACAACAAGAACAAGAAAACCAAATGGAAACCCATTTCTAGAACTTCAACCGATTGAAACAAGACAATGAAGCATATGAACCGATTGAAACTTCAATAAGAACATGTAAACCATAAAGAACAACAAAAAAACATAAAGAATCGAACTAAAACAAAAACTAAACAAGTTCTACCGATTGAAACATCAAGAAAACAACAAAGACATGTTTTAGAGTTTTTGATATGGAATGGGTATGGAAGAAGAAGATGAAAAGTTGAAGAAGACTTATGTGGTTGAAGAAAATGGGAGTGATCACGCCACTTGGATGGTGAAAGGCTCCAAGATGAGTGGGAGTGCCGCAACTTGAGGATTCCCAAGACCCACAAGATGAAACAAAGAGAAGGAGAGCAAGTCTCACAAAGAAACCACTCAAATTCTAGAGAGTAACTTCACTTTCAATTTCAATATTCAACTTGTGTTTACAAAAGCAAGGCTCCTCTTTATATAGGCATAGAGGACCGGTCATAAAAGATAAAAATACATGAAGAGTCACTTGTAAATGAAAAGGCTAGGCATATGAAAAGACAAGGTAAATGCCACCCCTTTTCAAGTCACTTCCTTATTCTAGAAAAGTGACTTTTCCTACTACTTCCCTTTTAATGTTCTATCTTGAAACTATTCTAAAAATATTACAAAAGATATTAATTGGCTTGGACCTCATCTTTTGAGAAGACTAATAAGAAGAACTTCAAATGCTTTGGGCTTTGTCCATATCTCTTATTAATGTGGTATTTATTTGCTTGTTGAGATGACCCTTCAAGTGTAGCATCCTTGGTCATCATTATGTATTTTTGGATCACATCATAGCCTCCAAGTTGGAGAAAATTCGACCACGAATTTAGTACTCCTGCATAAGACAAAGTCAAATTGCAATTAGATAAGAGAATGCAAGAAGAGATAGGAAAACTTGACTTAACATCTTGAAATGTTGGGAGTTCAGAAAAAAAATGTCCTATAAACAGACCATGTTGGAAAATATTGTTTGGGAATGATGATATTCTTTATAAAAAATCCTCTTAAAAGGTGAAAACCATTAGGAGGTATGTAAAAATCATCATTAACATTCTTTATCCAATATGGTGTGGCAGTAGGAACTTTGGGTAATGAAAAAGACAAAAAAGAAGAATACCTTGGAGGTTCAACTTGAGGCATAGCACGAGTCAACATTAGTGATTTAGTTGATAAAGTATTGTGAGTTGGTTTATCATTTCTTTCTTTTGCTTTCTCATTATCTTTTCTAGTTTTCATTTTTATTTGGTCCTCATGAACCTCGTGGGGAGAAAGGGGTTTTAAGGTAACCTTGCGCCCTTGGAAGGAAAAAGACATTGTGTTGGATAGGCCATCATGTAAAACATGTTTATCATATTGCCAAGACCTTCCTAAAAGAACATGAGTTGCTTCCATGGGCACAACATCACATAAAACCTCATCTTTATACTTTCCTATTGAAAAGTTTATGAGGACTTGTTTGTTAACCATGATTTGACCTTCGGCACTAAGCCATTGTAATTTATAGGGCTTGGTATGAGAGATTAGTCAATAGTGGTTGGGTTTAAACAATACTTGTGCTTAGCCAATAATTTTTGTGTTCCAAAGAATATTATTTTTAAGAAGGAGTAGCTATTCTAAAGAAAACCATTGTTTCATCAGGAGTGCTTAGGTCCAAAGAAAAATCGTATTTAGTCAAGAGTGTTTGTGTCCAAAGAATACTTATTGTTCCTACCGAAAAGAAACTTGGAGAGTGTAATTTGGTGAGGACCGCGTGTTCCTCGGGGAACGAGCCTTTTAGTTTATCTCCGATGATAGCGGGAGGTCTACCTGCACAAGACTCTTTGATGCTTAAGCTAGTAGGAACACAAAGATGGTATGTTCTTTAGTGTATGAGTTTAAGAGTATGAGATAGAATGAATCTATGCTTCCTAGAGATTGAATATTTATAGGTTGATCAGGTAGTGTCCTTTGTGGACCTGTTATGTAACCGTTATTTATTCCTTAAATAGTATTTCCTCCTTTAAGGCCCATTGATTAGAACGTTTTCTTCTTAATTGCACTTTATGACAAATAAAGGGTTGGTTACGAACTTGGATACTCATCGCGAGCTAACGATCGTGCCCAATCTTAAACCAAGCAGGTACACAAGCCCCCAGTTTGAAGACTGAGGTGCCTAGGCAACTGAGGACGAATGAGTTGTCAGGTATGCTGCCTGAGATGCTTTTGATAAACTGTGGGGACAGAGGTTGAACAAGCTGCTCTTGCCCCTTTTTACTTGTGTGTTTGAAAAATTAAAAGGAGAGGATTGGAATTTTTCCCCTTTTGGCGGTCTTTTTCTTTTCCTGTGACAGCGTGTCACTGCCATGTTCATCGTTGTCATGTCTCATTAATTTCCCCCCACTTCACCTATTTTTAAGACCTTTTAAAGGAAGTGTCGCTTCATTTACAATCTTCCCACTTTCCTATTACGTTCGTGCCTCTCTAAGCCCCCTTTACTTCTACTGACATTGCCTTCATCTTCTTCACCAAGATTCAAGCTTTCTTCTAGGTACGTCCCCATGGCTTCCTCCTCTACTTCTAATGATAACTCTTCTTTTCTTCATATGCTCGAGCCTGAAACTAGTAAGTCCACGTCGTCATCGATTCATACCCTCTCCAATCGTTCGGAGGAGGTTTTTGCCTCTGTGCAACATCCCCCTACCTCCATTGTCGTAAAGGAATTTGGAAAGGGGGCATTTTCCCAATAGGTAACCCTTCCTAGTTAGGCTCCAAAGAAGCACAAATATAAGTTTCCCATGGTGCCATATGGAAGCTTTCTCTGGGTTTCAGGTAAGGTACATGCGTACCCCTCTGAACTCGCCTCCCAGTAAGTGGTGGATGAAATAGTTAGGGTTTATAACATTGGTACTGAGAAATCACATTAGAGCAAAAGCTTACTCAAATAAGGATAGGGTTTACCTGGGCCCTTTGCACGATAGGTCGAACTGTTGTTATGTGTATGAATAATTTTTTAAGGAATTGGCCATAACCTTTTGGTTAATGCATTTTGAGAGTGGTATGTTGTTGATGATGAACATTGCCTCTAGCCAACTCCATCTCAATAGTTAGGCTTTCCTGAAGTTGTTTCAGTTGTTATGTGAATATCTGCACATACGACTTACCGTCGACAAGTTTATGTATTTCTACCAGCTGAAGCACGGTGCGAAAGTGGGTTGGGTGTCACTTAATGGCATTCAACACGATTCCTTCTTCACCGTCTACTCTTCCTCTTTCAAAGGCTTTAAGAATCACTTTTTTAAGGTCTTTAGCCACCAAGATCCTCGCAAAAGGATCTTTGAGAGTGTGGACGACTCTGCTAAATTCCCATCGTATTGGCAGAGGCCCTGCAAATTCAAGTTGAAGGTTGAAAACCTCTTCCGAGAGGAGGAAAAAGTTGATATAGCCTTGCTCAAGAGCCTTCCCCGACCTATCAATAGTCGGGCTTTGTTAAAAGTGCCTATGGTCGAGAATCCCACTACGGCCTTTGTGGGTGAGAGTCGGGTCCTAGGACTTCTCCGTTTTCTTGTGTATAACTTTGTCTAACATTTTCTTTTGTTTGTGTAGAGATGGTGGAAAAGGGAAGGGTGCTTCTTCCTTGAGCCAAGATATTTTGAGCGACCTCAACCCTCCCAAGAGGGTGAAACTACGAAAGGGGGGGGGGGGGGGGGTAGGGGCTCTACACAACAAAGTTTGTCGGCTCCGGCAACCTAATGGACATACCAGATTCCCCTGAGCCCTGAGCCCACAGCTCAAGCTCCCACATCGCCTCCTCGGATCCAAGCTCCCCAATCTCCTCCTCGACTTTAGGCTTTTTCTTCTCCTCGCATCATTTTGGAACTTTTTGCCTAGGTGAATGTTTGTAGCCGAGATGGCTCGATCCCCCGATTGGACCATGTTTCAACCTCAACACCGTGCTCCAACTCCTTGTGGCATGTCAGTATGCGCGATCATCATGTGATCGCGAGAGGTAACTCTTTTTCTGACCCTTATGTTATTGACCTTCTGAACAACGTGGGTCCTGTTGTTAGCGTGGATTCAATCGTGATTATGATGGCCCACTATATAGCTATTATGCACCACTGGGGAGGGGCACTGACTTAGTTGCTCGGCTTCAAGGTATGGAAGGCCAAATCAAAGAACTGCCAACACCATGAACTTTTGAGGCAAAAGGTTGTTGTTGAGGAAAATCTTTCTTTGACAAAAAGGAAACTGGAAGATTCCGAAATCGACCATCAAGATGTTAAAGACAAGTTGGAGAGTGTGGAGACGGACCTTGAAGTCCTTCGCATGAAGCTTTTTGGGGCCAACCCGACCAAGAAGGATGTCGAGGAGAGTCTTTCAAGATGAAGTAATAGAATTAAGAGCCCAGGAAGAAATGCTCAAAGTCGAGTATAGTAACCTTGTTGATTCTTCCATTCTTGGGTATGCTAAGGGTTTTAAGAAGGCTCTTCGTCAAGCAATCTTTTTCAGTTCGAACAGTAGCCCTGAAAATTTTAATCTGGACAAAGATGTAGTAGATGGTCGGCTTGTTAACGAGTGAAATGCCTCTTTTATACCTGTGAACAATTATGGTTTATTTATATTGACTTTTGGGTTAAGTGCTTTTAGTTCATGTTTAAACTTGTTGTTTTCATTCGCAGTTGAGCTTGCCTAGTTTTCGGTTGCTCTATTTCTTTAGCTTTTACTTGTGATTGAGTTTATTTAGTTCTTGGTAGAACTGTTAGTTTTTACTCGTGATTGAGTCGTCCTAGTTCTTGGTTGAACTGTTTTACTCGCGATTGAGTTTGCTTAGTTTTTGGTTGAACTGTTAGTTTCTACTCGTGATTGAGTCAGTCTAGTTCTTTGTTGAACTGTTAGCCTTTCACTCGCGATTGAGTTTGCTTAGTTCTTGGTTGAACTGTCGATTTTTACTCGTGATTGAGTTTATTTAGTTTTGCGTTAAACTGTTGGTTTTTACTTGTGATTGAGACAACCTAGTTCTTGGTTGAATTGTTAGTTTTTTACTCACAATTGAGTTTGCTTTGATAGAAATGTCTACAACAAGAATGCCCGAATCGTTTTTATTATGTCTAGGTTTGCCTCATTAAAACCTTCCTCAGTAAAACCCATCTTAGGGAAGAAATCCGAGATAAGAAAAAACAGTGCACCACCTCGGCTTTCAACTGTAATGCATTTTCAAGTGGGTGATATTTCATGTTCTCAGAATTAATTTCCCACCCAACTCTTGGAGCTTGTAAGCTTCGTTTTACAGAGTGTCTGCCACCCTGAATGGGCTATCCCAGTTGGGTGCAAGCTTTCCTTCCTCCCGACATCATCTTTCATCGCTGACTTTTCTCTATAGCAGGTCTCCTTTGTGGAGTAGCCGAGCTCTGACGCGGGAGTGATATCGCTGGTTTGCTCTTTCCTTGGTGGCTTCTTCTCTCACCCGTGCCTCTTCCCTGATCTCGTGAATGAGGTCGAGGTCGGCCCTTAAGTTCTCCGCATTGTGATCCTTTTCGAAACTTCCTATTTTGCATGAGGTTTCACCTATGTATACCAAGATCATGGCATATGCCCCGTAGTGAGGTGGAAGGGTGTTTCCCCCGTGGAAGACTGGGGCGTGCAGTGATATGCCTAGAGGATGCTCATAATTTCTTTGACCCACAACCCTGTTGCCGAACCAAGTTTCTTTCTCATCTCTCTCAGGATGATCTTGTTGGCAGCCTCAGTCTGGCCATTGGTTTGTGGGTGTTCTACTGAGGAGACATGATGCTTAAGTACTAAATGGGTTAGGAAACCTTCAAATCCTCAGTCCACAAATTGTTTTTCGTAGTTGGTGATGACCGAGTATGGGAGGTCGTGTCTGCATATGAAGTTTTTCCAGAATAAATGTTGTATTTGTTGGGCAGTGATTATTGTTAGGGGCTCAGCTTCAATCCACTTTGTAAAAGTAGTTCACTGCTACTGCCATAATTTTGACCTGTCCCTTTGCTTGGGGGAAAGGATCGAGTATGTCCATTGCCCAAGTAGTGAAGGGCCAAAAAGGAAGAATGGAGTGCAACTCCTTTGATGGTAAGCTAGCTACGGGGCTGAATTTTTGGCATTCTGGACACTTCTTCGTGAATTCCTTGGCGTCCTTTCGAATTGTGGGCCAATAGAATTCTACCCTTAGGACTTTGGACGCCATACTCCTAACCCCAAAATGTATCCCACAGATCTTGCCATGCAACTCAACGAGGACGTATTTGGCCCGTTCTTTCCCAGACACTTCAACAATGGTGCCAAGAAGGACCTTCGAAACAACTCATTATTCTGTAATGTAAAATATGATGCATGCCTGTGGAGCTTTCTAGCCTCCCTCCGGTCAACTAGGAGAGTTCTGAGCCTGAGGTAGTATATGATTGGATTCATCCAAGTTGTTGCACCATCCTGTAGTTTAAACACTTCATCAGAGTCCCAACTTGGGGAGTGGAGGGTGTTTTGTATGAGTGTGCGATGTTGGCCCGACTTCCTTGTGCTTGCTAACTTTGATAGGATGTCCTCCCTATCATTCTATTCCTTGGGTATGTGGGTGTTGTTGAACTCGGTAAAACCTGCTATGAAGTTTTTCGCCATTTGGTAATATTTTTGTAGTAAGGGTTCTTTTGTCTGGTACTCGCTCTTGATTTGCCCTGCGATCAACTAGGAATCAGTTTGACAATGGATTTTCCACACACCCAACTCTTTGGTTAGCTTTAAACTCGTTATTACCGCTTCATATTCAGCCTGGCTGTTTGAAGTTTTTCAAAGGTGAATCAAATAGATTTTTCGAGCGCCATCTTATCTAGCTCTTCCAAAATGATACCTACTTTGTCTGCCTTCTTGTTAGACGATTCGTCTATTTGGAGCTGCCATGTGTCAAGGTCCTCCCCGAGCCTTGGTATCTGAACGAGGAAATCGGCCAAGAATAGGGCCTTCATCGCTCCTTTGCTTTTGTAACTTAGGTCGAATTCAGACAACTCCACCGACCATGTTGTCATTCTTCTTGCCAGCTCGAGTTTTTGCAATATTTTGTTTGATAGGATAGTTAGTACGTACATTAATGTTGAAGTTGCGGTAATAGTGCCTTAAACGTCGTGAGGAAAATACTAGGCTAGAACTAACTTCTCCACCACCTGTTATCTTTCTTCTGCTGACTGAAGAGTTATGTTGATGAAATACATCGGTTTTTTCATCTTTTTGTCCTCGTGCACTAACGCCGAGCTTACAGTTGTCTTGGAGATTAATAGGTACAAGTACAATGTTATTTCCAAAGGAGGATTTGTCAAGATTAGCAGGGAGGCTATGTCCCTTTTTATGGCTGAGAAGGTCTTCTCGCACTCCTCATCTCATGCAAATTTCTTCTTGGTTCTGAGGAGCTTAAAAAATGGCTTTCCCTTCTCCGCTAGCCTGGGGATGAACCTGGAAAGTGCTCTCAAACGCCCATTGAGTTGTTGAACCACTTTAATTGAGGATAGGTTAGCCATAGCTAGGATTGCTTCGCACTTATCTGGGTTGGCCTCTATCCCTTTGTGGGTAATCATGAACCCTAGGAATTTGCCACCTCCCACCGCAAAGAAACATTTTCTGGGTTCAAACGTAAGTTATGGTCTTGAATCCTTTGTAGTACCCTTCTCAAGTGTTCCGGGTGATCTCCCGAGGTAGCTGACTTCACCACCATATCATCCACATACACTTCCATAATGTTACCCACTAATTCATCGAATACTCGATCCATGAGGCAATGTTAGGTCGCCCTTGCGTTTTTTAAGCCGAACAACATGACCTTATAATAATAGTTGGCCTTGTTTGTCATAAATGTCGTTTTTTCCTCATCGAGGGGAGAGGGTACATCCTTATCTGATTATACTCGGAGTAAGCGTCCAAGAAGCTCAAGAGTTCATAACCGGTCGCCTTGTCGACCAACCGATCTATGCACGGGAGGGGGTATGTATCTTTGGGGCGGGCTTTATTGAGGTTCAAGTAATCTACACACATTCTCAACTTACCCCTAGCTTTTTTTACCATTACAATGTTGGCCAACTATGTGGTATAACTGACCTCCCTAATGAAGTTTGCTTTAAGCAACTAGATCACTCATGATCTAATGTTGCTCTCCTCTCGTCTCCCAACTTCCTTTTCCTTTACGAGACTGGTTTCGCGTGAGGTAATATAAAGAGCTTATTGCAGACGAAGTCAGGGTCTATCCTGGGTATGTCCGAAGTGTTGTCTTAGTACCTCCTTGATCTCTCTCCTCGATAAGGGGTCTTGATGTGAGTTGATTTTAGATGGTTCCATTTTAGAGGTGACACTTTACTTATGATTGAGATTTTTAACAAGTATATGGTGAGACCAAGAGAAGATCCTCACTGGACACGAACATAACCAAGTGGTTAAGTAAGTGTAAAGGTTCACTTCCAAAGGCAAAGAGGAAAATCACATAATAGGGTGAACATGATGTATGGTGTGGAATGTAAAAGACATGAAAGGAAACACAAGATATGAAAGGAAACCGAAATGGAAATGAAGCAAAGCATGAACACCAACACAAAGATAAAGGTGTAATGGTAGATGGAAGAAAGGATGAAGGAAAGAAAGCTTATGGTGATGAAAAAAAGAGTGGGCACCCCACTTGGAGTGTGGTTTCCTCCAAGATGAGTGTAGAGGGCCGTCATTTGAGAGCTCTCAAACTCACTCAAGATAAGACCTATTTCTAGAGCAACAATGCTCACAGAGTTTGTGCAGAATTTTCCTTCTTCTATATAATTCAACTTGAAAATACAAGGAGTAAGACACCCTATTTATATGAGGGTTTCTTGGTGGCCAAGAAGGCCAAGGGTAAGGTGGTAAATGTGTGAGGGATTGCCTTTAGGGTTTGACTAAGTCAAAACCGCATTCTAGGTTTGTCCTTCTAGAAACTAGGTCAAATTTCCTTCCTAAAGGGCTAAGCACAAGCTAAAATGATAACTACACTCCTTTATTATGCTATAGGAACCTATTCTAGCCTATCTTGCTATTTTGGACCCCCGAAGTGTGCCCAATTTATTTACATAACTTTTCTCTTGTGGAAAAGACCAGAAGGAAGAACTTCTGATATTTTGGTTTATAGCTTCTTCTTCTGCTGATGCTTTCTAGAGGTTTGGTGGGGGCCAACTTTGTATACTGAGATGATCGACCTTTTTGTGAAGTGTTTGATGTGTCATTAGTCATCTATTGGTTGCTTTGGTTTGTATCATACCCCCCAGGTTGGAAAGAATTCGTCCTCGAATTTAGAACTCCTGCAAATAACATAGTTAGTTTGTTCCCAGAGAAGATATTTCTAAGTTTAGGATGTGAAAGAAACTTATGTTCATGAAGCTTGGGGAGTTCACATGAGTGAATTCTATATACAGGCCATGTTTAGGGAATAGATGATTTTTTTGTGAAAATACTCTTAGAAGGGGAACCTTTAGAAGGTTTTTGAAGATCATCCCTAAACTTCTTTAACAAAGATGTCAAGTATTTAGAATTATTTGGGAATGAAAAAGATAAGGAAGAAGTATACCTGGGAGGTGTAGTGATTTTCGTATGGGTCAACAAGATGAGACCCGCTTTACTTTTCTCTTCCTTTTCATTTTCTCTTTTGCCTTTTGTTTTAATTTGGTCTTGCTTACCTCTTGTAACATTATGGTTCTTTTCTTTGGAAAATTGGCAGTTATGTGCTCAAAACCTAAGCATTTAAAACATTTTATGCTTGAAGTTTTGGTGGGTGACTTAGGGGTAAAGGTAGAAGGATTGTTTTTAGAAACTTTTTGGTGAGAAGTGGTTTGTTTTAAAAAATTGGAAGGAGAAGTTTTTGTAGAATTTTTGTTTGTATCCTTCCTTGAAGATTTGTAAAAGTCATCATTATGAGTATTTTTGAAAGTTGTTTTCTTCAAAAGTTGTGATTCTACCTTGATGGCTAGGTGAACCACTTTTTTAAAGAAGAGTACTCATATAATTCTACAATATCTTGAATTTCTCTCCTCAAATCACTTACAAACTTAGCTATCTTTGACTCTTCATTATCATGCATATTAATTTTAGTCAAAGTTGTTTCTAAGTCCTTAAAGTATTCATCTATCGTCCGAGGTCCTTGATGAAGCCGTTGGAGCTTCAACAAGAGTTCCTTCCTATAAGGAGGAGGAACAAACCGCATGCGCATGCATTCCTTTAAATTGTTCCAAGAGACCACGATTGGCCTCTTGTCCAAACCAATGTCCATTACAATTTGATGTCACCATTGAATTGCATAATCTAAAAACTCTAGGGAAGCTAACTTAACTTTTTGGTCCTCTGCGACCTCTTACACATTAAAAAGTTGTTCTACTTTAGCTTCCCATTCTAAATACAAATTAGGGTCATTATCCCCACTAAAACTAGGTAACTTTACAAAATGAAAAGAATTCTTTGGTTGTTGTTGGTGTTGATGGTGCCCTTCTTCAAAATTGTGCACTGTCCAATCTTGTTCTTGACTCCCATAGTGCATATGATGTCTAGTAGCTCTTCTAGGCTCTCATCTCCTTTCTCTAGCTTGCCTCTCTTGAGCATCCTCTAGCCTTTGCATTCTTTCCACTAGCTTTGTGAGTCAAGCTCCTCTTGGCATCCTCAAGCTCTCCCAAAAGACGTGCCTTTTGAGGATATTGTAGTTTAGAAGATTTTCCTGAATAGATGATACATGATATTGCACAAAGAGAACAGACGAATTAGTGGAAAAGATTAGTAACCCTTTCCTCACTTGTATCACTCGTTTGTGTAGCAAAGAGGCGAAATAAACAAAGCACTCAAGAAAGAATTTTCTCTCAAACAAAGGTCTATCTTGGAGTTGCAAGCTCTCAAATGAAAAAGGACAAAGCCTTTAACACTTGATCCCAAAACAACCAGAACATAACTAAAGAATTTTAAAAGACAAACAAGAAAAGCTCAAAACAAAGAAGCTAAACCAAGTTGGGAAAAGAGATTATGACAAAACTTTTAAAGAAAGAGAATCAAGAAAAAGCACACAAAAAGACTCTAAGATACTTACTTAACCTTTAACAATGAAGTTTTTCTCTTGCTAGAAATTGTAAAAGCAAAATGATCAAATTCCACAATGATGAAATCAATTTGCCAAAAAAATTAATCCACTTTTAGAAATGTTGGTATTGTAAAGAAAAGGAAATGATATTGTGCAACTTGTCCTTTCCTCTCTTTCTTTTTTTAATCCTTGTTTATGGTGTATGGAAAAGTAATTCTTGTCATGCATATTTTCATTTATTTCCAATTTCCACAAAAAAAGTTTGGGATTCAAATAAAATGAACAGTTGAAATCTATGTTTGGAACTAAATCTACTTCCACTTAAACAAATTTATGTTGAAGATGGGAAGCTTTGATGTGTCAAATCCAAGTGAAGCCTGAAGATGTGTGATGTTTTAGGTTTAGGTTTTGATTTGGGGTTTAGAATCTTTGTAAGATCAGTTTCCGAATCACAAACAAAGCTCATTTCAATCAGTTTCAAAGATTAAAGTTTTTTTCCATGCAAAGGGAAAAACAACCGATTAAAGTGTCGAGAGAATCGGTTGTTTGTAACTTACCTGGCAAAGAAGGTTTTAAAAATGTTTTATAACTAACAAGAGCATTCAACCGGTTAATTCGTGGTTTTAACCGATTAAATGTGTGCTTGTAACAGTGTTTTGAAAATCTCTTTTAACTGATTTGATTGTTTAGATTTGCTCTAACGTTAGCATTTCAAGGTTTATAAATATGTTTTTGATTCAAACGTTAAAAGATTGATGAAACAGGAACCTTTGATTTTCTGAGCTGAGATTGATTTGAGAGATTACGAAACTGTTTGTGAAAAGGTTTCAACCAAGTTTTTAGCAAGATTGCCTTGTGCTTTGCTGTCTTTGAAAGAATTGATCAATAGGGTGCTCGTGCTTTGTGTTTTTCAGGTGTTTTCTAATCCTGTTCAAGTTCTTGTAATTGTTCATATACATTTCTGTATAATTGTGTAAATCCTGTAAAGTCAGTGAGTTTCTGGCTTGAGGTGGTTGTTGTATGCAAGAAGGGTGAGTAGGCTTTGTGGGATTCAAAGTCACCTTCTTGTGTGTGCTGTTTGTGTAATCTGTGATTGATTGCATAGTGAAAACTCAATGGTTAGACTAAGGAATGGATGTAGCTTTGTGATAGAGTGAAGCAGTATAATCTTTGTGTGTAATTCTCTCTATTCCTTCTCTATCTGTTTGTATTTTCTGCTGTCATAAACAACCAGTTGAACTGCTATTTTAACCGATTATAATTCTGTTGTTGGTTCTGTTTGGTAATTTGATTAGCTTTCTGAATTGGTTTTCTGGGTTGATTGAGAAAGTTTTATTCTAAGCTAAGTATTTGCGAAAACAGTTTGAAAACAATTCACCCCCCCCCCCCCCCTCTTGTTGTAGTCATCAAACCTAACAATTGCTAGTTACTTTCATATTAAAAGTAAAATACGTAGAAGCAAATAAGGACTCCTAGAAACACTTATAACATATGACTCAAACAAAAAGAGGTAAGAACAAAAAATTGAGCACAAAATAACATTCAAAAGCGAATTGAAAGATATTGAATAAAGAGAATGCCGAATTGAAAAAGCAAGAAAGTAAATGCTGAATTTAAATTTTCTTGAATGTAAAGGTAAGAATTTAAAGGTGCAATAAAAGTAAAGTGCCAAATCAACTAAAAGCAAATATGCTCAAAAAAACAAAGCTCTGATAACCACATGATGTGAGTTGATTTTAGATTGTTCTATTTTGGAGGTGACACTATACTTATGATTGAGATTTTAGCAATAGACCTAGGGAAGATCCGCACTGGACACGAACTTAACCAAGTCGTTACTTCCAAAGGCAAAAGGAAAAAGACATTATAAGGTGAAGATGATTCATATTGCGGAATTGAAAGACATAAAAGAAACAGATATGATGAAGTGAATCGAATTGAAATTGGAAGAATAAAACAAGAACATAAACACAAAGAACAAAGGTGTAATGGAAAATGGAAGAAGAAATGGTGATGGACAAGAGAAGAACACGCCACTTGGAGTTTGGATTCTCCAAGATAAGTGTGGAGGGCCGCCACTTGAAGATCTCTCAACTCTCACAAGATAAGACCTAAGCTAAGAGAACACAAGTCTAACACAATTTGTGCGGAGTTTTCCTTCTTCTATATAATTCAACTTGAAAATACAAGGAGTAAGGCACCCTATTTATAGGAATGGTTGTCTTGGTGGGCAAGAAGGTTAAGGGTAGGGTGGTAAATGTGTGAGGGGTTGCCTTTAGGGTTTGACTAAGTCAAAACTGCACCTAGGCTTGTCCTTTTAGAAACTAGGTCAAATTTCCTTCCTAAATGGCTAAGCACAAGCTAAAATGATAACTACACCCCCTTATTATGCTATAGGCACCTATTCTGGCCTATCTTGCTATTTTGAACATCCAAAGTGTGCCCAATTTATTTACATAACTTTTCTCTTATGGAAAAGACCAGAAGGAATAACTTCTGATATTCTGGTTTATAGCTTCTTCTTCTTCTGTTGATGCTTTCTCGAGGTTTGGTGGGGCCCAGATTTGTATACTAAGATGACTGACCTTTTTGTGAAGTGTTTGATGTGTCCTTAGTCATGTGTTGGTCACTTTAGTTTGTATCAGGTCTGTCAGACATCCAATCTTAGTACCTTCACCTGAGTCAGGACCTAACTGTAACTCGGCCATGGGCTCGATAAAAGAAGAGTGGTAGTCATCGAACTATGCCCTAGGGTTGAGATTGATCTTCGAGTTATGGAGGCCCTCACTGCCTGGAGAGCCAGATGTCCTGGTTGTCTAAATGTAGGGCGTCGCTTCAACCCCTTCTGGATAGGCGAGGTCTAGGTTTTTCCTCACTTTGCCTGGCCTTGACACCGAGTAGGGGGCTACTTTCAATCTTTGTGCATAGCATTCCCAAGCCACCTTCAACTTAGCTTTGGTAGTTATTATTCGCCCTCTATCATCCGAGAACTTTATAACCATGTGGGGTGTTGACACCACCGCTGCCAATTGGTTCAAGGTTCTCCTTCCAATGATAATGTTATAAGAGGTGTCGACATCCACCAAGATGTATCAAACTATTAACAACCTGTGTGCCTCCCTTGTGTTGAAGGTTGTGAGGAGGTCAACGTACCCTCTTGTGTGGACCCTATCTCCCGCGAAACCCAGCTAATGAACAGTGTAATCCTGTATCTGGTCTTCTAAGATCTTATTTTTTTAGCACCGACTAGAACAACACATCGACCGAGCTCCCTTGGTCAATCAGGACTCGCCTTACCCTCCAGTTTGCTAGTGACCATGATTACCACGAGATTGTCTTGCTTTGGGTCCTAAGATGATCTGTCATTGTTGGTGAAGAGGAAGTCAGGCCAGTTCTGAAGTGGTAGGAGGCTAATGGCGTTGACGCTTCGAAAGTATCTTTTTCGCTCGAAACTGGTTGCACCACCGTTTTCAAAGCCATCAGCTTATCTAACTACAACCTATGTCAACCCTAGCCTTCCCCCGACTCATGTTGAGTGTTCCTCACCCGACTTCTTTCGATGGTTCCAACTCTATGATAATTCTTCGACCTACCACCTCGTCCCCAATCGGCTCTCCATGTGCCTGGGCCCCAGCCTAGCCCAGTGTTGCAGTTGCTCTCAGTTCGGGAGATGAAGCGGTCTAAAGATCCTTTACTTTGAAGCATTCTTTCGTGTTATGCCCCTTATTACAGTGATAGCTACAATGCTTAGCCTCATCTCCGAAAGGGTTGTTAGGTGCAGGTGATGGTGGTCGAACCAACTTGAGGTTGTAGGCTTCTCGGAGCACAATTTCCCTTGAGGCGTTTAGGGGGGTGTAGTTTTTGTTGAATAAACTTTAATGTAATTTGTGGGTTTTAAAGTTAGAAGTTACTAGAAAAGAGTAGAATGGGAGTTTGGATATGTAAAAGGTCAAAAGTTGTGAGTGGGATTTTAATTGTGTTGTTAGTGGGGTTTTAAGGCCATAATGAAGACTTTTCTAGAAGAGCTTCCTAAAGCCTATAAATAGGATGCTCTCTCAATTGTAAGATACACCACAGAAAGAAATACAATAGAGAGAATTGCAAAGAAGAGTGTTTCTTTTAGAGAGAATTTAAGTGTGAGTGAGTGTCTATTTTTTACAATTTGGTATCAAGAGCCAATGGCGAATGTGACGGGTCAAATACCGCTACCACGGTTAACGAAGGCGACCAGATATGACAACTGGAGCATTCAAATGAAAGCTCTTCTCGGTTCTCAGGATTCATGGGAGGTGGTCGAAGAAGGTTTTGAAGAACCGACCAATACCACGGGTTATACGGCAGCTCAAACCAAGGCATTGAAAGAGATGCGATCGAAAGATAAGGCAGCTTTGTACATGTTGTATAGAGCTGTTGATGAGGCAATTTTTGAGAAGATTGCTGGTGCGTCCACTTCAAAGGAAGCATGGGACATATTGGAGAAGGTGTTCAAAGGAGCTGACCGAGTTAAGCAAGTGCGTCTACATACTCTGCGTGGCGAGTTGGAGAACATGAAGATGATGGAGTCAGAAAGTGTATCTGACTACATCACGCGTGTACAGGCTGTGGTGAATCAACTCAACCGAAACGGTGAAACTCTAACCGATGCACGAGTTGTGGAGAAGATTTTGAGAACATTAACAGACAATTTTGAGAGTATTGTGTGCGCGATAGAAGAGTCAAAGGACCTTGCGACGCTCACAGTCGACGAGCTCGCCGGTTCTCTCGAGGCACACGAGCAACGAAAGAAGAAGAAGAAGGAGGAAACACTCGAGCAAGCACTTCAAACCAAGGCGTCAATCAAAGACGAAAAGGTACTCTATCATCAAAATTCTCAATATAGAGGGCGTGGTCGTGGAAGTCGTGGAAACGGTCGTGGTGGAAAAGGCAGCAACCATGAAGGGTACTATAAGGAGAAGGAACAGTTGAGCCAACCAAATTGGCGTGGAAGAGGACGTGGTAGAGGAAGAGGCGGCCGATCGAATTATTCCAACATCGAGTGCTACAAATGTCACAAATATGGTCACTATGCGAAGGATTGTAACTCTGACAAATGTTACAATTGTGGTAAAGTGGGGCATTTTGCAAAAGATTGTCGTGCTGATATAAAGATAGAAGAAACAACCAACCTAGCCTTGGAAGTCGAAACGAATGAAGGTGTTCTCTTGATGGCTCAAGATGAAGTCAACATTAACAATGACACTCTGTGGTACCTCGACTCTGGAGCAAGCAACCATATGTGCGGTCACGAGTACCTATTCAAAGATATGCAAAAGATTGAAGATGGTCATGTTTCATTTGGAGATGCATCAAAGGTGGAGGTCAAAGGGCGAGGTACGGTTTGCTACTTACAAAAGGATGGCTTAATTGGGTCACTCCAAGATGTTTATTACGTACCAGACCTCAAGACCAACATTTTGAGTATGGGGCAACTCACGGAGAAAGGTTACTCGATATTTTTGAAAGATCGATTCCTACACTTGAAGAACAAGCAAGGGTGTTTGGTTGCCCGAATTGAGATGGCAAGAAATCGGATGTACAAGCTGAATTTGAGAAGCATACGAGAAAAATGTTTGCAAGTCAACATAGAAGATAAGGCATCGTTGTGGCATCTCCGTTTTGGTCACCTACATCATGGTGGACTAAAAGAGTTAGCGAAGAAGAATATGGTGCACGGGCTACCCAACATGGACTACGAGGGAAAATTTTGTGAAGAATGTGTGCTCAGCAAGCATGTGAGAACCTCGTTTCCAAAAAAGGCTCAATATTGGGCTAAGCAACCTCTCGAATTGATTCATACCGACATATGTGGACCAATTACTCCAGAGTCCTTCAGCGGTAAAAGGTATTTCATTACCTTCATTGATGATTTCTCACGGAAAACTTGGATTTACTTTCTGAAAGAAAAATCCGAGGCATTTGAGGTGTTCAAAAAGTTCAAGGTGATGGTGGAGAGGACAACTGATAAACAGATCAAAGCTGTACGATCTGATAGAGGTGGCGAGTATACTTCAACGACTTTCATGGAGTATTGCGAGGAGCAAGGCATAAGGCGATTTCTAACTGCACCATACACTCCTCAACAAAATGGTGTGGCCGAGAGGAAGAATCGGACCATTCTCGACATGGTTCGATCAATGCTTAAGAGCAAAAAGATGCCAAAGGAATTTTGGGCGGAAGCTGTGCAATGCGCCATCTATGTGCAAAATCGATGTCCACATGTGAAGTTAGATGATCAAACACCACAAGAGGCATGGAGCGGACAAAAGCCAACAGTTTCTCATCTCAAAGTGTTTGGTAGTGTGGCTTATGCACACGTACCAGATCAACGAAGAACGAAGCTCGAAGACAAAAGCAAAAGGTATGTTTTTATTGGGTATGATGAGAAGACAAAAGGGTACAAGCTACTTGATCCAATAAGCAAGAAGGTGACGGTGAGTCGTGATGTGCAAATAAATGAAGCAAGCGAGTGGGATTGGAACAATTCTTCAGAGGTTATGATTGAAGTTGGAGAATCATCACCGACAAGTATAAATTCCGAAACAACCGATGATGAAGATGAACCACGACAACCTAAAATTCGAAGTTTGCATGATTTGTATGATTCGACAAATGAGGTACACCTAGTATGTCTTTTGGCAGATGCTGAAAATATCAGCTTTGAAGAGGCGGTGCGAGACAAGAAGTGGCAAACTGCCATGGATGAGGAGATTAAAGCGATTGACCGCAACAACACATGGGAGCTAACAGAATTGCCAGAGGGAAGTCAGCCCATTGGTGTGAAGTGGATATTCAAGAAAAAGATGAATGCTCAAGGCGAGATAGAGAGGTACAAGGCGCGACTCGTTGCGAAGGGATACAAACAAAAGGAGGGAATTGACTACGATGAGGTGTTTGCTCCCGTTGTAAGAATGGAGACAATTCGATTGCTCATTTCCCAAGCGGCTCAATTTAAATGGCCGATATTTCAAATGGATGTCAAGTCGGCATTCTTGAATGGTGTGCTTGAAGAAGAAGTTTACATCGAACAACCACCTGGGTACATGAAAATCGGAGAGGAGAAGAAGGTGCTAAAATTGAAGAAGGCACTTTACGGGTTGAAGCAAGCACCGCGGGCATGGAATACTCGTATCGATACATACTTCAAGGAGAACGGGTTCAAGCAATGTCCTTACGAGCATGCTCTTTACGCAAAGAACAATGGAGGTAACATGATATTTGTTGCTCTTTATGTTGATGATCTCATTTTTATGGGTAACAATAATGATATGATAGAAGAGTTTAAGGGCACAATGAGACGGGAATTTGAGATGACAGATTTGGGATTGATGAAGTTTTTCCTTGGCTTGGAAGTTAGACAAAAAGAGACAGGTATTTTTGTATCACAGGAGAAATATGCAAAGGAGATTTTAAAGAAGTACAAGATGGAAAATTGCAACCCAGTATCAATACCAATGGAACCAGGTGCAAAACTCTCAAAGTTCGATGGAGGAGAACGTGTCGATGCAAGTAGATACCGGAGTTTGGTAGGAAGCCTTCGTTATCTCACATGCACAAGGCCGGATCTTTCATTAAGTGTCGGCATCATAAGTCGATTCATGGAGGAACCGGTTTACTCACATTGGAAGGCGTTGAAGCGAGTCCTACGGTACATCCAAGGTACTGTATCACTCGGATTGTTCTACTCAAAAGCAGAAGATTACAAGTTGGTGGGTTACTCTGACAGCGATTGGTGCGGAGACATAGATGATCGGAAAAGTACATCGGGATATGTATTCTTTATGGGCAACACAGCATTTTCTTGGCTTTCAAAGAAGCAACCGATCGTGACGCTATCGACGTGTGAAGCTGAATATGTGGCAGCATCTTGGTGTGTATGTCATGCGATATGGCTAAGAAACTTGTTGAGTAAGATGGAGCTAAAGCAACTAGATGCAACTGTGATTCAAGTTGACAACAAATCAGCAATTGAGTTGGCAAAGAACCCAGTGAACCATGAAAGAAGCAAACATATTGACGTTCGTTTTCACTTTATTCGTGATCATGTGAAGAAAGGAATTGTGGAATTGGTGCATGTGGCAAGTCAAGATCAAGTTGCTGATATCTTCACAAAACCGCTACCGAAAGTCCTTTTCGACAAATTCAAGAAGATGATTGGCATGATGGATGGTAGAAACATTTAAGTTTATGGGGGAGTTTTGTTGAATAAACTTTAATGTAATTTGTGGGTTTTAAAGTTAGAAGTTACTAGAAAAGAGTAGAATGGGAGTTTGGATATGTAAAAGGTCAAAAGTTGTGAGTGGGATTTTAATTGTGTTGTTAGTGGGGTTTTAAGGCCATAATGAAGACTTTTCTAGAAGAGCTTCCTAAAGCCTATAAATAGGATGCTCTCTCAATTGTAAGATACACCACAGAAAGAAATACAATAGAGAGAATTGCAAAGAAGAGTGTTTCTTTTAGAGAGAATTTAAGTGTGAGTGAGTGTCTATTTTTTACAGTTTTTAAATTTCCCGGTCTCCTTCTTTTGTGACCTGCGAAGGTCGTCGTGGTTGGTGCCTTCACCAACTTTCTCCGAGCATCGAAATTTTCTTCGATGCTCGTGTACCTTGTCGCCCTGGCCCTTAATTGATCCATGTCTTTCAGAGGTTCAACTTATAGGGTTTCCAGGACTTTACTCGAGCGTAAGCCTACCAATAGAGCGTGCATTAACACTGCAGAGTGAAGATTAGGTATGTTTAAAGAGGCTCGGGCAAAGCGGGCCATGAATGACCTCAGTCCTTCACCTTTTCCTTGCACGACATTGTGCAAGGACGCCAAGGTGGTAGGTACGAGTTTACAATAGGTGAACTGGGGTAGGAACCATCCACAAAAGGTGTCGAAGGAATTCACCGAGTTCCGAGGTAAAGAGTAATACCACTCCAAAGCCACTCAATCAGAGTGATGGGGAACAAACGAAAATGAACGTCCATGTTTTATGAGAACAACTGAGCCTGCATCATGTAAGTCTTGACATGAGCTTCAGGGTGCGATGTTCCCGAATATTTCTCCAAGTTGGGCCAACTCCATCTTTGGGGTAGTTGAGCCTTCATCACCTCCTTGGTGAAGGGATGGAAACCTCTTAGGTTCGCCTTCATCGCTCGGTTGACCAACGGGCTAGGGAGTGCCTTAAAGGGTTGATGTTCATACCCCCAACTTCCCTGCCCTAATGAGTCTTGAGTGGTAATTGTCGGGGTCTTCCTCCATGATGATCGTTCGGTGGGAGTCTGGGTTGTTCATCTCCCCTGAGCGGAATTCCTAAAGGGGGCTCTACGGGATTTCGCAGTGCGGTCTGAGGACAAGGGGTTTCCTTGAGTAGGGTTGTCATCTCTACGAGCCATATGATCATGCGATGCCAACAAATCCAACCTTTGTTGCTCCAGATCCAACTTGTGTTTCTCCTTTAGGGATGCCAGATCTTGCTCCATTTTTTCCTACATCTGGCCTAGGGCATCACTCATGATTTTTTGTAGGTTCTCCTTGTTTCTCCGAAGGAAGGATTCCAGCTATTGATTTGTGTTGTCCTGTTAGGGATTTCTGTAGGATGTGTCAATTGTTTTGGTGGTCCCAAGAGAGGTTTTGCCAAGGGCCCACAGTGGGCACCAAATGTTTGGGAGTGTAACTTGGCGAGGATCGCATGTTCCTCGGGGGACGAGCCTTCAATTGGTCTCCGATGATAGGGGGAGGTCCACCTAAAAAAAATCTATGATGCTTAAGTCAGTAGGAGGACAAAGATAATATGTTTTTTAGTATATGAGTTTAAGAGTATGAGATAGAATGAATCTGTACTTCCTGAATATTTATAGGTTGATTAGATGGTGACCTTTGTGGATATGTTATGTAGCTGCTATTTATTCTTTAAATAATCATTCCTCCTTTAAGGCATGTTGATTAGGTTGTTTTCTTCTTGATTGCCCTTTATAACAAATAAAGGATTGGTTACGAACTTGGATACTCATCCTGAGCCAACGGTCGTGCCCGATCTCGAACCAGGCAAGTACAGTTATAATTTAGACAAAAAGTGGTTGAATGTAAATAGCATTTACCTTGTACTTTGTATCGTTAGTCTATATTAGTGGAGCCTTGACCATGTTGATCAAGAAATGTAGTCTAGATTTTCAAACAAATTAGTATAAAAATACATTTTGTTGATCTTTCTCAACCATTATTCTTTTTCATTGCATGATATAAATTTGCAACTAATCTAAGAGATTTGCAAAAACGAAACGTTGAACAGTATTTTAGACAATGTGTTTGTTTTGCATTTGACGAACTTGCTTGAAAGTGCATCTATCCAACATTAAAATGTGTCTCAACATCTTTCAGACTAAACTTTATGACAAAATTTTAAAAAATAAATAAATACACAATTCAATTATTTATTCTTGTGTATTTGAAATATCTTCACTCTGATATACTCACTCCTTTTCATACAAATAAAAGTCCTTAAAAGTAAAAGTGTATGAAATTTTCAGTCCTTAAAAGTAAAAGTGTATGAAATTTTCTAAGAATAAAAATAGTCAAGAATATATTTCAATAACCTACTAAGAAAATATTTATTTTCATCAACATATTTTTTGGAAATAAATGAAAAAGATAACCTAAATGAATTATCTTGGAAATAAAGAGATCTCCTTCAAAGAAATATAACATCACACATTGTTATTTACTCCAGTAAATTAGAGTAACATCTCTTCAGGCTTTTTGAAAAAAACACCCACATCCCAATTTTTAAATGTTACACAAACTATCCATTTGTTTTTAAAAACATTACATATACACATTTTTTTTACATTACACATGCATTCCCTTAACAAAAGTTATTGCAATGATGGAGAAAAATAGAAGTTACTACTGTATTGATGAAAAGAAATATAGTAATGATGAAAAATAATATAGTATGTGTAAGTGTCATTTGAGAAAACAAGATGTATTAATATCTATTATATTAAATTTAATTGTTGTACATATTCCTAGAGGAATTCTTCCCTGCCCTATTATAAATGTCAATTAAAGACTATTTAATGCATAAATATTCATTATTTAACGCAAATAATTAAATATTTCAAGTAATTAAAGACCGGCATAGGCGAATTAAGAGCTCTTAAATAACTAACACACTAAGGATAACCAAACTAAGAACCTGGTACATTTCCAAATGTTCTATTGAATCAATTTCAGTAGTTTGATCATTAAAAGATTTACAGATTTTCATTTATTTATTTCTAATATATATAGTAAAGCACTCGACTGTTGACTATTCAATTGATTCTACCAGATTCTCCGAAAACCAGAGTAATGAAAATCATCCAAAACTACGGATATCAGGGGAAAGCACAGCCTCTAGTAAAAATCCAAAATTTACTGTTAAGCCTCTTGCTATTTGTTACAACGTATTACAGAAAATGTTTCTTCTGTATATATGCAATTGGTACTAAAATACATCCGAAATTGAATAGCACATTTTTGTATCTATGTCCTCTGTACAGAAAAGCCAATATGAAAATAAATGTGGTTAACAACACACTCAGTTATACATTAGAAAGGAATAATTCGAGTCCAGAATCCTCATAAAAATTTCTTCATGCCTTCTATACATCATTGGGCTATCTCCCCATGGCCCATTCCTCAAACCTGAAAAGAAATGAATATCACAAGATACCACTGTTTCTGTCAGGGAAACTGAGACTATAATATTGTGTTTATAACATAAATACAAGGAAAGTCACCTATGAGAATGAGAGCAGTTGTTTTACATAAGCCAATGGAAATGTAGATCTGGTAGAAATTCAGCTGTAGAGTATAAAAACAATGGACTAGCAACCCCTGCAAACAGATGCTGGAAAAAGGGATACTCATCTTCCTGGGCCATAACTTCTATTTTTTGGCCAACATGAGTTTGACCCCTGTAATAAGGAAAAAGTTATATGTATATATACTGTATACAAGCATTAAACTCAAGTAATAGCAGGAAAAAAATTATCACCAAAACCCATCAACACTTTCTCTAGAGAATAATGCATTAAAACAATACAAAGGATGTACACAACAACTCCGATTGAGTAATATATTGAACTGTAACGCAGAGTGTGCACAGCTCAAATTGAGGAAGGACCTCAGCTCAAAGTAAAATCCAGAGCATATAATGGCGGTGGATAATGTAGCCTTACTTTTGGATACGTGCAGTCGCAATTACCTGGTAATAGTTTCCTATTAAAATAACATTTTACTTGTCCGATATACTTTGAAGGCCCAATTATTTGATTTAACAACTTACGTAATTGCTATAAGGACGATAGGATATTAAAGGGAGTTATCGTGAGTGCGACTCTAAAGAACAACCTTGATTACACTAGTTTATATGACTCACTCATTAGAAATGTATATATGAGAAAATCTTCCAAATTAAACTCTGCATCAGATGAGCTGAAAGGTATGTACTCAGATCAAAGCATCATTATAAGACAGTCCATTAAATTTCTATGCTAAATTACCAAATTGAACGCGAGGGCCAATAGCAACTTACATCAAATCTACCCTCCTTTAAGTTTTCCAATGATTCAGCAAGTTCAACTTGCTTTGAAGCAGTTGCTAGCAGGGCCTGACATGAAGCAGCAAACTCAATCAACACAAATGTAAATTCTCAGAAAAATGACTTTCTGTGATAGGTATAATGGGTAGGAGACTGGCACTACCTTCTTTGTTTTTTGCAAGTCATATTCTATACATTTTATACGACTTAATGATTCTTGAAGAATATCCTCTTTTTCAGGAGGAATTGTTTTAGGTTTATTGGCCATCTCAGTAACCACCGCCTCTAAATTCTGCAACCTCTGCCAAAGTGGCTCTTTCATTGCCGGACTAATTAAAAGTTCCTGGCAATTGGATTGTGCTGTTTGGGTTCTCCCATGGTTTCTTGGTTGGTTGTCTACAGAGTGAACCGAAAACAATCTCCCCAATGCCGCAAGTATTACATAAATACAAGTTAACAGTTTCACTGTTATTTGAGCCAAAATACTTGTAATATAGGGAAGTAGTGGTTTCTGTGGTAGTCTTCTGAGATAATTGTTGCTTGAATCACCTATCAGATGCATCATTTTTTACAATTAGTATAAAGATAAGAAATTCTCCTTACTAGAAAAGAAAACAAAATTAAGTGTGCTCAAACTAGTAATAAAGCTGTGAGATAAACCTTTCGACAAATAATATTTAACTACACATATATACTAAAAATTCAAGCAAAGAATCTGGCATTGAGAAAAACAAACCAATAAATATCCATCCTGTTTTAAAACAGACTGCCGTAGGAACTACAATAACATCCTGGCCTTTTGATTGTGTGATGTAACTTGGTTAAGAGTGGACCAAGTGAATTCATTTTCCTAACAAATTAACATATCTCCTTTCCTCAGCTCAAGTGGAGCATCTAAACAAAGATTGTTCACAGGTTATGTAGCAAGTTCTATTATCACCATTTATAAGCCATAACAAAAGTTCATCCTCTAACATTTATCCAGAAAAAGGATGAAACCCCCTAATTAGAAAGACATAAGGAATCACGTACTTGTTGAATCAACATCCCCAACTTCTCCGGCAGCATTAACTGGCTCGAGTAGGTTTTCACCAGGTGCACAGTCTCTCATTGTTTTCTGAAATACGGTTCCATATCATATATGAGTTGCAGATAACCTAAAGTTTAGACAAAAAAAATTAAAGATAAAGACTATATTCACACAAAAGGAGAAACAGAAAAGTTCCAAAAAGATATATTCTAGAGAGCATTTATAAGAGATATATGGGTTTATGGAAGTGATTGGTGACCAACTTAGTTCTTGTAAGTTTTCTTTACCTTAAAGCTTCATGGTGAAACTAATCAAAATAAAGTTGTTTCAACGTTTCCAGAGCAAGCTTGAAAGCTAAACCTGTAAGTAAGCAAGCACTGATTCCTCTCATCAGCCTAGTTCATCTTGGCCATCACCCAGACTCAAATGACTAGTCCAATACCACATAATAAGTCCTCTTCATCAAGTCCTTGACCATTACAGCTCCTGATAATGAGGATTCTAGTTGGCCTATTGTCATTCACAAAGGTACTCGTTCTACATGCAATCCTCATCCTATTTACAAGTTTTTAAGCTATCATTGTTTGTCTCCTTCCTATTGTTCTTTTGTTTCCTCTTTATCTTCTATTATCATTCCTAAAAATGTAAAAGAGACGCTTGATCATCCTGGATGGCGACAAGCCATGATTGGTGAAATGCAAACCCTTGAATATAATGGTGCATGAGAGTTAGTTCATCTGCCATCTAGAAAGAAGACAATTGGTTGTAGTTAGGTCTATTCCATTAAAGTTAGACTTAATGGTGAATTGATTGCCTCAGAATGGGTTTGACTACATTGATAATTTCTTTCGAGTGGCCAAATTATTACTGCCAGACTTTTCCTTACCATGGTAGTCATTGGCAAGGTAATCAAAATCGCGATTTTCATCGTAAGATCGTACGATTTACGATTTATGTCCTTGCCTCCGATCTGCGATCACCAGAAAAGTGCAATCCCGGAGGATCGCGTGGGATATTAAGAATTTTTTTTGCATGGCAATCTTGAAGAAGATGTCTACATGGAGCAACCTCTTGGGTTTGCTGCTCAAGGGAGTTTAGTCTGGTTTGTAAATTGCATTGCTCTTTGTGTAGGCTCAAGCAATTTCAATGGGCTTGGTTAGGAAAGTTTAACCGCATTGTTCAAACCTTTGGACTGAAGCAGTGAGTCAGATCATTCTGTTTTCTATTGTCATACATTCCCTAGAAAAATGTGTGTATTTAATAGTGTATCTTGATGATATAGTCATTACAGGAAATGATGCTACTATAATATCTCAATTAAAGGAACACCTATGCAATCATTTTCAAACCAAGGATCTTGGAAGTCAAAAATAATTTTAGGTATTGAAGTAGCCCAATCAAAGGAAGGTGTTGTAATCAAAAGAAATATGCTCTAGACATCCTAAAAGGGACATGTACAATTGATTGTATACAAGTGGATTTTCTTCTAGATCCAAATCAGAAATTAATGGTAGAATAGGGAGAATTTTTCTCTAATCCTGAAAGATATAGAAGACTAGTTGGAAAACTTATTAATCTTACCATTAATAGACCAAATTTTTTTTTGCAATTGGTGTTGTAAGTCAGTTAATGCAGAATCCTTGTACTGATTATTGGAATGTTGTCTTCCTTATTCTAAGGTAACTCAAAAAGGTTCCAAGACATTGTCTATTTTATGAAAGTAAAGGGAATACCCAAATCTTTGGATATTATGAAGCTGATTGGGCAGGTTCTCCCATGGTTAGACGCTCTACTATAGGATATTGTGTATTCACTAGAGGAAATTTTATCTCTAAGAAAAATAAGAAACAAAATGTAGTTGTCCACTAAAGCAAGCTATAGGACAATGGCTTCTCTGACTTGTGAGCTTGTATGAGTAAAACAGTCCCTTCAAAAACTAGATTTCTGTGAGGTTCAACAAATGAAGATGTATTGTGATAACCAAGCTTCTCTCCACATTGCTTCTAATCTAGTGTTCCATGAGAGGACTAAACACGTAAAAATCGATTGTCATTTTATTTTGAAAAAGTTGTTGTCTAAAGAAATATGCATATACTACAGTTTTGACATCCTCAACAATAATTTTGGTAGCACCAAGATGGAATTCTTCTTGTTATGATCAAAAGTTAACCCAAGGTGTATACATATAAATATACATGAACACGTAGATAACAGGTAAATACAGACTACAGCTATAGTAGTAGAATTCCTTCTGTTTTGGATCAGTTGTCTTCATTGGTTTCACTAATATAAGCTTGGAGTTACCACTTCATTCCTTGGCCATACAACCAAGTTCTTTTCTCTTTCCTCTCATTCATTTCATTGTATTTGAACTTCAAATGTCATTATAAATATGAGAACCTAAGAGAGGGGAATCAAGTTCTCTAATTTGTTCTCTATTTTTTGTATTCATTTCGAGTTTTTCCTAAATCCAATACCTTCATATACTACAGTTTTGACATCCTCAACCATAATTTTGCTAGCACCAAGATGGAATTCTTCTTGTTGTGATCAAAAGCTGACACAAGGTGTATACATGTACATGTAGATAAACATGTAAATACAGAGTACAGCTATAGTAGTAGAATTCCTTCTGTTTTGAATCAGTTCTCTTCATTGGTTTCACTAATATAAGCTAGGAGTTACCACTGCAATCCTTGGCCATACAATCAGGGTAAGAAATTGACACTAGTAAAATTTTAGATCAAGGTGAATGAATAGATGCAGGTAGGTATACACTGCAGTTCTTTCTAATTTTGGGATTAAATACCTGTGACTAGATTCTAGATTTTTTTATTTACTTTGTTGTAAATGTAAATTTAGAGAGAGGAGGTTTATCATATTTTACACTTACGACATGTTGTTAACCTCAATGAGGATTTACAGTGTAACTTACAGATGACCTACTATCATATAACAATAAAGGACCACTAACTTGAATCAAAATGACCTTTGCATTTAAAACTAGTGTAGTGCATTTCCAACAAGCAATTAAGAGATCTATAGAAAACCACAAAGACAACATTTTGATGTACATCGAATTTTTCATTTTTCAAATTTTAAAATAGTTTTTCGAGAAAACTGAGCTAGCATCAACCAGATTTCTACTGGGAGTTTACTTCATAGTGTGTCATCAATTGCGTCACAAAAATAGCAGAAATCGAAAAATCTGTCATGTCATATTGCGGATAGCATCATGGCAAATAGCCAAAGTTGCATAGCAGTTGAAATATATGATGATGATATATATATATATACACATATATATAATTATGTATGCATATATATAATTATGTATGCATGAAAATTAAGTTGTATGCAAACAAATAAAATATAGAAAAATTGGTAAAATTAAATGACGTTCATAAACTTATCAGAGATAACAAGAGAATCATAATCTCCGTTGTATGCCAAACAGTTGGAAAATATAATTATTGATGCCTTTGGTTAATTATAAGTGCTTTGTTTTACACTAAAAGTAATAAATAGTCTCTAACCCATAATTTCCGCCTACAAAAAGTGATCCAAGCAAGGCACATTTATAAAAAGATAACAGTTGATACTAAAGAAACTAGTATTGACCACGAACCTATTTGCTCTAGTCTTTGCAAAGATGATATATACTTGCAGTTTACCTCAAAATGTAAACAACTAGCACACATTAAGTAAAGATATCAGATACTCTTAAGTAGTGTAAGAAAATATTCATATTGGATTAGTCTATGGCTCCAATCAACAGGATTAGATAGTAGCAAACTTAAGATTCCAAATTATCGTCAACTCTAAGTCACAGCGTAAATCATATGATGAGCAAAATACTTTCAAAAATGGTATTTATAAAATGAGTAATCAGTAAAGATTCTTGTTTGGGAGATAAGAAAAAATCCTAAAGATTTGAAACTCAAACATAAAAAATATGAAGATAAAAAAAAAAAAAAACAAAGATATAAAGTCAACTCACTTTATCACCAGAAGGAACAGATTGTACTAAAGCTGAGGGACTCAATCTTGCTGCTGATGCTGATACAGTTTCAGATATTTCAGAGCTTGTAACCTATGAAGAAACAATCATGTGTAAAAAAGCTTTACAGCATGCAAATGAATATGAAAAAAACTTGTGAATTGTACCATAATATACTGTATTGGAACTAAATTTGTGTTACCTTGCGGGCATATGACTTCACATCTACCTCATTAGCAATAGACGAACTTCCAAACTTTGTCAACTTCATTGCTTCTCTAGAATGCAATATCTGAAAATAGAAAAAGTATTATTGGGCAATAATTCTTACATGTGATTTCATACAAATGTGGAAATCCTAATAATGTCGTACTTTCCAAATGTCAGGATCATTCCAAGGCCCTCTATTAGATCTAATACACCCTCCATCATTTGGGCACGAACAACTGCCACCAAGGAAATCTGGAAGTTGGCTGTTGATAGAAGACAGCAAGGGAATGCTTCACATTATATGCATTATTAGACATAGAAACAATTAACTGGAACAGTACAAACTTAAATACAAACCTTGAGTCTATAACCTCTAACAATCTGCTCTGAAACTTGTTGCCTAAAACCTGTAGAATCAAAATACTAATGTTTGTATCTATCTAAAGAGAAAAACATACAAAGAAAAATAGATATATACATGTATTTTGGCCGTGGTCCTTGGATCAAGAAAACCTTTTGCTGTATTCCATAGTAGCTTGAACCCACTACCAGCATTAACAATGAACATCTGGTTTAATGTCTGCAAAAAAGGACCAAATTCAGAAGTGAAAAATGACTGTATAGCCAAATTACTAACAGCAATTTATTTTTTGCAGTGAGGGTTACAGAGCATATAGTATGATTTATGTATTATTATTGTATTAGTAGGAAGTAGGTTAGGGATGGGCATTGTGGGTTCAATAAGCACAATTGCAGTCTGTATCCCTAATTCGGGTTCCATTGTGAAATCTATGTGCTTGAGCTCATGCACAAGCATGCACCCATGTGAACATATATGCATGTAAATGGAGAGGAAAAATGGGCAAGCTATTCAAGACAGAGGAAGGTGAAACATAACTAATTAGATCCATGTGCCTATGGGTGTTTTTGCATTATTTCCCTCCAAATCAGTTTTTTTCTTTGTTTCTTTGTCCCGTTCATGTTTTAATGCAAAAAATAAAATAAAAGGAAGCCAATAAACTATTATTTGTTAAATTTAAGTTTCTACAATATTTAGTTACCTCAGGGTAGTTATCACCATCAATTTTTTGCATGCGCATAACAAGATCATGTGCAACTTTGCCAAAGCTCACCCAATTCTGTAAAATATACCATGTATTAAATTTTTGACATCAGCATAATGCTATTTTGGTTAATCAGATATGTTGCTGTAAACATAGAATTTACCAGGCCTTGCACATCAAGTATAGTTGTTGTTTTATCTATATGCCTCTTTGCTGCAATAGAACATGCTGGGAATTTCTCTTTAAACATTTTCTCAAAACCCTGAACATGATACTTTAAAAATCGATCTACTGTCGTGACACTCATCAACTTGCTGGGTTCAACTTGGCCAAGTCTTTCAATATAAACCGGCCGGCCCTCTTTGTCCACACCATGGTAACCATGAGGATAATAACACTGAACCTCTTCATACTCCTTATATACGAAGTCCTACATATTATTCATCACAATACTGTTCATTCAGTAATGGGAAGATTGAAGTAATTCTTGAGATCAAGGAAATCATATTGGGAAAATCTTCCAAAAGGGATATGCACAGGATTTCTCTTCACTAGATTTACAAGCTATGGATGGCTGTTAATGAAAACTAAGTTGATATCCTTCAATAATTGGGTCCCAATAAGTACACAATGAATTCTTTAATAAGTAAAAGGAAAACAACCAACTATCAAAGTTTACCTTTAAAATAGAATCTACTCCATACTCCTTCCTCCAATGGAGCATAGCATCCCACATCTGGACTGTTTTATCAGTGTCAAACTTTCTGGCCTTCAGAAACCTGCAGCATGAAAACATCAGCTGCCTTTTTTAGTGCATTGGACCTCAAAAGATATTTCTTTAATACAAAAACTTGTATAGCAAAGAACTTAAACAAGATATCTTAATTTTCTCCAGAAAAAAAAAAGGTTCCAAACATGAAAGAATGCAATTAGGATAAATGATCCTTTAACTAATGCCTTGCCTTCTCTGCAATGAATATTAACAACTCAAACATCTGGATCTATCTTTAAAAGTGGAAGAACACTTCAAAGAAAGCATCATGTCAATTATTGAGGAAGAAGCTACAAAATGTCACTCCAGATAAGATGCTTCTGGTTGCATCTTTGCACAACTAATATTCCCCAATAAGTTAAATTAGAAACTGCACCTCTATGGCAAATGAATCAACATTCAACAGGTTATGAACAAAATAGACAATAATATACGTTTATTTCGCAGTCTAAAGCAATAAAACAAAGCAGTCAAAAGAGAAATAGCATACTCAATAGAAAAGAAACTTGTTAGACACATTCATTTACCTCAGCATTGTATGATAATCATCATGGGAATCTGGAAGCAGATCCCTTGTAAGTAGCACCTGACGAAATGAATTCACAGCTTTTTCCTCATTAGCATCACGGACATCTTCTATGAAAATTGAAGCAAACTCACTATCTGCAACACGTGTATTACGCTTCCTGAGACTATAAGTGAGTCTTGTTGAAGCAGTCATTGCTTTTCTCCTAAGAGATCTAGCTCGAGACTTCCGCCACTCATCCTCGGAAGTTTCAGGCTCAAAACTTCTACACCTCTCATCTTCTTGAGCCAATACTTCTTCAAAATCCATGGACATCAATAGTTAGACTCAAAACTACAGTCCAAAAACAACCAGAATAACTAAGATATGTTCACAAAAATCAACATCTCAGTGCCATAACGGACTAGGGCTATGTACCTGGCATTCTATTCAAGACACAAATAATTTGTACTTAGATTGCCTCTGCACCAGGGGAAAAAACAAGAACCACCTTTAATAACAACAGATGCAAACCAGGATCAGGAGCACTCATCAGCTAAGACATTACAAAATTGATCAAGAATTCGTGTATAAAAACCACAAAATAATAAATTTATTCATCTGGGATAATTAGGGAACAAAATCCATACAGAAAAAAAAAAACTAATTCAAGAACCCAGATCAATCAACGAACTAAACCCGCTTCCACACAAGACTGAAATTGGATTACGCCATTACCCAGATAACCCCTCCGTCATGAAAAAAGCAGGAAGTAGAACAGAGAACGACATTACAACAAACTCTACAGAATCTAGAACTTTCCGACAGTAAAGGCTAACACTGGAAGAAATTCACAAAACAACGCGATCGTTCAGCAGAATCAGTTCCACAAACGAACAAACATGCCCAAAACCATAGATCAATCAATAAGCTAGAGAAAAACAGCATTACACCCCACCCAACCAAGAAAGAAAATGACCTACATTTCACAACAACAAACACAATTTCGAGAGAATCGAATGTAAACAGATCAAAACCAATAAAAAAACACGCCGAAATTCCACAACCGAGCCGGATCAAAAATATCGTAAAAAAAAGTCAGAACCGAAAATCACAGATCAATCCAAGGGCGCGGATTTCCGATCCTAAGGTAGAAAAGAACCACATTGCACTCCAGACACGTACCCGATTCGAAACGGCGTCGCTTCAGACACGACGATAAATAACAACAACACTAGTAATATAGGTAAAAATGAGAGACGCGAATATCGCTTTCTCTTTGCAAGATCGAAAAATGGCGCCCCCCTCTTTCTCGTTGTACCGAAATCCGTACGAAAGCCGCAGACAGAGACACGCAGAGAGAGAAAGAGAGAGAGAAACGTTGGAACAAACGAGGAAACAAAGAGAGAGGCACGTCGTTATCAAAAGCGTTAGCAGTGGCGTGCAACGGCCGCTTCTGTTCTGCTACTACGCGCTAACGACGGCTGTTTGGTTTGTTTGTTGGTGGAATTCTGGAAGCGGGGACTCCAAAACAGAGCCGTTAGTTAACGGAGGCGGAGTGGGGTGCGATCGGGTGCTATTGGTTCTAGAATACAAAAATAAAGAAGTGAAAAGCTTTTTGTCCTTTGCACTCCCAGCGCAAACGTGCTTTTCTAACGCACTCCATATGCCATAACTTTTGTGGATATATTTTTTATTATTCATTAAAAATCATAAAATTGGGACAGAGTCTGGTTTATGAGAACTTGGAAAAATCAAAATGTGTAAATTTCAATATTGTTTAACAAATGAGAGAATGCCTGTTTAGAAAAAAAGTGTCTTGCTAGCATTTTTTTTAAGTGATTCTAGACTTTTCAACTTGTTTGAGAATCATTTCCATATATTTGGTTGAGAAAAAAAGAATAAAACAAAGAAATTAAAAAAAAAAGTCACTCAACACATTTAATATATAACTATTTTTATCTTTTGGAATGCACTCGTTCTTTTCTTTTTTACATAAAACAATGTCCTCATTCAAAAACACTTTTTTTTTTGTTTATAAGAAAAATAATACAATTAAAAAAGTAATTATCAAAAATAATAAAATATATTATTAAAATTTCTATTGAAGGTATAAAATTTATTTGTAAAAGTATTTATAAAATTCAATATTTTCATTAGATTTTTAAATTGTTATAATTATATAATAATTTGTAATCTTTATTAAAATACAAAAATCAAATTATAATAAACTATGTATTTTTATTTTTTTTTATCAGCATAATAAACTATGTATAAAATATAGTTAAAATATTTTAATTTTTATTAATTAGTATAATTATACAATAATAATATTTTAATTTTTCATCAAAACTATTTATTATATTTTTTTTTAATGATAGAAAGTAAAAAGTTAGCTAATAATACTAGAAAAAAAATAAAAGAGATAAAAGGATGTGTAATTGTTAATTGTTAGAGTATAGGTGAGCTAATAAACAAATATTTTAAACTAGTTTTTAAATTACATCTAACAACAGACTAATAAGTATTAATTTTTTTTTCTTTAAAATTAATTTCTATTTAATAATTTTTTTAGTAACAGTATTTTTATAAATTATTTTCTATATAAAATAATTTTGATATATACAACATTAATTTCAAATTTCTTTTGTTTTTCCTTTCTAATATAACTTGTAAAAAAAACTCATACAAACAAACAATATGAACGTTTTTTAGTATATGCTATAAGTTTAAATAGTAATAAATATACTTTCTTATTACAGCTATTGTAATTCATTTATTTTAATTTTTTTATGGTAGAACAATATTTTTAAAAGAAAAATCATTAATTAAATTATATAATTTAAAATGGTTTTATTACTAATACATAGTATTAAAATGTGCACACCTAATTTATACACAAATGCAATGTAATTGTAAAGTTAACAATGCTTAAAATACATGTTTGTATGAATTAGAATGAAAATAAGGCTCAAATTTATTGCTATAACTTAACAGTTCAGGTTTTTTGTTACTATATAAGGTTCAGTTTATTACACTAATATCATATAAGATAAGTGATATAATAAAAAGAATATATACCAAATTATATTTAAAAATAAAGGTAAAATGTTTTAAGAATACATTAACATTACATTAATATATGTCTAATTTAACGTGTTTTTAGCTTATATGTATAAACAAATATACTCATCAGGTAGACCATAATATCTATTTGACTCTATATTTTTGGTTACCTAATTTAAATGAACATTTGTATATGAACTTTTGATTCTATATTCTCAAAATAAAATGATTATATCATAGTTTTTATTTTATATATTTCACTATTTCCTTTTTTATTTAAAATATGTTTATAATTATTGTGAAGTAAAAATAAGCTATGACAACGGGAGTCAATCCACTCTCACAGATTGGATTAAGTTAATAATGTGTTTATATATTTTACTAATCATTAAACACAATAAAAAAGTATATTATAAAAATGATAAATAAATATTAATATATATAATTAAATTAATTAATGAATTAATTATCTAAATCATTTAAATATTATTAAACAACATTTTAGTATTAAAAAAATTAAAATATCAATCCACATCATTAAAATGAGTAAATAATTTTAATGAAAAAAATTATTAAAAATTGTTGTTTTAATTAAGGGTTGATCGACCACTAATCCAACTCAACCCATTTAATCTGACTTTTATTCAATTTTACTTATATTTAACAAAAATATAATTTTTTGCTTAAATTCATAATTATTTGGATAACTCATGGGTTTAAGTCCATCTTTACAACCTATGTAATGTGTTTTAAAGCACGTATTCTTACTTAATTCTAATAATAGTTCATAGAAACACTTTTATAAACCTCTTGGTTAAGTTAGCACCATTAGGAAAAGTCAGATTCTTAAAAAAAGTTAGCACCAAAAGTCCTTAAATTAATAAAAGGTTAGAGAAACGTAAGCACTTCTCTTAGAACCTAATTTGACATTCTAAAAGCAGTAAAATTATTTTCCACTTTCAAATAAATATTTAATACAATTTTAAACTGATTACGAATATTTGATGATTCGCTATTCCACAATGTGACCGACCAGTTGTTGTGGGCCACGTGGAGGCACGCCGGTGATGAAATTAAAGGTGGTTCTTTGACGTAAAAGGATGCAAAATTGCACATCATGTGGGTGAGTGCCACGTGAGATAAACCCTTTAGTGGGTCCCTCTTACCATACTAAATAATTAAAAACAAAAGAAATAAAAACATTTCTATTTGACTATTGCTGTGTTTTTTTGCCTTGGCTTTTGATTATTTCATTGTGTCTGTTCTTCGGATCTTACGCCTCATTATTCTTGGGCATTGTATATAAACACAACTATTTACATTTTCTAGGAAATCAAAGCTGGCTTAATTGGTGTAGTTAGGAATTGGAATCAAGTGTCTTTTGATAATTCTAAATCAGCATGAGTTAATTAGTGTTAGGATGTGATTGGAATTGAAATTGTACTTCATGTACTATTAGGTCTTAATGATAGGTATTCCTAATTGTGATAGAAAAATGGTATACTAAGAAAGCTTTTTCTAAATGGGATAATGGATTCAGATTATACCTAACTTGTTAATGGGTTTTTGTTATGTGTAACATCTTTCTAGTTCATATTGTTTTGGATTTAATAGGATTAGTTAGACATGTATGTTAGGTCAGTTTTAAAATAGCTTCCTCTTAAATTGATAGCTTACGTATTTATGAGCTATTAATTTGATTGGTTGGGTAACTCTCTAACATAACTTGTAGGAATTAGTCTTTATTTATTTTTAAAAAAAATCTTTTAACATGTGATATAAAGGTTGTATTGATACACATGTTGATATGTATTTTTGATGAGTTTTTTTTTACACATTTAGTCAAATGCTAAATTCTTTCTTGTTGATATTGTCCCATTTATATTTTTAGAATTCAGATGGGCTAAACTTTTAAATACTACAGTAATTACTTCATTAAATATATATGTAAGAGAAATTATTTTGGTTTTAGGTACTCATACCCATATGGATTCTTTTTATTAGTTTTTCTCCATGGATCTTTATAAGACTCCATTGGACAATGTTCCTACAAATAATCAAAGGAAAGAGGCACAAGTCTTAGTTTTATTAGAGAAAAGTTTTCTAAGACCAGCATTTTTTGATAGCATATCGTATATCATTTGGTTCTTATAAAATTTTAGGGGTTTCTTACCTAAGCTCTCTTTAACCAAGACTATGTGTTTTTTATCTCAAAGTCATGCTTCAATACCTTGTTTTAATCACATAGGACTTTGTTATATGTCAATTTTATTAGAGAGATCTTCCCGCATATTACTAATATCTTTACATGCTAATTCATAATTTATTTTCATGTTTTTGTATGCAGTAAAAATTATATTATTGTTAGTTATTGCTTCATTATATGCATGCCTAACAAATTATATATCATAGAAATCTACATTTTCTTCATATTTTTTTATGCACTATTGAGATAATATAATGTTTGCCATGAGGTCAAGATGAGCTTCTTGATCAAAATCAAAACTAGAAGAATTTTAAGTCTTTCTAGCAAGACATGAAACTTTCTTCTTTTAAAACTTTTTCTTTTTCTTTGTTTCTTCCTCCCTTTCCTTTTTCACAAGTCTGCCATGCATAATTAAGATACTACCAATTCCTCCAGAGGCATGGCTTCTAGATCCTTGGATGATCTCGAAGTAGTTTCTTGAGCTTTCCACAAAGGGGAAGAGTTCTTAACACCTTATCATTGATCTCATATTCACTTATGGAAGTGCTTAGAGATCTCAAACTATTTAGAATAGTCTATAACCTAGCTATGATAGGGTGGATGATTTCATGCTCCTTCATAGTGAACATATCATACTGACGTCTGAGCAAAGTCAACTTGTTTTGATGTGAATGTAACTACAAGAATACATGATTCTTTGACATTCTTAGGAGCAACTTGAGCTGGTCATAAATGGCACCTTACTTTAGAATTGGATCAATGTTCTAATTCAAGAACTCACCAAGACTTAGCACCAACCAAGACTCATATGGAAGTCCATATATTGTCAAATGGAATCAAAACACAAGAAATGAAGAACAAGAATTGAAAGCTGGACAGAATTGAAATAATAAACTACTGCACCGAACAGAAACTAGAAGCAAAGCTGGAAAACAGAAATTCAAACGGTAGAAATGAAAAGAAACAACAAACAAAGCTAATCTACCGAATGGAATTGAAAGAACATGAAGGAAGAACACTTATAGAAGGAGTTTGCTGGATTTTGAGAATTGGAAGAACACTTCACGCCACTTGGTTCCTTGATCCAAGATAAGTGATGGAGTGCCGCCACTTGAAGCTCAGCATAGCTCACAAGATAAGGCAAAGGAAGAAGAAGACTCAAGACTCACAATTTCTCTCCAAATTTGAGTATAGTCTCTCTACTATAAAATTCCAATCTGAAAAATACAAAGAGAAGCACCTTATTTATAGCCTATGAGGTGCTGAAAATGCAAGCTAAATGACTCACAAATGTAATGAAATTCGGCGCCAATCTAGACAATGAAGGAAGTGTGACTTTCCTTCCTAGTTTTGGCACCTCCTAGCCCCTTGTTGGGCTTGGGCCCCTTGATGGGCTTGGGCCCCTTGTTGGGCTTGGGCTTCATGGGCTTGAGCATCCTCTACTTGGTTTCCATCATACTCCCCGGGTTGGAGAGAATTCGTCCACGAATTTGGGAAACCTGCAGCAAAAGGAGTGAGATCAGTAATATTGAAAGAATTACTACCAAGATAAGTAGAGGGCATATCTAACTCATAGGCATTATCATTAATCCTCTTGATGACTTGGAAAGGGCCATCACCACGAGGCATAAGTTTGGACTTCCTTAGGGAAGGAAATCTATCCTTTCTCAAATGAAGCCAAACCCAATCACCGGGCTCAAAGATTAATGCCTTTCTCCTTTGGTTGGCAGTGTCAGCATACTTACCAACTTTCTTCTCAATTTGTAACTTGATGCGGTTATGCAAATCTTTAATAAAAGATGCCTTTTCAAAACCGTCTTTGCATAGCACCTCATCAAGTACAGGAATGGGAAGAAGATCTAGAGGTGTGAGGGGATTAAACCCATAAACAACCTCAAAAGGAGAATGGTTAGTGGTGGAATTTACTACTCTATTATAGGCAAATTCAACATGAGGTAGTAAATCCTCCCAAGCCCTTGGATTCCCAGAAATAAAGCATCTCAATAATTGACCCAAAGTTCTATTAACCACTTCGGTTTGACCATCAGTTTGGGGGTGGCAAGTAGTAGAAAACAAAAGTTTGGTGCCAAGTTTCCCCCATAAGGTCCTCCAAAAGTGACTTAAGAACTTAGAATCCCTATCAGATACTATACTTCTAGGAAGTCCATGCAAACGAACAACTTCCTTGAAGAAGAGATTTGCAATATGGCATGCATCATCCACTTTGTGGCATGGAATAAAATGAGCCATTTTAGAAAAACGGTCCACTACCACAAAGATGGAATCCTTACCCTTCGATGTCTTGGGTAGTCCTAAGATAAAATCCATAGAAATATCAACCCAAGGCATTGTAGGGATAGGAAGAGGGGTATATAAACCATGGGGTTGGACCTTAGATTTAGCCTTCCTACATGCTATACACTTATCACAGAAGGTATGTACGGATTTGCGCATGTGAGGCCAAAAAAAATGTTCATGCAATGTTTCTAAGGTCTTAGCTACCCCAAAATGTCCCATAAGCCCACCCTCATGAGCCTCTCTAACAAGAGATTGTCTTATGGATCCTTGGGGAACACAAAGTCTTTTTCCTTTGAAATGAAAACCATTATGTAAGAAAAAGTCTTTGTGACCTCCCTTGGAACACTCTTGATAGATTAGAGAGAAATCTAAGTCATCATGATAAAGTTCCTTTATGTGATCAAAGCCTAAATATTGAACATTCAATCTATCAAGAATACATGATTCTTTGACATTCTTAGGAGCAACTTGAGCTGGTCATAAATGGCACCTTACTTTAGAATTGGATCAATGTTCTAATTCAAGAACTCACCAAGACTTAGCACCAACCAAGACTGATGGAGATCAAGCTCAAGAGAACATGGAGGCCAATCATCAAGCTCAAGAAGAGGTGGAGGCACAAATGGAGGACGCCCATGGAGGTCAAAGTCCACCTCAAAGGATTACAAGAAGCATGTTCAAAGCTTTGGGAGCTAGAGGACATTTATTTTCTCTTTTTGTAGTTTCTTTAGTTGAAGGTGCTTAGAGGGAAACTTTAGAAACCTCTTTTGTTATAACATCTTTTAGGCTTTAGTTAGGAGCTTTAGGGGGGTGTATTAGTAGATAGGTGTAGGAGTAGAATAGGAGGTGCCAAAGTGAAGGAAAGGATCACACCTTCCTTGCTTTGCAAATAGGCGCCGGTTCTAGAATGTTTTGGGAGGGAATTTTGAATTGTTTTAGCTTTCATTTTCAGCACCTTAGGCTATAAATAGAGGTGCCTTCCTTGTAAAATTCAGATTTGAATTTATCTAAAGAAACTATACTCAAAATTGGAGTGAGCATTTGGAGAGCTTTTGAGCCTTCTACTCTAGTCTTATCTTGAAGGACCATGGTTTCCTCAAGTGGCGGCTTGCACACTCATCTAGGAGCATCCATACTTCTAGTGGCGTGATCATCCAACCATTCTTCCATCTTCATGAGCATTCTCTTCTCCTTCCTTTCTTCTTTTTCAATTGTTCATGTTGCCTTGTGTTCTTGATTTGTTTTGGTTCGGCTATTCCATTTTCCAGCACCTATGTTCTGTTTTTGTTTTTAATTCCTATTATGTTCGGTTCATATGTTTTCTTGCCTAATTCTGTTCGGTCAATCCATTTTATAATTCCTTTGTTGATTCAATTTGACAATATTTGGTTCATCCAAATGAGTTTGGGATTTGGTACTTGTTATTGGTGAGTTCTTGACTTAGAACCATGATCCAACTCTAAGAAAAGTGCCTCTATATTTTCCAGCTCAAGGTGATTCCTAAAAATGTCAAGAATCTTGTTCTATGTGGCTATTGGAATCACATCAAAGACTCATATGGAAGTCCATATATTGTCAAATGGAATCAAAACACAAGAAATGAAGAACAAGAATTGAAAGCTGGACAGAATTGAAATAATAAACTACTGCACCGAACAGAAACTAGAAGCAAAGCTGGAAAACAGAAATTCAAACGGTAGAAATGAAAAGAAACAACAAACAAAGCTAATCTACCGAATGGAATTGAAAGAACATGAAGGAAGAACACTTATAGAAGGAGTTTGCTGGATTTTTAGAATTGGAAGAACACTTCACGCCACTTGGTTCCTTGATCCAAGATAAGTGATGGAGTGCCGCCACTTGAAGCTCAGCATAGCTCACAAGATAAGGCAAAGGAAGAAGAAGACTCAAGACTCACAATTTCTCTCCAAATTTGAGTATAGTCTCTCTGCTATAAAATTCCAATCTGAAAAATACAAAGAGAAGCACCTTATTTATAGCCTATGAGGTGCTGAAAATGCAAGCTAAATGACTCACAAATGTAATGAAATTCGGCGCCAATCTAGACAATGAAGGAAGTGTGACTTTCCTTCCTAGTTTGGCACCTCCTAATCTCCTATCTACACTCCCCCCTAGACTCCCTTACTACTTACACCTTTTTATTACATCCACACCCCTATTCTACAAAAGAAATAAGAAGAGCCATCTTATTATACTCTTGTCCCAAAGCTCTTGCCATGCTCCTAGTAATTTGTTGAGCTTGGGCCCCTTGTTGGGCTTGGACCCCTTGATGGGCTTGGGCCCCTTGTTGGGCTTGGGCTTCATGGGCTTGAGCATCCTCTACTTGGTTTCCATCATGTTTTTCCTTACTTCCTTGGAACCTTCGTGGGGAAGCGTCATAGTCTCCAATATCTCTTTAGCACTGGGCATGGTATAAACTTTTGTGATCTTCTCTTTACACAAGACACATATCAATGCTTTGACATTTAACTGATATCTATATATTTAGTTTTCATACCATGTATCAAGTGGCAACAACCGAGTAGAGAAAGAATGTCATTCTCGATCACCTCTAGTAGATTGATATTGCTCTACTCAAGAAAAACAACCATCTTGAGTTTCCACAACTCAAACTTCTCATGCTTGAACATGGGTAGACGATTGAATGCTTGAACTTTTGAGTTCATGGAGTCTGTTAGGATCTTTCCTCAAATTTTGTGAATAACTTTCCCCTGAAGCAAGTAGTAGTACCAATTGAAGGGACAATTGGCTCTAGAAGATGAAGCATTGAATGGAGTCTTTAAGACTATATCACAATGAAAAACAATAAATCTTTTAATAGACTTTCCAATAAATAATTTAGTCAAGCAAACAAGATCGTCTATTAAGAGCAAAGAAAAACACTAAATAGATTTTATATTGGTTTACCCAAAACCAAGGCTATGTCCAATGTCCCTTAAGTAGATTGCTTAAGATGTTTCAATAATCAAGAATCATAACTTTACTGAGTACATAAAACTTTTCAGGTTATCCTAAGTACACAAACTGATGTGATTTGATTAAGGGATTACCCATTATAAGACACTTTCAAGAATTGGATCAAGATTCTACAAGAAATCCAAGAACACAACAAGAACAAGAAAACCAAATGGAAACCCATTTCTAGAACTTCATCCGATTGAAACAAGACAATGAAGCATATGAACCGAATAGAACATCAACAAGTAATTCCAACCGATTAAAACAAGAACCAATGAAAAACTATTGATTAGAAACATTCAATAGCAACATTTGACCGATTGAAAATCAAGAACAAGAAACAAAACATGTTTTAGAGTTTTTGATATAGAATGGGTATGGAAGAAGAAGATGAGGAGTTGAAGAAACTTATGTGGTTGAAGACAATGCGAGTGATCACGCCACTTGGATGGTGGAAGGCTCCAAGATGAATGGGAGTGCCACCACTTGAGGATTCCCAAGACCCACAAGATGAGACAAAGAGAAGGAGAGCAAGTCTCTCAAAGAAACCACTCAAATTCTAGAGAGTAACCTCACTTTCAATTTCAATATTCAACTTGTTATTCAAGGTACCAAACACTCCTATTTATAATGGAGAGGGCCGATCATTGTACAAGGGAAAAGGAGTTGGAAAAGTCACTCTTCTAGCTCCTTCTAGCGCATAAGAGAGATAGGAGTAGGAAAAGTCACTTCTTCCAACTTTTCCTAAAAAATGCGCCTATAATGCCTTACAATGAGAGGTATCTTTTGGTTTTCCTCTTTTGGCATTTTCCTAAGGCTACTCCTATATTATTTACAAATTTATACAAGGGTAATTACAAAAAGAGAAAGCATTTGATGCTCTTTACCCAAAACTTTAGCCTTGCTCCTTGTAATCCTTTGAGTCATGAAGGATTTTGAGCTAGTTTGTCCTTGAGGTTCTTGGGCTTGGGCTTCAATATTAAGAACACTAATAGGAAGAACTTCAAGTGTTGTGGTCCTTGACCATTCCTCCTATTGATGGCTTCTTTAAATGCTTGTTGAGATGACCCTTCAAGTATAGCATCTTTGGTCATCCTTATGTATTTTTGATTCTCATCACAAACCTCTCCAGGTTACAACAAGTACGCAAACCTCTCTAGGTTATCCTTCTCAATCTCCCATTGAGATTGTGAACTCTCAAAGAAAAAGAGAACACTCTCACAAAGAGGATAATTTAAGCTCACAATGATATAAGTTCACAAGAGAGAAGAATTTACAAGGTTTAGCACATAACCTGAAAAGGATATACACTCAAAAGCTTGTAGCTTTGTCTTTAAGCACTTTATATAGCTTATTTGATTTTATCATTGAAGCTTTAAACAACAAGGCATGATTCTGCATAAAAGTTTATCTATGCATATCTTCTAGATGCTTTAAAAGAAAACTTTTGATATGATCTTCCAAGTGCATTTGCCTTGAATTTATTTAAGGAAACAATTCAAATGCATTTGCAATATTTAACAATTAATTTCAGTTATATCAGAATCATTAAAGCTATTTTATTTCTTTATGAAATTGTTTTCAAATTGTTGATCATTAATGCTCTTTAAAATGAATTCAAGAACAAACAATATAGCCATTGTTATTAAAATGTTTTTTATCATGTATATTGTGTAGAAAATCATTTAAACACTTTGTTTCCAACTGACTAAAAGACTATTTCCTTATTATAAAATCACATAGATCATATCAGACTATCTTAAAGCAGTTCAAAATTGTAAATGCTTAGATCGTCTTGTGTTAACACTACATGTTGTATAAAACACTTGTTAGAATATTCACATGTCTAAAAACTACATTTAACACATGTATAACACTTCGAGTGTTTTTTTTTATCATAAAAAATTTCACACAAAGATCTTCATATGATCATACTATATCTAGAGGGGTGTAGATCGTTTATAGGATCTTACACCATCTAGGTCTTAACATTATTAGCTAAAGCAAAGACAATATAAAGAGTGTGTCTTATACACCTCTTCATACTTCATAACAGAAGATGTAAACATAAAGTTTTGATCTTCTGAGATCTCCTAAAGAATGTCACTACAAAAAAAAGTGTATATTGTGGCGGTTATTTTCGTATAAACTTGCGTTTATAATCGCCACAATATACGCTTGTGGCGGTTATTTTCGTATAAACTTGCGTTTATAATCGCCACAATATACGCTTGTGGCGGTTTTACGCTACCCGCCGCAACACCCGCCACTTTAAACATAGTGTAAATAGTGACGGTTTTTATATGTGAGTATTGTCAGTTATAATTGTCACAATTTGCATTCATTGAAGAAGATTTTGGCACCATAATATGTTGAAACAAGTGGAGTTCAATGTTTTAAAGAATCCAAATCCTTTGAAGGATGATGAAGCCTCTGCTTTGCTTGATGCTGCTGTGCTGGTTTCAGCCTTGTTCTGGGGTAGTTCAACAAAGCAACACTTAGATTAAATCTCAAAGCAATTAGCATCTCAATTTTAACAAAGCAAAATGATTTTCAAACTACGTTGAAACAACCGATTGTTTTGTCGAAACAACCGATTGTTTACACTTAGGTGTTTTGAGAAAGTTTGAAAACTGTTTTTGAATGGTGTATTTTGTTAAGTAACAAAACAACCAATTGATTCGATGAAACAATCGATTGTTTGTTTTAAAACCATAACAAAAAAACTGTTTTCTTTGACTGAGCTTTAAATGCTTTAACTGAATACGCTCCAGTCATTAAATGCTTTGACCAATCTATTTTAAATGCAATTAAGAGTTTGTTAAGATTTGATAACAAACTATATTCTTAGATATATTCTGAAAAACAGTTTTGATATATTAAGAATCTTGAAACAAAGTTTTAAGAAGAAGAGTTTTTAAAAGTATTCTGAGATTGCAAAAGAGTTGAGAGATTGATCAAGGTGCTGAATAGGGCTTCTCCTTGTATTGATTTCAGATTTCCATCTGTAACAAGTGTAATCTTTGTAAACTGCTGAACAATTCGTTTGTGTGTGTTGCTGAGATTGGCTGTGTGTTCTTGAGGTGTTCAAGATTAGCAATCTTAGTGTTGGCCAAGGAGAGTGTGTTTCTTGAGGTGTTCAAGGTCATTCTCTTGGTTGTGGTGTAAGTGATCAAGTGGTGATTGCTTAGTGGATATCCTCAGGGTTTCTGAGAAGACTGGATGTAGCTCTAGTTGGAGTGAACCAGTATAAACATCTGTGTACAATCTTTCTATCCCTAACTCTTTAATTTCAGTTTGTTTGTTGTTTGCTGGTATAAACAACCGATATTTTCGAAGAAACAACCGATTGTTTTTCCTGATATCACTGTTTTGCTTGCTGTTTTGGCTAACTAAATTGCTGAATCAATTGGTTTCTGAAATAAGTTCATTCTAATTTTGAAAATTTTGCGAAAACCCCTTTAAACAATTCACCCCCCCTCTAGTTTAAAGCCATCTTTTCTAACAATTGGCATCAAGAGCTTGGTTCTTGTAAGTCATTCAAGTTGATCCTAAAATCTTTCAAAATGGCTGATAGACTACCGTTTGGGGAAGGTGCCTCAATAAACAGACCACCCTTGTTTTGTGGTTTGAATTACCAGTTTTGGAAAGTTAGAATGAAAATATTTATGGAATCTCTTGACAAAGGAATTTGGGATGCAATTGAAAATGGTCCTTTTATTCCAACATTTGAAAAAGATGGTTTTGTCATTGAGAAGCCATGGTCTCAATGGACTGATGCAGAAAGTAGAAAGGCCAAATTCGATTGCATTGCCAAAAATATTATAACCTCTGCTTTAAATTCTGATGAGTTTTTCAGGGTCTCACAATGCAAATCATCAAAAGAGATGTGGGATGCTTTGGAAGTCACTCATGAAGGAACAAATGAGGTGAAAAGAGCTAGAAAGCATGCTCTCATCCAAGAGTATGAGATATTTAGAATGCTTAAAGGTGAAACGATAGCTGAAGTGCAGAAAAGGTTTACACACATCATAAATCACCTTATGAGCCTAGACAAGACGTTTGACAAAGAAGAGCTAAACATCAAGATCTTGAAATGTCTTGATAGAGCTTGACAACCAAAGGTAACTGCTATTTCCGAATTTAAAGATCTAACATCTTTAAGTGTTGCTTCTTTATTTGGAAAGCTTAGGGAACATGAGCTAGAGATGAATAGACTCAATGTTCAAGAGAATGAAGATAAGCACACAAGGAGCATAGCCTTGAAAGCATCCAAACATAAGGGAAAGCAAGATTCAAGTGATGATAGTGATGAGGAAAATCTAAGTTTGCTGTCAAGAAAATTCAGCAAATTCCTCAAGAGAAGCCGCAACAAAGACAACAACAAGGATAGGTATGGAAACAAGAAACCCAATGAATTTAATTCAAATAACTATACTTTTTTTGGTTGTGGTGAGCAAGGTCACATAAAGGCTAATTGTCCCAACAAGAGCAAAGAGAAAAAGACAAGCTACAAGGAGAAGAAAGGCAAAACAAAAAGGGCCTATATAGCTTGGGAAGAAAATGAAGTGTCATCATCAAGCTCTTCATCAAGTGAAGATGAAAAAGCCAACATATGCTTAGTTGCTGAGGATGATGATGATGATTCATGCAGTTCAAGTGAGGTAAGTTCATGTGCTTCCTTAAATGAACAAAACTATAGTGAATTGCTTGAAGCTTTTCAAGAAACTCATGATGAAGCTAATAGATTGGCTCTTTCAAACAACCGATTGAAAGATCTTAACAATGGGCTTGAAAAGAAAGTTAGATCACTTGAAGAGGAACTGAGAAAAGCAAAAGTGATTTTGAAAATTTGGAAAATCATTTGAAAAATGCCTCTTGCAAGTGTGATACTCTCAATTGCACAAATTGTGAAAATCTTGAGAAAAAGGTTCACTATCTTGTTGAAACTGTGGACAAGCTTTCAAAAGGAAAGTCAAACTTTGAGAATGTCCTAGCATCTCAAAGATGTGTTTTTGGAAAGGCTGGTTTAGGCTTCAATCCACAGAACAAGCAAGATAGGTTTTCAAAAAGTTTTTTGAGAAAATCAGAAAACAACCGATTGTTAAGACGAAACAACCGGTTGTTACATGCTTTTACTTCATGAAGAAAGGCCACTCTGTTAGATTCTGCAAAATTAGAAAATATTATGTTCCTAAAGGTTTTATGAAATGGATTCCTAAGGGATGTGATGTTTCTAACAGCAAAGAAAAGCCAAATGGACCCAAATTTATAAGGGGACCAAATCTTGCAACTTGTATTTGATTATGCAGGAAAAATGAAGAGAAAAGGAAGAATAGAGTCATCTGATCAAACTGTTGAAGAAAAAGGCAGTCATTGAAGCTGAATCAATGATATGCAAAAGGTCAAAACAGTGAAAAGAAGCTTTCTTGATCAACAAGCAATTGGCTCATTGAAGAAACAACACAAGGATAAGACCTTCCTTTTATTTGTTCTCTATTTCAGTTTCAAAGTTATTTCTTATGATTAATTGTATTTCAATCAATGTCATGTGCCCTAATCTGTTTCTGTTTATGGTTAATAATTACAAAAATCAAGTTTTTAACTGCTGCAGAAAAACAACCGATTGTTTTGAGTCTGACAGCACTGTGAAGAAATTGATTTAACTGATTTTTTGAATTTCTAGCCGTTGCAGATATTTTTCAAAGGGAGAATCTTGGTGAAAGGATCTGTGTTGAAGGCTGATCACGTTCAGAAAAGAGTTACAAATGTCATAAAGGAATATATTCCAAAATCTTGGAAATTCAAGAGCCTTAATGACTAGTCAAAGATCACATGTGAAGACCATGTGATTTTCAGCTTTTTCTGACATTTTTAGTGCAGAACAGAGTGAAGTCCTCTCTCTGAAAATCAGGTACCCATTGAATGAAATTAAATTCAATTTGATTCTCTTACTGCTATAAAATCAGGTGCAGATTTCTTTCATCAAGAACAACCAATTGCAACATCTCTTGCAACATCTCTTGCACTATCTCTTGAAAAATCTGGGTTTTATGCTCTCCTCTGTTTTCGTCTCTGCTGTCATGGAATCAACTCCTCCCACTGCTAAAAGAGTCAAAACCAGAGCTGTGAGGTCTGGAGGAAGGCTTGAAAGCTGGTTTTCTGGTGACACTGATCTCATTGAGAAGTATAGATATATAACAAGTGTCAAGAAGATAAACAACCCCAAGGTTGTGTGCTTTAATTGGCTGAAGAGTCAAAAACTTGACAATGTGAGGAAGCTTCTCAAAGACCAGTCACTCAGAAAGTTTCTGGAGCTCAAAGGAAACATCTATCCAGATTTGGTGAGGGTCTTCTACACCAACTTGAAGTGTGAGGGAAACAACTTAGTCTCTCATGTGAAAGCCGTGGAGATGGAGATAACCCATGAGGTTTGGACTGCAGTAGCTGGGCTTAAGTTTTCTGGATTAAGAATCAACAAAGGAAACCTTGGTGTGGTAGAAGATTTCAACAAGATTCAGTTCTACAAAAGTTGCTTGAAGAACAATCAATCTCAAGTTAACACTTGCTCGGTTGGAGGCTTGAAGCTTGATGAGAGATTGCTTGCTCTAATTGTAACTTGGATCCTAACTCCTAGGGGGAGCAACCACTTTGTATTGACTGAAGAAGATCTGGTTTATATCTTCTGCATCACCAAGAAAGTGAAGATCAATTGGATTCACATAATCAAGGAACATATGCAAAAAGCTATGAGGTTAGCCGATTACCATTATCCCTATGCTGTTTTAATATCTAAGTTTCTACTCTATTTTGAAGTTAATCTTGAAGATGAAACTTCTGAGCTGGTTAAGTCAACTCAAGAGTTGAACAATGGATCACTCAGCAAGATGGGCTTCACAAAAATAGGTGGAAAATGGTTAAGTAAGGATGGTGATCATGGTGCCTCATCAAGTGGTGCTGCTCATCTTGAAAAAGATGAACCTTCTGACATGGATCCAACTAAAGATTTTCAAGATGCAGGACCTAGTGCTAATGCTGAACATCAAGGAGAAAGAATGCAAACCATGTCTCCTTTTGAAAGACTCATGGTGAATAGGCTAGATACCTTTGCTGAAAATCAAAGGAGCCTTCATGATCTGTGTGTTAGCAACTTTCAGAGGATAGACACAAGGTTTGACAACATGGATACAAGGTTTATGACACTGGACGAACAGATTGAAGCTGTCCAGAATCAAATCTTTGATCTACAGTTTGCTGATGAAGAAGACTGAGAGAAAAACAACCGATTGGCCACAGAAACAATCGATTGTTTTTGGCTGTTCTCGTTTCTGGTTTTTAAAATTTCTTTCCTTCTGCTGTTGCTGGTTTATTCTGATGTAATATGAACAATGTCTTATTTTATCTCTTATCTTTGTCTATTTGTGAAGACAAATAGGGGGAGATATATGTTGTGTTTTCAATTTGTTTTAAGTTTCTGTTTTTCATATTTTTAAAAACAATTTGAGTGATGTTATTTGGTTCTGATATTGAATGTTTTAAGCTTCAATTGTTTATCTGTATGCTAACAAAATATCAGAAGTTCAATGTATTGCTCAAAGTTTTATTGCAGGAATTGCCTCAGAATTAATCAAAGAACAACACAAGCATCAGGGATTTGTCTTCATCAAATAGGGGGAGATTGTTGAAACAAGTGGAGTTCAATGTTTTGAAGAATCCAAATCCTTTGAAGGATGATGAAGCCTCTGCTTTGCTTGATGCTGCTGTGCTGGTTTCAGCCTTGTTCTGGGGTAGTTCAATGTTGTAATCAACACTTAGATTAAATCTCAAAGCAATTAGCATCTCAATTTTAACAAAGCAAAATGATTTTCAAACTAAGTTGAAACAACCGATTGTTTTGTCGAAACAACCGATTGTTTACACTTAGGTGTTTTGAGAAAGTTTGAAAACTGTTTTTGAATGGTGTATTTTGTTAAGTAACAAAACAACCGATTGATTCGATGAAACAATCGATTGTTTGTTTTAAAACCATAACAGAAAAACTGTTTTCTTTGACTGAGCTTTAAATGCTTTAACTGAATACGCTCCAATCATTAAATGCTTTGACCAATCTATTTTAAATGCAATTAAGAGTTTGTTAAGATTTGATAACAAACTATATTCTTAGATATATTCTGAAAAACAGTTTTGATATATTAAGAATCTTGAAACAAAGTTTTAAGAAGAAGAGTTTTTAAAAGTATTCTGAGATTGCAAAAGAGTTGAGAGATTGATCAAGGTGCTGAATAGGGATTCTACTTGTATTGATTTCAGATTTCCATCTGTAACAAGTGTAATCTTTGTAAACTGCTGAACAATTCGTTTGTGTGTGTTGCTGAGATTGGCTGTGTGTTCTTGAGGTGTTCAAGATCAGCAATCTTAGTGTTGGCCAAGGAGAGTGTGTTTCTTGAGGTGTTCAAAGTCATTCTCTTGGTTGTGGTGTAAGTGATCAAGTGGTGATTGCTTAGTGGATATCCTCAGGGTTTCTGAGAAGACTGGATGTAGCTCTAGTTGGAGTGAACCAGTATAAACATCTGTGTACAATCTTTCTATCCCTAACTCTTTAATTTCAGTTTGTTTGTTGTTTGCTGGTATAAACAACCGATATTTTCGAAGAAACAACCGATTGTTTTTCCTGATATCACTGTTTTGCTTGCTATTTTGGCTAACTAAATTGCTGAATCAATTAGTTTCTGAAATAAGTTCATTCTAATTTTGAAAAGTTTGCGAAAATCCCTTTAAATAATTCACCCCCCCTCTAGTTTAAAGCCATCTTTTCTAACATAATATACGTAAGTAGTGTCAGTTATAACTGTCACAAATGACATTCATTGAAAAGGATTCTGGCGCCATAATATATGTAAGTAGTGGCATTTTTAACTGATGTAATTTTAATTCTGAATAAATAAAATTTAACCACCACTTTTTTATAATCTGTTTTATACAATTATAAAATTTAACCACCACTTTTTTATAATATGTTTTATACAATTATAAAATTTAACCACCACTTTTTCATAATAAAATAAAATAATGTATAAAGTTATAATCATCCATTCATTTCATTGAAAATTAAAACACACATAATAATGTTTATATGTAATTGAAAATTAAAACACATAAAAAGTTCATACATCCCTAGTCAAGTTTAAAATTACAAGACATAATTGTTAAAAAGTTAAGTAACATTAGTTCGGTAATTGTTCAAGTTCCACAACTTCCCATCGTGCCTCTAATGTGTCCACCAGAAGGGGTTTTGTTTCAGAACTTGGTACTTCTTGAAATTAGTGCGCACTCTCCATCCTTTATCATAAGCCAAAGTGTGCCTATCCTTTTGAAACAGAGTGCTAATACGCGATATACCTCTCCCATGAATCCTACAAAACAGATTAACATAACTATTTAAATCAATAAATATTCAAATGAACATTATAATCCATAGAATCTGGAGGAAATAACAAACTACCATAAGTACTGTTACTCTGCTTCTTTTTCCCACTCATACGGTTACTCTGCATCATCATGATATGGGAAGGTGTCACAATCACACATGTCCACATGAATCTAATCAATTACCACTACCTATTTTCCTACCAAATGTTACCATTTCTGTTACCAACTACATTGTATCCCTACACAAATTCTAACACTTTCCTCATTTAGTTTACTTCAATTCACAAAAATTCCTTCTGGAGTAGCCACGGAAAAAGACTATAAATAATACTCTAGAAGTTAGATAAGGGTGAAAATATATAAAATATTTCAACAATTTCCAATCAACATTTCAATAATAGATAAATTAGCAATCTCCTTAAACAGCTAAAAGAACTAACCTGAGACTCCTTTGTAGCACCACAAATAATAGAAGAAACATTGGAATTAGCAGCACACCATGCAATCGCAAGTTGTGATAGTGGAACACCAAGCTCATCAACAATTGGCAGCCCATCAACCTTCTTAAGCACATCATCAACCAATGATCGTGATGCCAGATTCTACGAAAAGCACCACACACAGAGATAAAAGCCATAATAGTCAATAAAAAATTAAACAAAAAATCCTAGTACTGAGATTGTAAGCACAGATACCTTTAGTCCTAAACTTAATAAGATCATTACCTGAAACATTAAACTAAATGAAAGATCGCATAAGCTAAAATGAGGATTACATAAAGATTTCATCAAATGGAAAAGTACTTTGTAATTTTCCAATGCAAATATGCTATCTGGCAGTATAACTCTTTTACTATCCTAGGATGATTCGCATCGAGAAGCTGGCAGTGAAAAGTGTCGAAACATGCCTGAAAAATTAACGATCCAACAAAATAGATAAACTAAGAAATTATAAAAGACAATCAAATTAGAGTATAAAAAGAGAAGATAAACCTCTTCGATTTTGGAGAGACTGAGTTGTAGAGTCGAGTTGATCCAAGAAAGAATCTCATATCTGCTGACAAAGTAAGCCGCATCCATGATTCCAATATTGGTCGCCATTTCTCTCTCTATCGTGGTGGACAGTCGCAGACAGTGGCGGAGAGTTAACGCGTGGATGCGAGAGTGAGGAGAGGTACGGTTCGCGGAAAAAAGTTTCAAATCCTTGCGTGGAGGCGGCGATGACGAATAATGAAGGGAGCGATAGTGAGCACAAGGTTTAGGGTGCGCGAGTGAGTGAAGGTGAAATAGTTTTGTGAAGTACAAAGGTTTCATGAATCACAGAGGGTTTCGTGAGGAGGGTGGAGGGCTTCGTGAGGATTTCATTAGGGTTTGAGTGTTTAACAGAGATAAAAGGAAGAGAGAGGGAAGAGTCACGAAGAGTGTTTAGAAAAAAAGAGAGGGAAGAGAGTTTTGGGGTTCCTAGGAGTCAAGTTTTCAAAAATAATTGGAAATAATAAAGAATACTGTATGGAGGGAAGGAAAACATGAGATTTTTATTTTGAAGGATAATTGTGGCGTTTGAAGGATAATTGTGGCGGTTAGTCAAATGTCGTATTATACGAAAATTTGTGGCAGTTATTAATAACCGCCGTATTAAAACTGTCACTTTATACACGATTTTTTGTAGTGTGTAACCTACAACGATCATCACTAAATGCTTATAAAAAAATGTAACCCATGCACAAAGGGCTAACGTTCCAAGATATGACAAGCAAGTCTCATGTGCATGATAATAGTTTAAAAAGCCTTCAAGTGCTTAATATAAAATTTGTCTAATGAAATATTTTTTGTATATCATTCATCATTGCAAAGTAGTTTCTCTAGATCAATGGGCTTATATTTCATATCCACTAAATTGAGTGTGGACTTTGTAATAACAAACTTTGTTTTTATATAGCCATAAGAGGCAGTGTACTTTTTCTAGGTAGGCTTTATGTACTCATGCTTAAATTTGAGGGTTTTAGTGGATAGCATGGAAAACCATTGTGTATGTAGCTCGGAGAGGCATTGTGTAGTCAAATAGGTAAGAGTGACTTCATGTACTCATTATGATAGCATCCTTCATCTGGTTGGATTTTTCTTGGAGATTGGTTGGAGTTGGCAGAAGCTAATGGAAGTGATTAGTCAAGGAGAGCTCCATTGGAGCCATGAATTCCTTGGAGTTGCTGTGAGGTGTGAAGAGAGTGATTGGTTCCGCCAAATCACTTGGAGAAATGAGAGAAGAGACCAAAGGCGTCTATCTTACAGAGGCTAGATAAGAGAATGCTTAGGCTTGTAATTTGGCAGCATAACACTCATATATTTGATCTACTAAAACATGAGCATAGCACCACAATTTATAGGTGAGAGGACCGACCGAGCTATAATAATTGGTGGAAAAATTCAAATGCCAAAAAGTTTGAATTAGGCGCCTAAATCAAGTCACAAGGCAAGCATGAGTAAGGTGTGCACCATGTGACCTAGTTAGGTCTAATGAGTGACCTAGGGTTTAATGAGGGATGTAATTAAGCACAACTATGCCCTAGGTAGGTTTTATAAACCTAACCCTAACCATAATATACTCAAGGCCAAAATACAAGCCAAAATCCTACTATACTTTTAAGCACGAAAATTAAATCCTACTCTGAAATTTACACTAGGTTATGACACCTTCAAACATATATAAGAAAGTGTCTCTACCATCAGTAGCAGATTCCCAATCTTTTTGTATTCTCCTTGCCATAACTTTAATGGTTGGTCATGAGCTAAGGCCTCTACCATCATCCCCTTCCTCTTAAAGAGGATTCGTCCTCAAATCAAAAGTTTCCGCCTCATCATTTGTGCTACATGTAAAAGGTTTTAGATCTATAAAATTAAAAGTAGATTTGTACTCCATATTCTTCATGCAGATCCAACGGATAATCATTATTATTGATTCTCTTAAGGACTTGGAAATGACCATCTCCTTGGTGACTAAGTTTAGACTTCCTCTTAATAGAGAATCTATCTTTTCTAAGGTGAAGTCAAACCCAATCTCCCTCATTAAAAACTATATCCCTTTTCCCCTTATTGTTATGCTTATCAGTTTTTTTTCTGTATTTTACTCTTAATCCTCTCATGTAATTTCTTAACAAATTCAGTCTTTGTTACCCCTTCCTTATGCACAAATTCATGTGATTAGGTAAAGGTAACAAATCCAAATGAGTGTGAGGATTAAAACCATATACAACCTGATACAACCCAAGTCGCTATGAAGATGACCAAAGAAGCAAAAGACAAAGCACATAGTGAACAATCATCTCAACAAACAATTCATAACCCCACCAAGGATCACATGGACCTCACTAGAGGAGCTGAGCATAAACCAGCACACCAACTATTCTTCCTTTTGGTTTTCTTATAATATACAAATATGTTGTAAATAATTTGGGCTCTCTTTAGGGGTCCAAATAACAAATATAGGCTAGAATAAGGTACCTTTAGCGTAATAGGGGGTGTAGTTAGCATTTTAGCTTGTTCCTAGCCCTTTAAGAATGCAATTTGACCTAGTTTATAGAAGGACAAGTCTAGGGTGCGGGTTTGACTTAGTCAAACCCTAAGGCTGCCCCTTTTTTAGTGTTTCCCGTCCTACCCTTCATGCTTGTTCTCCAATTGTATTGACAAGTTGAATTTGAATGAAGTAAAGAAACTCTACACAAATTGTGTGAGCTCTTAGTGAGGCTTATGTCCTCTTAGGTTTGAGGTCTTATCTTGAGTGACTGGGAAGCTCTCAAGTGGCGGCCAACACACTCATCTTGGAACACATCACCCTCCAAGTGGCGTGACATTTCTCACCCACCATCATAAGTTTTCTCATTCCATTTTCCTTCCATTTCTCCATTCTATTTATGTTTTTTTGTCTCTTTGTTTCTCTTCTTTGTTGCTCTTGGGTTTCACTCATAATCATGAGTATGATGCATCATTAGGGAGGCCATGACCACCATTGATGTTGACCTTGTGCCCATTTCAATTCTGCAATTGCATCTTATCCTCACTATATCTTGTTTTTCATCTTTGCCTTTGTGAAGTGAGCCTTCACACTTACTTAACCACTTGGTTAAGTTCGTGTCCAGTGGGAATCTTCCTTAGGTCCTCTCCCTTAATTGTTAAAATCCCAATCTTAAGTAAAAGTGTCACCATAAATGAAAACATCTAAAAATCAACTGACATCATGTGGTATTCAGAGCTTTGGTTTTTTAGCTTATCTTGTTTAGAGTTGATTGGCACTTTACTTTGTTGCATCTTTAATTCCTTGTCTTTACATTCAAGTACCTTTAAATTCTCGTATTTACTTTCAAGCACTTTTAATTTCAGCCCTTTACTTTCTTGCTTTTAAATTCGACATTTACCTTATTCAATAACATTGTTTCACTTTTTGAACATTCCTTTATGTCTTTTAATTTTCTTGCATTTTTTTCCTTGAGTCAAGTGTTTTTTAGTGTTCTAGGAGTCCTTATATTTTGATTCTACTTACTTGCTTTTAATTGTGAAAGTTTATAAGTAATTAGAAACTTGTTTTAGTAGAAGTAGATTTAAGTTCCAAACAAAAGATTTCAAGTGATTAATTATTGTGAATCCTAAACATTTTGTGAAAAATGGTTATATGAAAATATGCATGATCAAAACTATGGACATTTCATTTGCATAATCCAAAAACAAGTATAAAAAAAGAGAAGAGAAGTGGCGCAAGCTATTTTGTGTTCCTTTTTTTTTTCAAAGAGCAGCATTTTCAAAATTTTAGGTTCATCTTGATTGACAAATCGATTTCAACCTTTGTGCAATTTTTATCATTTTGCTTTGACAGATTTCTAAAGAAAGTTTCATTGTTAAAAGTTTAGTAAGTATCTTAAAGTCTTTTTGTGTGCATTTTTCTTGCTTGTCTTCCTTTTCATGTTTTGTCATAATCTATTTTCACAAATTTGGTTTAGCTTTCTTGATTTGAGCTTTTCTTGTTTGTCTTCTCAAATTCCTTAAGTTTTGTTGTGGTTCTTTGAGATCAAGTGTGTTTGGCTTTGTCCTTTTTCACTTTAGAAAATTTTCAACACCAAGAAAGACCCTTTTTTAGAGGATAAAATTCTTTTTGAGTGCTTTAAGTGTTCTCCTCTTGATTTCTTTCCACCCAAAAGTGACGCAAGCTTAAGAGAGTGTTTTTATAACTTCTATTTCACTAATTGTTTGTTCACTTGTGAATTATGGCTCATATTTCATCAAAATCCCAATCTCCCTAAAAGAAATTCCTTATGAGTGAATTGGCGGCAACTAGGAGATCCCTTGCCCAAAAAGAAGAGGAAATGAGACAAATGGAGGAGAGACTCCAAAAGGCTTGAATCGGCTTATGTAAGACAACCAAGGAGGTGGGAGCATAAAAGAGCTACAAGATGTTTCACTCAATATGGTAGCCATGAGGAAGAAGAAGATTGGTGATTGAAGCAATTTGATGAGAAGTGCCAACATCAACACCATGCTCCTAAAATTTCTTTGCCTTATGTAAAACTTCATAGTTTTAGTGGGGAGGGTGACCCCAACATTTACCTAGGATGGGAGGCTAAATTTGAACAAATTTTTAATGTACATGAGGTCCAAGACTAAAAAGTCAAGTTAGCCTCCTTAGAGTTTTTAGACTATGCCATGCAGTGGTGGCATAAGACTGTAATGGACATTGGACTTAACAAGAGGCCAATCGTGGTCTTTTAGGAGGATTTAAAGTTATGCATGCTCTCTAGGTTTGTTCCTCCTCACTATAGGAAGGAAGTCTTGTTGAAGCTTCAACGACTTCAACAAGGAACAAAAAGTGTTGATGATTATTTTAAAGAGCTTGAAACGACTTTAACTAAAATTGACATGCATGAAAGTGAGGAGTCTAAAATGGCTAGATTTGTAAGTGGATTGAGAAGGGAAATCCAAGATGTGGTGGAACTTTATGACTATTCATCATTAGAAAAATTGGTTCACCTTACCATCAAGGTTGAAACCCAACTTTCAAAGAAAAACCATTTCAAAAACTCTCATAATGATGACTACTACCAATCATCTTGGAAAAACAAAAACAAAACTTCTTCCAAAAACTTTTCCTTCAAAGGTTGAGAAAGATTCCACTTACAACCCTAGACATTCTAATCCCTTCGCTTCAACACCTAAGTCACCTACCAAAACCTCAAGTAGAAAGTGTTTTAAATGTTTAGGTTTTGGGCACATTGCATCTAATTGTCATTTAAAAAGAAACATGATGGTTAAAGAAGGGGTTGTCATGAGTGACCATAGTTCCCAAAGGTCTAGGTCCCCTAACCCTTCTAGATCCCCAAGTGAGGAAGAAAGTGAGACTCCATATGAAGGAGACTTATTAGTAGTGAGGCGCATGCTAGGCCAAGTTTTAAAACCTTTTGAAGAAAGTCAAAGGGAAAACATTTTCCACACTAGGTGCCTCATTAATGATAAGTTGTGCTCCTTAATTGTGAATGGGGGTAGTAGTACAAATGTGGCAAGTACAAGAGTGGTAGAAAAACTTGGGTTGCCTACCATCTCTCATGTCAAGCCCTACAAGCTCCAATGGCTTAGTAAGGAGAGAGAAATCATGGTTAATAAACAAGTCCTCATAACTTTTCCTATAGGAAAGTATAAAGATGAGGTTTTATGGGATGTTGTGCCAATGGAAGCAACACATATTCTATTAGGAAGACCTTGAAAATATGATAGACAAGTTCTACATGATGGCCTAACCAACAAAATAACTTTTACCTTCCAAGGGCACAAGGTTACCTTAAAACCCCTCTCTCCCAAAGAGGTTCATGAGGACCAATTAAAAATGAAAACAAAAAGAGAAAATGAAAAAGGTGAGGAAAGTAAAAAGGGTTTCATCTTGATAGCCCACACAAAAATAAATGCGCCTTCAAGGTATACTTCTTCCTTCCCTTTTTCATTACCAAAGGTTTCTACCTACTCACCATCTTTGTTAAAGAATTTTGGGAGTGATTTTCAAACACCTCCTAAAGGTTTCCACCTTTTAAGAGGATTTTCATCACAAAAGTTTATCATTCCCAAACATTCTTTTCAAACTTGTTATGTATATTGAACACCATCTTATGCACTCCCATTACTTAAGGAACATAAGTTGAGTTCAGATCCCAATCCTTGCACTATCTTATATGTGAACAAACTAACTATGCTGTCTACATGAGTTTCGAATTCGAGGTTGAATTCTCTCGAACTTGGGAGGCATGATGCAACCCAAGTCACTACGAAGATGACCAAGGAAGCAAAAGATAAAGCACATGGTGAACATTCATCTCAACGAACAATTTATAACCCCACCAAGGATCACATGGACCTCACCAGAGAAGCTGAGCATAAACCAGCACACCAACTATTCTTCCTTTTGGTCTTCTTATAAGATACAAATATCTTGTAAATAATTTGGGTTCTCTTTAGGGGTCCAAATAACAAAGATAGGCTAGAATAAGGTACATTTAGCATAATAGGGGGTGTAGTTAGTATTTTAGCTTGTTCCTAGCCCTTTAGGAAGGGATATTTTGACCTAGTTTCTAGAAGGACAACCCTAGGGTGCGGGTTTGACTAAGTCAAACCCTAAGGCTGCCCCTTTTTTAGTGTTTTCCATCCTACCCTTGATGCTTGTTCTCCAAGGCTCTTTCACCTATAAATAGGAGGCCTACCTCATTGTATTGACAAGTTGAATTTGAATGAAGTAAAGAACCTTTGCACAAATTGTGTAAGCTCTTAGTGAGGCTTATGTCCTCTTAGGTTTGAGGTTATCTTAAGTGATTAGGAAGCTCTCAAGTGGCGGCCAACACACTCATCTTGGAGCACATCACCCTCCAAGTGGCGTGACTTTTCTCACCCACCATCATAAGTTTTCTCATTCCATTTTCCTTCCATTTCTCCATTCCATTTATGTTTTTGTCTCTTTGTTTCTCTTCTTTGTTGCTCTTGGTTCCACTCATAATCATGAGTATGGTGCATCATTTGGGAGGCCATGACCACCATTGATATTTACCTTGTGCCCATTTCAATTCCGCAATTGCATTTCATCCTCACTATATCTTGTTTTTCATCTTTGCCTCTGTGAAGTGAATCTTCACACTTAACCACTTGGTTATGTTCATGTCCAGTGGGAATCTTCCTTAGATCCTCACCCTTAATTGTTAAAATCTCAATCTTAAGTAAAAGTGTGACCATAAATGAAAACATCTAAAAATCAACTCACATCACAACCTCAAATGGAGAAATATTAGTAGTCTTATGGACCACTCTATTATATGCAAACTCTATATGAGGAAAGTACTCATCCCAAGATTTGTGATTTCCTTTCATGACCGACCTAAGCATAGTTGATGTGAGTTGATTTTCTATTACATATGTTTTTATAAGTTTCACTTGGCTAATATTTTAATTAGAAAAAATAGGTGGTGACTCAATGAAGATTGTCACTGGACACGAACTTAACCAAGTGATTAAGTAAGTGTGAAGGTTCACTTCAAAAGTGAAAAAAGAAAACACACACTTTATGATGAATGATGAACACAAAATTAAAACAAGACAAGGATGAAATAAATGACGAACCAAAATAGAGAGAAGGAAAAAAAAGGAAAAGAGATGAAAGAGATAACAGGAAAGGGAATTATTATGCGGATGAAGCTTTCATGGAGGTGAAGGAACAAAATGCATCATGCCATTTGGAGAAGGAAGCTCCAAGATGAGTGAGGAAGTGAGTCGCCACTTGCAGCAATCTCTGCCAAGATAAGACTCACAGGAACTTAGGAACACTCAAGAATCACTCAAGCAGTGTTTCTTTACTATCAATTCATTGTGATCTACAAGGGGAAAAACACTTTATTTATAGCCTAAGGTTCTTTGGTGAAAAAGAGAGTCATGTAGGGGGTGGTACATGAACGAAAAATTCTAGAAGCTAGGGTAAAGGTGTCACACATGTAGAATGCTTCTAGAAGCTAGGTCAAAATGTGAGGCACATGGGGACCTATTCTAGAAGCTAGGTCAAAATGTGGGCTTTGGTACAAGCCCAATTTATGCTAATTAAATCCTAATCTATTGAAATAAAAAGTAGGGAAAATAAATTATGCTCAAGTCCAATCATGTGGGTTATAATCCTAGTAATCCTCTGAGTTATAAGAGGCTCTGAGTCACTGGCTATGGACTGAGTTTGATCTAGCCCTAGATCATTTGTCATGCTCCTGGTCATCCTTATGGAAGGTTAGCCTATTCAGTGGGTTCTCTATCAGTCAGGGTTTCATCATGCTTCTCGGGTTGGAGAGAATACATCCATGAATTTGAAACACTTGCAGAGAAAGGATTATTCCCTAAATATGTCTTAGGCAGATCTAACTCGTAAGCATTATCATTGATACTTTTAATGATCTGAAAGGGACCAACACCATGGGGAAGGAGTTTAGATTTCCTTTGAGTAGGAAAATGACCCTTACTCAAGTGAAGCCTTACCTAGTCCCCAACTTCAAAGATCATTTCTTTACGCCCCTTATTTGCATGTTGAGCATACTTGTCTACCTTCCTTTCTATTTGTCACTTGATGTGTTGATGCAAGTTTTTAATAAATGTTGCTTTTTCAAAACCATCCTTGCACAAAACCTCATCAAGTACAAGAATAGGAAGTAGGTCGAGGTGTAAGGGGATTACACAACCTCAAAAGGGGTGTGATAAGTAGTAGAATTAACTACTCTATTGTAAGCTAACTCAATATGAGGCAGTAAGTCCTCCCACACCCTAGGATTCCTGAAAATAAGACATCTCAACATTTCTGACAAAGTTCTATTGACCAATTCTGATTGTCCGTAAGTTTAGGGGTGGCAAGTAGTAGAAAACATCAGTTTAGTGTCAAGTTTGTCCCAAAACGTTTTCCAAAAGCGACTCAAGAACTTAGAGTCTTTATCAGATACTATACTTCTAGGAAGTCCATGCAATCGAACAACTTCCTTAAAGAAGAGATCGGAAATATTACAAGCATCATCTACTTTGTGGCATGGAATGAAATGGCTAGTTTGGTAAAAGGATCCACTACCACAAAGATAGAATCCATACCCTTAGATTTCTTAGGATGTCCTAGAATGAAATCCATTGAAATGTCAACCAAAGGCATGTTAGGGATGGGCAGAGGGGTATATAAACCATGGGGTTGAACCCTATACTTAACTTTCCAACATGCTATATCATATAAATTGTGTACATACTTTTACATGTTGGCCCATTAAACCACCCTCATGTGCCTCCTTAACAAGAGATTGTCTAAAAGACCCTTGGGGCACACAAAGTCTTTTTCCTTTAAAAAGAAAACCTTCATGGATGAAAAAGTCTTTGTGGCATCCTTTTGGGCACTCTTGCAAGATGTGAGAAAAATCAAGGTCATCTTTGTAATTTTCCTTGATGTGATCAAAACTAAGATATTGATTGTTTAAATTTTTTAGCAAGGTATGTCTTCTAGAAAGAGCATTTGCAACCACATTTGATTTATCTTGCTTATGTTTGACCACATAGGGAAAGTTCTCAATAAACTCTACCCATTTAGCTTGTCTCTTGTTAAGTTTGCTCTAGATTTTTAAATATTTAAGAGATTCATGACCACTGTGTATCACAAGCTCTTTGGGGAAAAGATAATGTTGTTAGTTTTGCAAAGCCCTAACACAAGCATAAAGATCTTTGTTATAAGAGGAGGAGTAAATGAGGTGACTTCCTTTTAATTTCTCACTAAAATAAGCTATGGGGTGTCCCTCTTGTAGGAGAACAACCTCAATGCCTATATTAGAGGCATTACACTCTATCTCGAATGGCTTAGTAAAGTTTGTTAAGATGGGAGCTTTAGTCAATTTATCTTTCAAAGTTTCAAAGCTTTAGCCTTTTCTTGGCCCCATCTAGACACTACATATTTCTTTACTATTTCATTGAGAGGTGCAACAATAGTACTAAAATCTTTTCCAAATCTTCTACAGAAACTAGCTAACCCAGGAAAACTTCTTACTTCACTAATATTTGTGGGTGTAGGCCAATTCCTAATTGCTGCTACGTTTTGTTCATCAACATTTACTCCTTTAGAGCTAACTACAAACCCTAAGAATTCAACATGGTCTATGGGAAAGACATATTTTTCAGGATTAGCATACAACAAATCTTTTCTAAGGGTTTCTAGTACTTTCCTAACATGCACTTTATGGTATTCTATGTTCAAGCTTTAAATGAGGATATCACCAAAATTTACAACTACAAATTTGCCCATAAAAGGTCTTAAGACATGATGTATAAGTCGCATAAAGGTGCTCAGAGCATTGGTTAAGCCAAAAGGCATGACTAACCACTCATACAATCCAAACTTGGTTTTGAAAGCAGTTTTCCATTCATCTCTAAGTTTAATTCAAATTTGATTCTACCCGCTTTTATGATCAATTTTGGTAAAAACTTGAGACCCATGTAACTCCTCTAATCTAGGGATGGGATGCCTATACTTAATTGTTATGTTGTTGATGGCACGACAGTTTGTACACATACGCCAACTCCCCTCCTTTTTAGGGACAAGAATGACAGGCATAAGACAAGGACTCATGTTGTCTTGGACCCAACCCCTTTCTAATAACCCCTCGACTTGTTTTTGGATCTCCTTGGTTTCATCCGGATTGGTTCTATATGCAGGTCGATCTGGTAAAGAAGCTACAGGAATAAAATCAATTTGGTGTTTAGTACCTTTTAAAGGTGGTAAACCTTTAGGAGGATATTGGAAGAAATCCTTGAATTCCTTTAACAAAGACTCCAAACATTTAGAAATATCTAGAGAAGAACTTAAACATTTTTTTTGGATAAGCTATAAATATTTCCTTTCGAGCCATCATTACCTTTTTAACTTCTTTGAGAGAGATGAGAAGGCTCGTTTTGGTATCATAATGTTTTTTTCATTTCATTTCATTTTCTATCTTTTGTTTTTATTTTTATTTGGTCTTCATTCACTCTTTTGGAGAGAAATTTTAGTATAAGCTTATGCCCTTGGAAGTGGAAAGAGATTTTGTTTGTAAAGCCATCATGTAAATTTTTTCTATCATATTGTCAAGGCCTTCCTAAGAGAACATGTGTTGCTTTCGTGGGCACAACATCACATAATACCTTATCTTTATATTTTCCAATGGAGAAAGCTATGAGGACTTGTTTATTAACAATCAATTCACCCTCTTTACTAAGCCATTGTAATTTATAGGGCTTTGTATGAGAGATAGTGGGTAATCCGTGTTTCTCCACTATATTTGTACTTGCCACATTAGCACAACTATCCCATTAACTATCATGGAACATAAGTTGTTATTTGATAAGGCATCGGGTATGGAAATTTTTTTCCCTTTGACTTTCATCAAAAGGTTTTTGAAGTTGTCCCAACATGCGCCTTACCACTAACAAATCACCTTCACATGGTATTTCACACTCTTCCTCACTTGGGTATTTTGAAGAACAGGAGAGCTAGATCTAGATGATTTGGAACTATGGTCCTTCACTACTCCCCCCCGCCCCCCTCTTTTACTATCATGGTTATTTTTGTAGGGAAATTTGGAGCTATGTGTCCAAAATCTAGACATTTAAAATATTTTCTAATTGAGGTTTGAGTGGGTGATTTTGGAGTAGAAGTAGAAGGGGTGTCTTTAGAAATTCTATTTTATGAGGTGGGTTCTTTTGAGAAATTGGAAGGAAAAGTTTTGGTTTGAAATTTATTTCTGGTCCTTCCAAGATGATTTTTAAAAGCCATCATTATGAGTAGTTTTGAAAGATTTTTTCTTTAAAACTTATGATTCAACCTTCATGTCTAGGTGAACCAATTTTTCCATAGAAGTGTACTCATAAAGTTCTACAACATCTTGTATTTCTCTCCTTAACCCACTAACAAACCTAGCAATATTTGACTCTTCACTTTCATGCAAATTAATCTTAGTCAAAGTAATTTCTAAATCTTTAAAATATTCATCCACACTCATATTTCCTTGATGAAGCCATTGGAGCTTCAACAAGAGTTCCTTCCTATAATGAGGAGGAACAAACCGCACACAGATGCATACTTTTAAATCGTTTCAAAAGGCCACAATTGACCTCTTGTTTAGCCCAATGTTCAATACAATTTGATGCCACCACTGCATGGTATAGTCCTCAAACTCTAGGGAAGCTAACTTTACACGTTGGTCCCCTTACATCATATACACGAAATACTTGGTCTACCTTAGCTTCCCATCCTAGATACACATCAGGGTCACTATCCCCATTAAAAGATGGTAATTTTACAAAAGGTATGGACTTCTTGGGTTGATGATGATGATGACACCTATCTTGATAATTTTGCACTCTCCATTCTTCATCTTCCTCTTCTTGGCTTCCATAGTGCATTTGATATTTGTTGCTTTTCTAGGCTCTCATCTCCTTTCCTGGTTTTGCCTTTATATTAAATCTTTGAGCCTTTACAACCTCTCCATCATTTGCCTCATATCCTCTTCTTTTGAACTAAGCTCCTCTTAGTCTCTTCAAGCTCAATCATAAGGTTTTCCCTTTGAGGAGAAGGTGGCTTGGATGATTCTCTAGATGACAAGTAGTGAGACATAATTTCACAAACAAGTTAAAACAATCACTACAAAAATACCCAAATAAATTGGAAGATTCACACCCTAAGCTAATGTGTTGGTACAAACCGATATCAAGAACTTTCTAGAACTAATATGATCAACCAACATAGTGACAATAACCCTAGGCAGCATTTGTAAGGGTATGAGGGAGAAACAATCACCCAAGAAACCAATCAGCAGATGAGAAACCCTAAATAGGATGAAAAGGAAAGAAAATAGAGAAAAGTAGAAGAGATGTGTGAATCGTAAAATAATGGCACACGTGAATATTATTGGATTTGTAAAGTGTATATATTGTACATGTAAAACAACAAAATTAGGAGGGTACTTATAGAGAAAAGTGGAACAAAATAAAGGAAAATCTAAACTAGAGAAACAAAAAAGCAAGGCCCAATTAGGCAACCCAATATAAAATATACATGGATTTTATCACCCTCCCCCCCTCAAGATGGGAATATATGTTTCTCATTTTCAGCTTGGACTTGAGCTCTTTGTAGATTGCAGGAGAAAGAGGTTTGGTAAGGATGCCCACAATCTGTAGAGAGGAAGAGATGGGGAGCAATTTGAGAAGGCCAGCTGTGATTTTTTCTCGGACGATGTGGCAGTCAATCTCAATGTTCTTGGTGCACTCATGAAACACTTGATTGAAAGCAATGTGTATTGCAGATTGGTTATCACAATAGATGCTTGTTGGTTGAATATAGGGAAGTCCAAGTTCTTGTTGGACGTAGGTTAGCCACTTAATCTCACAGGTGGTTGTGGCTTAAAACTCTTGGAAATTGTTTGTTGTTTCTTGGATTTCCGTGAGACAAGGGAATCGCCTAGGAAGATGGAGTAACCGGTTATAGATTTTCGGAATTCAGAACAAGTAGCCCAATCTAAGTCACTGAAACCTCAAAGCTGGAGAGTGTTGTTGTTGTGAAAGAAAATGTCGTTCCCAGGGTTGCCTTTCAAGTACCGAAGAAGGCGAAAAGCAGCTTGTTGATGGAGATTGGTAGGAGATGAAATAAACTAGCTTGGGTTATTGACAATAAAGCCAATGTCAGGCCATGTGTTGGTGAGGTATATGAGCTTGCCAATGAGTCTTCTATATGCATAGGTTTCAATGTCAGTGAGTCTTGTACCTTTGAAGGAGGAAAACCGAGATGAGTGAACCATGGGTGTGGGCATAAGTGCAGAGTTGATCCTGCCGGTGTCATGAAGAAGGTCCAACACGTATTTGCGTTGACAGATGTGGAGCCCTTGGTTGTTTCTGGGCACCTTCAGGCCCAAAAAATAGGTGAGGTCTTCTAGATTCTTGATCTTGAATTGAGTGTCCAGCAGAGAAGTGATGTTGGTAATTTCCTCATGATCATTTCCAGTAAGCACCAAATCATCAACATACACAGGAATAATGGTTACATTAGGTCCTTTACGGTTTAAAAAGAAAGAGTGATCAACAGAGGATAAAGTGTAGTAATTTGAAAGTAAAAATTGAGACAGTTTTGCATACCATTGGCGGCCGGCCTAGCGAAGGCCATAGAGTGATCTTTGTAATTTTAATACATGTTGAAGAGATGGAAGTTTGAGTCCCGGAGGTGGTTGCATGCAGACTTCCTCAAGGAGGTCACCATGGAGGAAGACATTATTCACATCAAGTTGTTTAAGAATTCAGTTTTGAGAGGTGGCAACAACAAGTAAAGGTCTTAAAGTGGTTTGTGGCGATCAATGTATCTAAGAGATCAAGACCTTCTAATTGAGTGTAGCCTTTTGCTACCAACCGTGCTTTGTGGTGATCAATGGGGCCATCAGATTTGTGTTTCACCTTAAAAACCCATTTGCAGCCAATGGTTTTCTTTTCTAGAGGGAGAATGGTGGTCTGCCATGTATTATTAACATTAAGAGCATTGAGATCTTCTTGCATTGTTGTTTCCAGCAAGAATGCTTAGAAGCCTCAGTGTAGGAGCTGGGTTCACTGTTAGAAGATATAGAAAAATATAGTCTTTTTGAAAGAAGGTGAAAGAGCATTGTAGGAAAGAAATTTATAAATGGGATACCTAATACTTACAGTGTTGGCAATCGGTAAACAAGTCTTGAAGTCCTATAAATAGGCAGGTATGTGTCTTTGTCTGCTGAAACATCTAGGTGGAATGATGTTGTCTTCATTGTGAGTGATGGGAGTCTCTTTCTCAGGATTTTGACAGTTATAATCAAACAAGATATCATCACAGATTGTATTATAGTTAGCAGAAATGGGTAAAGATAAAGTGTGGGGGCTCCATGTGTCATCATGATTCAATTTATATGGAAAATGATGTTCATGAAAGATCACTTGTCTTGAAATTTCAATGCGATGATACTTTAAATTTAAGATAATATAACCCTTGGTATTGTGTGGGAAACCGAGAAAGCTGCCATGAACAGACCGAGTATTTAATTTCTTTCTATTAGCATAAATGGTAGTAGAATAACAAGATCAACCAAAAACACGTGAAGAAGAGATATCACAAGGTTTTTCAAAAAGTTTTTCATATGGAGAAATATCTTGTAAAACAGGAGTAGGTGTGCAATTTAGGAGAAAAACAACGTGTTGGACAACAAAGTCCCAAAAAATATGAGTTAAATTTGCTTGAAATAGTAAAGCACGAGTAATGTTTAAAATGTGTTGGTGTTTACGTTCGGCTATACCATTTTGTTGAGCTGTTTCTATGCAAGTAGTTTGATGAACCGTGCCTTTGGAAGCAAAAACAAAAATTCATGGAAAATTCAACACCATTATTAGAACAAATGCATTTGATGGTAGTTTTAAATTGGTTTTCAGCATAAGCAAAAAAAAATTATGAGATGGGTGCGAACTTCAGATTTAGCATGCAACAATATGGTCCATGTATAACAAGAAAAATCATCCACAATAGTCAAAAAGTAATGAAACCCTTGCATAGATGTAGCATAATAGTGTCCCCAAATATCAACATGAATGATGTCAAAGATAGCAGTAGTGTGAGAAGTACTAAGAGTAAAAAGAAGTTTTCTTTGTTTTGCACAATTACAAATAAAACCATAAAAACTCATAGAGATGTTTCAAGAACATTTAAAACATTTGAACTGAATAGAAATGGAAACAACATCATGAAAAATGGTAAAAAAAAATGAAATTCAAGACAATGAAGAACATCAATGAAACAACATGGAATTAAGAACAAAAATAAGAGAAGAAGACACTTAGCTCTTGATTAACCAAAGCTCTAGATACCAAATGATAGCATCCTCTTCATTCCGTTGGATTTTTCTTGAAGATTGGTTGGAGTTGGCGGAAGCTAATGGAAGTGATGAGTCAATGATACAAACCAACAGATAATTAAGGATACAACAAGCAGTTCCCAAAAGGGTCATTCATCTCAAGATACAAAGCCAGACCCGACCAAGCCTCGAGAAAGATCAACAAAAGAAGAAGAAGCTATAAACCCGAATATCAAAAGTTCTTCCTTTTCGTCTTCTTAAAAAATAGAATATGTTTGTAAATAATTTGGACTCACTTTAGGGCTCCAAATAGCAAAGATAGGCTAGAATAAGGTGCCTTTAGCATAATAGGGGGTGTAGGTATCATTTTAGCTTGTTCTTAGCCCTTTAGGAAGGCAATTTGACCTAGTTTCTAAAAGGACAAGCCTAGGGTGCAAGTTTGACTTAGTCAAACCCTAAGGCTGTCCATTTGTTAATGTTTTCCATCCTACCCTTCATGCTTGTTCTCCAAGGCTCCTTCACCTATAAATAGGAGGCCTATCCTCATTGTATTATACAAGTTGAATTTGAATGAAGTAAAGAAACTCTGCACAAATTGTGTGAGCTCTTAGTGAGGCTTATGTCCTCTTAGTTTTGAGGTCTTATCTTGAGTGATTTGGGAAGCTCTCAAGTGGCGGCCAACACACTCATCTTGGAGCACATCACACTCCAAGTAGCGTGACATTTCTCACCCACCATCATAAGTTTTCTCATTCCATTTTCCATCCATTTCTCCATTCCATTTTATATGTTTGTCTCTTAGTTTCTATTCTTTTTTGCTCTTGGGTTTCGCTCATAATCATGACTATGATGCATCACTTGGGAGGCCATGACCACCATTGATGTTAACCTTGTGCCCATTTTCAATTCTGCAATTGCATCCCATCCTCACCATATATTGTTTTTCATCTCTGCATCTGTGAGTGAACCTTCACACTTACTTATCCACTTGATTAAGTTCGTGTCCAGTGGGAATCTTCCTTAGGTACTCACCATTAATTGTTAAAATCCTAATCTTAAAGTAAAGTGTCACCTAAATGAAAACATCTAAAAATCAACTCACATCATGTGGTATAAAAGCTTAGGTTCTTGAAATTATTTTCTTTGAGTTGATTGGCACTTTACATTCTTTACATTCAAGCACCTTTAATTTCTTGTCTTTAAATTCAAGTACCTTTAATTATTGTCTTTAAATTCAAGTACCTTTAATTCTTGTATTTATATTCATGCAATTTAAATTTTCAGCCCTTTATTTCTTGCAATTTTCACTCGGCCATTTTATTTTTCATAGCTTTGTTTCGCTTTTGGATTGTTATTTTGTGTCCTATTGTGTTCTTGCCTTTTTCTTTGAATCATATGTTCATTAGTATTCTAGGAGTCCTTACTTTGATTATATTTACTTTGCTTTTAATTTTGAAAGTTGAGAAGTAATTAGAAACTTGTTTTTAGTAGAAGTAGATTTAAGTTCCAAACAAAAAGATTTCAAGTGTTCAATTATATTGAATCCCAATGTTTTTATTAAAATTGGAGTTATTGGAAAATATGCATGATCAAAACTATGAACATTTCATTTTCATAATTAAAAAACTAGTATAAAAAAAAAGTGAAAACGCAAATTGGTGGTATCAATTCTTAAAGAAAAAGATTTTCAAAATTTTGGATTCATCTTGATTGACAAATTAATTTCAACCTTTGTGGAATTTTTATCCTTTTGCTTTAGAAATTTCTAAAGAAAAAGTTTCATTGTTAAAAGTTTAGTAAGTATCTTTGAGTCCTTTTTGTGTGTATTTTTCTTGATTGTCTTTCTTCAAGTTTTGTCATAATCTCTTTCTCAAAATTTGGTTTAGCTTTTCTTGCTTAAGCTTTTCTTGTTTGTCTTTTATTTCTTTTCCTTAAGTTTTGTGGTGGGTTCCTTTAAGATCAAGTGTTTAAGGCTTTGATCTTTTTCATTTCAGAGTATCTCAACCGCAAGAAAGACCTTTTCTGAAATGGAAGATTTTCTTTGAACTGCTTTGAGTGTTCTCTTCTTGAATTTCACCAAAAGTGACGCAAACGTGAGGAGTGTTTAAATTGTTTTCACTAATTGTTTGTTCCTTTGTGCAAAAGTTATGGGTAATTTGTCTTTAGGTGAATCTTCAAAACTGCAATCATATCATAAAGCTCGCCTTTTGGGAGAACTTGTGGAGGTCAAGAAGCAACTTGTCAATAAAGACGAGAAAATAAGCCAACTAGCGAAAAGATTGCAAAGACTAGAAGAAGCTCAAGCGAGGCAAAATCAAGGAAGGAGATTGGAGCCGCCAAGAGCACCTAGAGCATCCATGCACCATGGGAGTCAAGAACATGATTGGCGAGTGCACACTTTTGCAAAACGGCACCATCAACACCACCACCAACCACAATATTCTTTTGATTTTGTAAAGTTACCTAGTTTTAGTGGATCCAATGACACTACTTTGTATTTAGAATGGGAAGCTATAGTTGAACATCTCTTTAATGTGTATAAGGTCACCGAGGACCAAAAGGTTAGGTTAGCTTCCCTAGTTTGTTTAGACTATGCCATCCAATGGTGGCAACAAACTGTAATGGACATTAAGCTAAACAAGAGGCCAGTTGTGGTCTCTTGGTATGATTTGAAAGCATGTATGCGCACGTGGTTTGTTCCTCCTCCTTATGGGAAGGAACTCCAACGGCTTCATCAAGGAACTAGGACGGTAGATAAATATTTTAAAGATCTAGAAACAACTTTGACTAAGATAAATATGCATGATAGTGAAGAGTCAAAGATCACTAGGTTTGTGAGTGGTTTAAGGAGAGAAATTAAAGATGTTGTAGAATTATATGAGTATTCTTCTTTAAAGAAGTTGGTTCACCTAGCCATCAAGGTGGAATCACATATTTTGACGAAAACAACTTTCAAAACTACTTATCATGATGGCTTCTACAAATATTTAGGGAAGGATAAAAATAACATTTCTACAACAACTTCTCCTTCTAATTTTTCAAAAGAAACCACTTCTTCCTATAACGTTTTTGAAGACAAACCTTCTACCTCTACCCCTAAGTCACTCACCAAATCTTCAAGCATAAAATGTTTTAAATGTTTAGGGTTTGGGCACATAGCTGTCAATTGTCCAAATAAAAGAACCCCAATGATACAAACCGACAAATAACTAAGGACACAACAAGCACTTCCCAAAAGGGTCAGTCATCTCAAGTTACAAAGTCAGGCCCGACCAAGCCTCGAGAAAGAATTAGCAAAAGAAGAAGAAGCTATAAACCAGAATATCAGAAGTTCTTCCTTTTGGTCTTCTTAAAAAATAGAATATGTTTGTACATAATTTATGCTCTCTTTAGGGGTCCAAATAGCAAAGATAGGCTAGAATAAGGTGCCTTTAGCATATTAGAGGGTGTAGGTATCATTTTAGCTTGTTCGTAGCCCTTTAGGAAGACAATTTGACCTAGTTTCTAGAAGGACAACCCTAGGGTAAGGTTGCCCCTTTTTTAGTGTTTCCCATTCTACCCTTCATGTTTGTTCTCCAAGGCTCCTTCACCTATAAAGAGGAGACCTACCTTATTGTATTTTACAAGTTGAATTTGAATGAAGTAAAGAAAATCTGCACAAATTGTGTAAGCTCTTAGTGAGGCTTATGTCCTCTTAGGTTTAAGGTCTTATCTTGAGTGATTGGGGAAGCTCTCGAGTGGCAGCCAACACACTCATCTTGGAGCACATCACACTCCAAGTGGCGTGACATTTCTCACCCACCATCATAAGTTTTTTCATTCCATTTTCCATCTATTTCTCCATTCCATTTTATGTGTTTTCTCTTAGTTTCTATTCTTTGTTGCTCTTGGGTTTTGTTCATAATCATGAGTATGGTGCATCATTTGGGAGGCAATGACCACCATTGATGTTAATCTTGTGCCCATATTAATTAATATGTAACTAACATGTATTAATTAATATAACTAAATTTCATATTATTACAAGAGATAAAATATCTCTTTATCTTCTGAATAGTATGATAACAAATTTAAACAATAATAATTATATATTTCATCTTCAGAATAATATGATAACAAATTTAAAAAATAATATTTATATATTTCATCTTCAGAACAATATGATAACAAATTTAAACAATAACAATTATATCTTTCATTTTCAAAATTATATGATAACAGATTTAAACAATAATAATTATATCTTTCATCTTCATAATAATATGATAACATATTTAAACAATAACAATTATATCTTTCATCTTTAGAATAATATGATAATAAATAATATATCTCTTTATCTTTTATCTTAACTACCTTTTCTGGCTGACCAACATCTAAGTTGAGCTCACGACCCACCTATTGGGCTCAAAATACAACTTGACCTCCCACAAATAGGACAAAGCCCCTTAGTCTCGAGGCGAAGAGGCTTATGAGAATATAATCTCAACTGAAAGCATATATAACAGAAAAAATTCTGCCTACAGGCACCTTTACTCACGATGCTAACAACAGAAGAGAATCTTGTGCACCTTTATTCACGGGTGCTCGCTACTTAACCTATCATATAGCAAACTAGCTCAAGTATAACAACTACTATCACACACATGTGGACACTCTATTACTTACACTAACCCATCTTTACCTCTTAAGCATAAAGTAATAAAGATAACTAGAACGCAACTTAGGCAAAATCTAAGCATGAAAAACCGTGGAGTCCTCAACTAACAAAGAACTAACCTTTTGATGAACTATACACCCATAACTACAACAAGCCTATGCTCACTATTGCATAGGTGTATCACTTGGCCTGGGGCAATATATCTTGATCTCAGCAAGCTTTGTTTTGTAGAGTGTCTACTTGGCTGATCATCTAATCATTCACTCACTGAGATAGCCCGACTTACCATGCACCGAAGCAACTTAACCATGACATCTTCTTGCAAAGCGCCTATAACTCGTTCTTATGTCGAGTTAGGTCGTCTTACCTTGTCTCAAATCAAATAACTTAACCATAACAATTAAACTGTAAAACGCCCGTACTCAAGTAGTCGTACTGACACCGAGCTAGGTCGTCTTACCATGCTAAGTACCTTATCTACAACAACTTTACCCACAGGGTGCCTATACTCGAGTGGTCATACTGACACCGAGCTAGGTCGTCATAACTGACAATAAATAATCAATTTACACACAGGGCACCTACTCGGATAATCTTATCGAGATAGGTCGTCTTACCTGACAACAAATAATCAACTTATACACAGGGCACCTACTTGGATAATCTTACGAAGACAGGTCGTCTTATCTGTTAATAGATAATCAACTTACACACATGCCACCTACTCGGACCATCTTACCGAGATAGGTCGTCTTATCTGACTATAGATAATCAATTTACACACATGGTGCCTACTCAAATCATCTTACCGAGACAGGTCGTCTTATCTGTCAATATATAATCAATTTACACAAAAGGCGCCTACTTGGATCGTCTTACCGAGACAGGTCGTCTTTGTTGGGTTTAATAGTGCCAAAGTTCAAGAGGGGGGGTGAATTGACCTTTTAAAACTTCTTCGCAGAAACAGTGTTTAACCCAGTTTTACAGAAAATAAATCGATTTATGTGGAAATGAACAGATTTATTTCAGCACTGTTTTTCTGTTTGAAACGCTTTTAATACAGCAGAGCTAATCACAAGACTATGCAGTGAGGATTTCCAGCAGCACACACAGATATCAGATTTGAAAAACAGTGCAATAGAAAAAACAGCAAGCTTTAATTTCAAGCAAGTGATTAAGGTTCAATTGATAGTTTGCTAGTTAATTGAGTGACCTTTGCAAACAAGCTGTTCCTGTGATTTTTAACAGACTATGAGTGTTCTTCTTGATGTCAAGAAATTTTCCAGAAATTAAGAACAATGAATCACAAAACAGCAAGCTTCAACTTTAAGCAATTTGTTTAAGGTTCAGTTAATAGCATTGACAGTTTCTTGAACAGCCTATCACAGTCAATCTGTTCCAATGGTTTTAGCAGATTATGTATGTTCTTATCAGATTCAAATACCTTTTTCAGAAATCAAGAACAGTATGCACAGTGCCCAGAAGGAACAGATTTATTTTCAATTGAACAGATTTATTTCTTTGTTGTTTTATCAATTATGCAGAAACGAAATTGCAGAGAGAGAGAGAGAATGAACACAAACAATTATACTGGTTCACTCAACCTGAGCTACATCCAGTCTTCACCAACAACAGGTGGAATTCACTAACACACAGTACAATCAAGTACACTTCCCACTGTTCTTGAAACCTACAAGAACTTAGGTACTCTTGCTGAAAAAACCTATTTCAGCACTCATACACACACATCCACTCTCCAAGAACACCTATCAAGAAGAGGATTCAACCAAACTATTACAAGTAATAAGAAGTGAAACGACTACACCTGATTGAGGTAACAAAGATCTGCCTTAAACCAGTAGGCAAGATTGCTAGAACAGTAGCTGCACCTCACACCAAGCTTTTGGAACCAAACCAAGAACAAGCACTTTTTGATCTTTGAAATCTTTGAAGAACAAATGCTAATCCTTGAAAACACTTAACTCTCTGCTGTCAAAACTTGTTTTTCGCAAATGTATAAACTGTTTGAATCGTTATTAAACTCAGAAACAAGTTTGCATTTTATAGAAAGCCAGCTTATAACAGAATTTTGAAAAACAGTTAAAGCTGTTATAAAATGAACAGATTGAAAATAAAATGAACTGATTTATTTTCAAAAGCAGTTAGAGAATTTGTTAAGTGAGGAGACTTAGTCAACCATTCTGGTGCTGAGATAAAATTGAAAAACGTTTAAGCTTGACATGGCACCAGAGGCAAAAAGAATCTATTCATTTACAGATGAACAGATTTATTTTTCAAAACGAAAACAGAGAAAGTTTAACTATTTAAAACTCAGTCGTTTTGAAAAGAAGAAGACTTAGTCAAAATACCTGATGCACAAAATCAAATTTTTACAAGACTTTAGCCAAGGCATCAGTGAAGAAAATGAATCTATTTATTTAGAAAAGAACAGATTTATTTTTATGCAGTAAAACGTGTTTTTGTGTAAAACATGTGAAAAACAGTTTAAGAAAACTTATGCTTGTTCTTAACACATGGCCAGTGATTATGAGGTGAGTTACCAGCAAAAAGCCACTCTTAGACAACCTCTAAGCACTAACTAAGACATACTTAAAGCAAAGCAAAATTACATGGAAAGTACATAAATGTCTTCATCAAACACTACATACAAGTCTTCATCAAACACAATCTTGAAGGGGCAGCAACCATCTTCAACAGTCTTATCATGCACTAACTCTAAACAAATAAACAAAACTAATGCATCATCTTTCAAGAACAAACTTCATTAGATGACCTCATTAAAAAACCCCTTTCAGGGAAAAAGAGCATCACCTTAATCCCCACTCCAGGGCTTCTAACCTGTATGCTCCACTCCCAAGCACCTCGACTATGCGAAACGGGCCAGTGCGAGATAACTTGTGTTCTAACTAGTAAGGATGGGCCTTTCACATTACCAAGTCGCCAACCTTGAACTGCCGAGATCTCGTCTTGGTCTTTTGCCATAACTTCCACCCTTCTCTTTAAGGTCTTCGAGTTAATGTGGGCATGAAGTTCTCCCCTTCATCTCCCTTTCCTGAACCTCTCCAACAGGTTCAGGTCCCTCTCTTTGACGACTTCTGCCTTCGTAATCCATTATGGCTCCCTTGCCTGAACCGTGATTGCGTAAGTTCTCCTATTCTTCAGGCTATTCTCGTAGCACTTCTGCACCGTCTTCTGGTTGGACTTTATGGTAATAAAACCTCCCTCAAAAGAGGACAACTTCATCTTCATATAGTTCGTTGAGGCCACCACACCCAACCTGTTTAGGGAAGATCGCCCTAAAAGCAAGTTATAAGCTGAAGATGCGTTAACCAGAATGTAACTTACAATAATTTTCCTAGCCGAGGTTCCATGAGAAAAAGTCGTCCTCAGCTCGATGTACTCCCACACTTCCACCTGATCTCCCGCGAAGCCGACCAAGCGCCCATCGTGCGGCCTTAGCTGGTCGGGAGATAAGTGCAAACTGGTGAACGTTGACCAGAACATTACATCTGTCGAGCTCCCCTGGTCAATGAGAACTTTGTGTACCTTCCTTCCCACGATGACAACAGATATCACTACTAGATCATCCTTGTGCGGAACCACGTCTTCCAAGTCAGAGCCCGTGGAGCAGAGATTGGGCTTTAGTGGATGGTCAGGTCTGCCCGCCTCCAAGGACATCACTGCTCGCGTGTATCGCTTATGCTTGGAAGCAGAGCTCCCTCCTCTAAAAATCCTCCCGAGATGGTGTTCAACTCTCCATGGATTAGTATCTCATGCACTTGGTCTCTGAGGGAAATTGCTCCCTTTAGCTCTTCCTGATCAATCTCAAGGTACTCCTTCAGGAACCCTTCCTTCACCAAGCTCGCCAGTTGGTGACCCAGAGTTATGCACCGCTCGACGTTGTGCCCAAACCCCTTGTGGAACTCGCAATAAACGTCCTTTGGTGGCCCTAGATTCCTGTCAGTCTTCTAAGGAAACTTCAGTTTGTCCGCTACCCCTGGCATGGCTAGCAATTCCTTGTAGGATACTCGGAACTTGGGTCAAACTGTTGACTCCTCCCTGGCCTTTGACTTGGGCTCGTTTCTTTTGGCTGCGTATGGTGCGTACTTCAAGTCCGCTCTCTTTTCGTTTGAGGTTTCGTTAACCCTCAAAGGTTGGGCTCGACTACTCTTCTTTGGCTCAGGCTGCCTTGAAGACGAGTTGTCATGATTCCTAGCCACAGCTTCCTCCGCATTGATGTGGGCAACAACCTGTTGTCATATCTCGGAGAACGTCTCCATCAGATTTCTGATCAACGAATCGCTAAACGGTCCTGTCTCGATCCCTTGTTCGAAAGCGGTGACCATCACAACTTTATCATGGATCTGGAGTCTTACCGTAAGTGCCTCAAATCTGTTCAGGTAGTTCTTCAACGACTCTCCCTCCCTCTGTCTCAAGTTGAAGAGGTCATAGAGCATTGGAGACTTGACCTGGTTGACAGAGAACTATAAAAACACTTAATATTAATTTGTTATCAATTGTGATAATTGATTAACTAGTTATAACCTTATTAGAAACCGTTTAATTGATAAACACCTATATAAATAATTATTTTGATTTTAAAACATTTTCAAAATTATTTTAACTTATCGTTGTGTTAATCTTATGAATAAATTTGTGTGGAGATTTTATGTATAATTATTATAATTATAATTATTATTAATAATTAATTATTATTATTATAATAATTAATTATTATTATTATTATTATAATAATTAATTATTATTATTATTATAATAATTAATTATTATTATTATTAATCTTAATAGTGTGTTCTTCTTATTAGTATTAATATTAATCTCAATATTATTATTATTAGTAATATTAATATTAATCTCAATATTGAATTAACTATTAATAAAAACATTAATAATGTTAATAATAATATCATTAACAATAATACTAATATAATTAATATTATTTAATATTATTAATATTAATATTAATAATAATAATGTTAAATGTTATAGATATATGATAATTCATATTATTATTATTAATAATAATATCAATAATATTAAATCATATTAATTACAATATGAATAATGTTAATAATAATAATGTTCTATTTATCTATCAATATTATATCTATATATATATATATTTATTGGTAATTTACCTAGAAAGTTGTATATGAATGTAATAACAATATTAATAATATTATTATTATATATAATAATATTATTATCATTATTAAAATTATTAATGTTATTGTTGTTATTATTAATAATATTGAATTTATCTATATATACATATATGTGAGTAATTTACCTATAAATATACATATGTGGATAATAATTCGTATGTAATGCTGAATTTATTTACGGATTTGTATCTCTATGTAATAATGTAGGTAAATTTGAAATGTTTTGTAGTGGTCATCTCCAATACTAGACATAGACACTTTAAAATCAAACTTCTCATTCAACTCTTTCAATCTCGATGATATTTGAACCTTTTAAAGAGAGAGATAGTCTCTCTTCCATACATCAAGGTTTCTTTGAAATGATCATGTGTTTTAAGTAAAGAAGACAACAACAAAAATGATATAAACGTAAATATTTTCCATATCTAGAATAAGCTTGTTAAATTCACGAAGTTGTTTTCTAGTTATCTTTTCACTACTCATTTTATAAGACGACACTTGCTTTAGACATATAGTCAATTTATCATTGATTTTTTCATGTATGAGTACTCAAGCTTTATCCCCAATCACATTGTAGTCTTCTTCTTTGAGACTTGCCTCAACATCTCACTGAAACTTAGAAAAATCGCATTATGAGTCTTCAACAACATTTTCTTGTCCTTCTTTGCCATGGCTAAGTCAAACTTGGATTCTTCTTCTAATGTTCTGAGGTGGCCTTATAAAACCAGAAGATCACACATTTTCAACTACCACAATCCAAAATCATCCAAACTAGTGAACTTCTCAACCTCATACTTTACGAAAGTCATGATGATTGAAATCCATGCTCACCACCAAATTGTTTGTGTATATTACACATAAGTTCACTGCTAGATTGTCTACCAGACAAATGATATATGATAATAGATAATGACAAATTTATATAGAAAGATAATATGAAAGAGATCGAACACCACAAATCAAATATAACATGATTCAATTTAAATGTTAATGAACTTTAATCTACATCCCTAATAATATTTACTATAAACACAAAGATTATGACTCTAAGTTTTTCTCTTAGTAAACTATCACTCTCACTTAATTAACCGTTGTAACAACTTTAATAAATTGAACTTACTTAAGTGATATTACAAAGTATTATTTAAAGGAAAAGTCAACCTAATTAGCTATGCACACATGTACATATGACACATGGCCAATACTGCCCACCCTTGATCATAAGCACCAACACAAGATGCACACAATTGGTTATGATCATTAGAAGCTTTAGTCTTAGTAAAGATATAGTAGACTACATGTTCTATTAAAACTATATCCTATTAAACGATTTAGGAACATTTGAATATATTTAGTGAACCATTCTTCAGACTTCAAGTAATCTTTATTCTTCATATAGACTTTAATACATCTTGCATTTCTATTAAACTTAGACTATGCTTCTAATAGCATGCAATAGACTTTCTTCGAGCTTAAGTCTTATAAAATTATATAACCTATTTTACATTATTTAGAAACATTGAAATATAATATTATTTTTTATTATAAAAAATATAGATGTATATGACAAGAGTCTTAAAATTTGACTTAAGTTTAGTCTTATAAAATCTTGTTTATCTTTTAACAAAGAAATCACGAATAATAATCATTTTACCTTTAAATATTCTTACTAAATTGTTATTTGAAATAACAACAATATGATTAAATTATGAAGTAAATTATGAAATTTTAATAATTAGTATGGAAACATTGACAACCATAAAGGTTAAAGATGTTATTGTAAGAGGTGATTCTAAAATGGTCATTAAACAAGTAAATTAAGAATATAAATATTGAAATTTTAAATTCATTAAGTATTTTACCAAAGTTTGATTATTGATAAAAAAATCATTAATATTTGTTTTGAGCATGTTTCTTAACATTGTTTTTTGTTCAACAAAGAATAAAATGAAGAAAAATAAGACATTTAAGTGATGTCTCGACCCTTATACAAAAAAATATATCTACACAAGACCTTACGACCCAACACAAAAATGGTCCAAATATTGGATCCTCAATCTACTACCTGCTAATGTCTTCCCATACCCCATAAATCCATACCAACCAAAAGGACAACATCCCCATATCAACTTGAAAAATACCAATTCAAGTTGTGTTATTTTCTCGCTACAACTTGAGTTGCTTCAATTTTAGAAATTGGTTCCTATGAGATCAAAACCCCGAAGATGATTTATGCAGAGCTAATGAAATGCTTCATCCATTGTTGAACTTTAACCATTTCAACTTCCATGCATATGTTTTATATTTTCAACCAAAGGGTTTTTTCGTTGAGGTCAAAATGATTCTTAATCACCTTATCCTGCATGGTTAGATTGCATACGAAAACACAACAAACATACATGCCCTTAGAAAATCAATTCATAATAGATACATATCTCATTCCCTAGTTTGATAAATTGGGACTTACACAAACTTGAGACATGGGGAAAAGGCACCAATCTGAGTATGAGAAAGTAACTTTGGGATATTTATTGGTTATCTATCCCTAACATCTCAACTATGTCATAGTAAACACCTTAACAAAATCTACCACACCATTTTTGAAAATAATATTATTACTATGATTTCACAACACCCATATAATGATCATCCATATAATTTTTAAGACCCTATTATGTTTAGCATCGAGTTGCAAAAGATAAAAATGACTAAAGTGTAGATTTGGTTGAGAATGCATAACATTAATGATATATATATCCATCTACTGCACATGCCCCAAACCTCCTTGAAAAAATTGCAAGTGAAAACACCAATACCTATCCTGATTAGTTGATCTTTCGTGGATAACCTATTCACTAAAACCCTCAACGCACAGAATTTAATTGTTGGTAGATATTTAATTTCCTAAAACTCCTTAAAAAAGCCTCATTCCTCCCCTAAACTATAATTGTACAATAGTTTATATGCTACTCTTACATAGTATGGACATAAATCATTGTTCTTCCACTTCCACTCATCTACTAAGTCTATTTTAATCTGTACCATCGATAAAGCTCCCATCATAGAGTTAAGCTGACCAATTTTCCAATCATAGAAATTTCTCCTCCATACCAGGTTCCAATGCCATGTATCATTTCTCCACTCACCAAGCTCATTTATCATAGTCTCAGAATTTGTGTGATTCTTATAAATTCTCATAAAAGTCCTAGCTAAAGACTCCTCCCCAACCCACCTATCATGCTAGAATCTGATTTTTTTTCTCATTATTTTCCACTTGCCATTCTAGATTATTTTCAAACCAACTGTTATCTTTTTAACATAACTATATAGAAGGAAATGATTTAACACAATTTGTTTATGGATATAAATTATAGAGAGAAAGTTTGGAATCATGTATTAAAATTTAAAGAGAATTATAAAATATCTTAGAATTTATTCAATGTAAATGATCTATTACCAGGTGAATGGAGAAAACCTTTAGTTGATTATTTAAAAGATATTCTTACATTGTTATCGTTGAAGTTTATAATAGAATTTTGGATCTATTAAAGCTAGTGCAAAAAATGTAATGGGTATTGTTTAGACAAGGGGTATATTGGCCATAAATATTATAATATTGTATAGAACATTATAAGTCTTATGAAGAGGTTAGAAATACATGTTATAGAGGAAGTACCAACCAACATTTGATTATTAAGCCTTGGCTTTGGAGGGTGGACTATTAATTTTGGGAGATTTAATATTTGTGTCTCAATATTTTCTCTTATTCACACACTATGGGTAAAAGAAGTGTCAATTGTTTTCTTCTTTGTTTGAATCTTTTGAAGTTTTTATTTTTATTTTTGTACTACTGAGATACGGAATGCTCGCATAATCGATAATGGTGTCGAAATCTCGACAATTTTCATACGAAACTACGAGAAAAGCTTAATTACAATTATTAGCCAATAATACATCAAATAATGTAAAGTGCGATTAAGATAAAATTGGCCCTTTTGTTGGGTCGGTCTGTTCATACCATCAAAGGCCCAAAACAAACTTTATAAACATGAACGCATCCCAATGTCCAAAGGTGTGTAAAAAATCTAAGCTGGTGCTTGAGCATATTTGTAGGTACTCACCCACACAAAGTAACACGAAGAGTGAGAAGCCGAAGTGTCCAGAAACCAAAAACCCTCCTACCAGCAGAGGACACTCGTTGAGAAATTCGATCGTGTAGGAACAAATACCAAACCAAATCTCATGATTTTTTATATTTAATTTTAATAACTTTTTAATTAAACAATGAATAAAATCAAATTATTACAACATCCGGGTTAAAAGAAGAAGGAATATTTACTTTTACATTCATAAACATAAAAAATGAACTCGTAGTATACATGAATATATTTAAAAGAACATTAAAACCAATAAATTCATTATCCTCCCAGAATACTTAATATTAAAAAAGAATTAAAAGAGTCATTTAGGTTTGAAATATAATTAATTACATCTTAATGTTCTATTAAATATTTTACAAAATTTATTATAAAATAATGGTAACTCCTTAATTATATATTAAATGTTCCTGTAATAGATACAATATTAAATTAAGAAATAAAATTTCGTTACATTTCATGATAATTTTTTTAATTATAATTATTTAGTAAAGTAAAGGTGAATAAAATTTTCTACGTTTTCATATATTATATTTTTTATAAGGATTTGAGTATTTTCGAATACTTTTTCATTGAATTTATTCATTATCGATAAAAATATATATTATATTTTTGTTAAAATTAAATTTCATTGTACCGATTTAATCCACATGTGATTATAGAAGTATTAATTTATTTGTACTTTAATTTTAAAACCTGTATTTTTTATACTATTTTTTTTATAAAAGCTTTCATATTATATATAATTGTGCAAAATCAAATAGAAAAAATATTATTAAAAAAATTAAAAAATACAAAACTAAAAAAAAATAAAAATGGGAGCAGTAGACTAAAATTCATATATTAACAAAAGCAATACCTATTCGTAAAGAATTCTAAGAACAAACTTAATGAAAACTTATTATACAATAAAATGATTCTTTATAAATAAATGCTAAATTAACAAGCTTTTCATATTGTTTGAATCTTATATTTTTATTTAAAATATTAAATGTTTTAATATAATTAGTAAATTCTCAAGAACAAAATAAATAAATGAGTAGTGAATTAATTTTTGAGATGTGAGATGCAATTATATCTCTAAAGATTATATTGACTAAAGGATTTTAACTTATATTTTGAAGTAAATATATTCTTAAACATATTAAATTAATGACATCAATTAAATATTTATAAAATTAATAAATGGTAACATCAATTAAATAATATATTTATAAGTTCCACTACATATTAATTACAATTTATTAAGTAAATGTGAAATAAAAATAATTCAGAAAATTTCACGTGCTTCTTAACGCCTACAATTAATAAACAAGTCACCTTTATCTTAGCTTTTTGTTTCAAAGCTCAGAATTTCATATTCCATACCATTATCGTATCAGTTTTTCCTTCAAGCCACCATCCCTTTTGCTCGTAAGCTACATTCTTCATTTCTCTCATTGATTATATATCTCCCTCAACAAAATTCTTGTTTTTTTATAAAAAAATTAGGTAGATGCTGATCTTTTTTCTCATCAAATCATTCTCTACAACACCCTAATCATCCTGATAGGTTTTATAAATCAACTACATTACCCTATATATGGAGTTTTGTTTATTGAAACTCGCATGCAAAGCCATTTTGGTGTTATATGTACTAATCTTCCTCTTCAATTGAATAGGTCATGTTTTGATAAATCAAGGAAGAAACCACACTGATTGAGAGTTCAAAGGCTACACGCAGAAGAAGACAAGGAATCCCAAACACTCCTTAAGGATTTTCTAATGTAAGATGAAAGGAACTCCAAACCTAAGCATTTAACATGTTATAATTGAGTACAATTTGCATAAGTAAAAGGGGTATGTGCTTAATTTGTTGATTAATGGAATAGCCAATTATATGATAATTGTGGAATGAATGATAACAGTTTGGTTGAGTGATTTGCATATATGTCTTGTGTAAATTTTGTTTAATTTCACTGATCTAGCTCCCTTTGAATTGAATAAGTTCAATTCAACTGAGAAAACTATCTACTTTATGGCAAGGAAGCCATTGGTCATGCTTGCTGAATTTTGGCTTCTGCACAAGGTTTGAGTTTAAAATGGCTATTTAGTTAACCTATATTGATTGACTTATGGCTTTAATGCAGTCGAGTTTCAAGATGTCTATATTTCAAACGTAATTGGCCTCTTTTTATTTAACTATTCTTATGATTTATTGTGTATTTATCTTGAACACATATGAGGTGGGTAATTGTGCAGCACACATCCATTAGTTTGCTTAGGTATTGGCATGTTAAGAGGGCATGAAATGCATAAGTTTCTTGTATGGCATATTTTCTTGAAATAGTTTGTTTAAAATTACCTTTTTCCCTAAAATTTGAAGTATATTAGCCACATCTCCCATAGTATTATATGTTTTAAGCTTCCTTTTCTTTGTATGTTCCTTGACATACTATAAGAATATCTTCGGTTTGACTTTAGCTAAACGAAATCCACACTAAAATTTGAGTAGCGTCTATGTTGCGTAGGTTAATAATCTACCTTGTATATAGTTAGAAGTTATTGAATTTTGTGTTGGCTAAATGTATGCAAAAATATAGTAATAGTGTGGTTCTTGTGGGAAAAAAATTAAAATGCAACAGATAAACCTAAATATAAAAAAACTCTGATGTTTAAAGTAGGTTTAACCCTTAGAAGGAAAAAAAATACACATCATTGATTTGATCGATACGCTAGGAATGTAAAAAAAAGTTAAAAGTATTTAAATTTTTGCCAATATGATTCCAATAAAATAAATTTACTATTTCAATCAATTTAACTTAAAACTAGGAATACATTGATATGATAATAAAATCAATTGAGGTTTGATTTGAACCACACAAAACATGTAAACACTAAACCCAAAGTTGAAAAACTAACCTAACATGATCCTTTATTGATGGAATGTCTCCAACAACACTCTCCTTCAACCAATAAAACAAATATATGCATACCACCTACAAAATATAGTGGAATATATAAGACAAAAAGTGCATCATACAATCACCACTGATTGAACTATTTGTTCTTAATCGTATTCAAACTAGCTTTTAGGATAATTGCAACTGCAAATTTATTAGGATATCAATGTTAGTAGCTTATGGTCGGTTAAATATAACACCTTATAGTATTTTGTAGGAGAATGTTCAAACTTGAAGAATCACTGTTTGCAGAACAATTGCAACTACACTGTGTTTGCAAAACAATTTGCAACTACATTGTGAAATATATATGGGTTGGAACACTTCAAATGCTTCATATAATTTTATTTTTTTATTACTGACCAAAAAAAAAGATAAATTACACCTATTTAACTAGTTTTGAATATAATCTTCACTCGAATCAATAAATTAAACCCTAACATGTAAAAATTATAATGAAAATGACACTTTATTTGCAATTCACTATAATTCCATTTATCAGTATATCCCTATTGAATTGTTCATTACGTTGCATTGTGAACTCTTAAGACTTTAGGAAAATTCCAACCCATAGTTTCACCTTCACGCCACAATCGCTGGACAATTGAATCTTACAATGTACTAACCAAGATTAAACTCACCTTCGAAACCAATAATAGATGTTCAACTTTAAATTTGAATCACCTCCTTAGCCTCCAACTGACAACATCTTTACCAACTTTTAAAAATCTAACCCTATCCCTTCATATTCAAGGTTTCAATTTTGAAGGTTCATATTCAAGGTTTCAAAGATTGGAAGATCATCTCATCACTCAAGACTACAATGACAACAAAATTCATAAAATGGGATAGAAAAAGTCGATTAGGATTTTTCTCAAAAAAAAAGAGAAAAGGAAAAAACAAAACGTAATAACATGAGAACCATTCACATAAATAAACAAACATGAACTCAAATATTTTTAATGTACATCACCTCAATTAAAGTTGGCCTAACCAACACAATATCCAATAAAATAATATTATTTTGCTTTGATATATTGCACACACCTCTTCACTAAATTTAATTTTAATTGAAACTCTTTCCACTTCACTTTATATCCCCAAATCGACGCTTTCTATCATTAATAATATAAATTACTGTCCATTATAAACATGGACCTAGACGTCATATCTTACATTTTAACAAATTTTTGTTTTAAAAACTTAGCATCGAACCTAGACTTCAATTAATCCACTCTAACCTTTATAACCTTTATAATTATGATAATGACACAATTACATCAATTTGACCTTTATTTTTTAATTGACACTTTTTTTACAACTAATTCATCGTATTCTTGTAGGCACATCTGACTCGATCCTATTTTTTTTATAACATTACCATAATTATTTCCTGTTGACTGTGCTAGAAAAATACTTTTTCCTTAAACAACAAGCATGACTTCCATTAAGCAACACCCTCATGGAGCAGTAGTGATTATGGCACAACCCATAAGCATTGTTAAGGATCCTATTTTCCTTAACAGGCTTAAAAAAGCCTTTCAAGAACAATTAAGGGTAAGTGTCCTCCTCAACTATCTTCTAATACCACCCTATTTACATTAGTTATATTTTTCCAAAATAAATAAGAATTTTTATTTCATACTCATTTGTGTAGTCCTTGAATTTCATCCTAATTACAATTGAAATTTTATACCTGAGCACACAGTATGCCAATATGAGAGCACTTGAAGCTGTCCAACATGGTGAGCATGAATTTGGTGTACCTGGGGGCCCCATGGTCCCTGTGGCTCAGAGAAAGGTGAAGTTCTTATTTTTGAAATTTGCAAAAGTCTTTTGGATTTTCATATTTCTCCACATCAATCACCAGGATAAATTTTAGTACAATTTCTCACTTGTTCCTTAAATCCATATCAGTATGAGTTTTATGATGTGATTGTCACATGCAGGCTCACCGAAGGAAAAGAAGAAACACTACTACTAAGCTTCTCTTTGAAGTGCCATTTTCTTTTCAAATTCCAACATTTTGTTTGATGGAAAACATTGATTTGAATATAGTAAGTTTGTAGCACATATTTATATATATAGTCCAATTCCAACTAATTCTTTTTTCTTTCTCTTTATGTTTGTTTTCTTGTTCCATGGAGTTCAATCTATGTTTTTTGATATAATAAACCTTTTACTGAATAATATTTCTTGAAAATTTGCAAAGGTACTTCTGAACCGATTCAGGGAAGGAGGAAGCTGGGGGAATCATATTCCCCAATTTTCAATTGCAGAAAGATTCCAAAACTGGTTGCTGGAAAAAAGGGAACGCAACAGAGACAATAATAATGGCATTTTAATCAAAGATTGGGTATAATTCTACTATCAAAGATTTTAGCTGTTGATAAAGTTAATGATTTTAATGTAAAACAAGATTGAAACCAAAAATATACATGCATGGTATTTTTAAGTAGAAATTAATGCAAGTGTTTGTTTAATGACCTATTCTAAATGCAAATCACTTACACACATATGCTCTTGAGTTTGTTTTCTCGAGAACAACATTGCATGTTGGTTTCCAACACAAACATGTTTTTAGATTCTGTTGGTGAGGTCAAAGATTGATGTTGCTAGCACTTTTGGATCTTGAGCAGTTTTACTTTTGCAACTATTTATTCATTGTTGTGCATCTAGAACACATGATTGAAACATTTTTTGGCTTTGGTTGCCACAACTGCAAACTATCAAGTAAACTAAGTTCTCTAGACAACTTGTAGTTTTAGTCATTTTTGTTTGTTACATCATTTTGTGATATTTTGTGTTTCTAGTTAAGTTTTTTGTTTAAGTCGTTTCATTCAGAGGTTGCGTAAAATGTATATAGGTTTTTGAGATGGTATGTGATTGGGTTATAATAAATTCTGACTTGGAGAATTCTAGCTACTTTTGTGTATATGAATTGAAAACATTTCTTAATTATTCTATTTTATTTACTGTAATTAGTTCATTGCAAATAAAAGAAAGACAAATTAAGTTGAGATTTATACCCTAGCTTTGAAAACTAACATATGCATCTGTTTATGCAGTTCTATCATCACTTGCCTTCACAGCAGACATTACGATCCCAACAAGAAGTATTTAACTTTTTGATCACTGGAGATATACATCTCAAAGACATTAACAAGAAAGCAAAGCAATCTGATGCTACTGCTGCTGAAGGTATATAACAAATTACATATTCTTTAACACATCAATATGTGAACACTGTATAAATATGTATATATATATATATATGTATTATGTTCTGCTATAACATAGAAATGTTGTTGTTTATACTGTGCAGGTTCAGATTTGGCATCCTATGAATTAAGCAGCAGGATAGAAATATATAATATTGATTGAGATGAAGAATGGTGATGAAGGTGAAAGTAAGAGAGAGATAGAGAGTATGCATGAGATGAAGAGTAGTTGGGACTGTGATCATTTTACTGTTGAATCAGTTTCAGAAGAATTCTATTTGGATAACAGTAGAAAAACTAAAAGAACAATCCAAATTGTTTCGTTTTCCTTGGGTAAGAATAAGACATGTAGAAAAAAAACTATGAAAGAGGTTCATTTTGAACCCTAGAATTTTAAACTTTCAGTTTCTGGGTCTGAAATGAAACGTGTAGAAAAACGTAATACAGATCGTTATAATTTCTTATAAGTACCCAACTGCGATTTCCATGGGAATAATCTCTCCTATGATTTTTCTAATTTTTAATTAATATTTTAGTTTTGAGAAATGCTATCTTCTACGTCCGTGTTCATCAACCTCCTGATATGTGACTATAAAAAAAATATTTTACAAAAATGAAATTTATTAATTTTGGAATATATATACTTTAGAGAATCCAAGAAAAATAATGAGGTTAGAAAAAGGAAAACTTTTCCTATATATATATATATATATATATATATATATATATATATATATATATATATATATATATATATATATATATATATATATAGATAGATATCTTCGAAGTACAAAAAGAGTAGTAATTTAATAAAACTTTCCACCGATCCAACAACATATTTTTGTCTTTATTCAATTTAAAGCTTTTGATAATGTTACTACTAGAACTTTAATAAACTGAGCAGATGAGGTTTTTATGGTATTTTTAGAAAATAAAGAAAATGTTGACTAATATAGATGAATGTTCTATTATTATTTTAGGGATTATATTAAGTAGCTTTATCTATTATTATTATTATTACTATTATTATTAATACTATTATTACTATTATTTTTATTATTATTAGTTATTATTTTTATTATTATTATTGTTATCATCATTATTTTTATTTTTATTATCATTTTTAATATTATTATTATTCTTCTTATTATTTCTTCTTGTTCTTCTTATTAGTATTAATATTAATCTCAATATTGAATTTACTATTAATAACAATATTAATTATATTAATAATTTTAATAATAATAAAAATATTAATAATATTATTAATATTAATAATAATATTAATATTGTAATTAATATTATTTAATATTATTAATATTAATATTAATAATGTTGAATGTTTTAGATATATGGTAATTCATATTATTATTATTAATAATAATAGTAATAATAATATTAATTACAATATTAATAATGTTAATCATAATAATGTTCAATTTATCTATATAAGAAATTTATCTAGAAAGTTTTATATGTAGGTAATATCAATAATAATATTAATAATGTTAATAATAATATTATTATATATAATAATATTATTATCATTATTAAACTTATTAATGTTATTGTTGTTACGATAATAATATTCCATTTACATATATATATGCGAGTAATTTACCTATGATAAACAACTATATAAATAATGATTTTGATTTTAAAACATTTTCAAAATTATTTTAAGTTATTGGTTGTGTTAATCTTATGAATAAGATTGTAAGACATTGTGTATTATTATTATTACTATTATTAATATTATTTTTATTATTATTAGTTATTATTATTATTATTATTATTATCATCATTATTTTTATTTTTATTATCATTTTTATTATTATTATTATTATTATTGCTTGTTCTTCTTATTAGTATTAATATTAATCTCAATATTATTATTAATAATAATATTAATATTAATCTCAATATTGAATTTACTATTAATAACAATATTAATTATATTAATAATTTTAATAATAATAACAATATTAATAATATTATTAATAATAATAATAATATTAATATTGTAATTAATATTATTTAATATTATTAATATTAATATTAATAATGTTGAATGTTTTAGATATATGGTAATTCATATTATTATTAATAATAATAGTAATAATAATATTAATTACAATATTAATAATGTTAATCATAATAATGTTCAATTTATCTATATAAGAAATTTACCTAGAAAGTTTTATATGTAGGTAATAACAATATCAATAATAATATTAATAATGTTAATAATAATATTATTATATATAATAATATTATTATCATTATTAAACTTATTAATGTTATTGTTGTTTCGATAATAATATTCAATTTACCTTCATATATATATATATATATATATATATATACATATATGCGAGTAATTTAGCTATGATAAACAATTATATAAATAATGATTTTGATTTTAAAACATTTTCAAAATTATTTTAAGTTATTGATTGTGTTAATCTTATTATTGTAAGACATTGTGTATTATTATTATTACTATTATTAATATTATTTTTATTTTTATTAGTTATTATTTTTATTATTATTATTGTTATCATCATTATTTTTATTTTTATTATCATTTTTAATATTATTATTATTATTATTATTATTATTATTATTATTTCTTGTTCTTCTTATTAGTATTAATATTAATCTCAATATTGAATTTACTATTAATAATAACATTAATTATATTAATAATTTTAATAAAAATAACAATATTAATAAAATTATTAATATTAATAATAATATTAATATTGTAATTAATATTATTTAATATTAATATTAATAATGTTGAATGTTTTAGATATATGCTAATTCATATTATTATTATTAATAATAATAGTAATAATAATATTAATTAAAATATTAATAATGTTAATCATAATAATGTTCAATTTATCTAAATAGGTAATTTACCTAGAAAGTTGTATATGTAGGTAATAACAATATCAATAATAATATTAATAATAATATTATTATATATAATAATATTATTATCTTATTAATGTTATTGGTGTTACAATAATAATATTCAATTTACCTACAAATACATATATGCGAGTAATTTACCTATGAATATGTATATATGGGTAATAATTCGTATGTAATGCTGAATTTATTTACTGTTTTGTATCTGTATGTAATAATCGGTAGGTAAATTTGAAATTTCTTGTAGTGGTCATCTCCAATACTAGACACTTTAAAATCAAACTTCACATTCAACTCTTTCGAACTCGATGATATTTGAACCTTTTAAGGGAGAGAGAAAATCTCTCTTCCATATATCAAAGTTTCTTTGAAAGGATCATGTGTTTTAAGTAAAGAACACAACAACAATGTTTGATTCTCATCATTGATATAAACGTAAATATTCTCCATATCTAGAATAAGCTTGATAAATTCACGAAGTTGTTTTCTAGTTATCTTTTCACTACTCATTTTATAAGAGTACGACACTTGCTTTCGACATATAGTCAATTTATCATAGAATTTTTCATGTATGAGCTCTCAAGCTTTATCCCTAATCTCGTTGTAATCTTCTTCTTTGAGACTTGCCTCAACATCTCACCGAAACTTAAAAAATTGCATTATGAGTCTTCAACAACATTTTCTTATCCTTCTTTGCCATGACTAAGTCAAACTTGGATTCTTCTTCTAATGTTTCGAGGTGGCCTTATAAAATCAGAAGAGCACACATTTTCAACTACCACAATCCAAAATCATCCAAACTAGTGAACTTCTCAATCTCATACTTTACGAAAGTCATGATGATTGCAATTTATGCTCACCACCAATATGTTGTGTATATTACACACAAGTTCACCACTAGATTGTCTACCACACAAATGATATATGATAATAGATAATGACAAATTTATGTAGAAAGATAATATGAAAGAGATAGAACACCACATATCAAAGATAACATGATTCAATTTAAGTGTTAATGAACTTTAATGTACATCCCTGATAATATTCATTGTAAACACAAAGATTATGACTCCAAGTTTTTTTCTCTTAGTAAACTATCTCTCTCACTTAATTAACCGTTGTAACAACTTTAATAAATTGAACTTAGTCAATCAAGTGATGTTACAAAGTATTATTTAAATGAAAAGTCAACCTAATTAACTATTCACACATGTACATATGACACATGGACAAAACTGTCCACCCTTGGTCATAAGCACCAACACAAGATGCACACAATTGGTTATGATCATTAGAAGCTTTAGTCTTAGTAAACACATAGTAGAATACATGTGCTATTAAAACTACATGTGCTATTAAAACTATATCCTATTAAAAAATCTAAGAACATTTGAATATATTTAATGAACCTCTTCAGACTTCAAGTAGTCTTTATTCTTCATATAGACTTTGATACATCTTGCATTTCTATTAGACTTAGACTATGCTTCTAATAGTGTCTTATGTTGTGATAGACTTTCTTCGAGCTTAAGTCTTATAAAATTATATAACTTGCTTTACATTACTTAGAAACATTGAAATATAATATTAATTGTTATTATCAAAATTATAGGTGTATATGAAAGAGTCTTAGAATTTGACTTAAGTTTAGTCTTATAAAATATTGTTTATCTTTTAACAAAAAAGGCACGATTAATAATCATTTTACCATTAATAACTCGTATGGAAACATTGACAACCAAAAAGGTTAAGATGTTTTCGTAAGAGGTGATTCTAAATTGGTCATTAAACAAGTAAATCAATAATATAAATATTGAAATTTTAAATTCATTAAGTATTTTACCCAAATTTGATTATTGATAAAAAAAATCATTAATATTTGTTTTGAGCATGTTTCTTAACATTGTTTTTTCTCAACAAAGAATAAAATGAAAAAATAAATAATAAATTTAAGAGATGTCTCAACCCTTATACAAAAAACATGCCTACACAAGACCTTATGGCCCTACACAAAAATGGTCCAAATATTGAATCCTCAATCTACTACCTGCTAATGTCTTCCCATACCCCACAAATCCAAACCAACCAAAAGGACAACATCCCCATATCAGCTTGAAAAATACCAATTCAAGTTGTGTTATTTTCTGGCCACAACTTGAGTTGCTTCAATTTTAGAAGTTGGTGCCTATGAGATCAACACCCCGAAGATGATTTGTGCAGAGCTAATGAAATGCTGCGTCCATTGTGGAACTTTAACCATCTCAACTTCCATGCATATGTTTTATATTTCCAACCAAAGATTTTGTTCGTAGAGGTCAAAATGATTCTTATCACCTTATTCTACATGGTTAGATTGCATACAAAAACACTACAAAATTGAAAACAACAAACATGCAATGCCCTTAGAAAATCAATTTGTAATAGATACATATCACATTCTCTAGTTAGATAAACTAGGACTTTCACAAACTTGAGACAGGGGGAAAATGCATCAAACTGAGTATGAGAAAGTAACTTTGGGATATTTATTGGTTATCCATCCCCAACTTCTCAATTATGCCATAACCTCAAAAAAATCTACCACACCATTTTTGAAAATAATATTATTCCTATGATTTCACAACACCCATATAATGGCCATCCATATGATTTTTTAGACCCTACTATGTTTATCATTGAGTTGTAAAAGATAAAAATGATTAAAGTGTAGATTGGGCTGAGAATGCTTAACATTAATGATATATATCCATCTACTGGACATGTCCCAAACCTCCCTAACAAAATTGCAGGTGAAAAACAAGTGTTTGGAATTCTCATCACCTATTATACAAAGAGGGCACAAGTTATTGACAACACTAATACCTCTCCTGATTAGCTGTTCTTTCGTGAGCAGCTTATTCACCAAAGAGTAGTGATAATTTGACACCCAATGCTCCAAATGACACCCATCTTATGCCTTATTATTTTACAAAAATATCCCTAATTCAACACTTAAAGAAGGTGTAATATGGAGCAAAGAAAAAATGGGGTGTCAAAAAATCATTTTTCTTCACCAAAACCCTCCACACACAAAATTGAGTTATTGGCAGAGATTTAATTTCCCAAAACTCCCTAAAAGTGCCCCCTTCCTCCCCTAAACTAGAATTGTGCAATAGTTTATATGTTGTTGTATGAACACGAATCAATGTTCCTCCACTTCCACTCATTTACTAAGTTTATCTTAATTTTTATCATCGATAAAGCTCCCATCATAGAGTTAAGCTGGCCAATTTTACAATCATAGAAATTTCTCCTCCATACTAGGTTCCAATGGCATGTATCATTTCTCCACTCACCAAGCTCATTTATCATAGCCTCAGAATTTGTGTGATTCTTATAAATTCTCATAAAAGTCCTAGCTAAAGACTCTTCCCCAGCCCACCTATCATGCTAGAATCTGATTTTTTCACTACTTCCCACTTGCCATTCTAGATTGTTTTCAAACCAACTATTATCTTCTTGACTGTATAAAAGGAAATGACTTAACACAATTTGTTTATGGATATAAATTATAGAGAGAAAGTTTGGAATCATGTATTAAAATTTGAAGAGACTTATAAAATATCTTAGAAGTTCTTTAATGTAAATGATCTATTACCAGGTGAATGGAGAAAACCTTTAGTTGATTATTTAAAAGATATTCTTACATTGTCATCGTTGAAGTTTATAATGGAATTTTGGATCTATTAAAGCTATTGCCAAAAATGTAATAGGTATTATTTAGACAAGGTGTATATTGGCCATAAATACTATAATATTGTATAGAAAATTCTAAGTCTTATGAAGACGGTTAGAAATACATGCTTATAGAGGTAGTACCAACCAACATTTGATTATTAAGCCTTGGCTTTGGAGGGTGGACTATTGATTTTGAGAGATTTAATATTTGTGTCTCAATATTTTCTCTTATTCAGACATTATGGGTGAAAGAAGTGTTAATTGTTTCCTTCTCTATTTGAATCTTTTGAAGTCTTTTTTATTCTAGTACTATTGAGTTGCATAATCCATAATGGTGTCGAAATCTCGACAATCTTCATACGAAACTACGAGAAAAACTTAATTACAATTATTAGCCAATAATATGTCAAATATTGTAAAGTGAGATTAAGATACAGTTGGGGCAATTACTTCCTGCACCCAATTTCAGAATGAAAAGACAAATAATACCCTTAAATAAATAGGGTTATACATTATGCATTTTCATTTCCGGAATGTGTTCTGAATTTTTTTTTCCAAAACGAATTTTATGTATTACAGATTTTTTTTATCAAGAATTAGATTTTGAATTTTGAATTCTAAATATACTTTTCCAGAATATATTATTTTCAATTTCATATTTTCATTTCTGGAATGAAGCACATTTTTGGAAATAAAATATTATGTTAGTTGCAGGTTAAAAATAATTGGGTGTAGTTTCCTACAATTGGGTTCTCTTTTGGGCTCGGTCTGTTGATACCATCAAAGGCCCACCCACACAAAGTAACTCGAAGATTGAGAAGCCAAAGAACCACCTACCAGCAGAGAGTGGACACTCATGTAGGGGTGGCAAAGCGGGCGAGCCCGCCCCACACCTGGCCCGCCCCGCAAAGTTATTGCGGGTTAGAATTCCCAACCCGCCCCGCATAAGAGCTGGCCCGTGGGTTTGCGGGCCAGCCCGCGTTTCTTTTTTTAAAATTAAATATTATTTTTTTTAACATTTTGTTCTTAAAAAATTGACAAATTAAACCTATATATTTGTTACTATCAAATCCAAATTTTTTTTTCTTCCTTTTCAAACATAGTCAAACATCAAAAAATTAAACATTAAGATAAATATCAAATATCATTATTCTTCCACTTCCAAAACATTAAACATACCTAATTCTAAAACATTAAACATACCTAATTCTAAAACATTAAACATAAACATAAACATTAATTAAAAAACATTAAACATAAACATTATTGACATTCTTCCATTTCAATAACATTGGATGTCGCCTTAGAAGAACTTTCATCCATTTTTTCATAATTATAATATTCACTGTCATCTGCACACATTAAAAAAATGACACTTTTTTTTTCTTGCGGGTTAGCGGGCCAGCCCGCCCCGCCCCGCTGCTGGCCCGCGCGGGCTGCGGGCTAATGCGGGTTAGCGGGTTGAAAAGGTTAGCCCGTCCCGCGTTTTTTACATGCGAGCCGCGGACCAGCCCGCATGGCCCGCCCGCTTTGCCATCCCTACACTCATGGAGGAATTCAATCGTGTAGGAACAAATACCAAACCAAATCTCATATTTCTGCTATATTTAATTTTTATAACTTATTAATTAAACAATGAATAAAATCAAATTATTACAACGTCCTCCTTAAAAGAAGAAGGAATATTTACTTTGACATTCATAAACATAAAAAATGAACTCGTAGTATACATGAATATATTTAAAAGAACATTAAAACTAATAAATTCATTATCCTCCCACAATACTTAATATTAAAAAAGAATTAAAAGAGTCATTTAAGGTTTGAAATATAATTAATTACATCTTAATGTTCTATTAAATATTTTACAAAATTTATTATAAAATAATGGTAACTCCTTAATTATATATTAAATGTTCCAGTAATAGATGCAATATTAAATTAAGAAATAAAATTTCGTTACATTTCATGATAATTTTTTTAATTATAAGTATTTAGTAAAGTAAAGGTGAATAAAATTTTCTACGTTTTCATATATTATATTTTTTTATAAGAGTTTGAGTATTTTCAAATACTTTTTCATTCAATTTATTCATTATCAATAAAAATATATATTGTATTTCTGTTAAAATTAAATTTCATTGTACCTTAATTTTATATGGACTTTAATTTTAAAACTTGTATTTTTCATTCTTATAAAAGTTTTCATTTTAGACATCACTTTGTAACTTGACATCTCAGCTAGTCTGACAGCTCAAATAACAATAATCATTTGTCATCACATAAAAGTAATATTATTAAAAAAAAGAAAATCCAAAAATATATTGGAGGACTAAACAAATTCCCTATGTTAATAAAAAAAATACATAGGTAGACTATAACTATTCATAAAGAAGTCTAAACACAGACTAGAATGAAGTCTATTATACCAATGAAATTATTCCCTATGAATAAATGCTAAATTAGCCAACTTTTCATATTGTTTGAATCTTATATTTTTAAATGTTTTAATATAATTAGTAAATTCTCAAGAACCAATCAATAAATGAGTAGTGAATTACATTTTTGAGATGTGGGATGCAATTATATCTCTAAAGAATATATTGACTAAAGGATTTTAACTTATATTTTGAAGTAAATATATGCTTAAGCATATTAAATTAATGACATCAATTAAATATTTATAATCCACATGTGATTATAGAAGTATTAATTTATTTGTACTTTAATTTTAAAACCTGTATTTTTTATACTATTTTTTTTATAAAAGCTTTCATATTATATATAATTGTGCAAAATCAAATAGAAAAAATATTATTAAAAAAATTAAAAAATACAAAACTAAAAAAAAATAAAAATGGGAGCAGTAGACTAAAATTCATATATTAACAAAAGCAATACCTATTCGTAAAGAATTCTAAGAACAAACTTAATGAAAACTTATTATACAATAAAATGATTCTTTATGAATAAATGCTAAATTAACAAGCTTTTCATATTGTTTGAATCTTATATTTTTATTTAAAATATTAAATGTTTTAATATAATTAGTAAATTCTCAAGAACAAAATAAATAAATGAGTAGTGAATTAATTTTTGAGATGTGAGATGCAATTATATCTCTAAAGATTATATTGACTAAAGGATTTTAACTTATATTTTGAAGTAAATATATTCTTAAACATATTAAATTAATGACATCAATTAAATATTTATAAAATTAATAAATGGTAACATCAATTAAATAATAGATTTATAAGTTCCACTACATATTAATTACAATTTATTAAGTAAATGTGAAATAAAAATAATTCAGAAAATTTCACGCGCTTAATAACGCCTACAATTAATAAACAAGTCACCTTTATCTTAGCTTTTTGTTTCAAAGCTCAAAATTTCATATTCCATACCATTATCGTATCAGTTTCTCCTTCAAGCCACCATCCCTTTTGCTCGTAAGCTACATTCTTCATTTTTCTCATTGATTATATATCTCCCTCAACAAAATTCTTGTTTTTTTTTTATAAAAAAATTAGGTAGATGCTGATATTTTTTCTCATCAAATCATTCTCTAAAACACCCTAATCATTCTTATAGGTTTTATAAATCAACTACATTTCCCTATATATGGAATTTTGTTTATTGAAACTCGCATGCAAAGCCATTTTGGTGTTATATATACTAATCTTCCTCTTCAATTGAATAGGTCCTGTTCTGATAAATCAAGGAAGAAACCACACTGATTGAGAGTTCAAAGGCTACACGCAGAAGAAGAGAAAAGGAATCCCAAACACTCCTTAAGGATTTTTTAATGTAAGATGAAAGCAACTCCAAACCTAAGCATTTAACATGTTATAATTGAGTTCAATTTGCGTAAGTAAAAGTTGTATGTGCTTAATTTGTTGATTAATGGAATATCCAATTATATGATAATTGTGGAATGAACGATATATAACAGTTTGATTGAGTGATTTGCATATATGTCTTGTGTAAATTTTGTTTAATTTCACTGGTCTAGCTCCCTATGAATTGAATAAGTTCAATTCAACTGAGAAAACTATGTACTTTATGGCAAGGAAGCCATTGGTGATGCTTGCTGAAGGTTTGAGTTTAAAATGGCTATTTAATTAACCTATATTGATTATGACTTGTGGCTTTAGAGCAGTCGAATTTGAAGATGTCTATATTTCTAACGTAATTGGTCTCTTTTGATTTAATTATTCTTATGATTTATTGTGTATTTGTCTTGAACACATATGAGGTGGGTAATTGTGCAGGACACATCCATTAGTTTCCTAGGTACAGGTATTGGCATGTTAAGAGGGCATGAAATGCATAAGTTTCTTGTGTGACATATTTTCTTGACATAGTTTGTCTAAAATTACCTTTTCCTTAAAATTTGAAGTATATTAGTCATATCTCCCATAAGTATTATATGTTTTAAGCTTCCTTTTCTTTCTATGTTCCTTGACATACTATAAGAATATCTTCGGTTTGACTTTAGCTAAACGAAATCCACATTAAAATTTGAGTAGCGTTTATGTTGCGTAGGTTAATAATCTACCTTGTATATAGTTAGAAGTTATTGAATTTTGTTGTGGCTAAATGTATGCAAAAATATAGTAATAGTGTGGTTCTTGTGGGAAAAAAATTAAAATGCAACAGATCAACCTAAATATAAAAAAATATTATTAAAAATTATATGTGTCAGTCTAATCCTTGCATAAAAATAACTCTGATGTTTAGAGTAAGTTTAACCCTTAGAAGGAAAAAAATACATATCATCGATTTGACCGATACGCTAGGAATGTAAAAAAAGTTAAAAGTATTTAAATTTTTGCCAATATGATTCCAATAAAATAAATTTACTAGTTCAATCAATTTAACTGAAAACTATGAATACATTGATATGATAATAAAATCAATTGAGGTTTGATTTGAACCACACAAAATATGTAAACCCTAAACTCAGTTGAAAAACTAAGCTAACATGATCCTTTATTGATGATCTTTATTGATGGACTGTCTCCAACAATACTCTCCTTCAACCAATAAAGCAAATATATGCATACAACCTACAAAATATAGTGGAATATATAAGAGAAAAAGTGCATCATACAATCTCCACTGATTGAACTATTTGTTCTTAATCGTATTCAAACTAGCTTTTAGGATAATAGCAACTGCAAATTTATTAGGATATCAATGTTAGTAGCTTAAGGTCTGTTACATATAAAACCTTATAGTGATTTGTAGGAGAATGTTGTACATCAAACTTGAATAATCACTATTTGCAGAACAATTTGTAACTATACTGTGAAAATGTGTATGACTTCCATTAAGCAACACCCTCATGGAGCAGTAGTGATTATGGCACAACCCATAAGCGTTGTTAAGGATCCTATTTTCCTTAACATGCTTAAAAAAGCCTTTCAAGAACAATTAAGGGTAAGTGTCCTCCTCGACTATCTTCCAATACCACCCTATTTACATTAGTTCTATTTTTCCAAAATAAATAAGAATTTTTATTTCATACTCAATTTGTGTAGTCCTTGAATTTCATCCTAATTACAATTAAAATTTTATACCTGAGCACACAGTATGCCAATATGAGAGCACTTGAAGTTGTCCAACATGGTGAGCATGCATTTGGTGTACCTGGGGGCCCCATGGTCCCTGTGACTCATAGAAAGGTGAAGTTCTTATTTTTGAAATTTGCAAAAGTCTTTTGGATTTTCATATTTCTCCACATCAATCACCAGGATAAATTTTAGTACAATTTCTCACTTGTTCCTTAAATCCATATTAGTATGAGTTTTATGATGTGATTGTCACATGCAGGCTCATCGAAGGAAAATAAGAAACACTACTACTAAGCTTCTCTTTGAAGTGCCATTTTCTTTTCAAATTCCAACATTTTGTTTGATGGAAAACATTGCTTTGAATATAGTAAGTTTGTAGCACATATTTATATATATATATATAGTCCAATTCCAACTAATTGTTTTTTCTTTCTCTTTATGTTTGTTTTCTTGTTCCATGGAGTCCAATCTATGTTTTATGATATAATAAACCTTTTACTGAATAATATTTCTTAAAAATTTGCAAAGGTACTACTGAACCGATTCAGGGAAGGAGGAAGCTGGGGGAATTATATTCCCCAATTTTCAATTACAGAAAGATTCCAAAACTGGTTGCTGGAAAAAAGGGAACGCAACAGAGACAATAATAATGGCATTTTAATCAAAGATTGGGTATAATTCTACTATCAAAGATTTTAGCTGTTGATAAAGTTAATGATTTAAATGTAAAACAAGATTGAAACCAAAAATATACATGCATGGTATTTTTAAGTAGAAATTAATGCAAGTGTTTATTTGTAATTACCTATTCTAAATGCAAATCACTTACACACATATGCTCTTAAGTTTGTTTTCTCGAGAACAACATTGCATTGCATGTTGGTTTCCAACACAAACATGTTTTTAGATTCTGTTGGTGAGGTCAAAGATTGATGTTGCTAGCACTTTTGGATCTTGAGTTGTTTTACTTTTGTAACTATATATTTATTGTTGTGCATCTGGAACACATGATTGAAACATTTTTTGGCTTTGGTTGTCACAGCGGCAAACTATCAAGAAAACTAAGTTCTCTAGACAAGTTGTAGTTTTAGTTATTTTTGTTTGTTGTTACATCATTTTGTGATATTTTGTGCTTTTAGTTAAGTTTTTTGTTTAAGTCATTTCATTCACAGGTTGGGTAGAATGTATATAGGATCTCTAGACAACTTGTAGTTTTAGTCATTTTTGTTTGTTGTTACATCATTTTGTGATATTTTGTGCTTCTAGTTAAGTTTTTTGTTTAAGTCATTTCATTCACAGGTTGAGTAGAATGTATATAGGATTTTGAGATGGTTTTTTTTTTATCAGCAAATAACAATGAAATTAAATGAGACCACTTCAGGGGTGGTCCAACCCTTATACAACAAAACAGATTTTCTCAAAGAGCCTTTCCATCTACATATCAACCAAAAGACCTCCTACTCTCTATCCCATCTCAATCAATAATAAAAGAAACACAAGAAACAACCCTTTACATAAAAACTAAACAGAATACATACATACCAGGGGTTCAAGACACCAATCAGAGAATGAGAAATTAGCTGACGGTATCTTTGATGAGATCCATGACCAAACCTTAATCTGTGTCAGAGAGAAAATTTCAGTGTGATCAACCACTCCACCTTTAAATAAACAATTATTCATGTGCCTCCATATCTCACTAACCAACGCAATCCACAGGTTTCCCATAATAAGATTAACAGAAATAGGTGCATCCAAAATCTTAAAATGTTCAAAATGAGACCCAGGATCCATATAACCTTGGAAAAGTGCTCTTCAATTCTTCTGAGACTATCCAATTGTCTGACCAAAACATAATCTCTCTCCCGTTTCCGACCTCCAAATTCAAACGATCTTCAAACTTCCCTCCCCAATCCTCAGACCTCCAGACCTTCCTTAAATCTCTCCACCACAAAGAGACCTTACTTTTATTATCTCGCTGCTCCTTCAAACCTCTCCATCCTCCATACTTAGATTCCAATACCTCCTTCCACAACCCCCCTGCTTCTGTTTTCAGGCGCCATATCCATTTTCCCATCAGAGCCAAATTAAACTGTCTGACATTTATAATACCAAGCCCTCCTGCTTCCTTAGGTTTACAAACCTTATCCCATGCTGCCCAGGCAATCTTCCTTCCATCTGAACCCCATCCCCACAAAAAATTCCTCTGCAGACTCACAATCTTCTTTAAAACAATAGACGGAATCTTAAAAAGAGAAAGATAAAACAGTGGTATTGACGACAAGACTGACTTAATTAAACAAATCCTCCCCGCCATCGAGATAAATCTTCCTTTCCACCTGCCTAACCTTTTCTTTACCCTGTTAACCACCTCATCCCAGAACTCACCCCTCTTATGACATCCCCCTACAGGCATCCCCAAATATTTAAAAGGAATGCTCATTACCTCACAATTTAGAATTTTCGCAAAGTGAAGAATCTCCGTCTGCTCCACCCCAATCCCACCAAGTCTACTCTTGGAAAAATTCACCTTAAGACCAGATGCCAATTCAAAACAGTTCAACATAACCTTTAAATTAAAAACACTTTTGCTCTTTGCCTTACAAAAGAACAAAGTGTTATCAGCATACTGAAGCATATTTACTTTTATCGACTTATTTCCAATCTCCAAGCTCTCAATCAAGTCCTTCTCTACTGCAGTTCTAGATACCCCAGCTAACCCTTCGGCCGCAATAAGAAACAAGAATGGAGCTAATGGATCACCTTGTCTCAGCCCTTTCTTCGGAAAAAAACTCCTTAGTAGGACTCCCGTTTACGAGAATTGACATCGACGCTGATTCCAAGCAAGCTTTAATCCAGGAAATCCACTTTTCACAAAAACCAAGCATTCCTAGCATATAGTATATAAAATCCCACCTCACAGAGTCATATGCTTTTTCATAATCCACCTTGAAAAACACACAACTTTTCTTCTTCCTTTTCAACTCTTCTAAGGTTTCAATGGCTACCAGAATACTATCCAATAACCCCCTTCCTTGAAGAAAGGCAGATTGCCTAACATCGATAACTTTACTGATCACTTTTTTCAACCTGATAGCCAAAATCTTCGAAACTGTTTTATACACACACCCTACCAATGAAATCGGTCTACAATCATTAAGTTGTTGCGGATTATCATTCTTAGGAATCAAACAGATGAAAGAAGCATTTGAACCCCTAGGCCACTTACCATTAACCATAAAATCATTTACTGCTGAGATAAAATCTTCCTTAAGACAATCCCAACAAAACTTAATGAAACTGAAATTAAAACCGTCAGGACCAGGGCTCTTCGAACCATCACAACTCCAAACAACATTCTTAACTTCTTCTTCAGAGACAACTCCGACTAGAGACTCATTATCTCCTTTTGATAACGAGGAGAACTGAACATTGTCCAACCTAACCACTGGCTCGGGCTCCCCAACGAATCTAGCCTCGAAAAACTCCCTGACCTTATTCATTACCACCTCCTTCTCCTCGCACCATTGACCGTTCACTTCTACCCCGTTAATCCCGTTTCTCATTCTCCTCCATTTCACCGATGAATGGAAAAACTTTGTATTTAAGTCACCTTGTTTCAACCAATTTTTCCTTGCTTTCTGTTGCACAATCGCTTCTTGTTTAAATAAGTTCTGACTTTGTTCAGCCAACAAAAGTCTCCTCTCCTCCTGCCCAAACTCATCTAAAAAACCTTCGTCATCTCTTGAGTCCAACTCTTGAATTTTCTTTTGTGATAAGATACCTTCTTGATTGACATTCCCAAAAACCTCTCTATTCCACTTCTTCAAATCAAGCTTTAACTTCTTCAATTTCTCCTTTAGTACAAACATCCCTCCTCCCAACACTTCATAATTCTGCCATTTGCTTCGAACAAAATCTAAAAATCTTCCATCTCTTTGCCACACATCTAGACTTCTGAAAGGTTTCGGCCCCCAATCTACCGATGTTGTTTGGAGCACTATGGCACAATGATTAGAAACTGATCTACTGAGGACTAAATGTTTACTGTTCGGCCATACTTCCAACCATTCCCTTGAAACAAGAATCCTGTCAATTCTGCTCTTAATCGTACCATTCGGCTTGTACCAAGTAAACTTTCTTCCAACCATCGGGATATCCAACAATTCTGTACTTTCAATAAAACCATTGAACCCCTTGATTTCTCTACTATAATCTGATACTGAAACTATGCTTTTTCTCTCCTCCTTCCTTCTAATTGAATTGAAGTCCCCAACAACACACCACACCCTGTTTTGTTGTCTCTTCCTGATCTCACTAATCTCCTCCCATACCTCATTCCGTGCTTTCAACGAACCGGAGCTATACACGTTCACTATCGTAAGTTGTACCCCATCTCCTGCTTTCCAAACTCCTTCAATAACCGAATAAGCTTTTCCATTAAAAAATCCCATCATATCAAAACTGCTTCTTCTCCACATAGTAATAATTCCTCCTGCATTATTAACTGCTCCATTCTCTAACCATTCAATTTCGTTTGAACCCCACAAATAATAACATAGCTCCTTGCTAATCTCTGAGCACTTTATCTCCTGTAGGCATACCATTCCAACCTCCTCTTTTCTAATCAAGTCTCTTAAGTATGTTCTTTTCGTGCTTCCACCAATCCCCCTTATATTCATACTAATTAGACTCATCATCTAAAACATTATTCTCCATCTGACAACATGTGTAGTCCCGACTCTCCAAGGTACTCAGTCTATTTAAAACTACCTCTTCTTTTAACAACGTGAAACCCATCTCCTTACCAGATTTCCACGCCCTCTTGATTTCACCATGTTCATCTTTTCATCTTTTGAGATGGTATGTGGTTGGATTATAATAAATTCTAACTTGGAGGTTTCTAGCTATTTTTGTGTATATGAATTGAGGGCATTCCTTAATTATTCCATTTTATTTAATGTAATTAGTTCATTGCAGATAAAATAAACACATAATTGAAGAAATTAAGTTGAGATTTATACCCTAGCTTTGAAAACTAACATATGCAACTGTTTATGCAGTTCTATCATCACTTGCCTTCACAACAGACATTACGATCCCAGCAAGAAGTATTTAACTTTTTGATCACTGGAGATATACATATCAAAGACATTAACAAGAAAGCAAAGCAATCTGATGCTGCTGCTGCTGAAGGAATATAATAAATTACATATTCTTTAACACATCAGTATGTGAACACTGTATAAATATGTATATATATATATATATGTATATATATATATATATATTACGTTCTGCTATAACATAGAAATGTTGTTGTTTATACTGTGCAGGTTCAGATTTGGCATCCTATGAATTAAGCAGCAGGATAGAAATATATAATATTGATTGAGATGAAGAATGGTGATGACGGTGAAAGTAAGAGAGATAGAGAGTATGAATGAGATGAAGAGTAGTTGGGACTGTGATCATTTTACTGTTGAATCAGTTTCAGAAGAATTCTATTTGGATAACAATAGAAAAACTAAAAGAACAATCCAAATTGTTTCGTTTTCCTTGGGTAAGAATAAGACATGTAGAAAAAAAACTATGAAAGAGTTCCATTTTGAACCCTAGAATTTTAAACTTTCAGTTTCTGGGTCTGAAATGAAACGTGTAGAAAAACGTAATACAGATTGTTATAATCTCTTCAACTGCAATTTCCATGGGAATAATCTCTCCTATGATTTTTCTAATTTTTAATTAATATTTTAGTTTTGAGAAATGCTATCTTCTACGTCTGTGTTCATCAACCTCCTGATATGTGACTATAAAAGAAATATTTTACAAAAATGAAATTTATTAATTTTGGAAGATATATACTTTAGAGAATCCAAGGAAAATAATGAGGTTGGAAAAAAGGAAAACTTTTCCAATATATATATATATATATATATATATATATATATATATATATTTCTTCGAAGTACAAAAAGAGTAGTAATTTAATAAAACTTTCCACCAATCCAACACCATGTTTTTGTGTTTATTCAATTGAAAGCTTTTGATGATGTTACTACTAGAACTTTAATAAACTGAGCAGATGAGGTTTTTATGGTATTTTTAGAGAATAAAGAAAATGTTGACTAATATAGATGAATGTTCTATTATTTTTTTAGGAATGATATTAAGTAGCTTTATCTATTAGCAGTTCTACTTTTGATATATTTAGTGGTTCTGTATTTGAATCAAAATGACTGGAAAATGTGAATTAATAGCCAGCAAAAATACTAGTAAGAAACTGCCACTCAATTTTTCACCAGTAGTCATAATTCATCATAATTCGCAAAAAATAATGACCACTTTCTGGACAGAATTGTTTGGTAGAAGAAATTTTTTAGCCTAGATTGGTCCTAAATAAATTCGTCTTGTTATAATTTTCAGCTTTTCAGTGATTAGATTTGCAACTGAATAACATTCATTTATCTTGTTATAACTTTTAGCTTTTCAGTGACTAGATTTCAGTACGAGAGAATGGGATATTAGAGAGACGGTTAACGGATGTAAAGGTAGCGAAGTCAACATTTAAGTGTGGGTTATGTGTAGACTTGGTGAAGAAACAGAAGTAACATGGGTTCACTTTATGATAGTCTAAGTTCAAGAGAGGGCTGAGTTATACTTAGACTAATTTTTACAAAATCAACTTTATGCAATCCAGACAATAAAATTGTTTTATGAAATAATATAAATTGAATTTTTCTTGGTAGAAAGCAAATTCAGAAAAACAACTTATTATTACAAAAAACAATCCATTGAAATATTCTATTAAGCTATATTTGATTATGTTTTTAGATATTCACTTATGAAGGAAAAATAACAAAATAATTTTGAAAACAACATATTACATTTTTTACCTTAGTTATCTATAAAAACAACAAGTAACCTAGAAAAAGCAGATTTATTTTTCAGGTATCAAAAAGATGTTTTGACAGGTTACAAGATAACCAATTAAAATATTGAATTCATTATGACAAAAATTATTCTAATATTGAGAATCTTCCTAGTTACTTAGTCACACAAACAAAGATAGCACTCTAAGAATTATTTAAATTAGAAAACTGAAAAATATAGAGGTTGCAGGAAAAAAATTGATTGATTCTTGAAACAACAGGTTAAAATTTTATATCAGTTTTATCAATCTTGCAAAATATGAGGGCAATTAATAAGAAAACTTTAAAGCACACAAAGATTTATACTGATTCACTTAAAATTGGGCTACATAAAGTCCTATCTCACACTAAGATAGATTTTACTAAATCACAAGAATCTTTTGCAAAAGATTGCTCAAGAACAACTCTTCACTAGCGCAGAAATGCTAATCAAATGCGGCTATTTTACATTTACAAATGCGACTATAGAGTCGCATTTGATCAGCACGCATTCGTAAATCAAAGAGATACAAATGCGGCTATAGAGTCTCATTTGTAAATGCGATTTACGAATGCGGTTATTTCAAATAGCCGCATTTGTATATTCTTCTGAATGAGCCGAGGGTTTTAGGGGTTTAATATTTACGAATGTGGCTCTGGTAATAGCCGCATTCGTAAATCACATTTACAAATGCGGTTATTTACCGAAGTCGCATTTGTAAATCCTGTTTTTTGATTTACAAATGCGGCTTTGGTAAATAACCGCATTTGTAAATAGTGTTTTTTTTAAAGTGCAATTTGTATTGTCCCTAAACCATATAAATTAACCTTCATAATGATCAAACCCAGCCAGACAAATACAGAAATATAGAGATAAATTGAGAGAATTAAAATGTACATTTACAATAGTAATCAAACATAATAAAACCTACACTATTGATTAACTATGGTAGAGTTATAAAAATTTATGAAATATGTGGACCAAGAATCTCTGACATATGAAATGCCTTTCGAATTCATTAGTGTTTCGTCCGTGAAATGCCTTCTGCATTGCAAAATATAGTTGACATAAATTAGTTTTTAGATATATATATATATGTGTGTGTTCAAGAATTATAAAAATGATTTAACATATCATGTTATTACCTCTTTCCAACCAGTTTTAACACCTATTCTTATAATGGTAATCATCCATTGCATAATGTAATAGCCACACTCATAGCTTCCATGTTGTTTATTACACTATAATTCAATAAAAAGTAATATGTTAGTATATTGATAAACAATGATAATAGAGAAAGAAAAAAATTACAAACCTTTATTCTTATGTAGTTCAAATTATTTGAACTGGATCGACCTTTTAGGATGTTATATCCACGCCATGAACTGGTTAATACAAAAAACCTCGTTAGTAGATGGTTAATTAGTAACATATACAAAGTTAAGTTTATAATGTACTTACGTATCAATGATATCCTTAAATTTTGTGGGAATCTTCTTGTGTAGGGAACAGAACCACACAGCAGTCTTATTAACCATTGATAAGACAAGTAACTGCCAATGATGCCTATATCATCCATGAAAAGAGTTAGTAAATATTTAAAACATGAAATAGTAATAATTGATGACATATAATTAAACTTACTCATTAATATAAGGGCATAAATAAATTTGTTTTCCCTCTTTTTCCAGGGTGTTAGTGATGTATGCTTGAGTCTCAGATGACTTTGGTCCAACGGGATTAGTATATGCAGGATCTAAGAATCCATACATATTTTCCTTCCCCTCAGTGATACAAACTCTATGCAAAAACCTACAAGTTTTTAGTTAAAGCATAATCAATAATAATTTAACATAAAGTAAATTGAATAATAGGTAAAGATACTTACATCATAAAAAATTGGATTATACATATATTGAGCTCCTGATTCCCTGATATAAATTCTGATAAATCTGTGTTGTACATCATCAGTGGCAGTTCAGTGTTTATTTGAAAATATGCATCATCCCACGGAACTGGAAAAGGTTCATTACCAATCTGACTAGCAATGAGACCTAATGAAGCCATAGGATTGTCAATTGGAACCTCACGCTTCTTCTCCGGACTTGGTGGCCGAAAAGGTTTCTACAAGATAAAGAACATTTGTATTAAATAATATGTAATATATAAATATAAATAAAAAATAATATAATGAAATGAAATTATTACATGAGGTTCGGGCATAAATCGAAAGATGTCTCTGGGCCAGGCAACGAATGTCTGAAATGCATCGGCCACAGTGGTTACCTCATATGAAGGTAGTGGAACACGAGCATCAGGAAATCGTACTTTTTCAACTGTTACCTTCGTCACATCAGGGGAGAGAGGAACGTTATGTAAGGTGGTGGCGTCTTGATAGACTTTTCCAAGGGCCACCACCCGAGGAAGTTTGTCGCCCACTACCAGTAGCTCACAATCCTTCGTTTGCCCATTGATATCATCCCCTGATGTTGGAGGAGCCGCGCAACTCCCCTTTGTGCTCTTGGGAGTGGGACTAACAAGGGGTTCAATCGGCTCAGCACAAAGTTGTTGCGATAAAAACTCTTGTCGCATTCGATCATTCTCTTTTTTCATCTCTAGCCACATCAAATCAGTCTCCTTTCTCATCTCCTCCATTAATTCTTCACGTATCTTAGTCTTCATTTGAGTTTCGTTCTCTTTGGAGTTGGAGGACGATTGTCGTTCTGAAACTCCAAAATATAGTTTAATTCCGACCCCTTGTCCAGCTGCACGAACACGACCACAGTGCTCAGGTCGTCCAATTGCTTCAACCAGGATATCGTGACGACCTTCAACAACAAATTTACCGTCGGATTCCAAGGAATCCTGCAAGAGTACACAAAAATCATATTTTAAAGCATTAATATAATTAATGCTTTAAAATAAATGAAAATAACAAAAATAGCTTACAATTTTTTCGATGATAAGCCCGGATTGCTCAAAACTTGGTGCACCCGACTTTTTAATTCCGACCCTCTTCCATTTTACATGGCAAAAAGGTCGTGATGGAGGAGAAGTGACCCCTGTTTCCACATTCTCATACAACGTCCCCTGTTTAGATTGCTCCTTTTCCACCATCAGTGCTTGCTCAAGTTTTCGATACCCCGAACGAGACTTAACGTGCGGGGTAACATTCTTCAAAGCTATCTCTTGAGCTTTCTTCCGACGATCCTGTCATAATTGAAATAAACAAAGTGAAGTAAATAAGATAAACTTATTAATGTTATATAAACAAAAAAAGTTAAGTTACTTCACTTACCATCCAAGCCTCATTTTGACGGCTTTCTTTTTAAAAAGACGCCATGTCTCTTCATGAATATGTTTGTACTTTAAACATGGATTTTCGTCTTTAAGGTCGCCAAAAACATATCTCGAAGTCAGTCTTGACTTAAAGGTATGAAATTTAAATCCGATATTGGATATAATCTTTGATCGAAGCGGTTCCACATCAGGAATTTGAAAGTTTGCCTGCAAAATAACATCAGCAAATTAAAATTAATCAATGAATATTAAAAAGCATTATATCAAAATGTAAAGCTTACCAAAACATCCTCCCAGATCATGTTTCGGTCGACCTTTGACACCTCATCCCATGAATTAATCAGAATGGAGAGCCTCTCACGAGAAACAACTCCAAGATAGCTCATAAACTCATATGCTTTAGGACCAAAAGCCACTCCAGTGTTGACGTCAATGTCAACACGTGTCTTCTCACCAGCAGCACGTCTCAATGTGAGACGCTTCAATCTAGTAGGTCCTCTACTGCCTCGTCCGGATCGAGGTCTGAGTGGGGTCTGATCGTCATCCATGTCTCTGTTAAAAAAATTAGGTAACAAACATTAGTTAATCTGCATCGAATTAAAATCTTATAAAAATAATACATAAAATTCTAAATCTAAATGCTTATTTACAGGTTGCATGTGGGTTGAAAGTTCATATGTAAATTCCTTCACTGTGGTCTTTACGGGTTGCATGTACATCATCAAGTACATCGTCATCTTTATTAATTATCATTGGTGTGAATGAACGGGGGTCACCATTTTCAATATCATCTATGGCCTCCCCTTGTTTTTTGCCGTGTAAAACGAAATACCAATGTTCTGACGTAGGATCTTTCACGTAGAAAACTTGAGATGCTTGTTGAACCATTATAAATGGCTCATCTCGATACCCTATCTTTCGAAAGTCCACTAGTGTGAATCCTGAATCATCAATTTTAACCCCACTTTTATTGTCAACCAATTTACACTTGAAAACTGGAACGAAAAACTTAGTGTAGTCAACCTCCCATATCTCTTCTATAAACCCATAGTATGTCATTGATCCAAGTACTGGATTTGTATCTTTCGAAGTCGAAAACTGCATTGACTCAGTTTCAAGAGTAACACCAGAATTTTGAATTGTACTCTTTTCATCCATGGACTTCCTGTAAAATATACAATTATTCACTTCGTACGCTGTACATGAGATGACATCAAACTTCAATCCAACAACCAACCAGGTCAAGGTCTCTAATGCCGTTGAATCCTTGAACACCTCGTCTTTAAACCAAGGCATGAAAGTTCTATTATGTTCCATCAAGACCCATTCTCTGCTTGTCTTGGGTTATTTGCCTTCACAATGGCTTTATGAGCTTCTATGTAAGGTATAACTTCATCTGTGTTATTCAATATGTACAAATGTGCTTGCAAGACTTCTGATCGAGATTTGCTTACAATATTCACACCATGTAAACATTTACTTGTAGAATGCCTGTGGTGCCATGAATTAGCTGGAACACCTATTGGATTTGCTTTTGTCATGTACTCTGAACAAAATTCAATACTTTCTTCAGCTATGTACCTTTCAATCATTGAAGCCTTTGGACGATAATGATTTTTCACATAACCTTTCAAAATTTTCATATACCGCTCAACATGATACATCCATCTTAAGTACACTGGTCCACACAATCTAACCTCTCTTACCAGATGCACCACTAGATGAACCATGATGTCAAAAAAAGACGGAGGAAAAAACATCTCCAATTCACACAAGATAACAACAATTTCATTTTGAAGTTCATCTAGTTTTGAGGGATCAATGACTTTACAACAAATGGAAGAGAAGAATGAGCACAAACGAGTTATGGTATGTCTAACATTTTTTGGTAAGATCCCACGGATAGCTACCGGAAACAACTGTTGCATCAAGATGTGACAATCATGAGACTTCAACCCAATTAACTTCAAATCTTGCATTGACACTTGGCTCTTCACATTTGAGGAATGTCCTTGTGGCACTTTCACACCCTTTAGACATTGACAAAAACTAATTTTTTTCATCTTTTGACATTGTGTAACAGGTTGGGGGCAAATATGTACGCTTACCCATTTCTATGGGTGCCAACTCGCCGCGTATGTTCATCTCAATCAAATCTAAACGAGCATTTAGACCATCCTTCGTCTTCCCGTTAATGTTAAGAAGTGTACCAATTAAGCTATCACACACATTCTTCGCAACATGCATTACATCTATACAATGTCTGACTTCTAACCTCGACCAGTACGGAAGATCAAAGAAGATTGATTTCTTCTTCCAAATGTTTATCACAGATGACTTTTTTTTTTTACTTACCGAAGGTGTGGTCTATGTTATTTACCTTTTCGTAAACCTCAACACCAGTTAATGGAGTTGGTGGACCACTACCCTCTTGGTGTCCATTAAAGGCTTTTTCAACCTCCAGTAAAGATGATGACTTCTAAGAAACCTCCAATGCTGAAGATATACTGTTTTCCTTCCATGCTTCAATTGTTGAGAAGCAGTGTCTTCTTCACATATTGGACATGCTTTATGACCCTTAACACTATAACCTGATAAGTTACCATATGTCGGAAAGTCATTGATGGTGCAAAATAACATGGCATGAAGCTTGAAAGTTTCATTAGCAAATCCGTCAAATACTTCAACACCGTGGTCCCACATTAACTTCAAATCTTCAATTAGAGGACTTCGATATACATCAATATCATTCCCTGGCTATTTCGGATCGGATATCATCATAGACAACATCATGTATTTTCACTTCATGCACAATCCAGGAGGTAAGTTGTAAATAAGTAGTAAAACAGGTCATGAACTGTGATTTGTACTCATTACCAAACAGATTCATTCCGTCTGTAGCTAAACCAAGTCGGATATTTCTTGATTCTTTACCAAACTCTGGAAACTCATCATCAAATTTCTTCCACTTAATAGAATCAACTGGATGTCGGTACATGCCATCACATTTCCTCTCATCTACATGCCATCTAAGATTCTTAGCATCGTTTGGGTTAGCAAACAAACGCTTCATCCTTGGAATGATGGGAAGATACCACATAACCTTCATTGGAGGTCCATGCTTTTCTATATCTTCAATAGTATCATCATCTTTTTGTTTCAACTTATAACGTGATAACCCACACCTCAGACAACTTTTCAACAATTCAAAATTTTTTCGGTATAATATACAATCATTAGGACATGCATGTATCTTTTTATACTCCATACCCATTGGAAAAAGAATCTTTTTGGCCTCATAATTACGATTAGGTAGAGTATTTCCCTTTGGAAGCATATCCTTCAACAACTGAAGCAATTCCGTGAAGCTTTTATCAGTCCATCCATTTATTGCCTTCAAATTCATCAATCTTAACACCGCCGACAACCGTGTGAAGTTAGTTGATCCAGGATACAATGGAGTCTCTGCATCGCCTGACATACTTTCATATCCATGCGCTTTTGCAAAAGACTCAGCTCCTACATCACGAATCATGTCTTCCAATCGATCATCATCTACATCATCGTGTACTACTCATCCATGGTGGACCCCACGTATTCTTCAGTTACGGAAACACATGGTAAATTTAATAATTCACCATGCCATGTCCAAGTTGTATAAGATCGAAGAAGCCCATCACATAGCAGGTGCTCCCTCATTATATTAACATCCAGTATCCTTCCATTCAAATAATTAACGCACGGACACCTGATCTTTGCTCCATCATGACCACTATTAATCGCGTTACATTGTGCAAATTGTATAAATTCTTCTACTCATCTTTCGTACTCCTCACTTAAACGAACAGAATTCATCCAATTTCTATCCATTATATATTCTGGAATAATTAGAATTTTTACATCAGTGTTCTATCTCACGCGTTTGCCAAGGGTCGAACACCCTCGGACTCAATACCAGAACGTATTATTGCTAAATATAACATATAAAGTAACAACTAACTACTAAATAATATAAATTACATAATACATAAAAAAAACATACAAATTCAAATTATAAATTATAATAATATAAATTTTGAAAAATACAAATTATAATACATAAAAAACATACAAATTCGAAATATAATAAATACTAAATAATATAAAATTTAAAATACACAATAAATTATAATACATAAAACAAAATCAAAAAAATGCAAAAATAATAAATTTAAAAATTTAAAAACCAACCTTGTGGGTGAACCAAGTTGTTGGTGAAGAGTGTAAGGGGAGAAAGAGGAACAGCGGCAGCGACGGTGGAAGCAGTGGCGGAGCAGCGAGGGAGAGCCAATGGAACAGTGCCTTCGACCAACAATGGAAAGAAAAACGAAAGGCATTAAAAACAAAAGCCAATGTGAAGATTGAAAGGAAGAAAGCGAAACTCTGGAATGGTAATACGTACCTTCGACCAATGCAATGAAGTTCGCAAACGAGAGAAAAACGAAGAAGATGAACAGTGCAAACGAAAGAAACTATAAACTGTTGAGGCGCGTAAAATTTTTAGGGTAAAAAGCATTTACAAATGCGGCTAAACATAAAAACCGCATTTGTAAATCAAGCTTTTTGATTTATAAATGCAGTTGTTTGAATAACCGCATTTGTAAATCAAGCGTTTTGATTTACAAATGCGACTATACAAACAGCCGCATTTGTAAATCAAAGCGCTTTGATTTACAAATGCGGTTATTACATTTAGCCACATTTGTAAATCAAAGCGCTTGATTTACAAATGCGGTTATTCAAATAGCCACATTTATAAATCAAATTAATTTCAAAAAAGCCACTGCGTTTTTTACGAATGCATTTAAGCGCTGAGCCGCATTAAATAAAGAGAGCTCTTTTCTTATTTTTGTACTAGTGCTTGAACCCTACAAGAACTAAGAATACACCATGTAAAACCCTATTACAGCAGTGCTATGCTTCAAAAAACTCTATCTTATAAGCAATTTAACCCAACCTTACAAAACAAAAATAGTATGAAACGAATCCACCTTTCTTGTAGACTTAGAAGACACAAACAAGGATGATGTGATTCCACTAGCCATATAGAGAATGATTCTTGACATTCTTAGGAATCACCTTGAGCTGGACATTATTGAGACACTTTTCTTAAAGTTGGATCATTGTTCTAAGACAAGAACTCACCAAAACTTCTATTGAGATAAAACAAGGATCATTATGAAATTTAAACCACAAAAACTTCAAGATGTTAACTCAATAATGGCACTGGAATCAATTAAAACAGTAAGCCAATTAATTGAGATAAATTTTTTAAAATCGCTGCCAGATTACCGTATTCTTTTCGGCAGAATTGTACACTTTTTTTATTTTATTTATCATTTTTTGTGTACTTTGAATTTTTGAATGATTCTTTTTTCTACTCTTTTCTAACACTTTGAATATCACAAATCCAGAATTTCAGAATTTTCTAGTGAGTAAATCAATTGCAATAAGGAAAACAGTAAGCACTCTTTTTCAGAAACAGAGGAATCCTAATAGGAATAAAAAACAGAATTATGAACTAGCAAAGACATAATGGAAAATGATGTATTGGAACTTGTATAGGTCTAGAATACAAGTATGAACTCAATTCTAAAAAGAAAATGCACAAAGGATCAACATCAATTCAGAAAATTATATGACACTAAAGCAAGAAACAATCAAAAACAATAAAAGTACTACTAGAAGTAATGACAATTATGGAATAACATGACTAAGACAAAACTTGACATGATTACAAAATTAAAAGACATGACAAAAAATAACAAGTGAAAGGAAGCTTAAGGTAAACTCTAGGAAGGAGAATGCCATTCCAAAAGAGCAACCATACTTATATGAATAATGAGTGTCATAAACCTTTTCACAAGCACTTGGTGTAACAAAAGAAAAAAAAAACAGCAAGAAAACTCAATTAACACCTAAAACAGAAACTTAAATTGCAAGAAAATTAAAGAGCTCTTGAAATTAAAGTGCACACAACTCAACAATTAAACAAGAAGAACCTAAGACTCATGATACCACATGATGTGATTCCACTAGCCATATAGAGAATGATTCTTGACATTCTTAGGAATCACCTTGAGCTGGACATTATTGAGGCACTTTTCTTAGAGTTGGATCTCGCCACTAGAAGTGTGGTTGCTCCTAGATGAGAGTGTTGCCGCCACTTGAGGACACCATGGATCCTTCAAGATAAGACTAGAGAAGAAGGCTCAAAAGCTCTTCAATGCTCACTCCAATTTTGAGTATAGTTTCTTTAGATAAATTCAAATCTGAAAAATACAAAGGGAGCACCTCTATTTATAGCCTAAGGTGCTGAAATGCAAGCTACACAAATTCAAAAACTCCCTCCTAAAAACTTCTAGAATTGGCGCCTAAAACAATGCATGAGGAAGGTGTGATCCCTTCTCTCACTTTGGCACCTCCTTATTTATTCCTACACCTATCTACTAACACACCCCCCCCCCAAGACTCCTAACTAAAGACTAAAAGATGCTTTAACAGTAGAGGTTTCTAATGTTTCCCTCTAAGCACCTTCAACAATATTCTTTATTATTTACTACTTGGCCTTGCCCTTCATAGGATGGATTTGGGCTTGGGCTTGGGCTTTGGGCTTGGGCCTCTCTTTATTTTATGTCTTCTTTTAATTTTGAGAAGACTAGAAGGAAGAACTTCAAGTGTGATGGTGAATTGCCTCTTCCTTCATTAATAAAAACCTCCTTTACTTTACTCTCATCAAAGGACCTCCAAATTGCAGCACCTATATGAATCCTTTTGATCTCAAGATAGTGATGTAAATGACAGAACAAAGATCTCACAAAGTCTCAAAGAACTCTCCAAAAAACAAATTGACTCAAAGTACTTCTCAAGCTTTTAAAATCAGTAAGAATGTATGTGTTGAAGAAATATCTAAGAAAGAAATAAGCCTTCCTTTTATAGACTTTAAAACTGAACCATAAACCAAAACAATTTTGAAAAACTGTTAAGAAAACAACAGATTTAAAAAGAAATAAAAGGTTGATTTTATGAAAAACACTAAAACATATTTAAAGCAGTTTTTAGGAAGTTAAAAAAACTAAAAAAGGAAACAAAACTGAAAATGGAAACAAAACAAACTCACAACAACTTCTAGAAGAAAAACACATCAGAAAAAGTTTTAATCAATTGTTTCTTCAAATACAACCAATTGAAAAACTGTACTTTTCAGGAAAAGAGAAAATTAAACCAATTGAAAACAGTTTTAACCAACAGTGTTTCTGAAAGAAGTTAACAACACTTTTGAAAAACCTTCTAGTTATTTAAAGACAGATTAACTCTTTAGAAAAACACTTTGTGCTTTGACCCTTCATCATATGCTTGAGATCAAAGATAGATCAAGACATCAAACACTAGTCTAAGCTACTTAGACACTTTATGAGACACCAAGACTACTATTCAAGGCTTATGACTTCATCAACTTCTTTTCAAGACTCGTGAATTCATCAAACATATTTAGTTGGATAGCTTGAAATATCCAACAGCAGAGACTAAAGAAACATTAAGCAGATGCAAAACATTTTTTTTATTTAAAGTCAATATGGGCTACATTAACACTAGAAAGCACACAAGCGTCCGACTGCCAAATGGTAAAATCATTAAATTTTGTTAGGAAAGAAAAAAATATTAAAAAATTAGTGTGTTGGTTTAGTGGACGCAAAAGAAAAAAAAAGCACAATGTGTGGACCAGGACTATGAATTTTTTCTCTTAAAAAAAGTCAATATGGACTAGGCAGATGCAAAATAAATAAAAAAAAACATGTGTAGGCTAAAAAAAAGAAAAGATATATGTGTGGCTTGATGGACGAAAAAAACTTATGTGTGGACTAGACGAACGCAAAAGCCCACGCACTATGTAAATACAAAAAGAAAAAAAAAACACTTCTATTTACTGGAAACCAATTTTAAACCTGCTGAAATAATATTTATTTCAGGTCATCTATATTAATTTATACTTCAACTAATCAATTTTCGATTTAAAACAATCATTTAATAATCAATTCAATCATCCATAAAAAAATAATTTAATTTAAAAATTTAATTATAATAAAAAATCTAATAAAAACTTGTAATTCAAATTAAAAGTTAATAATAAAAAGAAGTACTTTTGTGCTGTTGAAATCCATACAACTGTAGTTGTAAATGATAAATTAAACAACAATTAACTAAAGTATACAATTACATAAATAAGTCCAAAAGTAGAATTATTGATTAAATTTAATTATAAGTCAAAATATGAAATGCAAGTAATAAAAAAAACATTACAAGATACACTACAATAAACAATGACATCGTCCATATAAAAAGCATGTCGAAACAATGTAAAACATTTGAATAAATAAAATATTTAGTACATAATATGAAATATGAAGTGTGAAATAATAAAACTTACATTTTTGGATGAATTTCAAGGGAGCGATTGGTCATCATGGTCTTTTGCATAATGGTGGTGGAATTGACTTGTACCAGTTGAAGCATCGACACATTGTTATTCTATCATCATGGCAAGTTGTTCCTTCATTTACTTGAGTTCGTCTTCCAAGTGTGCATATTTTGATTTGTCAAATTAATTTATTGATGAAGTTGTTGGTTTTCCAACTAATCAGAGTAATCAATGGTTAAACTAAAGCAGGGGGGAAGACGCTCCTTGGTGGAAGTTACCAGCCAAGTTTATCATACCATAAACTGTACCTCTACTCTTCCTTTCAACAACTTCCTTCCAAGCCTGAAGCTTGGTTGGCACATCTACATGGTGGACATCAGAGGTTGATCTCTGAGAAATTTGTGATTGAATTGTCTTCAAGCGCTCATGGTAGTTTTCCTACATAGTCATTAGGAGATGAAAATGTTAGGAAATTACATGAAAAATATAAATAAATTTTAAAAATTTAAACCAATAAAAGTGTCACGAGCACGAGTACTAACCTAATCACCCTTCTTGTTGGTTTGAGTGGCCATAAAGAGTTTATCAGGTTTAACTGGGAGACCGTATTTATGCTCATAATAATGTTGTACAATTAGAAACAATATATGTTGTAGAAGTAAATTGAGCTGCATGTAAGAAACTCAGGAGTACTTACCAAGCCCAGTACAATATCTGAGTGTGATTTACAACCTGTGGAGTGCATTTCCCCATGCTAAGTTGAAGCCCGATTATTTTTTTTTTAGTTGATCTTTCTTTGAAATTTTAGGTATCCCAATAGTTCATAAATCCACCCTATGCTTGCTCCCCTATCCAATTAGGTCAATGATGATTTTTTTACGACAAGTGCAGCGCGTGGTCAAAAGTAATAATTTGTCCCTAAGGACAAATATCGAACCCACAAGGAACAGTTGAATAATCAAGTAAGAGATTCACTAAATATAAAATAGAATAATAAAAGTTTGTTGAGATTTGTTATGATGGCAATTATTAATAAGAAAACAAGTCAAAGAGTTTGTTGCTTCAATTGGAAAAATAGGGATTGGGGTTCATCTTTCTCACTCTTTTTTTATTTTGATTAGAATGACAATATTGTGTCCTTTGATTGATATTGATAGCCGTATAAAATTCATTTATATCGATTCCTCACATATAAAATTATTAAGATGCTTCCTAAAGATCGATTCTCGTATATTTATAAAAACAAGTTATCAGTAAGATCAGACATTGATAACAATTAACATTTCAAATTTATTCCTAGCATTCAAACTTTTTAATCATTATCATTTAGGTTAGAAACTTAGAACTACTTTCCAGCCAAATCTAAATATCGAAATCAAGACGAACAAGCATTACTAACAAAATGATAATACCAATCATCAATCAAGAACAAAATATTATGTTAGATATCACCTCAATACATAAGAGTTTAAACATATTACTCACATTCCCAAATGGTAGAACTAGCCACACATGATGGTTATTACAAGCAGGGAGAGCAAGGAAAGAAGATTCTAGATGTTTCTCTTTGACGGCTACCTCCTATAGGATTTCCTAACACCTTCTATTCTCCCCATTGGATTACAATTGACTCAATGGTGTTTTCCTCTCAATCTTGCACATTAGGGTTGTGCCTCAAGCCACCTACTTAACCTAATTGGCTTGGGCTTAAGTGACTTCTCGCTTGGGCGCTAATGGACTCGCATGGACGAGAAGCACGTAAAACAACCCAACATTATTAGAGCAACGCTCAAGCGAGATCCATTGGTGGCATCTTGGCTTTTTACGAGTTTGGGCAGCTTTGATGTGCTTGTGCATTCCCACTTTCCCTTTTTAGCTTTGTATATTCTCATTTTGTCCAATTATCTCCATTCTTTCCTAGAATCCTGAAATTAACACATATTTGAGAATAAATCGTTCTTATTTAAATTAAAATAACAAAATATGTAAAAAGGTTAAATTTCATAAATTAGGGGTTATTTTATACTTCTTTTATCAACTAATACCCATAAGTGCCTATATTTTAATATGAAATATTACTGAAATTTGGCATTTATCAAGTCCCCCCCAACTTAGAATCTTGTTTGACCTCAAGCAAAGTAAATGAATATATTTTGAATTTAAACATCAAAACAACTTAATTCACTAAAAAACAGATTAAATTAGAAACTTATGATGCTTCCAAATTGAAATATAGAAAAATATCAATACAATCAACTTCCAGGATCAAATTAAAACAAATAAATGATAATTCATCAAGGAATTTCTTCTTATATGCTCACAAGTAAGTGTTTCTCTCTACTTTCACTGAATCATAACAAATCACATTTGTTTTTCATTTCATCTTCATAACACAAACATATTAGAAACATGAATCTTGAGGTCCTTTCCAGGGTTATAATGAGGATGGGCTTCCAAAAAGTATTGGTTTTTCAGATAACAAAATGCACATCGAAAAGAAGAAGAACATACCTACAATCCAATTATAGCACATGTGTTGTCTAATCACCATTTTTCTTTTGACTTCACACTTTTCCTCATTTTCTTTCTACCTTTTCATGATTTTCAACATGATTTTTTTTTTCTTTCACAAATAGGAATAAATTCTTCCTATTTTCAACTTTTTGAGCTTTCAACAATTAGAACTAACCATTCCCTTTTCTATGTATATTGCATCTATGTTCTACTTCCTTAAATATGCCAAATGGTAGAAAAATATATCATTAAAGGTTTAGGTTTAAATAATAACAAAAATTCTTGGCTCAAAAGGGATATATAAAAAAAATGAATTCTAACAAAGGTTGGCTTATTTGGCTCTGGATTCCTAATTAACACAAATGCCTCAATAATCTTCATGCTCTTTTATGATGTAACAAAAAATAAAAATTAAGCAACCAAAACTGCCAATTCATCAATAAAACTCTCAAAATTGTTTACGATTCACACACTCACTTGGTTTAATTAGTCTCATTCCTCTCTTTTTTTGTCATTTTCTGTTTTAAGCAATCATCCTGTTAAATTTTCATGAATCACAATTTCAACTACATTTGAATAGGGATTCAATCATATTTTCTTTTCTAACTTGTGTCTAATTCATCTCACTATTTAATATTTAAACACAGAGTTCTTTTTTCCACACTTCAATTTTAATATTCCAGTTCTTTTTTATTTAAGAAAAATAAACTAGAAAACTAGTTAAATTAAAAATGAAACTAAATAAGAAAATAATTCAAGACATAAATTAAGAAATAAGCAAGTAAACAAAAATAAACAACAGAAAAAAAAGAGAAAAGAAAAGTAAAACAAAATTAAAATAACTAAAAAGAAAAGAAAATTAGAAAAATAAAACCATATTTTTGTTCAATCCTTTCTTCGTAAGAACTTGTCAAGCTTCGTGTTAAAATCTTCATCTATAGTTGTAGATGATCCTGCTTCGTTTGCTGGATCTGCCCCCTGAATAATAGAACTTATCCCCAGGCCAAAATACATAAGCTTCAACTGATCGAGAGGCATAAAAGGGTCTGCCAAGTATCAATAGAACCTCCTCATCTTCTTTCATGTCCATTATAACAAAATCTACAGGGAATATGAACTCATCCACCTTCACAAGAACATCTTCAACCAGACCATAAAGACATTTGGTTTCTCTATCAACCAACGGTAATGTCATCTTGGTGGGTTTAATCTTCAAATCACCTATTTTCTTTAGCATTTTCAAAGGAAATAGAGTTAAGCTTGCCCCCAAATCCAGTAAGACATTGTCCACAGATAAAGCACCTATAGACACGGGAAGATTAAAACTTCCATGGTCCTTGATACTTTAGGCAAGCCTTTTTTAGTCATGGCACTGTATCTATCCTCCAGCTCTATATTTCTCTCTTCAATATAGCTCCTATTCTTCATAAATCTTTCAAATGTTGAATCTTGCTTCATATTTCCTGCAAAATAACTTTTAGGGAGCAAATCATAACAAAAATATTTCTTTCTCCTTTTTTTGAAGGAACATGAGGATATGATAAATCTTTTTCAAGAATACCTCTCTCCTTATTTTTACTATTTTCTTCCTCACATATTTTCTTTTCTCTCTCTTTCTCATCTCTCTTCCCCTCATGCTCATTTTCTTCTTCTTTTTTCAGCCACTACATTATTACCATCCCTTTCTCCTACTCTTCTACCACTTTCAAAGGCAATTTTATTGCAATGCTCTTTTGGGTTGGTTTGGGCGTTGGCTGAAAACTGGCCACTTTGTCTCTCTACTAATTGTTTGGCAATTTGTCCCACCTGAATTTCTATATTTCTGATTGCTGCCATATTATTCTCTTGACTAGCCATAGTAGATTTCATAAATTTTTCCAAGGTATCTTTTCTTGACAAGATGCTTTGATGTCTCCAAATCCAAGTGGAAAACTTGAAGACCTTGTTGTTGTTGTGTGTGTGTCTAGTTGTTTGAAACTTGTTAATTCACTCCTTAAGTTGATCCAAGCTCAATTGAATCTTTAACATTTTGAAAAGATGGATTTTCTAAAAGGAAGTGAAATTTCAACAGGTTGAAATTTCGTTTTAACAGGTTGTTTGACACTTAGAAGATTTCAAATTGATTTGGAAAAACTTTGTCTTTGCCTTTGCTGTCAAACAAATTTTAACAGGTTAAAATTTCGAAACAACAGGTTATTTGACACTTAGTAATTTTGTATGCTATCAAATAACATTCAATCGGTTATTTCGAAAAATCAACCGACTGTTTTGTTGAAAACCTTAACATAATGCTGTTAAGTGGTTTTTCTGTTTTAAATGATTCCAACAGCTTTTGGGCTTTTGTTGTAACTGTTTTAACCATTTGATTGAAAGATAAAAAGGTGGTTTTATGCTCCTATGCAAAGAGATCAATCAAAAACAGTTTTGAAGTTTTGAAAGAGCTTTGGATCATCTCAAGTGTGGAATAGGATTGGGTCTTGTACTCTGATCTTTGATCTTGTGATTTACCCAGGTGTTTTCTATTCTCTTCCTTCTTAATAATTTATTTATGTACTGGTGTTGACAAGAAGTGTTGTGTGTTCTTGAGGGGATCAAGATCAACATTCTTGGAGTGGTATGCGGTTGCAAAGAGGGTGAGTGGGCTTTGTGGGATTCAAAGTCACCTCTTTGTGGTTGTGTAAGTTGAAATTTGTGATTGATTACATAGTGAATTCTCAGTGGTTTCTGAGGACTGGATGTAGCTCAGGTGTTGAGTGAACCAGTATAAATATTCTGTGTGAATCTCTCTATCCTTACACTCTTTAAATTGCTTTAAATTTGTTTTGGTAAAACTGCTGATAAAAACAACTGGTTATTTCGTAAAAACAACAGGTTGAATTTTTGCATCAAACTTAAAAGAGTTTTATATTTGGCTTGACAGTTTTTCCATTGATTAATTCTTCATAGCCTTTCACTCTACCTTCAATACTTGCGAAAATCTTTCAAAAACAATTCACCCCATCTTGTTTAAGCCATTAATTCTAACATCTTCAAATTTGTTCAGTCTTTCAGTAACTGAAGTATATAGGGGTTGTTGTTGTTGTTGGAAAGGACCTTGATTATTGGATGAACCACTATCTTCATTCAACCCAAAAATTTTATTTTTATTGCTTCTCCAACCTTGAGAATAATTATTGTTGTTGGAAAACCACCTTGCCTACCCTGATTACACATGTAATTTACTTCTGCTTTAGATTAATTGTTTTGATAAGCATAGTGACCATTGGGATGATCACCTCCACAAAAATGACACCTGATTGATTGACTCTGGCTCTGAGATAATTGCACGACTTGTATTTGTAAGGGAAATTTAGCCATTTTTGCAGTTAAAGTCTTAATCTGTTGTGTCAGAATTTTATTCTAAGCCAAGAGTGCGTCTGAAGTATTCAACTCTAACAACCCTTTCTTTTGAATACCTTGTCTATCATATTGGACTTGATAATCATTCCATGCCAATGCATCAATAATCCTTATCGCTTGTTCTACATGAACAACCATGATTATGCCGCCAGCTGCAACATCTTAGTGTCAGATCTGAGACCATTAAGAAATAACTCAGTTGAGCAATATCTTCAAACCCATGATTTGGGCCCTTTCTCATCATCATTTTGAATCTCTCTCATGTCTCACAGAAAGCTTCATCTGATTCTTGTCTAAACATAGAAATTTCAGACTTTGCTTTGATGTAGCGAGAGATTGGAAAAAATCTTTGCAAAATTTTTTTCTCTACATCCTTCCAGCTAGTGAGGCTATGATTTGGATGTGATTTGAGTCATTCTTTAGCTTTCCCTGCCAATGAAAAAGGAAATAGGTGCATATAAAAAATTTCAATATAACCTGATTAAAAGCCCATTGTTCCCACCAATTCATCAAATGTAGACAAATATGTATATGAATCCTCATGATCCATAACTGTAAATTGATGGGTCCTAATGAGACAAAGGAAAACAGGTTTCATCTCCAAGGCCCTGGTGGTAGCAGGTATTGCAATTCCAGAAAAATGCCTTGGCCCTTAGTGCATTGCATAATCTCCAAGTGTTCTCCTAGGGGATGGTGCTTGTTCTTCTGCCATATTGCTTTCTTCCTGAAAAATATTACTGGGAAAAGAAGTGGTCGAGGCTTCCTCTATAGTGTCTCCTCGTCTCTCTTTTGTCTTTGTCTTTTTGTTTCTTTTGGTTGCCCTTTCAATCTCTGCTTCAAATAATAATTGGTCTTTGGGAATTTGACCTCCTAATATCATATAAGACAGTTAATTCAAGGGTTAGCACAAGGATTCACGAGCAGAAACAAAATATTTTTTTTTCTAAAATTTAAAAAATAATCCGAAGAAAATAAATTCCAATTAAATCTGAAAATAAAATACAACAAATAAATTCAAAATAAATTAAAATAAACAAAAATAAAATAAAATATTTTTTTAATTAAATAAAACGAAATAAAAGTAGTAAACAAATATAAACACCATAAAAAAATATAAACAAAAATTAAGAACTATTAACAAAAAAAAATAAAAAAAAAAGTTAGAATATCCACAATATTTAGGAATTTACACTAAAAAATTCAATTCTTCCCCGACAACGGTGTAAAAAACTTGATGATTTTTTTACGGCAAGGGCACCGCGTTTTTATAAGTAATAATTTGTCCCTAAGGACGGATATCGCACCCACAAGGAATAATTGAATAATCAAAAAAAAGATTCACTAAGTATAAAACAAAATAATAAAAGTTTGTTGAGATTTGTTATGATGACTATGATTAATAAGAAAACAAGCATTACTAACAAAATGATAATACCAATCATCAATCAAGAACAAAATATTATGTTAGATATCACCTCAATACATAAGATTTTAAACATATTACTCACATTCCCAAAGGATAGAATTACCCACACATAATGGCTATTACAAGCAAGGAAAGCAAGAAAAGAAGATTCTAGATGTTTCTCCTTGACGGTTACCTCCTATAGGGTTTTCTAACACCTTATATTCTCCCAATTGGATTACAATTGACTCAATGGTGTTTTCCTCTCAATCTTGGATACTAGGATTTTGCCTCAAACTTCTTATTTAACCTAATTGGCTTGGGCTTAAGTGACTTCTCGCTTAGGCGCTAATAGACTCGCCTAGGCGAGAAACACGTAAAACGACCCACCTTTATTGGAGCAATCTCGCTCAAGCGAGAATGAGTTCGCTTGAGTGAGATCCATTGGTGGCATATTGACTTTTTACTAGTTTGAGCAACTTTGGTGATGTTGGTGCATTCCCACTTTCCCTTTTTAGCTTTGTATATTCTCCTTTTTACCAATTATCTCCATTCTTCCCTAGAATCCTGAAATTAACACAAATTTGGGAATAAAACATTCTTATTTAAATTAAAATCACAAAATATGTAAAAAGGTATAATTTCATTAATTAGGGGTTATTTTATACTTATTTTATCAATTAGTACCCATAAGTGCCTATATTTTAATATGAAATTTTATTAAAATTTCGCACTTATCAATTAGACAACCTTTGACTTGACTTTGGTCAACATGTCACAAAGTCGTTTTCTGAGTTTGGATTCGTAGACCTTTCTTATTTGCCACTCATCCTGAGGGGTCAAAGTGACTCTAGTCTATAATAAACAAGAATATATAAGTTAGTATCTGTATTTCCAAACTGTTTGGTTTGTATGAAATTGTAGTTAATAATTAAAATTATCTTAAAGTTAGTCCACCATTTAAGTTGGTCCTCCTCAGTCATGACATCATAATGATGATAAGAGCTCTAAATTGAGACCTAATGCAGTGTTTAATGGCCTTAATAACATAATCATTTGGTGTCCAACTACAATACATGCAAATAAAATTGTTAAGCATTATGATATACACATTGTAATATGAATATAATATAAATATAAATATTGGATGACTTACCCTTTACCAAGAGGTCTGATGATGACCTTACCACTAGGGTCACGCTAGATGTCCTCACTAGGGAGGTCATGCTCCAAAGTAGCAATGGTGTCATAATCTGCATCGTCACCTAAAGCTTTGCACTGAGCGAACCGTGGTCGTGCGGATAGAGGAAGAAGGTGTGGACTAAACTGTGGGAGGAAGGGTCTGGTGCACAAAGGTAACAGGGGTGGCTTGGCCAAAGGAAGTATGATTGGGCTAGAGTGGAGAACTCCAAGTCTAGTGGACTGGTGCAGTGACAATGTAGTGGTCAGTCGAAATAGAGAATGACGACCATGGTGGTAATGGAATACTAGGGGGTGATAATATGATGGAATATAAGTCTGATGGGGGTGATAAAGTGGATTGGATGTAAGAAAACCGAAAACGTTGATGGCTAGAAGAGGAGGGGTGAAGAAATATGGGTTAGAGGACGATGTGGAGAAATGGGATGAAACTGTTGAACCAAGTGGTGTTCAAGCTTTGAAAAATCCAAACCCTTTGAAGGATGTTGAAGGCTTGGTTGTGCTTGTTGTTGCTGAGCTGTCTTAGTTAGGATCTGGGGTAGTTTAAGTTTTGTAATTCACTCTAGATTGAATCCAAATCATAAGCATTCTCAATCTTTTAAAAGAAAAGTGTTTTTCAAACTAAATGAAAAACAACCGATTGTTTTGTCGAAACAACTGATTGTTTTATACTTAGATGTTTTTAGAAAAGATTGAAAACTGTTTTTCAAATGGTTGAACTATTAAAACCAAAACAACCGATTGATTCCAGGAAACAACCTATTGTTTGTTTTGGTACCATAACAGAAAAACTGTTTTAGCTTTGACTGAGCATTAAATGTTTCTAACTGTTTACGCTTCAGTCTTTAATGCTTTGACCAATCTTTAAATGCAATAAATAAGTTTGTTAAGATTTGGTAACAAACATCTTTGAATAAATTCATAAAAACATATTTGAGATTTAAGAACAACAATCTTTTGAGAACAAAAAGTTTTCTGTTTTTCAAAGAATTGAGATTGCGTAGAGATTGAGATTGATCAAAGAGTGTGAGATAGGATTTATGCTTGTATTGATTTCAGATTTTCTTCTGTAACAAGTGCAATCCTTGAATTCTGTTGAACAAGTTTGTTTGTGTGTTTGCTGAGAAGTGTTGTGTGTTCTTGAGGGATCAAGATCAGCATTCTTAGTGTTGGTGTGTTGGCCAAGAGAAGTGTCTGTCTTGAGGGGATCAAGGTCACTTTCTTGGTTGTGGTGTAAGTAATCTAGGTTTGATTGCTTAGTGGTATTCCTCAGTGGTTTCTGAGAAGATTGGATGTAGCTCTAGGTTTAGAGTGAACCAGTATAAACATCTGTGTGCATTCTCTCTATCCCTAACTCTTTAAATTCAGTTTGATATTTGTTTACCGGTATACACAACCGATTGTTTCTGCGAAACAACCGATTGTTTTACTGGTGCTGTGCTTTTAGCTTTGTGTTTTGAAAAACTGATTTCTCAATCAAGGTATTCTCAAAGTAATTTCATTCAAGGCTTAAAAGTTTGCGAAAATTCCTCTTAAACAATTCACCCCCCCTCTCGTTTAAGGCCATATATTCTAACAGAAACATGAGTACTCCCAACATCAGACGCTGGTGAAAGATCAGAATAAGGGATGCTTCCTAGGTTTACAGCTACTTGACCATACATAAATGTGGGAACTCCACGCCTAGGCTAGCAATGAAACCATCTCTCCCTCTAGTCCTAACCATTTTCCCCTAAAAAAATATTCATTGATAACATTAATGTAATTATGTCATTTTTAACATAGTATATTCAAAGTAATAAACATTAGTCGTTCTTGTTATCAAAGTTTGTATCGTCATCATCGTTCTTGTCATTTTTTTGAATAATCTTCATTTAAGATATCAATATCTCCATCACCTTCGTCAAGAAGTGGTTCAATATCATCATGATCAAGTACTTCAAAAATGGATGTGTCAACTAAGCATTCTAAATGTTCAATTCTTCTATTTTATTAGACATTAGACGTCTAGTTTGATACAACAATTCATCCATCATGTTGTCAACTTAAACATGTTTTGATTGGCACTCACCACCCACCCAAGTTCTTACATATGTTTGGGTAAGTGATATAATAAACTTGTTTGGTCTTTTATGGAAGGATGAATGGATCATAGGGTGCATTTCACCAGACTTTGAACAAAAGTTTTTTTAATTGATTAAATCAAGAAACAACTAACTAACATTAACACAGAGTTTAGAAAACAAAACTTTCGAAAGAGATTTAGAATCAAACAAACTTGGATCATAACTAGACAATTCAAAATCTACTAAACAACACATACACAACAACAAATCCTTCAAGTAAAAGCTTGATTTGGAAATCATCAAAGCACCTTGCTCAACAAGAGCAAAATACTCCAATTCATATATATGGTGGATTATATCGTAAAAGTCGTCTTCTCCTTTGTCTGTCACACCTTTAACATACAAACCATTATTGGTTGTTTTCTTACGATCAACCCATGCCTTTGTATGAAACTTATATATATTAACGAAGTACATGTTCCATGATGTTGCCTTTGAATTAGGTCCCCAAGATAGTGCCTTCAAGTTTGGGTTAATTACCATATTCCTTTCATCATGAACTTGTGTTGTAGTCATAGGAAAAAATAGATTCATTTATGAATTTCCAATGTAATAAAAACACGTATGGCTTGAGGTTACACTTACATAGCTCTTGAACCATTCAGAAAAAATGTTATGTATAACCATCAATGTGTCTTCATCATTAATTTAGTAAACATGTAAGAACAATCTTAAAAGATTAAAGTAGTCAGCAAACTATACAACCTACAATAATTGACTTGAAATTAAGTACAATTAAACTTACTCAAGGAATGGTTTGACCTCATTGTAATTGATGAGGATGTGAACATGAACAAAACATAATTCCTTATCGCTCAACCAATGGTCTTTGCTCGAACCACTTAGGTGTCCTTATTTGTTCAAAACTGACAATGTGTATTGGACTTCCTCATTTGAATCTGGTCAAGGATTATTTATCAAACTTGTTTTTGACAACAAGCTGACACATTTGAAATAATAAGAGAAAAAATATGTTATCTCTTGGTGTAGGTAGAATGCACATATTAATCCTTTTACCCGTGCCAAATTACGGATATCTTTTCATCTCCCTTCAACCTAAAACAAACATGTAATTGTTATCTTTTCTTGAATGGTAAACTTTGAAATAAATAAGATGATCCTTACCTTTCAAAGAGATACATCCATTGGTAGTGAACAGGACCATCAAGTATTACTTCCATAGGAAAATGATTGACGAGGTGTTCCATGAGTCAAAAAAAATTGGCAAAAATATTCTTTCTACTTACATAGGATGATTTCTATGTTTTCTTCGATTATCACAAGATCATTCATCCTCAATGCATTAGAACATAAGTCTTTAAAAAATCAACTTAAATCGGCAAGGGCACTCCACACAAATTTTGGCAATGATAAAAAAAACAATGGGGAGTAACCACTCCATGAAAACGTGACAATCATGATTATTCATGTCCTGCATACTCCCCTCCTCATGATTTACACACCTTGCAATGTTAGAGGCATAACCATTTGGCATCTTCAACTCGTTGATCCATTTATAAATTGATTTAACATATTTAGTTGAGAACGTCAAGTTGGCTTTTGGAGAAGTGGTCCCTGACCAACCCTTACCACAAGAACATGTAGCATCACTTGAGAAGCCACAACAAAAAAATCCAATGCATAATAGGAGTTAACCTAGTTATGATACAAGTCATCAATATAAAGATTGAAAACATTGCACTAGACGAATGATGTGATGTTTATATATGTTTTATATTTGGGTCATTTCTATGCAAGTCTTTTTATACCATATTTGTTCCTGAAGGTGTTCAACAATATTTAATGTTCTAATTTTTCTTATAAACGAATTTTCTAAAGTACACATCTCCTTAGTTAAATAAGAATTCATTACACGTTAAAAAACTTGGTCAAGAACACAAGAAATCATTATTATCGAGCACAAAACCATGTCAAATGTCTCTCTTCGTTTCACCTAATGACAAACTTAAATACAGAAATGAACCTAAAAGAAATGCATTTCACTTAGTATTTTTTTCCAAAGAATACAATAATAGGATTTTTGAATAAAAAAGAAGGTAACGTCAAAAAGATTTGTCAAAAACACATAAAAATCATTATTGCATAGCTTAGAACTACACCAAAGTGTCATACTTCGTCACACCTAACGACAAACTTAATAACCAAAATTTGCATTAAGAAATTGCATTTCACTTTGTATTTTTCCTAAAGAAGACAATGACAGGATTTTTTGAACAAAAAAAATGAGATATAAATTCAAAAGATTTGGTCAAAAACAAAAAAAAAACATTATTGTGTAGCCTAGAACCATGACAATTGCCTTACTTCATCGTGTATATTGAAGGACTTAAATACATAAATGATACTTAACAAAGAGATTTCACTTATTATTTTAGCCAAAAGAGACAATGACAAGGGTGTTTGAACAAAAAAATGAGGTAAAAATTTAAAAAAGTTTATGAAAAACACAAAAAGTCATTATTGTTTAGCTTAGAACCATACCTAAGTGCCCAACTTCATCACACCTAATGATGGATATAAATACATAAATGGGCTTTAATGAAGTGCATTTCACTTAGTATTTTTCCAAATTAGATAATGACAGGGTTGTTTGAAAATGTGTAAAGTTCAAAATATGTGGTAAAAACTCCAAAAAAACATTATTGCACAGTCCATGCCAAGTCCCCTACTTTGTCGCATTTAATAATGAACTTAAATACATAAATGGGCCTTAAGGAAGTGCATTTCACTTAGTATTTTTACCAAAAAAGACAATGCATGGTTGTTTAAACCACAAAAATCAGGTACAAATTCAAAAAACTTGGTCAAAAACATAAAATCAATATTGTGCAGTCAGAACTATGCCAAGTGCACTAATTCATCATACCTAATGATGAACTTAAATACAAAAATGGAACCTAAGGAAGTTCATTACACTTACTATTTTTTCCAAATAAGACAATGACAAAGTTCTTTTAACCAAAAAGATGAGGTACAAGTTTCCAAAATCACATCTAATGACTTAACAAGAGAAATAGGTCTTAAGGAAATGCATTTCACTTAGTATTTTTGCCAAAGAAAATAATAACGAGGTTGTTTAAACAAAAAAAATGAGGTAAAAGTTCAAAAAACATGATAAAAAATACAAAATCATTATTTGTCAGCCCAAAACCAGGCAGGTGCCCTTATTCTTCGTATTTAATAACGAACTTAAACACAAAAAGGAACCTTATTAAGAAATTTCATTTCATTTCACTTTTGGTAAAGAACACAAGGAAAAGGTTATTTGAACAAAATATTGAGGTATAAGGTCAAAAAATTTGTTTAAGAACACAAAATCATTATTGTCCATCATAGAACCATGTCAAGTGCCCTTCTTCGTCGCACCTAACGATAAACTTAAGTGCATAAATGGGAATTAAGAAATTGAATTTCACGTAGTACTTTTGCGAAAGAACACAATGAAAGGGTATTTTGAACAAAAAAATATATATAAGTTTCAAAAAAGTTGGTTAAAAACACAAAATCATTATTGTCCAACCAAGAACCACAACAAATGGCCTTTTCATCAAGCCTAACCAAGAACTTAAATACAAAAGTTGACTTTAAAAACTTTCATTTCACTTAATAATTTTTCTAACAAACACAATGAAAGGTTGTTTGAACAAAAAAAATTAAGGTATAAGTTCAAAAAAGTTGGTCAAAAAACACAATAATTGTTATTGTTGGTCAAAAAAATTAAGGTATAATGGTCAAAAAATCATTACTATGCAACCCAAAACCATGTCAAGTGGCGTACTTATTTTTGCCCTAACAATGCTTAAATACAAAAATGGATCCTAAGAAAGTTCATTTCACTTATTATTTGTTCCAAAGAAGACAATGATATGGTTGTTTCCACAAAAAAAAAAGGTATAAGTCCAAAAACTTGGTCAAAAACACCATATCAAGTGCCTTACTTCGCTGCACCTAACAACATACATAAATACATAAATAGGCATTACAAATGTGCATTTCACTTAGTATTTTTGCTAAAAAGTACAATGACAAAGTTGTTTGAACAAAAAAAATGAGGTATAACATAAAAGAAGTTGGTTAAAAATTCAAAATCATACTTTGCATCATAGAACCATGTCACATCTCCTACTTCATTGCACCTAATGATGGACTTAAATATAAAAATGGGCCTTAAGGAAGTGCATTTCACTTAGTATTTTCCCATAGAAGACAATGACACGGTTGTTTGAAAAAAATGAAGTACAAGTTTAAAAAAGTTGGTCAAAAACACAAAAAATCTTTACCATGCAACCCAGAACCATGCCAAGTGCCCTACTTCATTGCACCTAACGACGGACATAAATACATAAATGGATCTTAAGGAAGTTCTTTTCACTTAGTATATTTTCTAAAAAAAATAATGACAGGGTTGTATAAACCAAAAAAAATGAGGTACAAGCCTAAAAATGTTTTTGGTTAAAAACATAAAAAATAATTGGTGAGCCCATAACCAAGACAAGTGCTCTTCTTCGTCTCATCTAATGAAGAACTTCAATGTAGAAATGGGTCTTAAGGTAGTGCATTTCAATTAGTACATTTGCCAAAAAATACAATGACAAGATTGTTTACCCAAAAAAAATTAGGTAAGTTTAAAAAGGTTGGTCAAAAATACAAAAAATCATTACTTTGTATCCTAAAAAGCATGTCAATTACCCTACTTCGTCGCACCTACTGATAGAGATATATACAGAAATGGGCCTTAAGGAGGATCATTTCACTTAGCATTTTTTTCCAAAGAACACAATGACACAGTTAATTGTACAAAAAAATGAGGTACAAGTTTAAAAAAGTTGGTCAAAAACATAAAATCATTACTTTGTAACCTATAACCATGGAAGTCCTCTACTTTGTTGCACCTAACGAAAAACTTCAGTACATAATGAGCTTTAAGGAAGTTCATTTTTTCACTTAGTATTTTTGGAAGATAAGACAATGAAAGGGTTGTTTCAACATAATAAATGTGGTATAAGTCCAGAAGACTTGGTTAAAAACACAAAATTCATTAGTGTCCAACCTAGAACCATGTCACGTGTCATACTTTATGGCACCAAACAATGAACTTAAATACAAGAATGGACCTTAAGGAAGTGCATTTAACTTTCTAATTTCTTTAGAAAAGACAATGATCGGGTGTTTGGAACAAAAAAAAATGAGGTACGAGTTCAAAAAAGTATGTCAAAACACAACAAATCATTATTGTCTAGCCTAGAATCATGTCATGTGTCATACTTTGTTGCACCTAATGACGGACTTAAATAGAGAAATAGGCCAAAAAAAAGTTCATTTCACGTAGTAATTTTTCCAAAAAAGACAATGACAGGGTTGTTTGAACGAAAAAAATTGTCAAAAACACAAAATTATTATTGTCCAGTCTAGGACTTGTCAACATAACTACATACATGTCTTAAGCGCAACAAACCTTGGATGGGTGTTACCATGACGTGTAATGGGTTGTTGGGGTGAGTCAAACTTTACCATCAAATGCAAATGCACAATATCACATGTTTAGGACTTGTCTAAATCACTCCATAAGTGTGTTGTGCACAATATCACACGTTTAGGACTTGTCCAAGTCACCAGGAACACGTGTTGAGCATTTGATACGATTTCCACTATAGAAATGGAACCATATAACTTAATGCCATAAAGAAACGAAAATACCACTTTTAAAAACCCAAACATATCCATTCTCTCCATATGATCATCGTTGAACTTTGTTCATCTTCAAATGGAGGACTTCAACATCATAGAGAGTGAAAATGTCTTTCAATTCTTATCTTTCCTTACTATTTGCACATGACCAAATTACACAAGGTGACAAAGGTTTCTAGTTTCAATGTCAATCTCTTTGACTATTTCGCATACCATACAATTACCCTACACTTAACAAACAGGGTCAACTTCCGTATTATGCTACTCATATTTCAATAGATGTCCATGTACATCAAATGATAGCTTGTAAGTCTCATTTCCATTTGAATACAATCATTGAATTGTATGTTAAGTTCACAAGATCTACAAAACAAATTATGACACTTTTAAACCAACTCAATCCAACAAACCCTCAACACCACTTCCATGCAAGCAATACTTTACTTTAAAGGCATCATCCAAAGAGCCACCATAATAAAAAGTCCAAAATGGTTATGGTCTCCCTACAAATGTAACAACCTAAGAACAATGACAATCCAACACAAATGGTCTTTTCATCTGTAACACAACATAACTTAAGTACTACAATACAAAGAAGTCACAGAAGTCAACTACCGTTGTCCCTGAAGAATGGTTAGTGAAAAAATAGTGCTCAATTAAATAGAAATCAAATCTAACATTGATGTTGCACAAATGATCAAACATTGGGAAAAAAAACTTGACTACTACATCCAACCATACAGCGTAAACAATCATAGGACAACATAAAACTTTTTATCCAAACTAAAGATTTACGACGAACAACCTCTGATAAATTGATTCACGACTTAAAAGACAATACTTATATTGTCCATCACGACATCAAAAGATCTACATTTAACTAATTGTTTATTTGTTTATTTTTATTTTTATTTTCTATCTAATTACGTGTATTATCTTTACATGTATTCATGTCAAATTTAAATTCCAACTTAACTAATCATTCAAATATTTTCTTATTCATTCTACTTTACTTAAAAAAATTATATGATAAAATTATTAATATAAATAAACTCAATCTACGATATTTTCCAACCCAATTTTCAATTTCTTTATTATATAAATCTCAACTTTGTTTACATTCATAAACCTCTATATTAATAAGCATACAAAAATGTTACTTCAAAAATTTGTTACTTGAAAAAAAAAATATTTCTATACATTTTCAATTTCCTTTCTATCATTACAAGAAAACAACCATTTTGCGTGGGCCAAAAACAGACACATAAACGGACAAAACTCAGGCATAAACTCAAACTCAAAACACAACTCACCAAACACAACTGCATTTTTTATTTCCAGATCAAACTCAAAATGTGAGTCATTCTTTTAATGGGTTGTTCAATTATTTCTTTTATGGGCAACCAACACTCAATAATCCAAACCAGCAACCAACACTCAATAATCCAAACCAGCAACCACAACTCAATAATCCAAATTCAAAATCGGTAAAATGTGAACATGAGGAGGAGGCAGACCTGGACCGGAGGCAGAGCTGGACGCGGAGGAAGCTCGCGCAAAGGAAGCTGGACGCGGAGGAAGCTCGACGCGGAGGAAGCTGGACACGGAGGAAGCTCGCGCAGAGAAAGCTGGACGCGGAGGGAACTGAAATTGGGAAAATTAGGTTTTCAGATTTGGGGGTGTTGGAAAACCGAGAACACAAAAAATTTAGTATATAGTCCAAGTATGCGTCGGCCACATCCGACTTTAATTTTATTTCAATTTAAAATCGAATTCAAAATTTAATAAATAAATTAAACTTTTTTTATATAACAAAAAATATTTAATTTAATGTAAAAAAAAATAATTTCATTATACAACAAAATCTTTTATTAATTTATAAAAAAACAATTTAATTTAATTTATACAATACAAAAATTAGTTCAATTTATACAAAAATATTTAATTTAATTTATACAATAAAAAATTACTTTAATTTATATAAAATAATTTAATTTAATTTCTACAACATAAAATTAATTTAAATTGTAAAAAACCTTTATTTAATTTATACAAAATATTTAATTTAATTTATACAATAAAAATTTACTTTAATTTATTTAAAATAATTTAATTTAATTTCTACAACATAAAATTAATTTAAATTGTAAAAAAAAACTTTGTTTAATTTATACAACAATAAACAAATTTAATTTATACAAAAACTAAATTAAGTATAATTTCTATGTGACATAACATCTACTACCACAAATATCAATGAACTCTATTATTGAAATTGCTCATGATACCCTCATCACCCCTTCTAACTTATAATCCAAAATCTAATAATCAACTATATTCCATGATTCTAAGTTAATTCTATAACTATCACGAAATGACTCATATTTCTCAAATTGCTTATGATACTCTCTTTCAGCCTTTACAATGCACTTCTTAGTTCAACTCTTACCTTGACAATGGACTAGGGTTATTAACTTCTTCCTGCTAGGGAGATGGGACCTAGAGAACTATTGAAGTCTTCGTCTTCTTCCCTCAGTCGGGCAGGTTGATGGGTGCTTGACTGGGGTCCTTCTCGTCTTCGTGCTTCTCCCTCGGCTCTTGGTCTCGGGCGAACACCGGATGGGGGGTACCTGCGAAGGCACTCCGACGCTCAAGTCAGTGGAGCGGGTGATCAGTATTCTGGTAGGTGAACAGTAATAAATGATGTACGTACCTTTCTCCTTGGGATGTGTGCTATTTATATTATTTTAATGGGCTTACCTTATTGGGCCTGATTAGTGGAGTGGATCTTGCTTATGGTTGTATTACCTTATCCTTAATGACGGATTAACTTCACTGACCTTAGTTTGAGCGTTAACGGTAGTATGGGTCGGCCGGCCAGGCCGGCAGTGATGATTCCACTTGTCTCGACCAAGCTTCCATGGTCTCGGCCAAGTCTTTCAGGTCTCGATCGCCTCGGTCAAGTCTCTCAGGTCTCGGCCAGGTTCCCCCTGGTCTCGGTCAGGTACACCAGGTCTCGGACAGCCAGGTGGGTCTCGGTCACGGAGACCAAGTGTCGGTCTCGCCCATACCGGTACATAACTTATAATCCAAAATGTAATCATGAACTCTATTCCATGATTTTAAGTTCATTTTATATCACACCCAGTCGAAACTTACTTATTTATGTTACATTTATTAAGAACTAAGTCTACTAAAATTACTATGTCAAAGACCTATTATTTAGTATATTGGGAAACTATATTAACACACTTATAAGGAATATTGCATATGTGTCATCTCGTTACTTACAACTTACTACATTATTATGTGCTTCAGTTAGAAAACATTAATTTCTTTTCGAGATCATACTCGATAACTATAACAATGACATTTATAGAGCATGTAGTCAACTTTGAAACACTTTGGATATTGTATCAATCTAACAATTAAGAATAAGTTACTTACTCACGCACTTAATCTTAATATGTTTGTATCATATACATTTTCGTTAATTCTTTAAGATGATCTTATGATTCATTTATGAGAAATAACATCTTCAAAATTATAATGGATATCAAAACAAAAGTCCTAGTTTATTCATCCATTGCACACATATAACATTAAATTTATTTAAGTTACTAATCAAAAGTTTTATCTAACTCTTTTTTTCTTAAACCAAATAAAACATTTTTAGATAAAATTTATTCTCTATTTATAAATACATCCATTACCATTTGCATTAATTAATTACTTTATCTTGAATTTATATTCTTAAATTTATGTATATTTTATATAATATTTACAAAATTTAAATAAGCTTTTTGTTTTATTTTTTTTACTATTTTTTAATTAATTATTATTTTTCTACATGTTTTCAAATCTTTATAAACTTTTTAAGATAACTTCTTTTAAATAATTTCAAAATTAAACACTTCATCAATTTAATAAATTTAATTTAACTAATTTATATCATAATTTCAAAAATAAAATATTTATGACAATATATAAATAAAATAAATTTAAAATAAATAATCTTTAAAATAATAAAATATTTTATATATCATTAAATAATTTAAATACATCTTTTCTTTTATTCAATTAATTTTAAATCAAACACTTAATCAATTTAATTTAACTAATTTATATTAAAAATTGATAAATTAAATAATTTATTACAATATTAAAAAAATAATTTTAAAATAAATACAATAAAAAACTAAATATTAAAATATTTTTTATACATTAAATAAATTTAAATAAATAATTTTATCATGGCCGACGCATATGCGTGGGCCGTGACCAACGCAAGCTGACGCATATGCATGGGCCGTGACCAACGCAAGCTGACGCATATGCGTGGGTCGTTTTGCGTCGAATGTCGTTGTTGCATAGATTTTTCGTCATTTTGGCCGATAAAAATGACCCACGCAAGAATTTGGAAACTAATTGTTTGTTTTCTTGTAGTGTATCAATATTTTTAAAATTATTTTTTTTATGTGTGCCAGACTCAATTCTATAGTGCAAGACTTTAGCGACACATAAGATTCCCAATAGCAAGCTATTATATTGGAATCTCTCCTTCAAAAATTAATTTAGTATCGTGTGAATTAATAATACATATATCAAATATTAAACTGATAAGAACATATACACAGCTCAAAAATACCAACTATTTAAAAAAATTTCCAATATTTTTTTTACAAGTCTTTCTTTTCTTCTACTTATTCATAAATTTTACATATGTACATATTTTTAAAATTTATATTTCCTTAAAAGATGTGACTTTAAATTTATTATTTATGAAAAAATTTATTTCTCTAAATTTATGTTACAAACAATTATTTTTTAAAATTAATATATTTTTAACTACTGAATAAATTTAACTATCACATACATTTCATTATTTTCTTACAATCCTTTATTTTTTCCACAAAATTTCTGTTGTTAAAAAATTATCTATTTTTTGAATATTTATTTAACTAATTTTTACTTCTGTAAATAATTAAATCCTACACAGTTATTAAATATAATTAATTCTTATTATTATTTTTAAAATTAATTTCAATATTTCCTCCAAACAATTTTTTTCAATTATTTTTTTTATAATTTTTTTTCTCCAATATTTCCTCTTTATTATATTATTTAATAAATCAAAACACAAAAGGAAAAATTTAAAAACCAACTCAAAGTTTAGGATGTTAGCTCAACCAAAGTGAGCATTTGTGTTTCCAACGACAAAATTTTAACCTAAATAAAGTGTGCATGTGTGGGGGAAAAAAATGAATCCATGGTATGTGAGAAAGAATTCGAAAAACGCAGTACGTATACAGTAAACTTGATGTACGAAAACACAGAAACAGTAGGAAAGTGTTGGTTGTATACACATCAACGTGTTCATTTATGAACCAAAACTTTTTGGCCCCATCCTTCTATTAAATTATGGCAATCTTCTATATCTTCTATCAAAGAGAGACTCCATCATCCCTGCAAACAAACTCAAGTACTCCTTTTCCTGCATTCAAATTCCTTTCTCTAAATAATAAATATCAGATACGTAACAGCAAAACAGATCATGTCTCTTCCTATAGAGACTAAGGCAAACACCAACAACAACAACACTCCTTTTCCACCCTTGAAGATCAAAGAAGGAGAAACACCCTCCTCTTCCACACCTCCCTCTTCTTCACACATCTCTTTCCCTCCCATACCTACTTCTACTAAGATACTCCAAAATGGTAGGTGAGACGTTATTTACTTTTTAATTATTGGACTTAAATCTTATAGTTTAGATCGGTTTTACGGAATTAAGTTGAGTTTAAACTTCACTTTTAACATGGTTCTAGACATGAAGAAAATGTAGTTATGATCCTAAATCTTTGAATTTTACTACAATAGTCTACGTGAAACTTCAACACTAAGAACAATGATGAATCTCAGAAAGCTATATATCTGAGTTTTTCCCTGTTTAGAGGCATAAGATCAAAAGGGTACCTCTTGCAGTTAATTTTTTTCTTCCGGGTGAAAGACAAATGGTTTTGTTATCTAATGCAGAAGATAGCGATGAAGATGTGTTCACGGTTCCAGATGTGGAAGCTGCACTGAGTGTTGATTCTGCAGCAACAAATCCATGTAGCAGTAATGTTAATCAAAGTAACTTGACAGATCCACATATACATTATTCTGGTTTCTCTGGAAAACGTCGCCAAGGAAGAAACCCTCTCGAGAAAGAGCATAGACGGCACAAGAGGTATGTACTCAAATACATTTATATATATGCAACTGCAAAAGAATGCCAAACCTAGCTACGTACTTCATATTTTAGCAGAAAAATAAAAGTAATGCAGGTTAAATTTTGAACTTCAGGCTTAATTACTTCTCATTCTGTTATTTGTTTACCTATTATGTCCAATTTAGTCTTCTTTTAATCAACTTTTCAATTTTAAAAATGAAACAATGTGACTTTTACAAGTTTATTCAAGTTCTTTAATTTTAAAAATACAATAATATGATCGTTTTGATTGTTTAAATTAAGGTGGCTAGTTTTATAACTTACATTGGTTACAAAAAATTTATGCGTAAATTAAAACTGTCAGAAAAAATTTGTGAATTGGATATAAAGTTGTAACATTGTTGAATTTTTAAAAATTAAAGAAGTTGATTTAACATTTTAATGAGATTAAATTAGATGAAGTAAATGAATAATATAACCAAGAAATAATTAAGCCTAAACTTAATAAAGAATGGTTTTTATATGAGCATGTTCATTTGATATTTAGTCAATTTAGTAACTTTTAATTTGTTGATTAAATTTAAAAATAAAAGAAAGAAAAAATGTGTAAAAGGAAGGTTATCATAATATAAAATAATTTTCGTGGAAATACAATATATCTGATATCAAGCTTTCATTAAAAAGTATAAACTAAAATATTGAACCTCTGGAGAAATTTGTCTTTGATTTATACTTCTGAACAAACAACCTGAAAATGATTGGTTGACATTGTAAAGGCATAAAGTAAAAAATATTTAATTTATATATTAATAAAAAATTGTCACTTAATTATATATGACTTTTTATTTATTGTTTGATATATGATTTTTCATTTGTTGTTTTAATATTATATATTATTTTCCATTTATTTTTTTAATATAAACACAAGATAAAACTATTATTGTGCTACCTTTTCTATTGTAAATAAAAAAATATATATAATGCATACTACCAACAAAAAAAATACTCATTTCGCAGAATTTGTTTATATTATTATTTATAGCATATAAAACAAAATTACTCTAGTGTGGCATCCGATTTAAGCACAACTAATTAAAATAGAAGATTAATTCTAAAACAAAATTGAATAAAAAGGCTGTTTAATGATTTGAAAATTACTTCATATATTTTTGCTATATATATACAAAGAGGTTGTATAATCTTGAAGTTGTACAATCTTAATGTTCCCAACAATAATTTTCCCCCATCGCGAACTACTCTCTTGAAAATAGTTCATGATCTTTATTTGGATAACAATTCCATCAAGAGTTATATTGAGTTAAATATTATGGTTGATAATTACTGTTCAACTCTCTCAACTTAAGAATTTAACATTTCAAACATGTAATTTAGTTCAATAATTTCTGCCATAAGATAATTGACAAAAAGACTTATTTGATTCCACCACTTAATTGAATTGGACATTCTCTATTTTGTTTATCATAATATATAAACACAAGATAATATTTTTAATATTATGTATATAATTATGTATGTAATTATTATGATTAATATTATTTATATTATTAAAATTATTAAGACTTGTATTTTTAATATTATTACTATTGTTTATAAAAATATTTATATTAATGATAATATTGAATTTACTTATGGATATAGATTTGTGGATAAAATTTGTGAATAATGAAAAATTTACCTACTGACAAAGATATGTGACTAATAATTTGTAAGTAATGCTGAATTTACGTATGGATTTAGATCTGTGAATAGTATTTTTTTATTAATATTAAATTTACCTACGGATTCAGATTCGTAGATAATGTTGAATTTACCTACACATTCATATCCGTGAATAAAAATTCATTGGTAAATATGATTCTTTTTGTAGTGTCTTGCATTGCTACTTTTGGCTCTCCTTAGTATATAAAGTCACTCTTATTTATCCTTTATCTCCCCTTAAGATGAAACACCACTACATTATGTCATTTCTCACCTTTTGAATTCACAATGTCAATCTTGACAATGCAACACAGGTTGTTTAAAAGGTTATAGGCAAACTTTCACGAAGATAAAAATTGTTTGAGCACAATCATTTTGCAGAAAAAAAAACTAAACATTGTAAAAGATTTACAACTAGCATTCACTCTTTAAAACTTATGTAGTAGGCGATCTTTTATTTAACACTCATAAGCTTTCTCAATCTTTTTGCATGCAATGTATTTAGTTTACCTAGAATCACATGTTGGACATTAATCTTTTTTACATTAAATGACTTATACTTATAGAAATTTAGCTACATTAGTACAAAAAGGTACATTAACAATGGTTAAAAATGACATATAAAGACGGTTCTCGTTATAAATATTAGTACTTCGTTATTCTGAGTGTTGTTATAAATAAGTCATTTATAATGACGGTTGAGGAATCGTCATTATAAATCATTTATAACAACACGTGTATCCAACCGTCGTTACTTTGGCTAGTAAAAGCGAAATTTAAAAAATATATATTTTTAAAGATGGTTGGAACCGTCGTTATAAGTGTGTAATTGTTAAGAAACAAGATTTGTAAAGACGGTTCCAGATGGAACCAACGTTATATGTTACGTTTTAAAAAAAAATGTTTTATTTTATATATAGACAACTCAAATCTGCATAAAATATCCAATTTCCAAAAAATAAAAGTATTTAATACCATAATGTAAATATGAAAAATACATACAACAAATTAAGTATATATAACATTCTACATAAAGTTTCTATAATATATGAAAAATTTATATGTCATTCTAATAATTTATCTATCCTAAGGTGTTATACATGGTTATAAAATATTTTGATCACGTTGTCGTCACATACTCCAATGCTTCTAAATCTAGCGGTTGTGGGTCATTGAAAAACTGTGACATTGAATTATTATTTTTTTTTAATTAGTGCATGAATAATAAATCCTGAATTTTAAAGTGTTTTTTGTATGGAGGTATTACCTGATCCCAACCTCTATCAATTCCAGCTTGCATAATAGTCGACATCCACTACATAACATAATAACTGCACTCATAACTTCCAAATCGCCACTGCATGTGAAAATAAATGTTATTAAATGAATGAATAAGACACATTAAAGTGAGTGAACAAATATACTTTAAATACCTTAAGGTGCATCCAAGTGATTCTGACTTCTTGTTTCCAAGTGATTGAATGAGTTGAAGTTCTAAAAACCCATATATATCTTGTTTCCCCTTATTGAAGCATAATCCACAAATATACCAAACTTTCAATAAGTTAGTACTAATATATATAATAAATCAAAAGTATAAAGATTTTAATAATTGAACTTACATGATCCATAATTGCAGAACTGTTGTGTTAATCTCTTGATTTCCGGATGCAAGATCCAACAAATCAGACATGTAAAAGAACAACGGTACATCACTATGCCTTCCAAAAACATTGGCATCCCATGGAACCTCTACAACAGTTGTATCTAAAGTTGTAGCAACTTCCACCAATGTTGCCATAGGATCATCAATGGAGAATTTTCTTCTTCTTTTGCAAAGGTAGTTTTGTCTTAGGTTCCTACTACTCATCAACAAACAAACAAATAATTAAATTAGTTAGAATGTAATATATTTGATATATAATCCTATTAGTGCAAAGATATACCGTAGAGCCTGATATAGGTCTGATGAGATGTCTAGACCAAGCAATGAAACTATGTAATGCCTCTGCTAATTTGTCACATCTGATGTCGACACAGGAACCGCAACATCACCATAAAGAACCTTATCCACCGTGACCTTTATCAAATTAGAAGGAAGAGGCACATTGTGTAACATTGTGACCCCCTCATAACACTTACCTAAGGCAACGAATCGGGTAAAAGATACTCAACATATAACTCGCATTGGCTAGTTGAGCCAAAGTCATCCCCGAATAGATCAGTCGCCAAACAACTCCCTTTAGTGTTGACTTTCTTAATAGAAGGCGGGTCATCTTATACCATAGTAGGTGGTTGTTGCGAGAGTCTTAAACCCTCCCACCGCTTTTCAAACTCCCTATCCATCCGCTTATTAAAATCTTCTATTAAGCTTTCTCTAATCTCTTTAGTTACCTCAGCTTTTATCTGTTGTCGTAACTGTGGCAAATACTTCTGGCTAGGTTGACTGGACGATTGTTCCTTGCTATGTGATGATGGTCCAAAGTATGACTGAATCCCAACCCCACATCCAATTACAAGTTAATAATACATTAATATAAACTACATCCAAATAAAATAAGTGATATTAACCTACCATTTCTCAGTTTCTCGAATCTTCAGAAATTGTTGTCAAGTTTCTTCATCTAGGGATGTATATTTTGTACAAGGATTTTTTCCTTTCCTTCCACCATATATATAATCTGTTGTAAATTTTGATTTAAACTGACGAAACTTGATACTCACATTAGAAAGAACCATCGCTCTCAAGGTTTCCATATTCGGGATCTCGTAATGTGTCTCATTATTTGGGATAATTAGTTCATAAACAAACTTCATATTGAACAAAGTATAAAATAACTTCATATTGAACAAAGTAAAAACAATTACGTACCAGAATATCTTGCCAAATCATGTTTCTCTCGTGCTCGGTCATGTGATCCCAGGAATCAGTTAACATGGAGATCCTTTCACGAGCAACTACTCAGAGATAACTGCTAAAATTCTTTGCATATGGCCCAGTGGCCATACTAGTGTTGACATCAATAGGAAATGATATTTTTCACCTTTATTTATCTTCTTACATATACTCTTTAATTTTATAGGTTCTCTACCAGTTCTTGAACGAGGAACTTTATCATATGTCATGTTCATGTTATCAAACAAATATGATAAGCATCAAGAATATGAAATATAATAAAAAAATAAATATTGTAAAACTAAACGTGAAACACATGCACATACAAATATATATTCCTTTGTCATGATCATTTCGAGTTGCATGTACAACATCAGCAACATCCTCGTACTCTTTATTGATTGTCGTTCTTGTAAGTGATTCAATCTCACAAATGTCATTGTTTGTATCTTGTGGGTTATTATGTTGTTTTTTTCCATGTAGCACAACAAACCAGTGCTCAGACATAGGATCTTGGATATAGCAAACTTGGGAAGCTTGATATGCCATTATGAATGGTTCGTCATGATAACCTATCTTTCGAAAGTCAACAAAAGTCATTCTTGATTCATCAACTTTGACATCAGTCTTATTGTCAACCCACTTGCATTGAAAACAGGTACAGTAAACTTGGTATAATTAACTTCCTAAATCTCTACTATGACACCATAATAAGGCATTGATCCCACAACAGGATTTTGATCCTTTGAAGTTGAAAACTACATAGACTCTACCTCTAAGGTGACATGACTATTTTGCATTATACTCCTATCATCTCGAGACTTTGTGTAAAACAAGCAACCATTTACTTAATAGCCAGAACAACATAAAACATCAAACTTGAGACCGTTTGCAAGCCATGTTAATGTTTCAGATGCTGATGGATCATTCATGTTTTGTTGCTTAAACCATGACATGAAAGTTTTGTTATGATCAATTAACACCCATTTTACTTATTGTCTTGGATTCTTATATTTCACAATGCCTTTGTGTGTATCTAAGTGTGGTAACACCTCATCAGTGTTATTCAGGATATACAAATGTGCTTGCAAAACCTCTTCTCTAGATTTGCTTTTGACATGTACACTTTTCGAAGATATACTTATCAAATCTACAAGAGTGCCAATATTTTTCAGGAACTCCTACAGATTTGGCTTTTGACAAGTACTCGGAACAAAACTCAATAGATTCTTCTGAATGTATCTTTTAATAATGGAAGCTTTCAGACGACATTGATTCTTCACATATCCCTTCAAAATTTTCATGTATCGTTCAATTGGATACATCCATCGCATATAAACAGGCCCGCATAATCTGATTTCTCTTACAAGATGAACAACTAAATGGCCCACAATATCAAAAAATGATGGAGGAAAAAACATCTCAAGTTGACACAAGATAACAATAATTTCTTTTTCAAGTTCATCCAACTTCTTAGATTCAATCTCTTTACTACATATCGAATTGAAAAATTAACATAGTCGAGTGATTATATGCCTAATTTTTTTTGGTAAGATTCCACGAATAGCCACCGATAGTAATTGTTGCATTAGAATGTAACAAGCATGAGACTTTAAGCCAAATAGTTTCAAATCATTCATAAATACAATACTCTTCACATTTGAAGAGTAGCCTTGTGGTACCTTAACACCTTTAAGACATTCACAAAAACTTGTTTTCTCTTTCTTTGAGAAATTGTAACACGCTGCAGGCAAATATGTACGTTTACCAACTTCTCACGGTGCCAATTCCTCTCGTATATTCATCTCAATCAAATCCAGACATGCATTCACACCATCCTTTGTTTTTCCTTTAATGTTCATAAATGTTCCTATTAGATTGTCACACATATTCTTTTCTATGTGCATTACATTTGTATAGTGTCTGACATCTAACTTACACCAATACGAAAGATGAAAAAAGATTGATCACTTCTTCCATATTTCACTCACAGTTTGCTTCTTCTTCATTTTTCCAAAAGTCAAATTAACATTTTTTATCTTTTCATAAATTTGAAGGTCACTTAAGGGAGTGGGACAAATGTCATTCTTGGTATCCGTTAAAAGCTTTTTTCAATCTACGATACGGATGGTATTTCTTTAGAAATATACGATGTCAGGTTTTTCTTTCGTATTTCAACGGCTCATATGATGTCTTCTCTTCACATGTTGGAAATGCTCTATGGCCTTTCACACTATAACCTGACAAGTTTTCATATACATGGAAGTCATTGATAGTACAAAATAACATCGCATGTAATCAGAAAGATTCATTCTTAAATGTGTCAAACACATCAACCCCTTTATTCCACAATAATTTCAAATCTTCAATCAATGGATTAAGATAAACATCTATGTCATTTCCAGGTTGTTTTAATCATCATACATAACATCATGTATTTGTGCTTCATACACAAAGTAGGAGGTATGTTGTAAATCACTAACAAAATGAGTCATGAACTATGATTACTACTTAAATTTCCAAAGGGATTCATTCCATTTGTAGCCAATCCAAGTCTTAAGTTTCTTGATTATTTTCCAAATTCAGGAAATTCTTTATCAATCTTCTTCCATTGCAAAGAATCAGCTAGATGACGAAGTAGTCCATCACATTTTCTATTCTCTGCATGCCACCTAAGGTTTTAGCATCATCTGCATTTGCAAACAAATGCTTAAGCCTTGGAATTATTGGAAGATACCAAACGACCTTAGCAGGGGGACCTTCCTTTGTGAATTCATCAATTTCATCATTATGACCAACTTTAACCTTATAACGTGACAAACCACACCTAAGACATCTTCTTAAATCTTCATACTCATTTTTGTATAAAATACAATCTTTAGGACATGAATGTATTTTTTTATATTCCATACCCATCGAACAAAGATTTTTTTGCCTCATAATTAATTGGGTAATGTATTTCCTTCTAGAAGCTTGTCCTTCAACAATTGGAGCAATTCTGTAAAGCCTTTGTCGGTCCATCCATTCATTGCCTTCAAATTCATCAACCTTAACACTGTTGATAATCGTGTGAAGTTAGTTGAACCAGGATACAAAGGAGTCTCTAGATCATTAGACATATTTTTGAAAACTGCACTAGCAAAAGATTTTGCTCCCACATCACGAATCATGTCTTTTAATCTATCGTCCATTGAGAAATGAACTTCCTCTGGAGCTCCGTGCACACGTGGCAAGTCTAACAATTCACCATGCCACGTCCATGTTGTATAAGTTTTCAAAAATCCATCACATACAAGATGTTCTCTAATTTCGGAAACACTCAATATCCTTCCATTCAAACAATTGACACAGGGACACCTTATTCTTACTCCATTATTACTACTAACGGCATTATGTTATACAAACTATATGAATTCTTGCACCCCTATTTCGTAAGCATCACTTATCCGTGGTTTATTAATTCAACTTCGATCCATAGAACTAATAAACTAAGAAAATTAAAATTAAAATTGTTGAAGGTTGGACACCTCCAGACTCAGCATCAACAAGTTTCATAAATAATCATACGTACTATCTAATTCATTATAAAACTAAATCAAAGTCAAACACCTTCGGACTCAAAATCAGTTTGTTCAATATGTAATCAGATGTACTATCTAATTCATCATAAAACTAAATCAGAATTGTCGAAGGTCGGACACCTCAGGACTCAGAAACAATGCGTTCAATATGTAAAAATAATATTTAAGTATTAAAAACTAAATCAAAATTGCCAAAGGTCGGATACCACCAGACTCAGAATACACGTTCAAAATATAGTAAATAAAATTTAATATATTATTAAATTTTAAATAAAAACATACTAACTTGAAAAGTGGAGCTAAGAAAGGAAGCCGAGAAGCAAGAAGGAGCAAGGAGGAAGCAGGGCAGCAAGGAGGAAATGTTAGGCGGTGAGGAAAAGCAGTGACGAAGGTCTTCGGAGCGGGAACCTCCATGCTGGGAGGCGTGACACAATGGGAGGCGCGGGGGCGCGGTGGTCGTTATTGTATGGAGCTCCTTGCCGAGCGGTGTTTGTTGCAATCGGAGGCAGTGGCTCAAGGTGGCGCTGGCTCGCGGTGGCTCACGGTGACGCTAGCTCGCGGTGGTGGAGTTCCGAGGAGGCGCTAGGTAGAGTGCGGCAGCGTAAAAAGAGAGCGACGCAAGCCCCACCTGCAACTTAAACAACGCAAGCAAGAGGAGTGAAGCAGAGGGAAAGAGAGAGTAGGAGTGAAATGGGAAGGAAAGAGAGTCGCAGTGGTGAGGTGTGAATGAAAGACCTAAAAATGAGTGTGAAGGGGAAAAAGAGAATGGGTGGGCGGGATTTCAAATTTGCGAACACAACAATAACAACGGTTCTAAATACAACCATCTTCTTTCACTTTGCCGCTTCAAATTAACGACAGAATTGTCGTTATATGTGGTCTAAATGATTTTTAAAGATAGTCCACCCAATGACTTCATAATTACAAGTTTGTCATCGCTTTTTTTAACAATGGTTTTAGTTTAACCGTCTTTGTATGGAATCGTTAAATTGATATTTTATACTAGTGCTAAGACCATTTGTTCGAAGTTCTGATGTCAAAAGATTTTACATAACATGGTTAACTTATGTCAACATTTTTTTCTATAAAATTATTTTTGTTAAGTGTCAAATAACTTTAACTTTTCAAATCACTTTGTAGTTCTGACAATGTTAAATTTAAACATTCAAACACAAGGAATTGGTTCGTTGTGTAAGAATCAACTTGGAATGCCCAAACAACATGAAGTATAGGAATCTACTTTATTTGTTTTTGTCGAATAATATTTAATGTTGTTCACATTATCTTCTTGTTAAATAACATCAAATTTTGATAAAAAAAAACTTTTAAGTAGTCTTATGATAATTTTTTTGTAAGTTCATCTTATACATCTCTTGTTTCCCTCTAAGTAACTTGATTATAATAACCAAAATTTGACATTGTGTGTTATCATAAAAATCATAAATTATCCATAACATAACTTTTGGAATTAGACTTCACTTATTTCATGTCATATATCCCCTCCATGCCTTAACATTAACAACATAAAAATGATATATTAAGAATGTTATATAGTTAATAGACTACTAATAGTTTATTATTGTTTTTGAAATATAAAAAATACATGTAATTGTCTTTTAAATTAAAAAGAATTAAAAGTTTTTAAAATATAATTACTAAAAAATTGTCAGGGGAAATTATTTGATATCTTTACTGAGTGGGGGAAATAATAAAGTGAGATCGCCTACATACATATGCATTTCTACAATCAAAATTATTTAGTAAATTTATCTTAATACTTATAAGCAAGTGACAAAACAAAATTTGTTACGAGTGAATTCGAATAAAAATATTAAGAAGTTAAAAGAAAATAATCTGAGAAACTAGTTCATGACTTTTGACGACACAAACAGGTTATTAAGGAACAGAGTTTCTGCTCAACAAGCCCGTGAAAGGAAAAAGGTTTACGTAAATGAGTTGGAATCAAGTGCTGTGGAGTTGGAAGAGAAGAATAGCAATTTAGAAGAGCAAATTTCAACGTTGATCAATGAAAACACCATGCTGCGAAAGGTACCTTCACACTCACTACATTATATACATTTATATATAAACCAAACAATATTAAAATATCTGGAATCATATACTGGGCAGATTCTTATGAACACGAGGGCTAAAGTTGACGACAATTAGCAGACTAATGCAAAGTCTGGCTTCCAGGAGATTCAGTTGTGTTTATCATTCCTTTTAGTTTCTGTTTGTTAAAGGTTTCTGTCTGAATCTATGTAAAATATTTAAACCTACTTGTTTTTGTTTTAGTGGTCAAACATTGTATCCTTAAAATCTTCTAATACTTTTATAAAATCTTAATATTTCTTTCCTTTAAAACCCTAATATTTGTTTTTATCAACAATAAATAAATTCAATAAAATAAAATACTTAAAAGATATTTCAACCTTTTTATATAAAAGTAACTACTTTACTTTTATAAAATCTTAATATTTCTTTCCTTTAAAACCCTAATATTTGTTTTTATCAACAATAAATAAATTCAATAAAATAAAATACTTAAAAGATATTTCAACCTTTTTATATAAAAGTAACTACTTCACATAGTCTCATAAACCTTCTATCACATAGCCTATCCCAAAACCCCAAGCATTCTCTATTTGTTGAAACATCTTAAATTGTTTGTTAATCATTTCAATTATTAGAAACTCCTTCTATCTTTAGTTTACATATTCTTCTCTTCAATTCTACAAAATACTAAATAAAGTGTACCCTTGAAAACTTACTTTTATTTTTCCTCAAGAATGTAGATTAAAGTAATTGAAAATTGACATGAACTTGAAACAGAAACAATATAAATCAGTGATAACCTCTAGTTCCTAAGTTGGGGCAACAAGGTGATGGAAGAAGCAATATTGTAGTAAGAAGAAGATAATGTCTTATTTAGTGTTTCTTCTTCTTAAATTTAATATGACATAAATGTGGCTGAATTGTGATTCCTGGTTAGAACTATCGGTGGTGGCCATTGAATCTGTGCCGAAGAGCAATGTGTCTACGGTGGAAGAGAGAAGTTAGAAGGATTGTTAGAGATGATGGAAAATAGGGTTGAAGGTTATTTCAGACGGAAAGTTATTTTACAAAATTTTTTGAAACTTATGATATTTTGCGAAGGTTCTTAAACCCATGGTATTTAACGGAGGTTTTGAAACCTATGGTATTTTACGAAGATTCTTAAACCCATGATATTTAACAAGGGTTTTGAATGACTTTTAATGTGGTTTAAGATGGTTTAGCAGGGGAAACTGCAACCTTGAATAAATGACTTAATAGAGGTTTTAACCTTGGATAATGTAAAAATAAACCCCCGTTAAAACCATTTTTTATTGTAGTGGAGTATCTCCATACTCAATAGATTTAATATATAAAGTGTGTTCAAATAGGCATATCTAAAAGTCATTTGGCAAAATATGAATCAATATTCTTATAGTGAGACCTTGGAGCCTCCTTCAAAATGTATGATGCTTTCTTCAATCTATAGACTTTATCTTTCTTACTCTCAATAACATAACTCGCAAGTTCCTTAAGGTATACTTCTAAAGTATCATTTAAAAACATAATTGACATCCATTTGATATATATATTTGCAAAAAAAAGAAAAATTGAAAATTTTTTATGAGATGAATCATTAACATTACCCACAACATAATCCTCCAATCTAGTAGGTCATCTTCATTGTGATTATGGCATTATAAGATTATTTTTATTTGCTGATTTTATTGTACATAACTATCTGGAAACCCCATCAACTATCTTTGGGCTTTTAGAGACCAATCCTGTATTCCTTCTTCATCAAATGTCACATTTTGACTTATAATCACTTTCTTTGTCTCGGAATTGTATACTTTATGTGCCTTTGAATTTATGCAGTATTTCATGAACACGCATTTCTTTGTCAAGTTTCTTTCTTAGTTGATATGGTGGTACATGAACATAAGATATACAGCCAAAAACTTTTACATGTTGAATTGATGGTCTCTTTTGGCTCCATGTTTCTTCAAGTTTTAAAAACATTTTCTTGGAGATGTCTTGAATCATAATACATAGTGATGAATATACAACAAAATCTACCTAAACACACATACACATGCACGACTTTAAAGTCTTTGTGATTTAGCTTTGAGCACATCAAATCCATCCACTTTAGTCAACATGGACTTCATTGATTCATCTAGAATAACAAAATAGCTCATTTTTTTCACACATATGGTTACGCTAACCAATATCTAAATGCCAAACATTTTCCTCTTATAAAAATGTATTTCTTGCAAAAAGTAAACTTTGTAGGTTGTTTGAATTCTCACTAATATTTTGGTACTGGTTTTCCACAATGTTAACCTATTGTCAAAATCTACATGTTATTTTTGTTAGAGTTATGGTTCATGTATTTGATAAATCCAACCTTTCTCATGTATTTTAGGTAGTTTTGTGTTTATTAGGAGCTGTTGTAAGTTTTCTCTTTCATGACTTGATCCTAAAATTGTAGTAAAAAAGCTTTTCCAAATGTATTAGAGCTTGTCTTGGTGATAAACTATTTTTTAATTGATTAAAAGATGTTTTCAATTTGTTAAAACGTTTTTAACTGGTCTGAATGGATGAAAAAAATATTTTAATTGATTATTTAATTGTTTTAATTTATTAGAACCACTTAAAACCATGAGCAATTCTGATATCTCTATTTTAATAGATTAAATATCTCTTAAGTTCAATGAAGGTTTTCGACTTTTCTACTTTAATATGTTAAAATAACGAGTTAACGTGAAATCAAAACCAAAGTTTATGTTGGAAAGAGTCCAAACTAAGTTGGAAACTATTCATGAAGCTTTACTTGCTCTATGAAATCTTTTCACTATTGAAAGAGTCCAAACTAAACTGGAACTGTTCATGAAGTTTATGTGATCAATATCATGATTGAAAGGAAACATAAAAGTTTACTTGGTTATGTTGTACTGATCTTATTGCATGTAATATTGTTATAATTTTCTCAATTCAATTTGAGTCTTTAGACTGTCTTTGAATAAAGTTTAGAGGTATAGATAGTATAACAAGGTGTTACTAAGTATGTAATCAAGTCTTACAGGATTAACATTTGCTTTCTTGAGTTGTTTACTTCTACTATTTTAGTTATGTGCTTGTAAAAACTCTAAAATTTTAGTATGAGTTTAGTTGATGTGGTTGAGCAACTAGATATAGCTTTTGGATAAGAGTTGATCAGTATAAAAAGTTGTAATATGTGTATCTTTTTTTTTTTTTTTCTCTTTTCGGATCTTGGCTAGAAACCTTCGCCACCACTCCCATAATAGTCTATCAAGAAAGAAAATCAAAATTCATTTCATTAATCACTTGCATTAAAAAGTTTTTTAATATGTGATAATCACTCATAAAAGTGGTTATTGTTTACAAATTTTCATAAGCAACCACTTCACAATCTTTGGCTTAAAATCAATCTACACTAAAAAGGACTACGTCTTGCTCAATTAAGACGCTTTATTGTGAGCAAACATGGCTTCTCTTTTCTCATATATTCTTAAAACATAAGGAAATGAAAAAGTAGTGTATGTAAACCAAGGAAAGTCTCTGATAAAATGGGGCAGTTATATGAATCTTTATGGAACCCTTTAACGGTAATCTTTATGGAACCCTTACAGGATGGATATCTGAATAACATTACCACAGAGTAAAATGGAAAGAACGATGGGATGAAACAAACATAGTATATAGATGAAATATCATCTTGTAGACAATCTATCATGCAACTTATGTAGAGGTAAGTACATCTAAATATAAGATAAATAACATAATCATACATTTGGACGCATCAGACGAAGATAGATTCTTGTAGACGAAACTTAACTCTATGCATTAGACGTTTTATGTATATATCAGACACATGCAAACAGCATGAACTATTCATGTCATTATTGATGATTCTATTAAACTTCTTTAAGAAATATTTTACAGAGTTAATTTTATTATCACGTTTTGTGTTCTAGGGAGGGTTAGTACAAACTCTAAGAAAAAGTTACTGTTTATTTTCCCAACCTGTATACATCTTCTCAGAAATCAAAAGGTGATCACTTTTTGCTCCAATGATAAAGGTTATCTTTTTCTCACCTCTTGAAACCCAAAGACCCTCTGAAGAAAAATGGCATCCAAAACTCTTATTACTTCAGTTGTTAAAAGCCCAACCCCATCAGATGATACACTCCTTGTGGAAAGTCAGTGTGTGCTTCAAGATATAGACGAAAGAGGAACAGAAGTCAACATTGACCTAGAAAGATGTGGAATTTGTGGCTATTTTCTACAGCCCCAAATAATCTATCCCCAAATGGTCAAGATGTTCTAGAGAAACGCCAGGTTAGTAGAAGATAAAACTATTATCTCTACTGTTTTGGGTAAAGAAGTGGTACTCAACCAAATCAGCATCTCTTAGGCCATTTCACGCGAAAGGACTCCAAATTTCTTTCACCTTGAACTGACATTGTCTAATGCAGGCTTTATGATGACATATTCTCAGAAGGCTTGATGGGAAAGAAAACAATCTACAAGAAGCTATGTGATATTGGGAAAATTTGGCAGCAAATTTGCTCTAAATGCATTATTCCTTTTTCAGGGAAGGATCACACTACTGAATATGGCAGATTTGTTATCTACCACTTGCTTGCAGGTATTCCTTTTAACCTACCTCACTTTTTGTTCCTGAACTTGTTAAGGATGTTGAAGAAAATAGGGAAAGGTATGGACAATCTTCATTATTCAGCTTTGATCAATCGGTTACTAGATCATTAGGGAATATATCAAATTTTCTCTAATCTGAACAACACAGCAGAAAGAAGAGATTATCTCCAAAGGAGGCTATCTAGTGGAGCCACCCTTCTTTTCTATTGGTAACATAAAAAGGATGCGCTTGAGTCTGTCACTTGTAGAAGTGCAAGCTCAAGAAACCCCTTTGATTTTCTTTTGGCCTATAGATTGGAAAATTCTGAACTACCTTACCACATTGGCCTTTTTGAATGCCTAAAACCAGTTGAAGAGAAAATCCAAAGGTTGCTCCTTGAAGCCACTGAGTACGAACAAGAAGAAAAAAACTCTGTTAAAGTTGAAATAGAATCCTCAGGCAACCCATGGAAGAAAATACTCTCTACAGAAATCTCCTCTTTGTCTACAAGCAAAAAGAAAAGAACAACCACACCCCTTAGTCTGTTAAAATGGAATGTAGGTAAAGATTCCTTCCCTAAAGACTACAAGTTGGATGCACCCAGTGAAAATATGCCATCTATAGAAGAAAGCATTCCTGATTCATATCAACCACCAACCCTCTAAACCTAGAAATGGCGTAGTCAAACCCTAACCTACCTGTCACACACACTTCCTCAGCCAAAAAATGACACTCTCTTGATGAAATAAGTGGACCCTGTAGAAGAAAGATGTGAAATCATAATTGAAGAAGCAGAGGACCAAGACAACTATAACACTGAAACCATCTCTCTTGAAGAAGAGGAAGGAGTAACAAGACATTTTATACAAGAAAGTCATACTTTATCTAATGGAACTGAAATCATTTCATTTGAAGAGGAGGATGAAGACGACCCTTATCATGATGCCCTGAATGCAATCCCTATCAGTGAAGATGACCATCTGTGGGTTATGACTCACCTTTATTGTTATCTTGACATAAATGGGAGGTTACTTACCGTTGACAATTAATTGTTATTAAAGGGAGGTTAATTGCCACAATCAATTGCAATCAATGGGAGGTTAATTACCATTAATTGAATTTATTATTGTTGTCTCCTAGAACCACTATATATAGTGGCTTCCTTCAAGCAATGTAACACACAACATACAGCAACACACACTTGCTTCCTCTCTCTTTTCCTATACTCTCTATTTCATCTCTTGGGTGAAAGTGTTTAACCCATATAGAGAGGATTTGTTTTGGGGCTATTTATCTATTAGCTAGAGAGGAATTCATTGTACTGCCAGTACCATTATAGTGGAAGTTTTGGCTCTCTCGCCGGTGGTTTTTTACCTCTATTTAAAGGGGTTTTCCACCTAAAAATTGTTACTTTAATTTCTCATAATCTTTGATTGAAATTATCACGCTTCCGCACACAATATCCCTACAAATTGGCATCAGAGCTTTTCGATAATTCAACCAGGATTTGTTGTTCAATAATGTCGAAATTGGATATTGAGAAATTTGATGGTAAAATCAGCTTTGCTATCTGGCGAGTCCAGATGCTAGCTGTTCTCACCCAGAATGGTTAAAAGAAAGTTTTGGCAGGTAAAATGATGAGACCAACCACTATGACGGAGGAGCAGTGGGATGAGATGGATGAAAAGGCATTATCTACAATCCAGTTATGCTTGTTCCGTGAGGTGTTGCGTGAGGTCATCAACGAGAAAAGTATAGCAGGCATATGGAGTAAATTGGAGTCTCTATACATGACCAAAAGTCTTGCAAACAAACTCCGGTTAAAGGAGCGACACTTTACACTCCGAATGTCTGAAGGTAATCCCATCCAATCTCACCTTGATGAATTTAATTCCATCATAATTGATTTGGAAAATTTGGATGTTAAAATTGATGATGAGGATAAAGCCGTTCTACTTATGTTTCTCTACCACCCTCGCATCGACAATTCAAAGAAATTATGTTATACGGTAATTATCTTATCTTAAGCTTTGATGATGTCAAGACTAATTTACTAGCCAAAGAAAAATTTGATACTCAAATTCATTCTGAAAATTCTGGTGAAGGATTAGTAGTTAGAGGGAGAAACCAAGAGAAAGGTAGGAACAATAAGTAAAAATCTAGGTCAAAATCTAGAGGCAAGAACTCCAAATATTGTCGTTATTGCAAGAAAAAGGGACACGAGATCTCTGAATGCTATAAATTGAAAAATAAGCAAGATAGAGAAGATAAGGGAAATGGTAAACAACCAGAAAAATTTGCCGAAGCTAGTATTGTTGAAACTGAATCTGATGGGGATTGTTTTGTAGCTTCCAACACTGAACAAAGGTCTAAAAATGAATGGATTCGCATGTCTTACAATAGAGATTGGTTTACCACATATGAACCAGTTTATAATGGTCTTGTTTTGATGGGAAACGATGCTCAATGCAAAGTTGTTGGTGAAGGAACAATCAAAATCAAGACGCATGATGGAATTGTTAGAACTTTAACAGGTGTCAGATATGTCCCTGAGTTGAAACGGAATCTCATTTCCTTAGGCACCCTTGAATCTCATGGGTGTAGATACTCAGCTGAAGGTGGAGTTTTAAAAGTGTCTAAAGGAGCTCTTGTGTTACTAAAGGCAATTCGATGTGATAGTTTGTATGTGCTGCAGGGTTCAACAGTTACAGGTTCTGCAGCTGTTGCCTCACCCAACAAAGATAACACCAAGTTGTGGCATATGAGATTAGGCCACATGAGTGAGAAGGGAATTCTAATCCTCAAGAAGAAGGGTCACCTTGGTAACCACTGTACTGGAAAGGTTGATTTCTGTGAACATTGCATTTTTGGTAAGCAGAAAAAGGTTAGTTTTTCTAAAGCCATACACAGAACCAAAGGTACTTTGGATTATATTCATTCGGATCTTTGGGGTCCGTCAAAAGTTCCCTCCGTAGGTAAATGTCGTTATATGATGACAATTATTGATGACTTCTCACGAAAACTATGGGTGTATTTTCTCAAACATAAGAATGAAGCATTTTCCACTTTTAAAGAGTGGAAATTATTGATTGAGAATCAGACTGGCAAGAAGATACAGAGGTTAAGGACAAACAATGGCTTTGAGTTCTATTCGAATGAATTCAATGATTTCTGCAAGAAGGAAGGCATTTCCAGACACTTCACCATCCCAAGTACTCCACAACAGAACGGGGTTGCAGAAAGAATGAATAGAACTATCCTGGAGAGAGTTCGTTGCATGTTCTCTCATTCTGGTTTGAGCAAATCTTTTTGGACTGAAGCGGCTTCAACGGCATGTTATCTGATAAACCGCTCTCCTAACAGATTTATTGATTGCAACATTCCAGAAGAAGTTTGGTCAGGTAACCATGTTGATTATTCTAATCTTAAAATATTTGGTTGCCCTGCTTATTCTCATGTAAACGAGGGAAAATTAGAACCTCGTGCTAAGAAGTGCATTTTCTTGGGTTATAGCTCAAGGGTTAAAGGTTATCGTTTGTATGACCCAGAATCTCACAAAATAATTCACAGTCGGAATGTGACCTTTAATGAAAATGCTATGCTCTCTTCTGTAAAAGATACTGTCATTTCCTCAATTGATACAGGTGGTCAGGAAGAGGCTCGAGAGAAGGTAGAGTTTGAGATTAAAACACCCGCTCATGAGGAAGACGTTCCCAATTCCTCCAGTACTCAAGATGGGCTCAAGAACTTCCACAACAGAGACCAAGAAAATCGACTCAAAGATTAATTGCAGAATCTGCCAACATTGCTTATGCTTTAACAATTGCATAAGAGATGGGTGAAGAAGGTGAACCCAAGAATTACTCTGAAGCTATCTCTGGTGACGACTCAACAAAGTGGATTGCTGCTATGCAAGAAAAAGTTGAGAGTCTTCTCAAAAATGAAACATGGGAATTGGTGAAGTTTCTAGAAAGAAAACGAGTCATTAGTTGCAAGTGGATCTTTAAGTGATATGATTCCAATAGCACAATATGAATGATTCTTTGACATTCTTAGGAATCAACTTGAGTTGGATATGAGATAGGCACTTTTTGAAAGAATTGGATCAAGGTTCTATGTTCAAGAACTCACCAAGACTAGTACCAAAACCCAAACTCACATGGAAGATCCATGTATTGCCAATTGAATCAAAACAACAACTAGAAATGAAGAAGAAGCAAAGAGGAACAGCAAATGTAAAATGACCGAAGCAAAAAGCAAAGGAAACTAGAATACCGAAACTGAAAAATGCAAAGAAAACAAGCTAAGACATGAACATAAAAGGAGAAGGAAGGAATGAGAAGAGAAAGCTCATGAAGATGGATGGCTTGGTTGGATGATCACGCCACTTAGAGGATGAAGACTCCAAGATGAGTGTGCTATGCCGCCACTTGAGGTAACCAAGAACACTCAAGATAAGACTAAGTGAGGAAGGCACAAAGCTCTCCAATTCTCTCTCAAATTGAGTAGAGTTTCTCTAATTCAAAATTCCAAATCTGAATTGTACAAGCTAAGCACATTTATTTATAGCCTAGAGGTGCTGAAATGAAAAGCTAATTAAATTCAAAATTCCCCCCAAATGACATAAAAGTGGCGCCAATCCTAGAGCATGAGGAAGGTGTGACTTCCTCTCTTAGTTTGGCACCTCCCTATTACGTCTACACCTCTCTACTAAACGCACACCCCCCTAAGTTTCCTAAACTAAAGACCTAAAGATGCTTTTACAAAAGAGGTTTCTTATGTTTCCCTCTAAGCACCTTCAAACAAAGAAATTACAAAAAGAGAAAACAAACGTCCATTAGCTCCTAAAGCCTTGAACATGCTCTTTGTAAGCCTTTGAGGTGGGTTATTAACTCCATGAGCGTACTCCATTTGAGCCTCAACCTCTTCTTGCTCTTGATGATTGGCCTCCATGTCCACTTGAGCTTGATCTCCATCATACTCCCCGAGTTGGAGAGAATTCGACCACGAATTCTGGAGACCTACAGAAAAAGGAGTTAGATCACTGATATTAAAAGTATGACTACCAAGGAATGTATCAGGCATATCTAACTCATAAGCATTGTTATTAATCCTCTTGAGGACTTGGAAAGGTCCATCTCCACCACGAGGCATTAGTTTGGACTTTCTTTGAGTAGGAAAACGATCATTCCTCAAATGAAGCCAAACCCAATCACCTTCCTCAAACAACAATGCTTTTCTCCTTTTATTGGCAAGTTAAGCATACTTGCCAACCTTCTTCTCAATTCTCATCTTGATGTCTTTATGCAAAGTTTTCACAAAAGAAGCCTTTTCATCCCCATCTTTGCACAAGACATCTTCAAGAATGGGAATAGGAAGAAGATCAAGAGGTGTTAAGGGGTTAAACCCATAGACAACCTCAAAAGGAGAATGTGAGGTGGTAGAATTTACTACACGGTTATATGCAAACTCAACATGGGGTAGTAAATTCTCCCACACTCTAGGATTCCCGGAAATGAAGCATCACAATAGTTGTCCTAAAGTTCTATTGACCACTTCGGTTTGACCATCGGTTTGTGGGTGACAACTGGTAGAAAATAAAAGCTTAGTACCAAGCTTACCCCACAAGGTCTTCCAAAAGTGACTCAAGAACTTTGGATCTCTATCGGGCACAATAGTTCTAGGAATCCCATGCAAACGAACCACTTCTTGAAAGAAGAGGTTTGCAATATGGCATGCATCATCCACTTTGTGGCAAGGAATAAAGTGAGCCATCTTTGAAAAACGATCCACTACCACAAAAATGGAGTCCTTTCCCTTTGATGTCTTGGGTAATCCTAAGATGAAATCCATAGATATGTCAACCCAAGGCATTGAAGGGATAGGAAGGGGAGTATATAAACCATGGGGATGCATCTTAGATTTAGCTTTGCGACAAGCTATGCATTTATCACACAAACTATGAACATGTTTATGCATATGAGGCCAAAAGAAATGTTCATGCAACACATCCAAAGTTTTAGCAACCCCAAAGTGACCCATTAAACCCCCCCTCATGGGCTTCTCTAACAAGAGATAATCGAATAGAGCTTTGAGGCACACAAAGACGTTTTCCTTTAAAAAGAAAGCCATCTTGTATAAAAAAATCTTTGTGTCCTCCCTTAAGACACTCTTGATAGATGAGAGAAAAATCAAGGTCATCATGATAAAGTTCCTTAATGTGATCAAAGCCAAGATATTGAGAACTCAAAAGATTTAGCAAAGCATATCTTCTAGAAAGTGCATCCGCCACAATGTTTACTTTGCCTTGCTTATGTTTGATCACATAAGGAAATTGCTCAATGAATTCCACCCACTTAGCATGCCTCTTGTTAAGCTTGTTTTGGCTTTTCAAATACTTAAGAGATTCATGATCACTATGTATCACAAACTCTTTAGGAAAAAGATAGTGTTGCCAAGTAAACAAAGCCCTAACAAGTGCATATAATTCTTTATCATAAGTGGAATAATTGAGATGACTTCCCTTCAATTTCTCACTAAAATAAGCTATGGGGTGGCCCTCTTGTAGGAGGACAGCCCCAATGCCTATACTTGAAGCATCATGCTCAATCTCAAATGTTTTAGTGAAATTAGGAAGGGCTAAGATGGGAGCATTAGTCAATTTTTCTTTTAAAATCTCAAAAGCTTTTTGTTGTGCTTCTCCCCATTGAAAAACCACATCCTTTTTCACTATATCATTGAGACGTGCAGCAATGGTACCAAAGTTTGGTACAAATCTTCTATAGAAAGAAGCAAGTCCATGGAAACTTCAGACTTCATTCAAAGTTTTTGGTGTAGGCCAATTTTGAATGGCCATCACCTTTGTTTTGTCCACATGGACCCCTTTGCTACTCACAACAAACCCTAGGAATTCTATATGATCAAGAGCAAACAAACATTTAGCAAGGTTAGCATACAAATGTTCCTTCCTAAGGGTTTCTAAGACTTGCCTAACATGCATCCTATGATCATTCAAAGATAAACTATAAATGAAAATATCATCAAAGTAAACAACAACAAACTTACCAATGAAAGGTCTTAAAACATGATGCATGAGGCGCATGAAAGTACTTGGTGCATTAGTTAAACCAAAGGGCATAACTAACCACTCATACAAACCAAAGTTGGTCTTAAACGCCATCTTCCATTCATCACCCGGTTTGATACGGATTTTATTGTAGCCGTTTTTAAGATCAATCTTTGTAAAGATTTTTGAACCATGCAATTCATCTAACAAATCATCAAGCCTAGGTATGGGATGCCTATACTTAATTGTAATGTTATTGATGGCCCTACAATCCGAACACATTCGCCATGTGCCATCTTTCTTAGGCACTAAGATGATAGGCATAGCACAAGGACTCATGCTATCTTGAACCCACCCTTTCTCAATCAAAGCCTCAACTTGTTGGCGAATTTCCTTGGTTTCACTTGGATTGGTCCTATAGGCTGGACGATTTGGTAAGGAAGAGCCCGGTATCAAATCAATTTGGTGCTCAATCCCTCTCAAAGGTGGAAGTCCTTTTGGAGGATCTTGAAACACATCTTGAAACTCTTCTACCAATTTTTCCAAACAATGAGGACTATCAACAAGTGGTTCTAACTTAAGAGTTCTAGGGATGGCTAAGAAAAGAGGATGGTGAGCCACTATTTCCCTTTGAATCTCATGCCTAGACACAATAAGTGTAGGCTTAGAACTTTTATCTTTTTTATCTTTTTCACTCTCCCTCTTTTTTTTCATTATGATTTGGTCCTCATGGACTTCTCTGGGAGAGAGAGATTTTAAAGTAACCTTGTGGCCATGGAAATCAAAAGAAAGTTTGTTGGTAAAGCCATCATGAAAAACTTTTCTATCAAATTGCCAAGGCCTTCCCAAAAGAACATGTGTAGCTTCCATGGGCACAACATCACATAATACCTCATCTTTGTATTTTCCAATAGAGAAATGGATGAGGATTTGTTTATTCACAACAATTTCTCCTATTTCACTAAGTCATTGCAACTTGTAGGGCTTTGTATGAGAGATAGTAGGCAATCCAAGTTTATCTACTACTCTTGTACTAGCCACATTAGCACAACTACCCTCATCCACTATTAAAGAACAAATGTTGTTTTGAATAAGACATCTTGTATGGAAAATATTTTCCCTTTGACTTTCATCAAAAGGTTGTGAAACTTGTCCAAGAAGTCTTCTCACAACTAACAAATCTCCTTCAAGTGGACTCTCACTCTCATTCTCACTAGACACCCTAGAAGGTGAAGAATGCCTAGGTGAATCCGAATCATTCTCACTCATGACAATGCCACTATGCACAAACATATTCCTTTTAGAAGGACAATTAGTCGCAATGTGACCATAACCCATACACTTAAAGCATTTCTTACTAGACGATTTAATTGGGGATTTAGGCCTAGAAGTAGAAGGCTTAGATTCCTTTAGTTTGAAAGAAGAATCTTTGGAAGGAAATTTAGAAAAAGACTTTTTGTTACTCCAAGAATTGTTGTAGTAACCATCATTGGGAATATTTTTGAAAGAATTTTTCTTAGCAAGTTGGGCTTCCACCTTCATTGCAAGATGAACTAAAGAACCCAATGATGAATACTTTTGTAACTCAAGAACATCTTGAATATCCTTCCTTAGACCACTCACAAACCTAGCAATCATAGCTTCCTCACTTTCTTCTAATTCAACTTTAAGCAAAAGCGTTTCTAATTCTTTGTAATATTCATCCACACTTAGCGTGCCTTGTTGAAACCGTTGGAGTCTCAACATGAGGTCTTTCCTAAAGTGTGGTGGCACAAACCTAAGGCGCATTTGATCCTTTAAAGAGTTCCAAGAGTCCACGGGAGGACCCTTGTGATAGATAATGTCCTTTACAACACCATGCCACCATTTCATGGCATAATCACTAAACTCTAAGGTGGCTAACTTAAGCTTGTGCTCATCTTGGATCTCATGGATCTCAAATATTTGTTCACACTTAGCCTCCCAATCTAAATACACATTAGGATCACTAGAGCCATTGAAACTAGGAAGCTTGACCGAAGGTAGCCTAGCCTTTGCATCTTGGTAGTATCCATCTCCACGGTGATGTCTCTCCCCTTGGTTGTGGTATCTAGAGTTTAGGTGTGTTCTTGTTTAATTTTGAGTTGTGTTGCACTTTAATTCAAGAGCTCTTTAATTCTTGCTGTTTACCTTTCTGTTTTTAGGCTTATTTTGAGTTTTATTGCTGTTTTCTTAATTTTGCCTATCATGTGTTTGTGTCTTTTCCTTTTTGAATCCATACAAGTTTTGTCAATAGTCATGTTTTTCCATGAATGTCATCACTTCTTGTAGTACTTTTATTGAATTTTTTGTTTCTTGCTTTGGTGTAATACAGTTTTCTGAGTTTGATATTTGATCCTTTGTGCATTTTCTGTTTTAGAATTGAGTTCATACTTGTATTTTAGACCTATACAAGTTCCTATACATCATTTCCATTATGTCTTTGCTAGTTCTTAATTCTGTTTTTCATTCCTGTTAGGATTCCTCTGTTTTTCTGAAAACGTGCTTTCTGTTTCGATTTATTGCAATTGATTCACTAACTGGAAATTTCTGAAATTATGGATTTGTGTTCTTCAAAGTGTTATAAAACAGTAGAAAAAAGAAGTACTTCAAAATTCAAAGTACAAAAAAAATGATAAATCAAAAACAAAGAGTGTGCAATTCTGCCGAAAAAAATACGATAATCTGGCAGCGATTTTGAAAAATTTATCTCAATTAATTGGCTTACTGTTTTTTCGTAATTCCAGTGCCATTGTTGAGCTAAGATCTTGAAGTTTCTGTGGTTAAAATTTCATAATCCAGTTCGCTTTATATCGTTCCAGTTAAATCAGTGAACATCAAGCACAGTTTGCATAAAAAATATTTTCCAATAGCTCTGTTTTTGTTTTCTTCATCTACTCTAGTGCTTTTCTTTAGGTATCTTTTGTGTGCCTTCTTTTGAATTGAGTACCTTATTTTCTTGCTTGTCTTTTGTTCATTATTCTTTGAGTTTGTCATACATCTAGTATTCCTTTTGTTATAGCCTTTTATTGCTTCATTGGTTTTGTTGTGATTGGCTTTGAGATTGGTGTGTCTTGCTTTGACATCTTTCATTTGAGGATTCCTAAGGCCTCAAGATCAGCTTGGTGCAGGGACATTATTTCTTTGATAGTGACTTTTTCAGGCCAATTTCACTTCGGCAATTTGGTTGCCAAATTAATTTTTGCTAACTTTGTTTCTTAACTTGTTTGTTGTTTTTTGTGTTTGCTGTTTTCATTTGCAAATGGTTGCCTATTCAAGTGGTGAATCTTACAAGCAGCACTCTCCTTCCAAAGCTTCAGTCCTTGGTGAATTGCATGAAGCTCAACGCACCATTCGGCATTTGGAAGAAAAATTGCAAAAGATGGAGGTGCAACAAGCTAGGCTATCTCACTCTATCAATGATGGGCATCATTCACATAGACCTTCATCAAGAGGTTCTTCAAATGACTTAGGTCGTGCAGAGGACCATAGGAGAAGGCGAACTCCACCCCAATTCCATGGACATAGATATCACAACCAAGGGGAGAGACATCACCGTGGAGATGGATACTACCAAGATGCAAAGGCTAGGCTACCTTCGATCAAGCCTAGTTTCAATGGCTCTATTGATCCTAATGACTCGTTTTCTTTCTGGTAACTTCACCTTTACTGTTATCTTGGCATAAATGGGAGGTTACTTACCGTTGACAATTAATTGTTATTAAAGGGAGGTTAATTGCCACAATCAATTGCAATCAATGGGAGGTTAATTACCATTAATTGTATTTATTATTGTTGTCTCCTAGAACCACTATATATAGTGGCTTCCTTCAAGCAATGTAACACACAACATACAGCAACACACACTTGCTTCCTCTCTCTTTTCCTATACTCTCTATTTCATCTCTTGGGTGTAAGTGTTTAACCCATATAGAGAGGATTTGTTTTGGGGCTATTTATCTATTAGCTAGAGAGGAATTCATTGTACTGCCAGTACCATTATAGTGGAAGTTTTGGCTCTCTCGCCGGTGGTTTTTTACCTCTATTTAAAGGGGTTTTCCACCTAAAAATTATGGTATCATTCTCACTTTACTTGTTACTTTAATTTCTCATAATCTTTTATTGAAATTATCACGCTTCCGCACACAATATCCCTACACCATCCAAACAATAGGGAACAAAATCTACTTGAAAATATCAAAACACTGATCAATGAAGCTATTCTTGAGGAACAATTAGTATTGCCAAACAACTAAAAGCTCTACAAGAAAGTCATGACAAGGCATTGAAAAGGATAATTTACACTCTTACAAAGCCAATTGAAAAATCCTTTTCATAAATGCTATCCAAGCTCCAATTCCTTACCTCTAACCAAAGATAAAATTACTAGGATGGGACTGGTTGTTTCTTTGAACAGTTGATCTATGCATATATGTTTATATATTGACTTTCCCTTTGTTTAGATTGTGCTCACATTTGTAGAAATGTCATGCTTGTGCTATGTTGTGAATTACTACTTACACAAGTATTACACTTTACATGGAAACTGTTTGATAGACACATAAGATTATATGGAATAGATTATTCACTTGAGAATCATATGCCTAAGATATGGTAGATGAACACATGTCTCAACCATGACGAATAACATTCGAAATATTATTGCATATTTTACGAGCATATTTATCTTAATTAAAGATATGCATAAACCATATTGATTGTCTGATAAGATTTTGTGTGACATATTCAAACAATTTTATACATGATTCAATCAATGAATCTTGCTATAATATTAGTGATTAGACTGAACATACATGTATAATTGTGTTCTTCTTATATGCGTTAGATGATACAAAGTAATTATCTGATAAGATATTCAAACATCATAAAATTATAATGTGAAATTCATCAATTAGATGATGATTAAAAATGATTATAATTTAAAATGCAGAATCCTATATATTGATACTATAGGCTTGAATTATCTGCACATTTTTTTTATGTGTTATAGTTTTAAACAAAAAGGGTCATAATCAATTCATGAGTCACATTAACTGCGTGAATTGTCGGTATAAATAAATGGGTTGACAAGTGAGAATTTGGGTGAGTGATAAGAAATCTTTTAAAAGTTTAAAATGGGGCAAATTTCTCTTAGCAACAATGACTTGGAAGAAAGATTTTGTCTTTATGTTTTCTATTTCAAGAGGACAGGTCTGGGTCTATTTCAAGAGAGAGGTCTGATGGAAATGGAAATACATATGAGACCCTATAGTCACGAATAAACGAATAAAGAGGTTGCAAAATTAGAAACTTGATAAGGAGCTTATCAAGAGTTTAGGCCTCCAATCAGTCTTTTAAACTCAGGTTCAACTTGAAGAAATTACTTTAAAGATTTTGGAGCATCAAGATTACAAGACCTCTATAATTGTACAAAGTAGTTTAGGAATTTATTTCGGACCTTGTATTTTGGGTCAAATAGAATATGATTTTGGACCTTGTATTTTGGAACGAGTAGCATGGGATTTTAGGCGTGGGTTTTGTATCCAAAGTCATTTAGAACTTCAACCTATAAAGTTTGCAAGACTCCAAGTAGGCGCCACATGCATGGTAGTTAGAATCAATCGAATCGTAAGATTCCAATCAAAACTTGACGAACATGAATCGGTTTTTTAGTGTGAATCGTGACATGAATTGTGGGATTATCGATTCTGTTTCGTTATTTCCAATTCAATTAGATTCTGGAAAAATCACAAAAAGGAGATAAAAGATTATGATTCATTTAATTTTTTCCAAAAATAATAATATTATTCTATTTTAAGAATCTAAACATATTGTGCATGTAATCAGCAAACTCTTTTTAAACTATGGGCAATTCAACAATTGAGCCTCCAAAATATTAGCCACCTTGTGTTGCAAAGTCTCTTTGGCCTTTTTAAGCCTTCCTCTTGTCATGGGTCCACCTAAGTCTCGAATGGCTTGGTCAAGTTCCTGCTCACCATGCCCTTGGGCTTGGATGTCCTCATCATTCCCTCCCTTTTGAGAAAAAGACTTGAAGTTAATTCCAAAGCTTCATCATCTGCAATAAAAGGAGACAAAAAAGTGTTACTCACATTGTACTTTCTTGGAAGATCAATCTTATAGGCATTGTCATTAATCTTTTCTAACACTTGGAAAAGTTCATCCCCTCTAGGTTGGAGCTTGAATTTTCTTTGTTCAGGGAACCTTTCTTTCCTCATGTGTACCCAGGCTCAAAGATTACTTTCTTTCTTCCTTTGTTAGCTTGCTTAGAATAACCTTCAACCTTTTTTTTCAATTTGTGCTTCGATCTGGACATTTAGCCTTCTCACATAGTCAGCCTTAGTTTGTGCATCTTTATGCTTTACAACAGAAACGTTAGGCATAGGTAACAAATCTAATGGAGTTTGAAGGATTTAATCCATACACAATTTCAAATGGAGAACAATTTGTTGTGCTATGAACAACCTTATATTAAGCAAACTCAATATGAGATAAACATAATTCCCAAGCTTTCAAAAAAAATTCAAAATAGTTTTAAGTAAGGTACCCAAAGTTTTATTCACTACCTTTATTTGTCCATCTGTTTGGGGATGACAAGTAGTTGAAAACAAAAGTTTGGTACCTAACTTTGACTAGAGTTCCTCATAAAAAAAAAAGTACTTAACTTTGACAAGAGTTTCTCTAAAAGGGAAGAGGAGGAGGGTTATGCCCCATTGGATAATATTGAAGACAATTATGTTGATATTGAAGAAGAGTTGGATAATTAGAAACATAAGACAAATTCTTTTATGTCTTGTTATTTTAAGTTTTAAACTTCAAATTTGTTGTGTTTTAATTTGATGTTATTGTTATTTTAATTTATAGGCATAATATTATTATTAGTTGTGATTGTCTCTTTCATTATTTTTTTATTTTTTTAAATTATTTGTACGTATATATTGTATTTCTTTTGACCGCAATGCTTCCGTCGTATTACGGTTTCTGTTATAACTTCATAAAGGACTTTTGAGGTTCCCAATATTTTATGTAATATGATATCCATCACATTTCTTGATATCCACATGACTTATCATCTACTAACTTCATGTTACCATCTTCTTATGCTCATCATTTAGTCTTTTTATGCATCATCGTTGACTTTGTATGTACTTTTTGATCCTGATACAAACTTGGAAGAACTATGATTAACTTATCAAAACTTATAAATATTTTTGTTATTATTAAAATCAGGTATTGTTTTATAAAACTATGTTAATTGATGAAGATTATAATGTCCATGCTAGGTTGTCTATCCATGTATAAAATTGATGATGCCTTAACAATCTAAAGAAAAATATTAAAGAATTTGTCTTCATTTTGATACAACTATCTTGTTTGATCAAATCCTAAAAAAATTGAAAAATATTAAGTAATGTATATTTTCTCAAAAGAGCATCAATCATCATACTTATCTTTTATTTCTTATCTTTGATCACATATGATAATTGTTCAATATAATTTATTCATTTAGCATGTCTTTTTTTAAGTTTGTATTGACTTTTCAAATATTTTAAGGATTATGATCATTATAGATCACAAACTCCTTTGGTAAAACACAATCTTACCAATTTTGAAAAATCTCTAACAAGAGCAAAAAAAACTTTTTATCAAGATGTGACTACCTTTCAATTTCTTTCCAAAATAAGGTATGAGATGTCCTTCTTAAAGCAAGCAAGACAATCCTAATAGCTACACTGAAAGTATCATATTCAAAATCAAATGATTTATTAAAGTCAAGTAGTGTTAGAATTTATGTATTTGAAAAAATTGTCTTGATCCTTATCCTCAATGAAACAACACATTCTTCTCCACTATTTTATTCAAAGGTGAAACAATTTTACTAATGTTTTTCACAAATCACCGATAGAAACCAGTCAACCCAAAAAAACTCCTAATGTCACTAATATTTTATGAGTTGATCAATCTCTAATTGGTTTCACCTTTCTTATTCATTTTTACCACAAATCCTATAAAAACTACATGATGCATTCCATGTATACCTTTTTCTTTATTAGTATGGAATGTTTCTTTCCTAAAGGTTTCAAGCATATTTCTAATATGATACACATGCTCCTCCACAATCAAACTATATATCAAAATGTCATCAAAACCACAACAACTTTGTTTATGAAAGGACTAAGCACATGATGCATTGGAACATTAGTCAAGCCAAAAGGCATGACCAAACCAACCATTCATATAATTCAAACTTTATTTTGAAATTATATTCATTTACCTCATTCTTTATAATTCGTGCAATTCCTTAAACATGTAATAGACTTGAAATGGGCTACATATATTTGATAGTTGTGGTATTGATGACATGACATTTGGTGCACATATGCCAACTACCATCCATTTTAGGGATAAGAAAAATTGACATTACACATAGACTCATGTTATCTTTCACTTAATCTTTTTCATATAATCCCTCATCTTGCTTCTGAATTTCTTTGGACTCTTCTAGATTAATTATATAATCTAGCTGACTAGGAAAAGAAGAAACAAAAATAAAGTCTATTTGATGTTCTATCCCTATTTGATATTCTATCCCTTTTAGATGTTCTATCCCTATTTGATATAGTAAACTTTTAAGTGCATCTTGAAAAAAGACTTGCAAAGTCTTCTAAGACATTTTCCAAATCTTTAGAACTAGTGGAAAAATTAGAAAAAAAAAATATAATTTAAATTTAATTTACTTAGATAAACTAAATTTATTTAAACAAATACTGCAAAATTAAGAGTAAAAAGATAGAATAAAACATCCTCTGCTAAGTATTTGGTGTTCTTGGCGAAGTGATGTAATAAAAGGTATTGTGCCCTAATTTCACTCTAAGACTTTCCAAGAGTGATAAGTTCAAGAATTAAGGTGTCAAATAAAATAGAATAAATTCAACGAAAACAATTAAGAATAACTAAAATTACAATACTACAAGATATAACAAAAGAAATTTTAAAGACTGATTAAAAATGTATAAAAAAATAAGATTAATCTAAATAAAGTAGAATTATGAGATAAAAACTAATAATTAAACAAAGAAATAAAAATATGAAGAGTAATTTATCAATGCAATAAATTTACCACAAGAAATCACTAATCATTACCAACATCTTAATTTCAAATAAATAAATAAAAACAAATTGATAGAATTAGCACTTTCACATTCATTTTGTTGAATTTATTTTCAATTTCTCATGACCTTCCTCTATTTAAATTTTTTTTAAGTGATTTTTGAATTCTAAACTTGAACACTTGATCCATATGTTTGAAGTCAAGTAATAAGGTAAAACAAAAAAACTAATAAAGATTCTTTATGTTGGAAGTTATTCTTCAAATGTGAGGAGATTTACTCTCTTAACAATATAACCATATATCCATAATTGTAAACAAAAACTAAAAACAACCTAAACCAATAAAGATCAATTTTAAACATGTTTTATGCATATATAATCTACCCAACAACCTAAACCAATAAAGATCAATTTTAAACATGTTTTATGCATATATAATCTACCCAACAGCATCATCATTAACAACTAAATTTGTAGTCAAATTATGACTAGCGACGAATTTCTAAATTTTAATATGATTTCAATTCAACTTTAAGGAACATGTTTTAAGTAACAATACCAATCAAAATAATGTTTTAAGTAACAAAATGCAAAAATAAAAGGAGAAACAAATATGACTTTATCTGCACCGTGAAGTTGAGAAAGTCATCGAATGTGACCCAAGATCATGTTTTGTTTGGTTCCAATTAAGTATTGTGCACGAAGACAGATGAGCGTGGATGCTTTCAGTTTGGTTCAACATATGTGCGTGAAAAAGGAGGCGTCAATTTGCAAAAGAAGAATAAAATCGACATCGTGCTTAATATGAAGAAAGTCAAAAAAAACACACATTACACTATTAGAAAGTCATTTTTATCTTTCTTTATAAACATAGAATAATTAATTATGTTTATAAAATTTATATACACAATGTGATCCTAAGATGATTGGATATCACCCTCTCGTCGTTGAACCTTTTGAGTCAATGTTCTAGTGTTGTTTACCCTATCCACCAAGCTCTTTATTAGAAAATCAATTTTATCTTTCTTTATAAACATAGAATAATTAATTATGTTTATAAAATTTATATACACAATGTGATCCTAAGATGATTGAATATCACCCTTTCGTCGTTGAACCTTTTGAGTCAATGTTCTAGTGTTGTTTACCCTATCCACCAAGCTCTTTATTGAATAATTGAAAATAAGAATTGCAGCTACAACAATGAAGTTAATTGATTTTTCTCAAAAATTTCAACAAATTCATTAGTGGATATTATTTTAAAATTAAAACAAATTGATTAATGGTTGAAATCAGGGAAACAAAAAAGTACAAAAATAAGAAACATAGCAGATGACCAAGTAGAGGACCCTACTAGTTGAGGAATTCAACTTTCTCAACATATAACATGTGATGATTCCAGACAACTGGTTACAAATATAGGAGAAGTTAAGATAACTGAAAATAGTCAGACTTAGTCACGTAATAGGTTATTTAAGGCCAATAATGGAGAGATCCAATTCTTATATAGGACAAGTGTTTTAATTTGTTTTTTTATTAACCTTCAATTAAACTTTATTATCAAGCAATGTAGTCACTTACAATTTAGTTTCTAGTGATATGGATTTTCTATTTATTTATTTTCAATAAGAATTTCAATTTTTAGCTTATTGAAAATGAAAATTTGGTATGTTTTGAATGTCGTGCATCTTACAAGAATTTGTATTCTAGTTGTCCATCTTGTTTGTTTAGAGTAAATATTTCATATTTTTTTCTTCTTCTCATTTGGTTAATGTCCTTACAAATAATCAACACATTTGAGGAAATTGGTAGAGCATGCACATCCTCCTTCACAAACAAACTATATATCAAAATGTCATCAAAACCACAACAACTTTGTTTATGATTGGAATAAGCACTAAGCACATGATGCATTGGAGCATAAGCCAAAAAGCATGACCAAACCAACCATTTACATTATTCAAACTTTATTTTTAAATTATTTTCATTTACCTCATTCTTTACAATTCATACAATTCCTCAAACCTGTAATAGACTTGAAATGGACTACCTATATTTGATAGTTGTGGTATTGGTGACATGACATTTTGTGCACATATGACAACTACCATCCATTTTAGGGATAAGAAAAATTTGCTTTACACATAAACTCATATTATCTTGCACACAATCTTTTTCATATAATCCCTCCACTTGCTTTTGAATTTCTTTGGACTCTTCTAGATTAGTTATATAATCTAACTTACTAGGAAAAGAAGAAACAAAGATAAAGTCTATTTGATATTCTGCCCCTTTTAGATAAAGTAAACCCTTAGGTGCATTTTGAAAAAATATTTGCAAAGTCTTCTAAAACATTTTCCAAATCTTAGAACTAGTAGAAGAATTAGAAGAAAAAATTAATTTAAATTTAATTTACTTGGATAAACTAAATTTATTTAAACAAATACTGTAAAATTCAAAAGTAAAAAGATAGAATAAAACAATATCCTCTGCTAAATATTTAGTATTCTTGGCCAAATGATGTAACAAAAGGTATTGTGCCCTAATTTCACTCTAACACTTTCCAAGAGTGATAAGCTCCTTAAGAAAAATAATTATTGATTTAAGATGTCAAATAAAATAGAATAAATTCAACAAAAACAATTAAGAATAACAAAAATTACAAAACTACAAGATATAACTAAAGGAATTTTAAAGACCGATTAAAAATGTATATAAAAAAAAAATTAATCTAAATAAAGTAGAATTATGAGATAAAAACTAATAATTAAACAAAGAAATAAAAATATGAAGAGTAATTTATCAATGCAATAAATTTACCACAAGAAATCATCAATCATTTCCAACATCTTAATTTGAAATAAATAAATAAATTGTTAAGATCTTGATATTCGCATGTTAGAATCACTTTGTTAAAAAAAATCAACAAAAAAATCAAATTGATAGAATTAACACTTTCACATTGATTCTGTTGAATTTATTTTCTATTTCTCAAGAACAACTCATGACCTTCCTCTATTTAAATTCTTTTTTACGTGATTTTTGAATTCTATACTTAAACACTTGATCCATATGTTTGAAGTCAAGTAATAAACTAAAACAAAAAAATTAACCAAGGCTTATTATGTTAGAAGTTATTTCTTCAAATGAGAGTAGATTTACTCTCGTAATAATATAACCCTAAATCCATAATTGTAAACAAAAACTAAAGGCAACCTAAACCAATAAACAACAATTTTATACATATATCATTACCCAACAGCATCATCATTAACAACAAAATTTGTGGTCGAATTATGACTAGCAACGAATTTCTAAATTTTAATGTGATTTCAATTCAACTTTAAGCAACATGTTTTAAGTAACAATACCGATAAAAAAATAGTTTTAAGTAAAACAATGCAAAAAAAAAAAAGGAGAAACATAAGGTTGATGTCATGAAATTGGCCACATTGTGATAATATGACTCTACCTGCGCCTTGAAGTTGAGAAAGTCATCGAATGTGATCCAAGATCACGTTGGTTTTGGTTCCAGTTAAGTATTGTGCGCGAAGACGGATGAGCGTGGATGCTTTGAGTTTGGTTCAAAGTATGTGTGTGAAAAAGGAAGCGTCAATTTATAAAAGAAGAATAAATCGACTTCGTGCATAATATGAGAAAGTAAATCAAGTTTATCCTTAATTATTTTTTCTTTATACACATAGAATAATTAATTATATTTATAAAATTTATATCCAGAATGTGATACTAAGATGATTGAATATTACTCTGGCATCGTTGAACCTTTTGAGTCAATGTTATAGTGTTGCTTAACCTATGTCTACATCCACCAAGCTCTCAATTGAACAATTGAAAACAAGAATTGCAGTTATAACAATGAAGGTAATTGATTTTTCTTAAAAATTTCAACAAATTCACTAGTGGATATTATTTTAAAATAAAACAAATTGAATGATGGTTGAAATCAGGGAAACAAAAAGTACAAAAATAAGAAACATAATAGATGACTAAGTAGAGGATCCTACTAATTAAGGAATTCAACTATCTCAACATATAATATGTGATGATTTCAGACAATTGGTTACAAATATAGAAGTTAGTATAACTGAAAATAGTCACACTTGGTCATTTAGTTGGTTATTTAAGGACAATAATGGAGAAATCCAATTCTTATATAGAACAAGTGTTTTAATTTCTTTTTCTATTAACTTCAATAAACTTTATTATCAAGCAGTTAGTCACTCACAATTTAAAATTTAAATTGTGAGTGATATGGGTTTTTTATATATTTATTTTCAATGAGAATTTTAATTTTTAGCTTATTGAAAATAAAAATTTGGTAAGTTTATAATATCGTATATATTACAATAATTTGTATTCTAGTTGTCCATCTTATTTGTTTAGAGTCAATATTTCTTTTTTTCTTCTTCTTCTCATTTGGTTAATGTCCTTACAAAAATAATCAACACATTTGAGGAAATTGGTAGGGTATGAAATCTACAAAATGAAGTTGTTAGCCTAATAAACACGAAAAGGGAAAGGAAAGTAACCAATCATACCTTCCACTTTGAAGGTTTATAAAACTTTCTACCACGATAACCTAGAGTGTTGGTTGGTGAATGAAAGTACTTTCCCAAACAAACATACCCTTCCACGTCTACTCCATGAGTAAGAACACATTGATGAAGTCATTTAAGGCATAATCACTAAAGGCCTCAGATCTTTCTCACAGATATCAACATGTCACTAACATATTCGACTCTTGGATTACAGTGAGCAACACTACTTAATCAATGAAAAGGTTTAAACAAACATACAAAAAAAAATTGAAGACTAAAAATGCAAAAATTTTAATGGAAGGATTAAAAAAAATCTTCAATGGAGGATAAAAATATATTTATTTTCTTTTCCCAAAAATATTTTCAACTACTATTATTTTAAATTTTCTATACAAACTAAATCTTTTAAAGAAATGTAAAAGAGTTGTTTTAAACCGAAACAAACGCAAGACGTAGATATTTAGTATTCCTTATAATAGCACTTAAAGAATAATAACCCCCTAGAGTAATTTGTATTAAAAGATTCGTTCTAAAAAAATACCTACTTATCCTTATCGCTGATAAACATTCTAAAGTCAAATTTCGTGAGGAAGTTTTTCCGAAACACAATAAACTTGATAACATGCCTAAAGTAATTATTTTCCTTGTCAAATGCTGTATACAGACACGCACTAAAATTCCCCTTGTTTCACCTACTATCATTTTCATAATCAAGAATGTTCTTATTCATTCTTCTTTCAATGTTGAAGATCAGTTCACAACACACGGACAAGACAATGAAATTGCATGATTTTAAATGCAGAAAGTCAGATCATATGGACAAATAAAGATTTGTACATGGCACAAATCTTTTACTATACAGTTAAAAGCACACGACTTGGAATCATGTCATTCATAACACTTTATTCCAATGTATGTTGATATAGATGCACACCGTATTTCCAAAGCAACACCAGTCGACTATGGAGTAGTTAATTAATTAGGGGAGATACATTTTTCCTCAATCATGAAACTGAGGAACATGATGCTCAGAACTCCCTTTCTGGGAACATGATAGGAGCTACGAGAGACCACAAGTAAAGCAGAGCAGTTGCCCAGGAAGTGACAATCCGAACCCACACAGAAGGCCATCCCACGTCAACCAACTTCCCACTCTCTCCAACAGATGTTGACCAACCTGTCAGAAGCATTGCAGAATACATGCTAGCAAGAGAGAAGATCAAGTGGAAGAAGGCATATGAATATGTAACTGGCTTTGCTTTCTCCTTATCTTCTTCCTCCCTTGCATCCAATGGAAGCAAAGGCTTACCTGCAGAACCAGTAGAAATGAAAGATAGTCAGTATTTGCATGTCACAAACTTCTGTAATTCAATGATATAATCAAATAACAAGACATTATTATTTCTTTTCATGCCACCAAACTCCAACATCAAATTCAGCTTCAAGGTCAATAAAACCATTCTTAGATTTCAAACTCAGATATTTGGTGATCAACTTTTTGAATTGTTAATATAAACGATGAAAGAGAAACATTGGATTTAAATAATATTTACCAGCTCGAGGGGAGCTAGGCGGGGAAAGGACTGCAGCAGAAGATCCAGCCCGCACAGCAGAATAAACAACAGATAGAACAGTTGTGACTAAACCCATTGTAACGGTGCCAGTGGAAACAGCTTTGGAGTGTTTGTGAAGACCATTGCACTCGTAATCTCTTGGTTCACTAGCCAGTGCACTATAGCAGAGATAAGTGCAGTATAATGATATTACTGAAGCAGGCAAAACACTTCCGTTTACCTGAATATGAATATAATTCAGAAACCTCAAATCCAACGAAAGTAATGAATGATCTACAAACAGGATAAAATTAATTCCCATCTAAACAATAAAACTTCAGTAATTTATGCTTCAAGCCCAAATTAGAAAATTTCAGTCACATCCAGGCTCACAGGAATAAATATACTTTTTAGAGACATCTCTACTAAGTTACCGCTCCGTAAGAAACATTAACCCAAGATAACAAAGATAGCAGAAAAGAAAGTACCTTCAATAAATAAAAAGATTATATATGAACTTTCTACATAGTAATATTTTAACCAAGTATTTAAGTCAAATCAAAACAAATGGAAAATAACCACAAGACAAATCAATATCATATAAGAGACATATTTGGAAAATTAACATAGCGCATATGAAAAACAAGGAAAATAAATTAATAGTAGTTAACTACAATGAAAATAAATAAAAAAAATGAACTTACTGCAGGATGCAAAGCCACTATGGCAAAAACAAATGCGAGAATCAGGGTCATGGTAATAAAAAAGACATTGATGCCACAGTCTTGTCCAGATGGTGTGAAGAAGTGGTAGAGAACTCCCGAGAATGCAAATGTTGCCAAATAACAAACAAGTGAAACAACAAATAGTGCAACGTACCTGTATAAATAAACAGGTAAATACTGAAATACTAATTCAAAAATATAATGACAACTAATCAAATAAAGAAAATGACACTACAGGAGTGAAATAAAAAAACTAACCAGAATTGTTCATCAAATCCAACCCATTTGTCATTCCATCCATGAACAAAATCTAACAAGAGCATGACTTGAACAAGGAGAAACATGCCCGAGCCAAACTTTGATATTGTTTCTGCGTATTGTAATACCTCATCATTACCATAAACAATGAAATAATTTACATATCAAGTGCATGTGAAGTGTATGTGAACACACATATATACATATCCTCTTTCAATTCAATCTGTTTAAGCACAATAATCTTTGGTATCTCTAAAATTTAAGGCTTTTATTAAGACTGGATACTGTTTTCATTAAGATTTCAAACAAATTGTGAGTCACTCACTACACTAGACATTTAAAGAAAACAATACAGTGATCAAATGATTTTTAAAACAATATTTTGATCATGAGAAGTAATTCCAAATTCAACGAATAGCTCAAATAAATAAGGTACAAGGGTATATTATAAAGAATCTAAGGTTTATTACAACAATCTTTTCATTCCAGCTGGACTTCCATCATCCAATGACACAGCTAAGTCCTCTAACTGTGTGTTGCGGATAATAACTGAAATTTGTAAAATTCCCTTTTTTCTTTAAATAGGAGTTTTTTTTTCATATTCTGAAAATTTGAAGCTCATGATCAATTACCAAAAGCTTTTCTTTCTCCTAAAGAAAATTCTTGCCAAATTACCCCAAAATATCCCAACATTTTTGTTCCCCTTTCTATAGACATATACCCCCAAACTTATTTTTTGTTGTATCCAAACAAATATTTTAAAAATATTTTGAGCTAACTTACCCAAATAAAACTGATTCTAATTATAATCAATTGTTGAAATAATCTCATTTTTGCAGTTGTCTCAAACACACTCTATGTCTAGAAGCACAAAGAAGTCGTCTTATTCAAGGCTAGAGACATCAGGCATGAACCAGAAGTATAGCTACATTTTCCAGTGACAAATTGTACGTCCTGATACTATTTATTTCAAAGTTGTAATCATATTATGCAGGCCCAAATATATGACTAAAGCAACGTAGAAGTACAAAGAGTTCAACATGTGAGATAATCAACTACTATGGATCAATGGAAATCACATTAGAAGAAATTCTTACCATAGAAGCCGATGATCTCGTTTGGAACGAAAAACATAAAGATTACCAGAAGGAACCAACAGATAATTTTCATCATCCAACCTCCGTGGTGCATACCATCCCGAGGATCCCTCTGGGTTTTTACACCAGTCATCAAAACCGCTAGAATAGTGAAAAACAGAAAATTCCCCAAGCTAACCCGCAAAACTGCATCAGTTTCAAACCATTCTCTGCTAGGAGTGTGACTGAAGTGATTAATCCCTGCGGTATTAACAACAGCATTAACAACAACGATCTCATCTACACATCTCAAAAACTTCAGTCATCCAACAGTACACCCACATCACCAAAACCAGCAATTAACTACACATCCTTGGAGAAAAGATATGAAAATTCAGCGTGACTTAGCTCCCAACCAAAAAATTAGTCTCATAACTAATTCAAAAGACCGAACCTTGTGAGGGATAATTCGAGACCCACCAGAGTGCAAAGCCTTAATTATGGCTTAATATGCAACAACACTTCACCTCAGGATAAAAATTATGAACTTGTACTACATAGGATATAAGAAATTATATAACAAACCAATTTTGTACTGAAAATAAAAATAACAAATAAACACAATTACCAGGCATATATGCTTGATAATAAAACCCTAGGGCGGGCGCCATGACAATCACAACAAATGATATGCTTTCAATTAACAGCTAGTTAATTTCAAGAGTAACTCAATTTTGTTTCGGACATTCATTGCATAAACAGAACTTAACAATCGTAGAGAAAATTGACGACTGAGAAATAAGATGAAGTCGATGATTATAAGGGGAAAAAAAGGAAGGGATGGTTACATGGAAGAGATTCCATGAGAGGAGCGGCGACCTCACGGAGGATCCAAGCGACGATGAGAGAGAAGGCGAAGAGGCCGCAGTAAGCGATCCGCGCGGAACGACGGCTGATTCCCGAAACGACGGTCCTGCAGGCGTCGCATGCGCACGCCGCGCAGCATGACGCAAGGCAAGAAGCTGCCCACATCGGTCCTCTTCTTCTTCTTCTGAGATCGAATTAGGGTTTCACGAGTGAGGATTGGTTCAAGTGCGGGTTTTGATGAGAGGAGTTGGAATTGAATTTGATTAGGGCGCAGACGAAGACAAGGAGTGAGGAGAGCGAGAAAGAGGATGAAGAATATTTGGTAATTTCCCATGACTTGACCTTTTCACCCCTTTCATGCCGCGTCTTTTTGGGGGACTCTGTCATTTCATATATCTTTAGGGGTATGAAAACAAATATGGATAAGTACGAAACAAAATAAAATAAAATAAATGCCCCTTTATTTAAATATATTAAAATATCATTATCTTGAACAATAGTGTTTTAAATGTTATTTTTGAAGAGGACTATTTCACAGGAATATATTTAGTCATTTTTTTTTATAAATTTCTATCTTCTTCTATATTTTATACTTTTAGTGCTTTTTTCATGACTTTCACTGGAGTATTTCACTTTTCTTATGCATTTAGTTTTAATTTTTTTTATTTCTTACACTATATTATTTAAATTTAATTTATAATTCATTTAATTTAGTAACTAGTCCAATAAAAGACTCTTTATCAAAAAAAATCAAACAACTATTAAGTATGGTCAGTATAATTAAACACACATTAAAAAATTCAAAAAATATTTATTTAAAAAATGTAGAATTTGCTCCTTTAAAAAAAAAATTATTTACTAAGGAAATGACACAAATGTAAGATTGAAGATGTAATTAAATTAAGAAAAACTTATGCAAACAAATAACAAAATATTTATTATTATCCACCTCTCCAAATTTTAATCAAAGAGAACAATCAATAACTTCGTTAGTATATAGGTAAAATAAGTTTGATGTCCAACTAAGTCACAAATTAATATATTATATAAATCTTTAATATTTTTTTGTGAAGATATAAATAAAATATATATATTTTTAAATGAAAAATAGAAAAATAATACTACTAATAATAAAAAAAATAAATTAGTTTATTTTCTTAAAAAAATAAAATAAATACAATCGAACTTAATCTTTATCTTATGCATAAACTTGGTTATTTTGATGACTTAACTTTTTAATCTATTACTTTTAACTTTATTTTTATATTAAATTTTAACAAATTTTGATAAGATATTATCAAGAAAAAAAAAAACAATTTGCTTATCACAATATAAAATATATATCTTAAATTCAAAATATATTTTTCATTTTTCCATATCAAATCAAATCTGACCATTCACAAATCAAATAATCGATTCAAAGAAATCACAAACCAACTTGAGAAATTACTCTTCAAATAATCGAAAATCGGTTTGAGTCAATTCAGTTAAAAATATCTAATGATAAATTATTTAAAAGCTTTTTCTTAAAACAACTAAAATTGTTATCATTTTATGTACATATGAATTTATTATCAATAATAAATATTGATAAGTGTTATTAAAATTTTGGACTTAATAATAATTGGGGTTTGGAATAATAATAATAATAATTGGTTGTGGAAGCTGGAGAATAAATCTTTTTGCGTGGGAATCAAGTTTGGCTGTTCTTTTATTGCAGATGTTGGATAATAAGAGGTTAACAAGATAGGGTGGATTTAAGCCCGATAAATGACTTTGGAGGGATGTTGATTTTACAGATTTCTCTGTGAAGGCAACCTATAATATTTTCATGGGGGAGGAGTCTGTAGTAGTTGAGGAACTCTTCGCGGAATTCTAGACTTTAAAGATTTTACCTTCGGTACAAAGGGTGTTATGTAATGTCATTCTCATTAAGGACAATCTCTTGAGACGTGATATACCTTGAGTTATCGATGTCCCCTGTGTGGTGTGGAAGAAGAGTCGGTAAGACATTTATTTTTTGAATGTAGGATCTCTTGGAGAATTTGGGTTATGTGTCTCGAGTGGCTGGGGTCTTCTTCGGTTCTACATTGTGATGCACAAATGCATTTTAGGATGTTTAAACCTATAGGCTTGAAACATGTTATTATTAGGTGTTGGGGAGGCATTTGGGTAGGCATTGTAAGTGAAATTTGGAATCACAGGAATAAGATTGTGTTTAAGAATGGGTAAATCTAGTGGAGGTATTTACTGTGGTACAAAGGAAGACTTGGTATTAGGTCACGGTAAAAGAAAGATTAGTTGTTTTCTCCTACTCAGATTAGTGTTTGAAATCTCATTGTTGTATGAGATATTTGAAAGATTGATTTTTTGGGATTTTTTAACTAATGTTTTTGCCCATACTTGGAAGTAGTGGTGTGTCCCCTTGGGTTGTGCTTGGAAGGTGTTTGTGTTGTGTGCAGGTCTGTCTGAATTATAATTTCTTCTCGCATGTTTGGTTGTTGTTTTTTGGCAATTAGGTTTTGGTGTATGTCAGACTGCTGACAAATACATGGTTTAAGTGTTGGTTTCTGTGTTTATCATGAAGGTGTGTTTCACGGGTGGGTTGATGTTATTGAGATTCTATATCTTGTTTTGGTTTGTAATTTTAGATAAAGTGGTGTAAGGTCGGTTGGATTCTTAGCTGGTTGGGAGCAAAGAAACTGATTTTGATTTTTGTATAAGGGTTAGGTACACTGAAGTGCTTCATTTTATTTTATTTATTCTCATTTAAACACGATAACATATTTTATTATAATTTTTATATTCTCTTTAAAAGTTAAAAACTTATAAATATATGTTTAAAAAATTTACATTTTAACATTATAATATTATGATATTATATTTGTAATATGATTTAAATATAATAATTTATTTAAAATCAGTTCGAACATTGAACATTAAACCTTGAATTAATCAAGTTTTTATGAAAATAAAAGTATTTGTTAGTTTCAAATTTTAAGTATATAAACATAAACATTAACACTGTACATTTAAAATACTACATTGGTATTAATTAAATATTATCTATTTTTATTTTACAAATATTAAATAAGAAGGTAATTCTTAAAAAAATTATTCGCCCTAAGATCTATGTTCAATTCTGATTCATGATTGCCAAACATCTATTTTATAAATAAAAAATAAAAACACACACATCAAATCGCAGCTTTATCTTTTCTGAGCTTATTCTGCTGCCGCTTCACACAAACGCATTTCTTTCTTCACACCATCTAAATAATCGTTATTTTGAGCAACACCCATTTCCAAGCTTCAATTTTTATCCAAAAGGTAACTCATTTCTTTGTCTAATTTTCGTTTTCCTCTACTTATGGTACCTTCTAGGTTAGTTTCACGATTGGAAATGTCACTGATAACGTATTTTCCTTGTTTAACTTACCTGTTAATTCTCAGAATGGAGAGAACTTTATGTTCTGTTCAAGGGTATAGAATTTATACATTACAGTCGTTTGTGTTTGAAAGTTTTCAAAGTTGGGTGCTCAGTAATTCTTTGATTGGTGTAAAAGTTAAATAGCACACACATCACTGGTCTTAAATTTCGGTCATAGTCAAGGTTTCATCACAATCTTTGAAATTGTGAGAAATTTGGACAAATATGGCTGTTTGTGGCCACAATTGCTTAACATTATACCGAAATCATTATCACAGACTGTGTTTTAAAACCTGGTGAAGGGTGTTTGATGAAATTAACAGAAATCAGGTCATGTGTGGCAGAGATACTATTGCTACATTAGTTTTTGTTTAAATTCTTTATTGGGCTGAATCTGACATGTGTAATAGTTACATTGTTTTCCTTCTCTGATTTGCTTTTTAAGTATTCTGAGGCTAAGTTGAGAAAAATGGTAGAGCGAATTTTATGCATTATATTGTATCTAGCTTAAGTATGTTGGTGTCTTGACACAGGCATAGATTAACTATTTTGTATCTGACCATGCTTTTCTTGAGGAGTTACTGTTAAAATTCCAATCATCTTGTTAAAACTTTAGAGCATGTTTAGACAAACTTCTCCATAAGCACTTCCATGAGAGAAAATAAGGAAAAGTTGAATGAGTTTCTAGCTTGTGTATAAAAGTTTAGAAACTCTTACATAGTTCCTCTAAACATATAGTTTCTAGCTTTTGTGGGATGAATTGGAGAATTTTAGACCAGATCATGTTTGTACTTGTTCCATTAAATGTTCATGCAAAGTTTCATGTGTCATTCCTCAGCACAAACTTGAAGATAGAGCAATGCAGTTTTTACGCGGATTAAACGAGCAATACAATAATGTTTGTTCTCATGTGTTTACATGGATCCGTTACGTTCATATGTTGTACAACAAGAACGGCAAATTCTTGGTTCTATTACACATCTTTCCTCAAACCCACTAGTAAATGTAGCTACTATAAGTTCTTGTAGTCATTGTGGCCATTTGGACATACAGAAAGTGTTTGATATTGCAATCACCGGATTTCCCTCAAATACAAAACACGAAAAAATTGCTAACAATCACAGTGGAAAATTTGCACTCATTGTGGATGAACGGGACACACTATAGATGTTTTCTATCACAAGCATGGATTTCCTCCTAGAAACTACTTTTCCAATAACAAACACACATTTGTTAATAACACTGTGACAAGAAATGATCTTCGTTTTTCTTTTTCACCTCACCAATTTTAGGCATTACTTGCTTTAATCAAACAAACTCAATTTCAATGTGTAGCTTCTTGGATCTTAGATTCAGGAGCTACAGACCATGTTTCCTCTTACAAAACTTTTCTTCTGTAAAACTTATTAACCTTATTTCTGTTACGCTACCTAATGGTCAACAGGTTTTTGCTACTCACTCTGGTCAAGTTCAATTTTCTAATTCTTTTTACCTTACAAAGAAAGTTGTCATCTCCTTTAAGTAATTTTCATGCTACTCCGTGTTTTGAAATTTTACACATAGACATATGGGGACCTTGTTCTATTACTTCCATTCCATGCATGAACATAAATATTTCTTAACTATTGTTGATGACCATACACGCTATACTTGGATAATTCTTATGTTTTCAAAAGCTGAAACTTGTTCTCCTCACATAATTCAATTTATCACTCAAATGGAAATACAATTTGTTGTTTCTATGATAATGGAGTTGAATTTGACATGCATGATTATTTTTCTTCTAAAGGAATTGTTCATCAAACATGCATTGAAACTCCACTGCAAAATGGCATAGTAGAACCAAAGCACCAACATCTTCTATATGTTACAAGAACATTACTTTTTCAGTCTCATCTTCCACAAGAGTTTTGGTGTTTTGCACTACAACATGCACATACCTCATTAATTGCATTCAAACACCCTTTTTAAATAACACTTCAACTTTTGAAAATCTTCATAAATTTAGATGTGACATTTCTATTATACGTGTGTTTGGCTGTTTATGCTATGCAAGTACTATCACTGCACACTGCACACTGCAAGAAACTTGATCCTGGAGCTCATCCCTGTGTAATTTTTTACAAAGATCATTTTCCTTACATTCATCACAATTCTCTAGTACCTTCTTCTTCACCTTCTTTACCTGTATCCACTTCTTTTCCTTTGTCAGATCATCTACACTTACTCAGGTACCAAATATTTATACTGATACCGTTAACATTGTTCCTTCTACTGAAATTCAAGTCTCTCAATCCATTAATATTCGACATTCCATTAATATTCGACATTCCAATCGTTCACGTCAACCCCTTACCTACCTTCAAGATTATCACCAAGCATATACACTAACTAGTATCAATTTTGCAGGTATTAGTTATCCTCTTGAAAATTTTCTTTTCTTATAATTGTCTCTCGTTCTTTTCATCATTATATCATGTTTACCAAAGTCATATCGAAAGCTTCCAAGTCTGATTGTTGGCTTAAGGTTATGCATGTTGAAATTACTGCTTTAGAAGCAAATAATACTTGGACTCTCACTGATTTACCCCCTCACAAAACTACAATGGGATGTCTCTGGATTTTCAAAATTAAACACAGTGTAGATGGCAGCATAGAACGTTACAAAGCTTGATTAGTGGCCAAGGGCTATACACAAATGGAAGGTCGTGATTTTGTTAATACGTTTTACCCTATTGCAAATCTCACAACAGTCCATTTTCTCTAGCTCTTGTAGCTATTCATAAATGGAGAGCTAGATATAAATAATGCATTTTTACATGGAGAGCTTAATGAAGAGGAATCCATATCTTCCAGAAAAAATACGTTTTGGATTTACAATCTGATAATAGTATGCTTGCATCACATCCTGTTTCAACTCCTATTGATTATAACACCAGGATTCACTCTAATTCCACATTTAAGTCACTTTGTTTTCCTGCCTGACTCTAGACCACAGTCAAGCAGCTTTTTGTGTTCTTCGTTATTTGAAAGGTACACCTGGTTCTGGTATTTTTCTTGCTGCAAATAGTATTCTTCAACATAAAGTCTTTAGTGACTCAGACTGGGTCAGCTGTATTGATTTGTGGCACTCTATTACTGGTTTTTCAATTTATATTGGTGATTCATTAATATCATGGCGTTCTAAGAAACAATCCACTGATTCTAGAAGTTCTTCAGAGGTAGAATATCATGCCTTAGCATCTACTAGTGAGATTCAGTGGTTGACTTTTATTCATGAAGATTTTTGCCCTCCATTCATTTGTCTATCACTGTTATACTGTGATAACCAATCGGTATTACAGATTTCTTCTAATCAAGTTTCCCATGAACACACTAAACATAATGATATCAACATTGTTAGAGAAAAGTTAACAGTGGACTGCTCAAACTCTTGCCAATCTCTGCTTCTTTACAACTTGCTGATGTGTATACCAAGGCTTTATCTCCTACTGTTTTTCAAACCATTTGTTTCTAGCTGGGAATGTTAAATATTCATTCCCAGCTTGAGGGGGGGCTCTTAATACTGTTAATTTCTACTTTTCTGTTACTATTTACTGTATTCTTCTGTTACGTTTTCTATTTACTGTACAGTTGTTTATTTTGCTTCCCTAATTGTATATAAACACTCATGATACCATATGTAATACAAAAGCCTTTGTTGATCAATTTCTAGCATATTATTGCATTTTCAATTGTTACTCTCTGTTATAAACCAATTTTAGTTTATGGATTTTCTGTAAAAAATTGTCCAACCAGACTCTTAAAAAGACTTATTGTGGATTAATTGATAATTGACTATGAACTTTTGCCGATGATTGTTTTGAAGAATTGCTGAGTGTCAAATTTAACTACAGGGTGAAAAATTTAATTATGATAGTTTACCTATCTTTTAAAACTATACATAATTTTTTTAAATCTTGCTAATGAAACTGTTTATTTCACTTTTTTTCTTAGTTTTCAACGTCTCAGAACCTATTAAAGTTTTGCTAAGTTGACATATGTTTCGAAATTGGCTCAAAGAAAAGCTAAAATTATCTAATACAAAATGTCCCCTATGTTGGATCTTAAACAAATCTCTGACTGTCTGAATTCTTTGTTGTTACAGCTTCTTTTCCAGTTATCAACACAAAGGTACTTCCTTATACTCTCAGTATAGGAAATAAGTGTGGTAGATGGAATCCTCAAGCTCAAGAGTCAATGTTTCAAACTCCAGACAATCTTCTAAGCAGCTTCTGTTTGACCATCGCTATGGATGGGTGTAATCTCTCTCCCCCATCTTTCCCTTTCTCTCTCTTTCATATGTATTAATGTTGTCCCTACTATATTTTTCAAATATTGGTTTGTCTGACAGAATCGATGAGTGGAAAGACCCAGCAGAGGAAGCACTTGATGGAGGCAGAGGAATGTAAGACATTTCCCTTTTCTATTAAATCTTTTTATGTGGCTTCTGAATACACAAAAAGTCAATGATGTACTTTATAAGCATTGTCTGTGCGATCTACTGCTTAGTTTTCTAATTTAAGGAGCGCAAAAAGCAAATGAAATTATCTACACAAGCTAAGCAACAAAACACCTTTTTCATATATACTTTACTTGCTAATTAATTTTCTTTCTTTTTTCTGTCTAAAGGTTTTGCATAGTGCCACTTGCCAAAGCCTTGGTGCAGAAGGCCTCACAATCGGTATGATGACAACTTTATCATTGTTAGAAGCATCACTTTGTTTTGAGCCTAGCATTTACTTCCTTTAATATATTTTTGTTTTCTTGATTTTATCATCGCTATCAGTTTATTGCTTACACTGTTTTTAGCTGGCCTATTTTGATTTATTCTTCTTATGCCTTGCTCCAATATATTCATCTTTGCTCCTCCATTATAAGTTTTATCAGTGATTAATTGGTGGATTTTTTTTCGAAGACACAGCAAGCATGACTTTGAAAATGTTTGTAACTAATAATGTGCATATAGGATCAAGATTCAAGGACCATGACCATCAAAAATACAAAGTTAAATTCTCTGCATATTAGACATTATTCATGATCAAATACTATCCATATGTATAAAAGGCTGAATTACTTTACTTCTATTTGTTTAACTAGGATATTACATTACAAGACTACAAGAGTGACTATTAGTTGATGGAAACACAGCTTCTCTTGATCTGAGATCTTCAAATTGATGTATAATTTACAGTAAACAAGCTACATTAATTAATCAAACAGTACATGTTTGAATGCCGCAACTTTGTGATCACCAATCACCGTTTTGCCTTATATTAAAGAGGAGAGCCTACCCATAGAAACAAATGAAAGATGTGGAGTAGGCTGTTTTAAATTCATTACTATTCAGTAGTTTATGATGAATAGTTATATAGGTTTTAGAAGTTGAGAGGATCAAACATCGTGTAAGGATTGTAAGTTTGAAATTGTTTGACGTATATGCTCAACTGAAATGTTAGGATTTGTAAGATCCAATTTTGTTTCTAGTGTTGATTAACCGGTAATATTTAGGTAAATCAGTAGTGACAACTTATGGAATAGTTTGTTTGTATTTCTCAGGAGTAAGAAACGTTATTTTTTCAACAAATTCTTATTTTTAATACCTAAACAAATGCAGGCAGCAAAGGCAATGTGATCAGAGCAGAGTTGGAAAAAAATGCCTTAGTGTATCTAATTTTACTTGTTATGATATGAATCAAAAAGTGTTATTGGGTTTAAGTATTGTTACTACTCCATCATTAAACTTGTTTGTGACTTCCACAATCTCTTTTTGTAGATAAATTTGGCAGTAATCTCGGTCAAAAAAGCTTCAGAAAAGCCAGAACTGTTTTCCCCTCAGATGCTGCAGAGTAATTTAGATGACGGTGTTAAGAGCTTTAGGACATTTTACAAAAACATTGCGAGTAAAGGTTTCATCCTCAACAAGAATTCTCAGTCACATGCCTCCAATACCTCTTCCCTCTCACATAGAGAAAACAATGAATGAAAGAACAAAGTTAGTTTGTCGTCAAAATTAGTGTAGAATTGTAGCTGATGAGGAGAAAAATATTATAATCTATGTCTAGAATACAATTTATCATCTACTCTCCTATCTTTTCATTTCTAATACAATACTCCAAAACGACAATTATTTGGATGTTATTCGGCGTTTGGATTGGCAATATATCTTGTCACATTTTTGTATGTCATTTATAACTATTATTTACAAACCATGTCTCTCCAAAGCCAAGAATGGGTATTCAATTGACTCCTTATTTAACTGTAATATTCCCAATGCCTTTCAATTTTTTTGTATTTGATGTATATGACATAGACCCTAAACCTAAAAATGTCATGAATTCTACTCTACAAAAAGATTATAGCAACTTTTCCTTTCAATTAGTTCGACCTTTTGCTTCCCTCTTGTTTTTAAATAAACACTCTTTATTTCTCATGATATTCAAATGTGTAAAATTATTTTTTGTGAACTAATAAATCTAAGGAATATGATAAATCAATTAGGAAATTTACACAAGGTAAATTAATGATGCGAACACAGCATTGTTCAATTGGTTGGTTTAAGGAAAAAACTTCATATGGATACATTTTATAAAATAAGTATCGAACCATCTAACTTTAAGCTATTTGCAAAATCATATTGTGCACCTTTAATTGTCATCTAATTCTTTACCGTGAAAAAATTATGCTTTTGATGAAACAAAACTTCAACACAAAAAAGACATTATGGTAAAAAAATATTGAAGCTCGAAAACATGAAAGAAAATAGAGATTAGAGACTTTAGCATGACATGGCAACAATTAGAAATTTTTGTTCTGACAATTATAGTTTTCTTCACAGTAAAATAGAACATAACTAAATGACTTTGTAATACTTAAAAATTATGAATTTCGAAAACTTTTTTGACATCCCAGCATTAGGCATGAACAAGTTAACAAAGAGAATGTTTATAGATATTATTACATGTTTGAAATATTGTTTGCAGCAATTTTATAATTTTTTTTTACAACATGTTACTGTGTGGATTCTCTTGATCCAATAAATTTTAGAACGAACTTGTTTCCCTATACTCGGGTGTAAAAAACAGCATTATATGGGAATTAGTCCATCTTCATACGGGACGTAAAATTTAACTTCCACAATCAAATCATTATATCACACCATAGGGGCAACACAAAAGAAAACATATAATAACTTAATCAGATGACATAAAAATTCTAAAGCAAACAAAGTAAAACAAATTCCAAGATTATCATATCTAGAGTCCAAGATGACCAGCAAAACTGAAATGGAGTTCGATTGGTATACACCTCAAACCAAAACTTCAAAACACTAACTAGCATACTACTCAGTACTTAACAGGAGCAAGGATTTCAATTTGGGAACCAAGCTTCTCCTCTGCAACCTTCTCAGCTTTCACCCTTAATTTGGCAAGCTGCTTCTTCCTCTCATAACACAATAGAGCTCTATCCTTCCTCTTCTTTTCCAGTTCCTGTTAGCAACATAGCAATTAGAAACCCCAAAAATAAAAAATTACAACAGTAGCAGAGCCACATTATGCTACACTGAGACCAAATTGTCATACATAACTCACCCAGTGATTTTCCTCAACAATTCACCAGGAAAAAAATAAAATAATAAGCACAAAAAAAGGAGGTAAGAACTCACCCTGATGGTATCATAATAGTTCCATCCAACCTCAGATGACAATTTGCCTAGAAGACAGTATTTGTGTCCCTTCTGAAGCCTCAACACCCTAGTTAATTCCATTCACCAGTTCAGCATCCACAAAAACCACAATAATAACATCCAAACAGATTGAGGAACCGAAATCAATTCTTCTAAATTAATAAAAATACTAAGGAAAACTCACTTGAGAGCATCAGGGACAACCATCCTCTTAGTCTTGTCGTATGGAGGAGGAATACCTTCATACACCTTCAATCGATCAAGAGCAGCTTCCCCACGCTTTGTCTTGTGAGGAATCATCCTGAAAACACAAACATCCTTCTCAGAAAAACATCCCACTAATTAACAACATTAATATCCTTCATCGCAACACATACTCTAAGAATGCAAAAATTACACAGTAATCCCCAAAACATCGAAACACAATCCCACTATCCTTCATTGCAAGGATTAGTATCTAACATTGAAAAAAATACAAATTAATCCCCAAAACATCAAACACTACCCAACTAGTCAAGGTTGAATACACGGATCACTTAACCCCTTAAACACGATTAAAATCAAGCACAATATTCATTGTGAAAGATACAATTTTTCATCAACAAACATCAATACACATCAATTTACTAAGACATTCATCATGTCATGGGAAAAAATTAGACTTTTAGAACTCGAGGTTTCAATTATACAATGTCCTACCAATTGCAAATATTAAAAAAGTGTAAATTAATGATTTTTTTTTTCAAAAGAGGCAAAAAGGTATGAAACTAACCCACGAACGGTGCGCCAGAAGATCTTGCCGGGAGCCCGGAAGTGAATGGGGCCATGAGAGGGTTTGGTGTTCATGCGCTTGCGGAGGAAACGCATGTACTTCATCTTCTGTCTCACGAGTCCCCCGGAGATGCAAATCTCCTCGCACCTGACCACCACCACCTTTTGCCCATTGAGAAGCTCCTTGGCCACGATCGAGGCCAGTCTTCCCAGCATGTGGTGGCGCGCGTCCACAACCACCCTCTTGGCGCAGATCCCTGAACCTGAAACCATTTTTCTCTCTCCCTTTCTCTCTCACAACACTGATGGTTGGTTCGTTGGTCTCTTCCTCTGTGTGTCTGTGCTAAGGTTTTGAGTATAAGAGGGAGGCGCAGAAGGATTACTGGATTAGGGTTTTTTGTTGCTGGAGAGTGTGGGTTGGGCTTTTCACCCAACGGGCCTAACCCACCTTCTCAACAAAATTTAAAATATTTAGTTTTACATTTTATTATATTTTTTTGCTGCTGGTGAAATTTATGAACAAGTTGGGTTTTGAGTTTATTTTTTTTAAACATTTTAAGTTAATTATATGATAATCAGATTATTAAAATTATATTATAAATAATTAAAAATTCAATTAATTACATCAAGTAAGCAAATTACATAAAATAAAAAATAAATCATGATCTCAGTGGAAAAAAAAAATGTTCATTCTTAAGCTTTTTTGAATATTTTTTTCATTTTTTCCAATTTTAACTTCCACATAAGTAGTTTAATATTTTTTTATAACAAATTCAATGTTTACAATTTCATTTTAAAATTTTACAAAATGCAAGTAAAACAATATATTTATTATAATATTATTTAAATTTGACTATCTCATGTGAAAAAAATTGAGAGTTGAATATTTCTATGTGAAAAAATAAATAATAAATAAGAATATTAAAAATGAGTAGAAATAATCAAAAGTGTTTCCTAAAAACTATTTAATTTAATGAAATTGAGACTTATGTTTCTTAAAATGTAATACATCATTTGAACGAAATTACATAAATGAAGAATGTGTAATCAAGATAATGATAAAAAAAAGATAATGATAAAAGAGAAAGTACTTTTATGGGTATAAGTGAAATTTTTTAATATTGAATAAGTCTAGCAATAATTGAAATAGGGAATGAAAAATTGTATGGTCAGAGAAAGAATAAGGATTTTTCAAATGAAACGAAACTAAGGATACGAAAGAATAACAAAGTTAAGTTTTTTTATGTTACCTAATAAGTTATGGGTGTTTTAGTAATTTAAAATAGGGATGAAGTTGGATATATGGAATCAAGGATAGCGTGTGTATATATATATATACATATATATATACATATATATATATATATACATATATATATATATTCTCATCTCCATTTTCGTACTCAATTTTAAATTTTGGTATAACTCATACTCATACTCATGTCCAATTAATGTGAGGGTTTCCATCAAAAACTTAGACGAGTTTGGACAATACCCATAGAAATGAGTTTATTTGTCATACCTATAAGGTTGTAACTTCCTACATATATCCACATCAAGGTAGACATCTAAAGTAGATAGAAATACACGAAAGTTTTGTTTTCCTTTTCAACTCATTTGTAAAGAGTAGCCAAACTCCACTTTATAAATAGGAGTTCCTCCTACAATTACATTGGAAATTGAAAAAAACAAGTTTTGTGAGAATTTTGAGTGTATTTAAAGTATGAAACACTTTCAAAATGAGTCTTATTTTGAAGAGTTTCTTCAAGTGGGAAATTTTCATAACATTTATATCTTATTCTTTAACTAAGGTATCATGTTCTTCATGATGTTTCTTATGATAGTTGGTCGTAAGCTTTTATTTTCTCCATGGAGTTTGTTTCCTTCAAGGTCACCTTGACTTGATAGCTTACCTTTTCCAAAGGAGTCTTACATCACAATTTGTGTTTAACTATTATATTAGATAAAAATTCATGTTGTCCTACTTTATCCATATTTTTTACTTTCTATTTATCCTATATATCTAAAATCATTTAATCCATATTTTTAGTTTTATTTTTATCACACTTCATAGCATGATAGTTAAAATGAGAAATATCATATATATTTTCTTTCACCAATAACGTATATTTTGTTGGAATCATTTACTTTGCGCTTTCTTTTCCATTCTTACCCACTCTTTCTTAGTAAAATCCCTCTAATAATCAAATATGTTAACCCTATTGCTTTTATTTTTTTCAAATTCAATAGTTTATTTTTCAATAGCACGTTCCTTAATTTCATTGTCATAAAGGAACATACTATATATTATTATCCTCACCCATTTCAATTTCCAAAATAAGATCTTAATTACAAATTCCAAATAAATTGATAATACTCACATATAAGTAGAAATCTAGAAAAAAAAAATATAAAAAACATTTATATGACAACATGAAGTTAATTAAAAAGTAGATATTAGGGAATAACTGTTTGTTTAAACAAAAACCCAACACCCTCTTATTTTGATTAAGTGTTGAAAACTATAAAGCACAAAACAAGATCAGGCATCATCTATAAGATGAAAGTTTTTCAACAACAAATCATGTAACACACAAGTGTTTCATTTGTTAGATGAAACAACGTTGTGCAGTCTTCTTTTTTTTGTCTGATAAAGCATATATATTCTCATATGATACGCATATAGTCTAAGTTAACCTTGTACTACAATGAACATATATATGCTTATTTTATGTTGTAGGAAATGTTTGTTGCTTCTGTTTGACTAAAGAGATATGTTCATAGACAAGTCATATCAATCTCTTGGATGAAGAGTTAAACTAATTTCTTCAACAACAACATGACATAAGCGCTTCTCAACTCTAGCCTAGTTATATGTCTTCTAGAATGTGTACTTTTATCATAGTTTGATGCAAAAGTCTAAACTACTCACTACAACAAAAATGACTTTAGACAACAATAGAAAATCGTTGTCTATACTGTAAAAACTATTGCCTAAACTTTCGGCAACAAATTTGAGTTGTTATATAGGTGGTCGTGGACTAAAATAATAGGGAACAATTTTTTGGTTTAGGTAACAAAATATGAAAAATCGTTGCCTAAAATATGAGAATAGGCAACACTTTTAGAATCACTTTTAGGCAATAATTTTTTTGGTGTTGCTTATTCTTTTATTCTTATTCTTCTTATTCTTTTAGGCAATAATTTTTTTTGTGTTACTTTTTCTTTTATGCGATGATTTTTTTGGTGTTACTTATTCTTACAGACAACGCTTCTTTAAGTGTTGATTAAAAATGTGAAAATATAGAAATATAACCATTTAAATAGTTTTTACTATATTATTTTAAATTGTGTTTATACATTTAGGTGATCTTATTTTAAATCATATATTTTCCATTTGAAAGGATATCATAAATTGTAATATCTAGAGAATTCATTGTCGCATAATAATTTCAAAAATATATATTTTTCTAAGTTTCAAGTCTCAATGTATAAAGTCTCATTGTATTTGTTGATAAATCTTTCTAAATTAGAGCCATTACAAAAAAATTATGCCCCTCATCTCAGATTCCAATATGACATTCTTCAACACTATTTTCACTAATAAGCTGCAAGAAAATAAAAATAAAATTGTCACTTTGTAATGTTAGATATATGTTACTTTACTAATCTTAGTATACGTTTTATTAACATTGTTAATACTTGTGTAATAATTGCATTTAAACTTTTAGCATTTCTATCCAACTATATAAGTAAAGTACCTAAAAATAAGCAACATCAAATTTATTTTGGTGGTTTAAGTCTTGGAAACTTGGTTCTTACCACCTGCTACTAAGAATATTTATCCATAAACATAAAATAAAATAAGAAGATACTCTATATATCATAAATTGCCTAGTTAACCTGATCATATGAACAAAACAACAATATATAATTGAATAATGAAGTCAATAGATTATTTTAAGTTGTACTACTAATGTTGTGTTCATCTGCAAATAGTACAACCAATACAGTCATGGTGCGGTGGCTCTTTTAATTTGCAACTAGGCAAGTACAATGCATATGGAAGGCAACCATTCAGCAATAAGTCACAACTTTTTTAAGATTCAAAATAACTTTGTTGAACATCATTAGCAAAAATAACACTAATATATTAGCTAACAAAAAACGAGTTAGGTGCAAGGCATTTTTAAATGGCGAGATGACAAAATAGTACTATAAGCATACCACACAAAAAGAAAAATATCACTACAAGAAATTTGGAAATTAGCTGCTGAAAATAACGTAGGCCAAAATGAGAGACGCTATTAGATGCAGTAAGATCGATGCTACACCGACAAATAATGATTATAGAATAGTACCGTGAGTTTAATCCATTCTAAACTTACGCTATTAGTTTTCAACATAAAAATTTATTATAAAGATAATTCTCGTAAAATGTGACTTATTTATTTTAATTGAATAATGATTATTGTTTTCATTTTTCCACGCACGAGTTGAAATCTTCAGAAAAACCAACAAGTTCACCTCTTTCTTCAGAGGAAACCCATTAGCTCACCCCTTTCTTTAAAGCAAACTCACGAGAGCTAAATTTTTTTCCGTTTCCCCCCTCTTTGTTTAGAGCAAAGTGTAAAGCGTAGATCCTATTCTTTATTTGTAGCAATCCCTAGGTAAAATCTTCTACCTTTTTCCCTCTTTCTTCAGAACTGTTCTTTATTTTTGGCACTGAGGCTAGAAATCGGGGATTTGTTCTAAACTCAATTTCTTCCTTCCCTCATCTATTGTTGCACCGATTTATTTGTTGTTGTGGTGAGTGAGCTAGTGAGGCTACGTAATCGGCTTCGATCTTCGAAATCAGGAACAGGAGGTTGAATCTTGGTTATGGCTTTGATGTTTTGCAGCTTAACCTCTTAGATTGATTTAGAAGGTCAGTTGATTTTTGGTTCTAGTGAGTTTGTTGTTGGTTCAACTTTAGGTTTTTAATATTCGATTGGGTATTATTTTTTGTGCTTTTCTGTGTTTGATTGAGGTGGTGCAGAGGTTTATAAGGATTTTTGTTTGGAGCTGGAACCTGTGTTTGGAGTGTTATAAATGTTAGTTTATAACAGTTAATTTTAGGAGTTGATAATACTTTGTTAGCACCACATTTGTTATTACAAATCCATCATTTCTCAACGAGACCTTTTGCAGTTATTTTTGCATGTAATGAGTGGCTAGGCCATGTTATCCATCTACTTGTTTGTCAATTTAGTTGTTGATCTTTTCCTACATGTGATAACTTGGATACTCCCTGTAATGGATGATGTATCTTTACCATGTAGATTGCTAAAGCGCCGTAGTTCCAGACACAAGTTATATTGCCAAGCCAGTTGCCTCGTGGCTTGATGATTTTCTAGTATGGGTATCTCTAGAAGCATTTGGGTGTTGCAGGAAGTTTACAAATGGGAGTTATTGCCCTCCTAATGATCAAGTCAGGTGCATATGATAGTAAGCTAGTGATTAATGTGTAAAATCTTAATTCTTTTATAATATATGTTTTCTTGTACTTTGTGTTAGGATTGCTATGAAAATGTTCATGATGAATTAATAGATAACTTGTCTTGATCAGAGGGAATGTACTCACGAGTTCATGAAGATTCATTATTTACTCAATGTGCTAGAGTTTAATTTCTTGCTAAGAATACTTTTAATGAAAAATTAATATTTGCAAAGAAATGGTGCTAGATTAAAACAAATTTCTGCACAAAATATTGAGAAAAAAGATGTAGATGGAGGATGATTTTTTTCTAAAGCAATCAAAGCATACAATAACTTTATTGTAGCTTACAGGTTTTTTTCTTCTTTCTAGCCTCCTTGCTGTGCTCCTGGGGACAACTCTTGCGATTCAGTTGGATCATGTAAAGATTGCACAGTGGTAACTGAACATATGTTTTTTAACCTCTTTATTTTTTTCTCTGTTTGAATACCTTACTTTTTATGTTCTGAGACCTTACTCCAACACTTTGTAAACTGTGCAGTGTTTTCGTCACTCAGATCTCCATAATGATCGTCCATCTACAACTCAATTTAGGGAGAAACTGCCATGGTTCCTTAATTCTCTGCCATCTGCTGATTATGCAAAAGGTGGTCATGGAGCATACACCAGCAATGTTGAACTAAAAGGTTCATTGATTTAAAGAAACTTTATTCACTTTTTAAGTTTGGTTCAAATTTTGTTCTGAAGTCCTGAAGTCTGAATCAGTATAATGTGTAATATGACATGAACTATTTGACTGTGTTTTGGTTGTTAGGCTACAATAATAACATTATTCCAGCCTCACCATTTCGTACATATCATACCCCACTTAACAAGAAGGTTTTATATCTACATTACTTGTTCTATAATTAGTTATTTACATTTGTATCAAAGGACTTCATGTTTAACTGTAAATCTGTTTCAGATTGACTACATTAATTCTATGAGGGCTGCTCGAGAGTTCAGTTCAAGAGTTTCTGATTCTTTAAAGGTAGTGTTACCGTCTGGATAAAATATTTTTGGTTATTTACATAATGTGGAAACTGAAGATATTACAATTAAATTGAACTAAAGTGTCAAGTGGTAGATTTATATCCTTACCACATTTTCTATATCCAAACTAACATTCCTTTTCTGATGCAGATTGAGATCTTTCCATATTAAATGTTTTATATGTTTTTTGAGCAATACCTTCATATATGGAAGACTGCATTGGTCAACCTTGCTATAGCTATTGGTTAGTATTGATACTTGGGTGGCTTTCTCAAAGTGGTATGATCAGAATTTTGTGCATTTATATTATTGTGCATTGTCGTTGTTGTACATTGTTACTTTTTGTGATGCCAATTGTTTACTCTTGATGAAATTGTTAGCTAAAAGATAAACTATCTAAAATCCACTATGTAAGGACCAATTGTTTATTCTTGATGGATGCCAAGCGTTAGGTGTGAAATTAACAACCAAAAAAAATGTTCCACAACTCATAAGATACTTGTACCTAAAAAAATAGCAGTTAACATTTCTGTCATAAAATCGATGCCAAGGTGCCCAGCTATAATGTATTCGCAGGATTTCATTAAATTTATCTCATAATATTTGATATGATGGTTTCAATGCATACTAGCCTAAGCCCTAATGGAATTGTTAGCTAAAAGAAAATGGCATTCCGTTTTACCCGTCAATCAATAAATAAAGCTAGAAAAGTAACAACAAGAAATTTTTGTGCGAATAAATGGAAAGCAAATTTATATCTATAATAATGAAAATTAGAAGGTACTGGTTTAAGGGAATACAAGATAGTTTTTATATTCTATTACTCTTGAATTAATCTAAACTTAACATCAACTTTTCTAGTTAAGAAAAATTTGTTAAAAGAGAAATACAAAATGTTTATCTTTCCAAAAGTGAAGCACACATATTGTATATCGTGTAGAAATGTTAAGCACACACTTTCTTAAAATGTAAATGTGTGGACATGTGTAGGTTAAGCACACACAATATGATTTTTGTGTGGTCATAGTGTGGACTAAGCCGACTCACGTTTAAAAATTGTGTGGCCCTTGCGTAGGTTAAGCCTTCACTTATATAAATAAACAATATTTTGTGTGACTAACGTCAAGGCTAAGGTGACGCATGTTTAGAAATGGTGTGGCCCTTGCGTGGGCTAAGCCTCCGCTTCTTTAAATTGTGTGGGACTAGCATAGGCTAAGCCCCCGCTTTTTTTAAATAAACAATACAAATATACTTTTTGTGTGACCAATGTGAAGGTCAAGCTCATGCATGATTAAAATTATGTGGTCCTTGCGTACGCTAAGCCCACGCTTCTTTAGAGAAGCCCACGCCATCCCACATTTTTTTTAAAAAATTGTGTGGCCCCTCTGTTAGCTTAACCCACGCTTCTTTAAACAAATAATATAAAATATAATTTTGTGTCGGCAATATGTAGGCTAGGACTACGCAAAAATGTGTCCCCCGCATCCCCCGCTATCTTTACGTTGAGCATATTAGCTTCAAAATTTGAATAGACGCTAAGCCCATGATAATTATAGTTTTGCGTCCATTTATTATACTTTGTGTCCATTTTTCGCCCATTCTAATAAGCATATTTTTTGTAGTGTATACTAATTACTCTAATACATAAATTTAAATTATACCTTTGGATCAAGATAATCCAAAATTAGGATTAGGAGTTGATGCAAATGAAGGAGGTAGTGTTGCACTACTTTGTCTGCCTAAAACACGTACCATCAATTCATCTACATCATCATCATCTAATTCTGGATTTTGTTGCTTGAGCATGAATTTCATCATTGCCTACATATCTTGAATTTGCTTTGTCATGCCATTCATCTTAGCTTTATATGCTTTTTTTTTCATAACAATCATTTCTTCATTTTTCTTCAAACAAATGAGCAATGCTTTTGTACTATAATTTTTCCAATGCTTTTGATGAAGCAAGTGTTGGTGTCATGTACCGGTATTTTAACTCTCTGGAGAATTATGTGGTTCTTCAACATTGGATCAAAAGAAGTTCTTAGGAAAATTTTAAGAGTGATGGATGAATTTGTTTATAAAGTAATCAGAAACAAGATCGAGCAAGCCCAAAAGCTACAAGATAACTTACTCGTGAGCACAAATACTAAAATTATGAATTACTAACTTTTCTTAGTTGTGTGTTTTGTATAGGATTAATACTAATTTGTTGGTAACCTGAATAACTCACACCAACAAGTAACAAGTAACTAGAAAACAAACTATAAAATCTCATATCACTGAAATCAAGAACCCTCAGACCACTGGAATTATTCTGGATCATTAGGGCCAGACCTTCAAAACTAAAATTCGTAGTGAGAATCAAAGGAAACACAACACAAACCTCAACCAAAAGAACACAAAAAGCAAAATCTTGGGTTTAACTCACGCTCGCAGAGATAGGAAAAAGAAGGAAATGCGAAACTCAAAGTCTCACGGTCTAAAGCACAAATTCGATCTTGCTGAGAACTTCACTCACGGTCTAACTCTCGCACCTTCGCACTTACTCTCGCACTCACGGTCTCACTCTCGCACTCATTGTCTCATACTCACTCCCAAATATTTCCTTGTTCTCATTTTTCTTTTAAGAAATATTTTCTTTTCATATAGATTTCCTTGTTCCTAGATAAATATTTTCCTATATATATATATTATGTTTACGCAGACTTAACCTTCAAATTTTTTATTTTTTTTTATTATTTATAGTTTCAGTTGTGACTGTTCAACCCACGCAATTTATTTTTTAATTTATGTCCATATAACCATGCTTATCCACACTTTATTTAAATTTTTTAATAATAAAAATTTAGTGAATACTATTTAGCGTTCAAAACATTTTTTTTTAAATTCATTTGCTTTTTGAAGTAATGATGATTTTATTGTAGTAAAAAATAATTCAAATGTATACTCTATTATTTTTTATATGTTATTTTCGGATTATTTACAAAATATGCATAACTTTACAACAATATTTTTTCTCGGAAACCAATATTTCATTAATTGCCAATATTGCCTACATTGGTGATTAATTGGATTAAAAATAAATTTAATTGAAATATTATATTTAAGTGGTAAATTAGCTATTAGTAAGATGCTAGATAAATCTGCTTTATCCTCTTGAATGGGATAATATTTAGACTTCTGTATATTTATTTATCGAGTTTTGTATGTTTAGGATTCAAAATAATTCATTGAATTACTTTTGATATATTTAAAATGCTGAAATTGTGTATTTTTATTCCAAAATTAAAATATTAAAAATATGTGAATGCTGAATATATATAACAATAAAACAAAAGTAATCATTTTTTTTAATTATTCCTTTATATGATGGATATTTCTTATTCGTTTTTCCTATAATACATATATGTTTTAAAGTTATATGTAACAAAAAAAAAAAACAAAAATAACCAAGCTTATGTCTTGTTATTATTTTTATATGTTAGATACTTCATATTCTTTTTTTCATAATGCATATATGTATTAAGGTGGCTCAATTCCCTATCTAGCACCATTTACACTTTTATTTCCCTATCTAGCACCCTTTTCTTTTTATTTCCCTATCTAGCACTCTTTTGTTTTTAATTCCATATTTAGCACCCTTTTATTTTTTATTTCCCTATCTAGCACCATTTCAAAAATAAATAAATAAATAATAAATTAATTTTATTTTATAATTTTAATTTTGAATACATTAAAAAATAATTATTTTTAATGTTTAAAATAGTTAGAAATATAATTAATGAATAAATAAATGAGTTTTTACAAAATAAAAATAAAAAAGTAATAAATTAAAAATGTTTAGTTTAAATTTTTTTTTAAGAATAAAGAAAATAAAAAATTAAACTCTACAACAACATAAAAGTTGAATCTATAAACATAAATTAGTATTTATTTTTATTATTATTGATGATGTAATCATGTAAATTTCAAGTAAAAAATATAAGACATAATTATAAAAAAATCAAAGTCAATTAGTATTAATTAATATTGAACGCACAAATAATATTGAAGTGTCTATCTACCCTAAATGCAAAATCCTAAAAACAAAACTAATGCAATTGCTACACTTAATGCTTAAATATGAGAAGAAGAAAAATGTAAAAATAAATAAATATAGAAAATAAAAACAGCAACATTGCAACAGATCTTTCATGTTACGAAATACTATTTGATGGAACTAAAAAATGAAGAGTATTGGCCTGCATACACTAGTAAAATACTATGCCCAAGTCCTGACATGAAAATAACCTCAAAGGGGAGACCTAAGTCAAGTCGAATAAGGACTGATATTGACATAAGAGAACAACATGATCGAACAAAAAAATGTTCATATTGTTAAACACCAGGACACACAAAAAGAACATGTCCCAACATTATTGGATTGTGCTTTTCTCGTCCTTAATTATGTTTCATTTCGCACAAACTATTTAATGTACCATTGAAGAAAATATTAAATGAATGATGATCTTTCATTTATTTTTCTTTTTATGATCAACATCTACTTAGTTAGTATCGTCTTATATCTCTTATCTTAATCTTGTTTGGATTTTTTTTTTATATCTTATATATTTATCTTATTTTGTTTTTCCTTTATTTTATATCTTATATGTTTTTATTTATTATTTTTTTTCTGTCATTGTTTATTTATTTTTGTTTTTTGTTTTTATTTTATTATTGTTGTTTTTATTTTCTATACTTATTTATTTTTGCATTTTTTTCTTCTCATTTTTAAGCATTAAGTGTAACATTTGCATTAGTTTTTTTTTTAGGATTTTGCATTTAGGGTAAACACTTCAATATTATTTGTGTGTCCACTATTAATTAATACTAATTGACTTTGGTTTTTTTATAATTATGTCCTGTATTTTTTACTTGAAATTAACATGATTAAATCATCAATAATAATAATAATAAATACTAATTTATGTTTATAGATTCAACTTTTATGTTGTTGTAGGGTTTAATTTCTTATTTTCTTCATTCATAAAAAAATAATTTTAAACTAAACATTTTTAATTTATTAATTTTTTTTTATTTTGTAAAAACTCATTTCTTTATTCATTAATTATATTTCTAACTATTTTAAACATTAAAAATACTTATTTTTTAATGCATTCAAAATTAAAATTATAAAAAAAATTAATTAATTAATTATTTATTTATTTTTGAAATGGTGCTAGATAGGGAAATAAAAAATAAAAGGGTGCTAGATAGAGAAATAAAAACAAAAGAGTGCTAGATAGGGAAATAAAAGCAAAATAGTGCTAGTTAGGGAAATAAAAGTGTAAATTGTGCTAGATAGGGAATTTACCCTATTAAGGTTGCATCATTTTCAAATTAATTTTCTTATATGTTTTGGCTATTCCAATTTTAAACACTAAAATGGTTGTTAATATTTTAGAAATTATAATTACCATCATTTGATAATTTAAAACACTAAAATAATAGTTTTATAATTTTAGAAATTAAATTTACTGGCATCTGAATGCGATTTCAAGTACTAATTAACAAATTAAGATTTAATTACTCCTTTAGTGTTTATATTACACAGTAGTTTTGTTTTAGTTCTTATATGTTAAACTATTCATTATTTCAGTTCTTATACATGTATTTTTTAAACTCATTTTAGTCCCTACAAATTTTGAAGAATTAAAAAGTTTGTACAAAGTAAAATGAATAATTCTAAATATAAAAATTGTGTAGTGGAAACACCAAATGAGAAATAAAACCATAATATTTTTGGGTTCTTAAGGTAACCATCTGAGTAATTAACCATTCTCACAGATCTCCATGTTCCACCACGCTTTGAAATTCTTTTAACATCTTAATACCAAATACCTAAACATAATCATCAATTTCTCCGAAAAGACAACATTGTATCTTTGCTCTCCTTTGATAAATGGGTGGGGAGCGCATGGTTTACACTTTGGCCCAAGTTTCTGAACACAACAACTCCAAAGATTGCTGGCTTATCATTGATGGCAAGGTATATGCGTGTGTGTGTGATGTTGTTACCAATGCATGCATTGATGCAATTTTTTTGTGATTCTACAAACTGGGTTTGTGTCATTGATTTGATCATTCACAAGAAAAATCACATGAAATGGAATCATGCATACCGATGAATGGTTCAATTGGATCTGATCTTGAGATTCACTTTGTATATGTCTTTTTGTGTGGTGTGAATAACATTATATGCTAGTGATTCATGAACCATGCATTTTTTCCACACACATGCTTGAACGCTTTCGGATGGTTAATTTTGGTTGTAACAATTATCATTGTTTTGCAAATTGGTGTTAGGATTCATACTATGATGCAGTGTGAGAAATGATTATTTGTGGATCACATGAGTTTTTTTAAAAAATGATTCTTTTGGTAATGAAATATGTGGAATTCAATTCTTTATCTATATATTTAATAAAATTTTCGATTAAGCTAAAGATTAGAATGGTTGTGTTATGATTCATATGTGTATTTAACTCAGTACTTGTTCATAACTTCTAAACCTGAGTGATATATGGTTGATTTGTTTTTGAAATATATAAATTTAAAATAGACACAATCTATATCTACTATAGTCTTTTTTTATGTGGATTATATACAATGATTCAACAATGACATAGATATTTTAATATAACATAAACATTCATTTAACTCCTATTTTTACTCATTATCTCTCGTCAAGTTATTATTATCCATCTTTTTTGTCACTTTATCTTATGGTATGGAGTAATATTTGGTGTTTGCTAAACATGATTACATTTTATTCATTCTCTTTGTTCTTATAAAGTTTGGTATTTATATTACAGTAGATATGTCATCAAATTTTATTATGATAGAAATAAATTATGTAATTTGGTTAATATTAACTGCAATATGCAATATGGAAAGTTTTAAACAATTTTATAACATTGCTTTTGGATTGTAGTAGTGTGTTTTGCATCTAATAGTTTTTCAAAACATATGAAGCTTATCAAAACAATGTGATATATGAAGGTCATTGTATCCACCAAACACACAAACATATAGAAGTTTATGTTACATAATACTGTTTATATGTGTTGTTCCTCAATGTTGTATACATTTCTTGTGTATAAATACCTCTACATGGCTACCTGAGTAGCATGCATTCTTCGACTATACTTTCATTTATGATATATGAATATCATTCTTTGTTTCTCTCTCTCGTATTCTTCACATGGTATCTAAAGCCAATTTTTTTTTCTTGGAACCATGTCTTCTTCTTCTTCCACTCAACTATCTCATGACTATCTTTGCCCGTGTTTCATTTTTTCCACATACCTTTACAACTCCCATCAATCTTAAGCTTGATGATGATAACTATCTCATGTGGAAACAACAAGCATTGACTATTGTACGAGGATTCAAGCTTATACACTTCTTGGATGATCTTGCATTCTCATAAAGTTTCAATCTTTTGAGGATGCTTAACATAATACCATTATTGATGTGTTTCTCAATTTCTAACAACAAGACCAAATTCTTATAGCTTAGTCCTTGTTTCTATTACAACTCATATCCTCACCAAGATGGCAGACCTTCACATGTCTTACCAAATTTGGGACAAGTTGCACACTTACTATGCTACACAAATGTTGGTTAGAGTTAGAAAACTCAAACTATAACTATGTTCTTCCAAGCAAGACCAAACAAACACATCCTATCTTCTTGATATCAAGAAAATAATGGACACTCTTGCTGCCATAAGTTCACTAACCACTCCTAAAGATCACATTGAAGCAATTCTTGATGGTCTTTCTGATGCATCTGTTATTTCTCACTTAGACCCTTGTACTGTTGATGATATAGAAGCGCTTTTGCTCGCTTAAAAGGATCATTTTGAAAAACATTGGGTTCTTGATAATCAACTTCTTCAAGCAAATCTTGGTTTAGGAAACACATCATCCAACCATTTTCAGAGAAACACCATACGAAATACTGGACAACAAAACAGGGGAGGAAAATTTCACTATAGAAATTATGCAAACAATAAACCTATGCGTTTTCCTGGACCTAAGTTTGCAAATCGTCATTCCTAACATTCTTCTTCAACTTCTACAAAACCCTATAAATTTCAATGTCAAATAGGTGGTAAAACAAGGCATATTGCCCTTGATTACTGGCATAGATATGATCATGATTCATCTTCTACAATAATTGCCAATTCCTCTTAGTTTCTTCCTTCGATTTATGATGATATGAACCTTCATTGCTTGGCACCCCCTCTCTTACTGACCCATTTTTGTATCCGGATAGTGGTGCCTTTCACCATATTACAAAATCCATTCATAATTTTTCAAAGAAAATTGTTTACACTAGTAATGATGTGGTTCATATAAGTAACAGTTTAAGTATACATATAGCATATTGGTTATGCTACTTTTACATTTTCATACACATCTACATTAGTTAATCTCAAACAATTGTTGCACGTACCTTTCATTACACAAAACTTAATTAATGTCTTTGAATTTGCTAAAGATAATAAAATTTTCTTTGAATTCCATCCTAATCATTGCTATGCCAAAACTCAGGCAATCAGGGAGATAATCCTACATGGAATTCTTAAAGATGGTTTGTACGTCTTTTCATCTTTTGCCAAGCCTTGTGTTTTTTCTGCAAAATAATATCTCATGCATCAACTAAAGTAGTTCAAAATGATCTATATACTTGTAATATACATTGCACAAAACAATGATTATTAAAGCTCATCAACTATTGTTTACTGATTTTGCCAATGTGTATAACAATCCTACTGAATTGGTGTTTACTGATATACACATGTTGCATTCTCATCCTCAACCTACACTAATGATTTCTTCACTATAGTTAACTTAAGATGCCACCACTATTGTTGTTGTTCCAACTTTCTATCTTTCAGTGGTTGATGCTCTTCAATATCTAACATTCACAGGCCCAGAGCTAGTTAGTTTACATTGTTAATAAAGTGTATATATATATATGTATATATATATATGCACAAACTTCATGATCATCGTTGGAAAACAGTTAAACGAATATTATGTTACCTTGTTGGAATGGCTAACCATGGTCTTCTTATTCGAAGATGTTCAAACCTCTCCATCATCTTGATGATCGCAAGTCAACGACGGTGTATTGTGTGTACATTAGTTCCAATGTTGTCTCATTGTCTTCCCACACACAAAAGGTAGTGCCGCGTAGCAGTACTGAAGCTGAATACAAGGGTGTAGTTGTTGTTCTTGCTGAGATAACGTGGATAAACTCTCTTCTTACGGAGTTGCGTGTTCTTCCTTCAACACGTGATATACTCTGACAATCTTAGAGACATCTTGCTTTCTACCAATCCTATCATGCACTCCCATTCCAAACGCTTTAAGATGGATCTCCATTTCGTTCGCGATAACATTCAAAAGAAACTCTTAAAGCTCATACACCTTCCTTTAAGATTCCAAGTAGTTGATCTCTTAACTTTTTTTTTTTATCAGCAATGAATAAATAAAATTAAAGGGGATACTTCAGGGGTATCCCAACCCATATACATATCTCTCCTTTATGGTTGGAACAAAACAACCTTAAAGTGAGAAAACCATACCCAAAAAATAGCCAATCAAGATAAACCCTGCTCTCGGGGAGGATCCACTCGGGAAAACCCCATCTCATTGCTCTTATAAGGTTAACAGACATCTTTATCGAACCAGCACAAACCCGGCGATGTGTCTACCTCGGTAATTTTCAGTACCTGATCTTCCGTTCTTCGAATACGGCAATGATACACAACTTCACCGACCACTTCATGGAGATCGCCGCTTCATCGACCGGCGATCATGTTTACCTTTGCCTTCGACGACCACCGACTAGCGCATGGAGATCGCCATTTCAAGTTCCGACGACCACAGCTACGCACGCAAGTAGTTGATCTCTTAACTAAACCGCTCTTCGTTGCTTCCTTTAGGCCTTCTAGGGATAAACTTATGATAGTGGAAAACCGAACATTAGTTTACAAGAGATGTTATATAATATTGTTTATGTGTGTTTTTCCTTCAGTGTTGTGCAGGCTTCCTATGTATAAATACAATACCTGTGCATATATACTTGTGTAGCATGCATGAGTTTTCTTTTTACATATGATCCTCGTTTCTGATATATGAATATCATTCTCTCTCCCTCCTATCCTCCACAGTTTATGAAGTATCAATTTCATTTCTCTTCTTCACATCATATTAAAATTTTAACGAGCTTTCAAGTTGTACCAGCAACCACTTATCGATATATTTTTTAGTATTACTTAAATTTCTGTTCTTTTGTGTAACAGGTTTATAATGTCACAAAGTTCTTAGATGACCATCCTGGTGGTGATGATGTCTTGTTGTCTTCCACAGGTATATATCAAATTTGCATACCATCTTGGTGTCACTCACTTGAGTTACATGTTTTCAAATGTTTTTTGTTTTTTGACAACCGAAAATGTCATCTTTGCAGGGAAGGATGCTACTGATGACTTTGAGGATGTTGGTCACAGTAAGAGTGCTAGAGCCATGTTGGGTGATCTATATGTTGGAGACATTGATCCAGCAACCATGCCAGCAAAGCCTCAACCAACTCCTCCAAAACAACTTCAAAATAATAATGAGAAGAAAACATCATCAGGTTTCATGATCAAGATGCTGCAGTTTCTAATTCCTCTGATTGTCTTGGGTTTAGCAGTTGGTGTTCGTTTCTACAATAACAAATCAACATAGCCACTTGCATGAGCACTTGAATTTTGTTCAACCGTTTCTATCAAATATAGCTTGTTCTTATCTATGGAACTACAATTATATGGGCTGAATAGGATATACCACTTTGTTTTTCCTTGTCACTGTCATTTTCTGTTGAATTTCTGGTTCTTATCCTCTCCTTGATAAGCTACTAGAACAGTTTTCTGCTCCTTCAAGTTCTGGTAGTTTTAGAATATGAAGTGTATGAGATTCTTGTTACACTAATAAAGTTACCTTGGATATTCAATTTCTTAGGTAAAAATTACCTATCATTCCATTTTCACTATTTTGCATTTGCTACAGAAAACACTATTTTTAAGTCTACACATTATTTGAAGAAATATAATCCACTTTTTTAATTTCTTTATAAGTATTTAAAAGTGTTATATACTCTTAATTTAAGAGGAATAACTGAACTAAAACAATCATCGATTGATTTACCTTCGAGTGATGTCCAATATTGCAGTGGTTTACACAACCCATCTTGCTATTTTAAAATTCATTTTTTAGTGATCTTTGACAATTATCATATGTTATACCATTATCTAATAATCATAAATGTTATTATTTTATTTATTATTTGACACTTACTTTTATTTTTTACAAATACGTTAGAATCCCTTTTAATAATACAATATTATATTTAAATAATAAATATAAATACAATTTGAAAATAAAATAATGATATTTATATTATTAAATAGTGATATAAAATATGGTTGTTGTCAACCTATCATGGTTTTATTCAGTAATTAATTATTATTTTTTATAAAACTAACAAAAACAATTGTCATTTTCACCAGAAATTCTCATACAATACCATAAATAATGAAATAGAAAAAAAAAAATAATTAGTTGCTATAGTGGCTAAATTAGAAACTATTTTAAAAACTAAAAAAAAAAAGGTTTCTAAATTAGTTTCTATTATTGTTAAATAGTTTCTAAATTGGTATCTAATTAGCTACCAAGGTTTTAATTACCAATTATTTAGATTCTAAATTTGGTAGCAAAAACCTTGGTTGCTAATTAGATACCAATTTAGAAACCATTTAACAATAATAGAAACTAATTTAGAAACCAACAATATTTTTTTGTTTCTAAAATGGTCTATAATTTAGTCACTATAACAACTAATTATTTTGGTCTCTAAAATTTAGTTTCTATTTCTTGATTTTCTTGTAGTGATAGTCATAATTTCATTTATTTTGTAAGGACATACTCACTTTGTATTGTGCACATTATTCTCCTAATAGTATTGAAAAACAATACTATATTTAAATTTTCTTTCTTAAAAAATTATTAAATAAAAATTAATTTTAGAGACAAAAAAATATTAGTTCCTATATTAACTAAATTAAATATTATTTTAGAGATTAAAAAAGTATTAATATCTAAATTAATTTTTATTATTAATAAATAATTTCTAAATTAATATCTAATTAAGTACCTAAATTTTAGCTACCAATTAATTATATTCTAAATTTGATATCTAAATGGTAGATGATACCAATTTAGAAACTATTTATTAATAATAAAACTAATTATATATTAATAATTTTTGTAATGGTGGGTAAAACGAATTGTGCAGAGGGCACAACTTTTTCAAAGGCTTGCAAAGTAAAATTTGCATGCACCAGATCAACAGTTCAAAATGCTTTAATTAGTCTTGTAAATGCTTTGAAAGTTGTTTTAACTAAAGAGGGGCAGATGTTCTGTGCTTACAAGATACTAAAGCGGTGATGTTTTCGGATGATATGATGGCTTTTCATGAAGGTCTTCTTGAATCATGTAAGGAAAAGGGGTGCGGAAGCTATGAAGGTGTGTGAGCAAGATCCTCCTAAGAGTGGTGTTGATCTTGAAGGTGCATGATGTGTATGAAGCTAGGGAGGTTCGGCCAACCCAAGGAGAGGTGAAGGAGATGAAGTTTAGAGCCTAGAATTCTAGGGAGAAGCAAAGCTTGGCACAAAATGGCTGCATAACTTTACTCACAATAAACTTGGAAAATACAAGAGATAGCCTTCCTATTTATAGGCTATTTGGACGTAGAAGCTAAGCTAATAGCTAATGAAATGGAAACCAAATGAAATGCAAATCATAAGCCATGTGCCATGACCGGTCACACATAGAAAGCTTCTAGAAAGTTTCACTCAAATATGCTTTCTACACTACTCTAATTACTAAGTACCCCTAATGGGCCTTTATGCAACATGTACAAAGCTTTCTCTCTTCCATCCGTGGCTTCATTTACTTGGTCTTGAACATGCTTAGCCATTGACCTTGTGAGAGGACCTAGACGGTCTAGTTCCACATCTAGACGCTCCATGGGTAGCCTCCCTTCTTCACGTCCTAGACGCTCCATCCTTGTAGCTAGACGCTCTTCTTGGTCTAGACGCTCTTCATGGTTTGGGCTTTGGCTCCCATGGCTAGATGTGCTTGGCCCTCTTCCATCATCCCCTCTCCCTTGGAAAGGATTTTTCCTCAAATCCAGCTCGTCATCGTCATTGGTACCTACAAATGGAGAAAGATCAATTACATTAAAAGTGTCATGTACTCCATATTCAAGAGGTAGGTCCAATTTATATGCATTGTTGTTGACTCGCTTGAGGACTTGAAAGGGTCCATCACCTCGGGGACTTAGTTTGGACTTTCTTTGAGTTGGAAATCTATCTTTGCGAAGGTGAAGCCAAACTAAGTCTCCTTCCTAAAAAATTATTTCTCTCTTCCCTTTATTGTTGTATTTTGTGTACTTCTCATTTTGTTGTTGTATTTGGAGTTTAATCTTCTCATGCATTTTCTTTACAAAATCAGCTTTGATTACGCCTTCCTTATGCACAAAATCTTGTGGATTAGGAAGGGGTATCAAATCCATGGGTGTGAGAGGATTAAATCCATATACTACTTCAAAAGGAGAAGCATTAGTAGTCTTGTGAACTACTCTATTGTAAGCAAATTCAATATGGGGAAGGTACTCATCCCAAGATTTGTGGCTGCCCTTCATGATAGCCCTAAGCATAGTTCCAAGAGATCTATTGACTACTTCGGTTTGGCCATCCGTTTGAGGATGACAAGAAGTTGAAAATTGTAGTCTTGTTCCAAGTTTACCCCAAAGAGTTTTCCAAAAGTGGCTGATAAACTTGGGATCTCTATCGGACACTATACTTCTAGGGAGACCATGGAGTCTCACCACTTCTCTAAAGAAGAGTTTAGAAATATTTTGAGCATCATCTACTTTGTGGCATGGAATAAAATGGGACATTTTGCTAAAACGGTCCACTACCACAAAGATAGAGTCATGGCCTCTTGCAGTCCTAGGAAGTCCTAAAATGAAATCCATGCTAATGTCTTCCCAAGGAGCATTTGCAATCGGCAAAGGGGAGTAGAGTCCATGCGACATTGTTCTAGACTTTGCTTTTAAACATGAGATGCATCTAGAACAATGTCGTTGGACATCTTTCCTCATGTGTGGCCAACAAAATTTTTCTTTTAAAAGATCTAGAGTTTTATCAACTCCAAAATGGCCCATGAGTCCCCCCTCGTGTGATTCTTTGACAAGGAGTTTCCTATGTGTTCCTTGGGGAATGCAAAGTTTTCCCTCTTTAAAAAGATATCCCTCGGACACATAGTAACCTCCTTGCGCTCTATGTAGACATTGGGCATAGATGGATGAGAGTTCTTGATCTTCTTGGTAAAGCTCTCTTATGTGGTCAAATCCAAGAATTTGGGCACCCAATTTTGAAAAGAGTGTATGCCGTCTTGAAAGAGCATCGGCCACTATATTGGTGCTTCCTTTCTTGTATTTGATTACATAAGGAAATTGTTCAAGAAATTCCATCCATTTAGCATGTCTCTTGTTGAGCTTGTGTTGGCCCTTTAAATATTTTAAAGACTCGTGATCACTATGGATGACAAATTCTTTGGACACAAGATAGTGTTCCCAAGTCTTTAGGGCTCGCACAAGAGCATAGAGCTCTTTGTCATAGGTGGGGTAGTTGAGGGTGGCACCATGGAGTTTTTCACTAAAGTATGCAATGGGGTGTCCACCTTGCAACAAAACCGCACCTATGCCTACCCCCGATGCATCACACTCTATCTCAAAAGTTTTGGAAAAATTTGGGAGAGATAGAATGGGTGCATTGGTGAGTTGAGCTTTGAGCCTTTGAAAGGCTTGCTCATGCTTTTCATTCCAACAAAATGCAACATCTTTTTTTAACAAGTTCATTCAAAGGAGAAGCTAGACTAGAAAAATTAGGCACAAACCTTCTATAGAAGCTAGCTAACCCATGAAAACTTCGTACATCACTTACATTTTGTGGAGTTGGCCACTCGCGGATGGCTTTGATTTTCTCGGGATCTACATGCACCCCCTTTTTGTTTACTATGAAACCTAAGAAAACTACACTATCTACACAAAAGGTACACTTATCCCTATTTGCAAAAAGACTATTTTTTCTAAGCACTAGAAGAACTTCCCTAAGGTGACTTAGATGGTTTTCTAGGGTTTTACTATATACTAAGATATCATCAAAATAAACTACTACATATTTACCTATACAATCCCTCAAGGTGTGATTCATAAGCCTCATGAATGTACTTGGGGCATTAGTAAGCCCAAAGGGCATCACCAACCACTCATATAATCCAAATTTGGTCTTAAAAGCGGTTTTCCACTCATCACCTTCCTTGATTCGAATTTGGTGATATCCACTTTTAAGGTCAATTTTGGAGAATAGAGTTGACCCATGCAATTCATCAAGCATATCGTCAAGCCTTGGGATTGGATGCCTATACTTGATGGTGATGTTGTTGATTGATCGACAATCACAACACATGCGCCATTTTCCATCTTTTTTGGGCACCAACAAGACAGGTACAGCACAAGGGCTTAGGCTCTTTTGAACCCAACCCTTCTCCAACAAGTCTTGAACTTGTGATTCTATCTCCTTTGTTTCCTCGGGGTTGGTTCTATAAGCAAGCCTATTTGGTAGGCTTGCCCCCGGAATAAAGTCAATTTGATGTTCTATCCCCCTTAGAGGAGGAAGCCCAATGGGCCCCTAATGGGAGAATAGATCTTCAAATTCACTTAAAAGATTTTCTATTTGAGGAGGTAAATTCATAAGTTCACTACTTGTGGCAGTGCATGTAAGTGCTCCTTTACAAAAGATAAGGCTTGGTTGTTCAACAAGAAGCAAATTTTCAAAAACGTTTTCAAGAGGCTTTTCTTGTTGACCAACCTTGTGGGAAGGAACACTCTTCTCCCACGCCTTCCTATCCCTAAGGATTTTCTCTTTTTCTAGCGCTCTTTTTTGTTTGTTTTCCTCATCCCTCTTTTGCTTCATTTGTATTTGGTCTTTTACCACTTGAGAACGTGGTAAAGGACTAAGTACAAACTTTTTATACTTGTGGGTGAAGGAAATTTCGTTAGTGAGACCATCATGCAAGGTTTTCTTATCAAATTGCCATGGTCTCCCTAATAAAATATGACAAGCTTCCATAGGTACTACATCACATAAAACCTTATCTTTGTAGTTCCCTATGGAAAACTTGATTTCCACTTGCTTGTCTACATATAGTTCCCCATTTTCATTAAGCCATTGAAGTTTATAAGGTTTTGGGTGAGGAACTACTTGTAGCTTAAGCTTCTCCACCATCCTAGCACTACAACAATTGCAACTAGACCCACTATCCACAATGAGAGAGCATATGTTTTCTAAAACATTGCATCTTGTATGAAATATATTCTCTCTTTGTGTTTCAATGGATGTGCTAGGGTGATTGTTGAGGGTTCTCCTAATCATAAGCAATTCTCCCTCTAGTGGAGCTACCCTCTCATCCTCTCCCCCCTCCTCTTTCTCACTAGGCTCATCCTCGCCACTAGTGTACTCGTCTACACCCTTAAGAAACAAAGTCCTTTGGTTTGGACATTGTGCTTGCACATGTCCTCTTCCATAGCAATTGAAACACTTGACATCTCTAGCTCGGATGGGTGGGGTGGAGGTTTCTTTGGTAAAAGGTTTGGTAGGTTCTTTTGGTTTTTCTTTGGATGTACTACCCTCCCTTCTAAACTCTTTCTTGGGATAAAAGTTAGAGTAAGGGCTCACCTTTTGACTTGATGTTTTGCGTAAAATTTGTTGCTCAACTTTAATGCAAAGTTGAACCAAATCATTCAAGTCTTGATAAGGTAAGAGCTCCACTCTATCTCTTATCTCAAGTGATAGGCCACTAAGGAACCTAGCTATTGTGGTATCCTCCTCTTCTCTAATGGAGGCTCTCATCATGTAGAGCTCCATTTTTTGTCTATACTCTTCCTCACTCATGTTTCTTTGTTGGAGTCTTTGGAGCTTGTCCATCAACTCCCTATGGTAGTAGGAAGGTATGTGTCGGCGTCTTAGGGCTCCCCTAAGGTCATTCCAATATGTAATGGGAGGTTCCCTATGAAGACGCCTTTCTCTTTCGAGAGAGGTCCACCAATACATGGCATTCCCTTGGAAGCTAAGGGCGGCTAAGGGTACTTTACGTTCCTCACTTACCCTATGGCAAGCAAAAAGTTGCTCTACCTTCATTTCCCAATCTAGATAAATTTCTACATTTTCTTTTCCATGAAAATGAGGTAAGTCTACTCTAGTTTCCCTTGGCACCTCTTGCTCCCTTTTCCTATTCCTTCTAGGGGGTGGTTGGTAGTAGTCATTAATTCTAAGGCTTCCCTCCCCTAGAGACTCATTGCTCCTAGATGCATGAGTATGAGTTTTTTTTTAGTTTTGTGATTTTTGTGATTTCTCTTCTTGAGCTTTAGCCATCTCATTGATTTTGTTCTCATTCTCCAATTGTCTAAAAGAAATTAATTGTACCGCTTGTGATACTTCTTTCAAAAGAGTTTTCAAAGATTTTACTTCACTTTCTATGGACTTTGGAGAGTGAGAAGAAGAAGACATGGCTAAAACTTTGTGTATATAGGTGTTTTACTTTGAGAAAGTTTAGGAAAGTTAAAGAAGGTAGTTTTCCAGGTAAGGGAGGTGAGTCACAAAGGACTACTTAAGTACCAAGCCTTTTCCTTGCCAAAAACTATCCTCCAATATCTTCACACAAGACTTTCTCTTAGTGAAACACTTAGAACACAAATAAGTTGAGAAATAAATGCAAGAAAATAATGTAAGCTATCTATTCAACAAAACTAGACGGTTTAACACAAATTTAAACAAAACTAACCATGCAAAGCGTCAATACTAAAGCAATAGAAAAGCAAATACAAACAAGTAACAATTACTAATCAAGAATGCTATGCTATTCGGCCCTAGGTGAGGCTTCTTGGACACTTTGAGCCCTTGAAGACACACTCACCGTCTAAAGCGTAATTAAGAGGTAATTAACACAAATTAAGTTGTAAGGAATTTAAGAAAACCCCCTTTGTTGATCCTCTTTTTGCTAGTGTCACTCCCTCTTGTTGTCTTTGCTTGTTAGTCCTCCAAATGTGTGTAGTGTTTTGAGAAAGTTTGCTTCGGCTTTGTCTTTGTCTTCCCCTTAGAATGAAGGTCTTGATTCTCCAATTTCCAGCACCTATCAAAGGGCTAAACCTTAACCAAGTCAAGTTTCAATTCACATAAGCACCAAAGGAGAGAAGAAATTCCAGCACCCAAATTAGAGGTCAAAGAACAAAAGCAAGAAACAATTAAATTGAATAAAACAGTACCACCAAAAGGAGTTAGATTATGACAACTAGAAAGAGGTTCAAGAAATATTAAGCAAGCAAATAAAAGGTACCAAAATAAAGGTAGGCACACAAAAGAATCCTAAGAATGGCACTAGATTTAGATGACCAAATAAAAAAACAGCACCACTGGAAAATGTTGTGGGCCAGAAACGTGTTTTTCCCCAATTTATGCTGAGCTGTGTTTTTAAGATATGATTCTGAAATTTGATATGCAAGATATTCAAGATCTTAGCTAAATCCTGGCTTTGGAATCACTCAAAACGCATGCACCAATTTTTTTTAATAAATTTTGCAATTTTGGTGTTCAGTTACGCCAGCTGTAGCGCCTCAGATTTGCACACTGATTTTAAAAGATTTATCATTTTTTTTCTGTTGCTTCTTTTGGACTAATTCTTTTTTTGTCCTTTCTATAACACTTCAAACTTGCAAATTCCAGAGAATCAAAATTTTCCTATGAGTGGAAATATTCTTCTGGATCAAAACAGTCAGCACAGAAAATCTGAAACAGGGAAATCTGAAAACTGGAAACAAAAACAGCAAGATACCAAAGTTTAGACACAATGGAAATTTGTGAAATAGAATTGTGTAGGATCTAAACACAATATGAACTCAAACTAAAATTAAAAAGGCACCAAAAGATCAAAGAACAGCAGATTCAAAGCAATTAAAGATACCCAAAATCAAGAAACAATCAAGCCAAATAAAGGACTACTAAGAATTGTTGACATTGTGGATGAACATGACTTGACAAAACATATAAGATTCAGAAATTAAAGACTAAAAAGCATAATATGAACCAAATAATGAAAGCAATAAAGACTCAAAAGCCTAAAAGAAAATAGCAACTCAAAGGTGTATGGAATCCTATCATAAATTGCACAAGAACTTGTTCAAGATCAATTGAACAAGAGTGCTTCGGTTGGATCTTCCACAAAGCACACCAAACAAATTAAAATGTAAAAAACAGCAAGACAATTATGGAAAATAAGATGAACAACATGAAAGTAAAGAAGAACTAAAAATGAAAAGACCAAAAGCAACTCATCTTGAAGAACCCAAGCTCATGATACCAAATGATGGCATTTCATGAAGGTCTTCTTGAATCATGTAAGGAAAAGGGGTGCGGAAGCTATGAAGGTGTGTGAGCAAGATCCTCCTAAGAGTGGTGTTGATCTTGAAGGTGCATGATGTGTATGAAGCTAGGGAGGTTCGGCCAACCCAAGGAGAGGTGAAGGAGATGAAGTTTAGAGCCTAAAATTCTAGGGAGAAGCAAAGCTTGGCACAAAATGGCAGCATAACTTTACTCACAATAAACTTGGAAAATACAAGAGATAGCCTTCCTATTTATAGGCTATTTGGACGTAGAAGCTAAGCTAATAGCTAATAAAATGGAAACCAAATGAAATGCAAATCATAAGCCATGTGCCATGACCGGTCACACATAGAAAGCTTCTAGAAAGTTTCACTCAAATATGCTTTCTACACTACTCTAATTACTAAGTACCCCTAATGGGCCTTTATGCAACATGTACAAAGCTTTCTCTCTTCCATCCGTGGCTTCATTTACTTGGTCTTGAACATGCTTAGCCATTGACCTTGTGAGAGGACCTAGACGGTCTAGTTCCACATCTAGACGCTCCATGGGTAGCCTCCCTTCTTCACGTCCTAGACGCTCCATCTTGTAGCTAGACGCTCTTCTTGGTCTAGACGCTCTTCATGGTTTGGGCTTTGGCTCCCATGGCTAGATGTGCTTGGCCCTCTTCCATCATGATAGGTGCTTTTCTTTGTGGGGGGATAACAATGTGGGTTAGTTACATAACGCAGGGATGAATGGTGATGGGAGTCTGCTTATTACATGGAATAAAGGTGCTTTTAGCTATGATAGCCATGTGGAGGGTATGGGCTTTATAGTTGTGTACGAACAATACCTAAGGTCTAATGTGAATTGTAAGATTGTAAACGTGTATGCAGCGTGTAATATGAGATAAAGTAGCTTTGCGGGAGGACCTTTCAGCATTAAAACCTGCTACCCTGAACCTGACTTGGTGTTTCGTCGGTGTTTTTAATGCGGTTAGAAGGTCTTATGAGAGGAAAGGATTCAAATTTTGTGGTAGCCAAAAGAGTGAGATAAGAAGTATACGTGGTACAAAGCAAACGACTCAGCTAAAAGTATGATCGATAGAGTTCTTGTATCTGATGATTGGTTACAACAGTGGTCTATGGGTAAACAATATTTCTTGTCAAGAGAGATCTCAAATCATTGTGCAATAGTGGTCAAATCCTCGGTAAAAGATTAGGGGCTGAGACCCTTTAGGTCTATTGATGTGTGGATGATGGAACCTAGGTTTAAGGATATAGTGAGAGATAAATGGAATTCTTATTCTGGTCAAGGGAATAATATTTTTGCTTTCAAAGGTAAGTTGAAGAGTCTGAAAGTTGATCTCAAGGTGTGGAATTGGGATGTGTTCGAGCACCTAGAATCAGAAAAGAATATTTGTTTGATGGATATTGAGGAGCTTGATGTCAAAGATGATGGTGATGCTTTGTCGGAGAGTTTGAGGACGAGAAGGTTGGTTCCCATCAGTCGTGTAGAAGAGATAAATAAGAAGATGAAATCTTTGTTTAGGAAGAAAGCTAGAGTTAATTGGCTTACGTTTGGGGGACTCTAATTCCAAGTTTTATCACTTTGCAATTAGATGGAGGATGCTTAGAAATGAGGTTAAGGGTGTCAAAGTAGGAAGTTTGTGGGTTGAGGAACCTGAGGTAGTGCGCATGGAAACGATGGAGCTTTTTGAAGCTAGATTCTCGGCTACTTAGGATTTTGGAGTCAAACTTGAGAATGTTGAGTTCAAATCCTTGTTAGAGGAGGTTAGCTTAAGTATGGTATCCAAGATAACAGAGGAAGAATTTAAGGATGCTGTATGGTTATGTGAGGGATAAAAAAGCCCTAGACCAGATGACTTTAATTTTAATTTTAATTTTATCAAGAATAATTGGGAAGTGCTGAAGCTTGATGTGGTAGCTGTTGTTCACCATTTTCAGGAGACAGATTGTATTCCTAAAGGGTGTAATGCATATTTTATTACCCTTGTGCCAAAAGTTAGAGACCCTACAAGTCTAGACCAATACAAACCTATTTCTCTAGTGGGCTCTCTGTATAAAATTATTTCAAAGGTCTTATCGTGTCGCATCAAGCAAGTTTTACCTGAGGTTATAGATAACTGTCAATCGGCTTTCTTAAAGGATAGGGGATGCTAGATAGCGTTTTAATGGCTAATGAGGTCATTGACGAGATCAAGAAGAAAGGGAGGAGGGTATTGTGTCTGAAGGTTGATTAAAACGCGTACGATTCAGTCAACCCGGTGTTCCTATTTGATATGCTTCAGAGGTTGGAGTTTCACAAGAGGTGGATCGCGTGGATAAAAGGGTGCTTAGAGTCCTCTTCGGTATCTGTTTTGGTAAACGAAAGCCTTACTTCTGAGTTTAAACCGACAAGGGGACTGAGACAAGGTGACCCCTTATCTCCTTTCCTCTTTCTTATGGTTGCGGAAGGCCTGGCGGGGCTTGTCAGACAAACGATCAAAGTGAATGTGCTCGAAGGTGTGAAAGTGGGTATGGAGGTTGAGTTAAGTGTGTTACAGTTTGCAGATGATACACTCTTCATGTGTGAAGATTCGTACACCAATGTTTTCACTATGAAGGTTATCTTCAGATGCTGTGAGCTTGCATCAGGGCTCAAAATAAACTTCCACAAATCTATGCTGACGGGTATCAATGTTGATAGTCCCTCTCTAGATGTGTATGCTAAAATCCTACATTGTACAATTATGAGGATTTCATTTAAATATCTGGGTTGGAAGTTGGTGGTAATCCTAGAAGGAAAAGGTTTTGGGAACCTATTGTGAGTAAATTTAGTGTTAAGCTAAATGCTTGGTATAGGAGATTTCTGTGTTTGGCAGGTAGAATTTGCCTAGTCAAGTTGGTTTTCACTTTGGTACCTTTTTTCTATTTATCCTTCTTTAAAGCCCCAAAGTCTGTATGTGATAGAATCATTAGCATTCAGAGAAGCTTCTTATGGGGGTGGGGAAAGGAAAAGAAATCTATCCCTTGGGTGAGCTGGAAAAATTTGTGCAAACCCCGGGAGGAGGGAGGGATGGGAATTAAAGATGTTAGACTTTTCAACGTTGCTCTGCTTGCAAAATGGAAGTGGAGGCTCTTAAGTGACGAAAAAGGTAGGTGGAAAGATGTTCTTCTATCAAAATATGGTATGCAACAAGCTCATAGCATGACAAATTTGAAAAACCATTCTTGGTGGTGGCGAGACTTATCTAAAAGTCGTGGTGAAGGACAAGATGGAGGATGGTTCCAAGGAGCTGTTTGGTGGAGAGTGGGTAGTGAGGATAAGGCCAGACTATGGGAGGATGTATGGGTTGGAAGTTGTACCCTCAAGGTCTTGTATCCTAGGATGTTTTCTTATCTATGAATAAGGGTCTTAAGGTGGCAGAGGTAGGGAAGTGGAAATATTTCGTATGGATTTGGGGGCTTAGATGGAGGAGGGAGAGGTTCCATTGGGAATCATGACAAGAAGTAGAATTACTAAGGTTTCTTTCTAGGGTAGAGTTGCTAAAGGAGATGAAGGATAAGCAGGTTTGGGAAGGCAACGAGTCTGGGAAGTTTTCGGTGAAATCTGCGTATGTGCGGTTAGCAAATCACGTAAGAGGACCACATCATGACATATTCAACTAATTATGGAAAGTTAAATCTTCCCCAAATGTACTGACAACGGCGTGGAGGGTAATGGTGGATTGTATTCCAACAAGAGTTAATCTCGCAAAGAGAGGGGTGGAGATGCTCGCATTGGAGTGTGTTATGTGTAAAGTCATGAATAAATCATCACACCATCTCTTTCTTTAGTGTAAGGTGGCCCAGTGTGTGCAGGATCGATGCTTTAGATGGATCAATATTTTTTATGTTCACCATATGGATCTGAAAAGTCACTTCGAGCAATTCTACTTACCACAAGGTTTTTTTTAACTAGAATATGTTGTTGATAGGTATGTGGGTGGCTGTAATCTGAAGTATTTGGAACAAAAGAACCTTATTATCTTCAAGAAGGGGGTTGTGGATAAGGAAGAAATTTTTCATATAGCATAAGTGAAATGCTGGCTACGGTTGAAACATAGAATGTGTGTCTTTAATTTTTCTTTTTTTGATTGGTGTATGAGTCTAATTTTGTGTATTCAAAAATAGTAGTGAGGGGGTTGGTGAAGCATAGCAAGTTCATGTGGATGCTTACTTTGTCATCTCTGAAAAGCCCCAAGAGTAGGTGGTCTGTGGTGAGTGGTTGAAGAAGCTAAGATAGGAATGGTTACTTTATCCGAGGGGTTTTTCCTAGTTTGGCCTAATATTTATGTGTGGTGTAAGGGGCCTTCTGTAGCAGCAAGATGAGGATTAATTCTGACGCTAGACAAGTTTTTTTCTAGTTTTGTACCCCTAGTATACACTGTTGTGTGCTGCTGGTGCGTGCTATAATTTGTTTAGCAGCAAAGATTATCTTAGAAAGGATGTATAAGTTCTACTCACATGGGTCTAAATCTATATAGCTTCTGGATAACGTGTGGAAGGGAGGTGTCGTAAAAGATAATGGTTGATAGTGAGGGCCTGTTGCACCAGTTCTCCCAGTCATCCAGCTAGAGTAGTTGTTGGTTCTGTTTCACAAGTTGAAGTGTGCATTTCACATTGGTCTTAGGGATTTATGCAAAAAATGATGAATTCTGATGTGAAAGTCCCGAATGAGTTGAACATTGAGGTGTAGGGTGTTAGAATATATGGCCTTAAACGAGAGGGGGGGGTGAATTGTTTAAGAGGGATTTTCGCAAACTTTGAAGGTATAATGAAAATCAATGCTGAATGACAGAGAAAGAAATCAAAGAAACAAAGAACCAAAACGGTTTCAAGATGATATCAGAAAAACAATCGGTTGTTGTTTCTTCGAAACAATCGGTTGTTTTTATCAGCAGTTTATAAAAACAAATTAAAAACAGAATTTAAAGAGTTAAGGGTAAGAGATAAGCACGCAAGCAATTTATACTAGTTCACTCTTACACCAAGAGCTACATCCGGTCCCTAGAAACCACTGGGTATTCCACTATGCAATCAAAACCAGATTACAAACACCACACACCAAAGTAGTGACCTTGAACCCCTCAAGAAACACACTACCTTTGGCAAACCACACCAAGAGTGTTGATCTTGAACACCTCAAGAACACACAACATTCCTTGACAACACAGCTACAGAAATACAGTAATCAAGGAAGAAGGGAATAGAATACATCTGGGTATTACAAAGCTTAAAGATCAAAATTACAACCCAATCCTATTCCACACATTTAAGAATGATCCAAAGCTCTTTCAAATTTTGGAAAAACTGTTTTGATAAAATCTTTCTGTTACTCCAAGATTAGGAGCGTAAAACTACCTTTATATAGACCAACCAAGTGGTCAAAAGCATTTAATAAAGGAGCCAAGTTAGTTAGGATCATTTAAAACATATTAAAACCGCTTAACAGAATTCTGTTAAGGTTTTCAGGAAAACAATCGGTTGTTTTGTCGAAACAATCGATTGTTTTGGTTTGACAGCAAAGTCAACCAAGTTTTTCAAAAACAGCTAAGGTAAAACAACCTGTTGTTAGGTAAAACAACCTGTTGAATTTTTGACAGCTTTTTAGAAAACACATCCTTTCAAAATGTTAAAGATTCAAATGAACTTGGATCATCTTAAGAAGTGAATTAACAAGTTTCAAACAACTAGACAACACACACACACCCAGCAGCAAGGTCTTCAAGCTTTCCTCTTGGATTTTGGAGACATCAAAACATCTTGTTCAACATAGGGAACACTAGTTATGTTGAATAGAAGAGTTGTCTAAGCCTATGAAGTAAGAAGACCAGTCTTTGTCAAACTTGAAGGCTTGCTTGCAACTTAATTGGAAGCTTTATCTCGCCAGTTTGAAGCATTAATAGTTTGTTGGTAGGTGGAAGAAAGGAATGCATGGAGGTTTTGTGTTATTGATGCTGCCACTGTTTGAGTTAATAGGAACTTGAGTTGGTTTTTTGTTTTTTTTTTTGCTGCATAGATGGTGCTTAGTTGTTGCAGTCTTGGCGCATAATTATGCATTTTTAAGGAGCCTAGGCACAGTGGTTTTTCTGTTTAGCAACTATAAGTAGTGCTCTGGTTGTTTAAGGTTTTGGCCTAGTTTTAGTGCAGATTTATGCCATCTGTCATGTAGGAGTTGTCTTTAGCTTATTTTTATAATTTGTTAAAGCAAATGCAAAAGCAGCTTAGGCCTTTGTGCTTGTTAATTGTTTTGGAGTGTAAGATGTACTATGTATAAGGGTTAGATCTTATTCTTTTTTATAACGTGTAAATGCAATTGAGTTGATTTTGTTGTATACCTACTAATTATGTTCACAATAAACATCATACTGGTCTTGTAGTTGTAAGATACATCAAACTTCGACATTTTGTAAGAAATTATGTAAATTAATTTATATAAAGTGACTCACATGACTTAGAGTTTGGGCTTTGGGTCCGAATATGATTTAATAATAATAATAAAATTAAAGGCCCATTGGTTAATGTGAGAAATATATATCTGATGATATACCTAATGGAAAACCTACATCTGATGGAGATTGGGAACTAAAGGCTATAGGGTTCTGTCTCTGCAAATAATAGTTGTCTCACTGTTAACCATCATGAAAGTGTGTGACAAATACGAAATTGCTAAGAGATAGATTGAGACAAAGGAGATAAAGTAACTGCTCAATTAGGATCACTCATGGATCAAGGTAAGTACCTATTCCTTCTTGATTGTATGATTGTGTGAGAATCATGATATGATAAGATCTATTTGTGAACATAATTGTATGTGCTAAATTTACGTTTATTCATGTTTAAATTTACATTTTTTGTGATTCTCCATTAATGTTTTTCCAAAATTTCAAGAACCCTAATTTTAAAAATTATTCTCAATTTTAAGAATCCTAATTTAAATTTAGGATTTATAGATTAAGGTTTTCATTCCTCTATAACAGATCCCTAATTGTCCTAAACCATCCAAAATCAAAGAATCCTAATTTTAAAAATAATCCCAATTGAAGAACCCTAATTTTAAAATTAGGGTTTATGGATTAAGGTTTCCATTAACAGACCACTAATCGGCACCCAACGCCATTAACAGCGTTAACACCCTGCACCTCTGAACCCATTATCGGAGTCGCTGCCGGCGCGAAACCGCAAGCCACCGTTGCTCGCGTTTTTCTCCGCCACCGCTCTTCCCGGCATGGTGGTTCGTCGGTTGGCGCGGTGGTTTCTGCGCTCTTTGGCGGCGTGGATGGTGTCGGGGTTGAAGAAGGAAAGCGCGGTGGCATCGGGGTTGGAGAGGGAGAATGACGGGGTCGCGCAATGTCCTTTTTGGTGGCGCGATTATCTTTTTCCTGAACAGGGTCCAACATCCATTAAAGGCGCGGTGACACGGGGGCGCGGCTGAGCAGGTGACCCACACCACGTACAGGGAGACGGCGGTGGGGAGCTGTCGAAAAGAAAGGGAGAGTAAAATGAGTAGGGTTTTTGGTGTGTGGTAGTATCAGCTTCGGCGTGGATGATGCAATGGCAGGGAGGTTCACGGAATTGGAATGCAACATAATGTAGGATTCAAAATATTATAATATAATATAATGAAATCCGTGAATGAATTATTTGCACTTTACGTTATCATTTTTTTATTAAGGTTTTTTTTATTAAAGTTAATTAAAGTTTTTTTTTAATTAAATTTTTATTATATTATAATGTAATTTAATTTACATTAAATTAAAAGTTTAATCAAAGTTTTTAATTCAAATTTTATTATGTTATTATAATTAATTTAATTTGAATTATATTAAAGTTTAATTAATTGATTGAAAGTGAGGAATGGAAAATTATTTTTCCGCTTTATGTATTTTATTTTTTTTTAAATTATGATTTTGGAATTATTGTATGATAGATTTGTAATCACCAAAGTGATCAAATCTTTATGTTTTATTTAATTTCAAATTATGGATGAAATTTTATTTCATATAATGATGTTATTTATGGAATTATTTGTATGATAGATTTGTAATCACCAAAGTGATCAAATCTTTAAGTTTTATTTAATTCCAAATTATGGATGAATTTTATTTCAATTAATGATATAATTTCTGGAATTATTTGTATGATAGATTTGTTAATCACCAAAGTGATCAAATCTTTAAGTTTTATTTAATTCCAGATTACTGATAAATTTTATTCCAATTACCTATAGAATGGATGCTAAATTATTTATACATATGGGTAAATGGAAATTCATTATTATAGGGCATTTTGGATCACCCAAAGGTTGATTAGTTGTCCTTATAATTGATGGATATGATTGTTGGTAGTGAGTATGTGTTATTAGTTTTGCTTGTATATCCAAAGATAACAAGTGTTTCTAGTTAATGCATATATCTTACCAAATAAAGTTAATACTATTAGCATCATTATGTTTTGTGTATTAATGAATCTCCCAAAGGAGAACATTAGTATACATAGAATGTTTTTTGAATTTGTATTGTATGTTTAGTTTATGACTCAAAGTATTAATGTTAAGCATGTGTGATCAAGTATTTGTTCCTATATCTTTATGCGAATGAGCATAACAAGTAATATTAAGTCGGCTCTTCCCAAAACTGATAGTGCAAAAGAATTTATGAAATTTGTGGAAGAGCGCTCCCAAACTATTGATAAGTCTCTTGTTGGGACATTAATGAGTACATTAACCACCATGGAATTTGATGGTTCTCGTACTATGCACGAACATGTCATTGAAATGACTAATATTGCGGCAAGACTTAAGTCTATTGGAATGGCAGTGGATGAGAACTATAACATGTTAGTTCAGGAAGAGACTAGATTGAAAAATCGAGGAAACCACTTTATACATTATGTGAACAATCAGGGAGCTGGAAAGAAGGTCTTCAAGAAACATGGAAAGGGTAAAGGACCACTAAAGATAAATGAGTCCTCTACTAAGCTCTAGAAGAAGAATGGCAAATGTCATTTATGCAAGAAATCTGGACATTTCCAAAAGGATTGTCTGAAACGTAAGGCTTGGTTCGAAAAGAAGGGTAAACATAATGCTTATTATGTATGTTTTGAATCAAACTTAACTGAAGTTTGACATAATTCTTGGTGGATTGATTCTGGATGCACAACTCATGTTTCTAACATGATGCAAGGATTCCTTTTAACCCGAACCATAAAGCCAAATGAAAAGTTTGTCTTCATGGGGAATAAAGAGAAGGTTCTAGTGGAAGCAGTCGGGACTTATCGTTTAATCCTCGACACTAGATTTTATTTAGACTTAATGGATACTTTTTATGTACCTAGTATGTCTAGGAATTTAGTTTCATTGTCTAAACTTGATGTTGCTGGATACTCTTTTAAATTTAGGAATGGATGTTTCAGTTTATATCTGCATACCTATTTGATTGTATCTGGTACTCTTTATGATGGATTATATAAATTGAACCTTGATAATCTATATGTTGAAACTCTTATGACCTCGCATCATAATGTTGACACTAAACGTAGTTTAGTGAATGAATGTTCTGCTTTCTTTTGGCACAAACGTTTGGGACATATCTCCAAAGAAAGGATGGAGAGATTGGTAAAGAATGAAATACTTCCAAGTTTGGATTTTACTGATCTGAATGTATGTGTGGATTGCATTAAAGGCAAACAAACAAAACACACAAAGAAGGGAGCCACAAGAAGTACTCAGCTTCTTGAAATTATACACACTGATATATGTGGACCTTTTGATGCAAGTTCTTTCAATAAAGAAAGGTATTTTATCACCTTTATTGATGATTTTTCACGTTATGGTTATGTCTATTTACTGCATGAAAAATCGCAAGCAGTGAATGCCTTAGAAGTTTATATAAATGAAGTGGAAAGACAATTAGACAGAAAGGTGAAAATTGTCAGGTTAGATAGAGGTGGTGAATATTATGGAAAGTATGATGAAAGTGGACAACACCCTGGTCCGTTTGCTAAGTTCCTTGAGAGGCGTGGTATTTGTGCTCAATACACAATGTCAGGTACACCACAACAAAATAGTGTTTCAGAAAGGCGTAATCGAACCTTAATGGATATGGTTAGGAGCATGTTAAGTAAGTCAACTGTACCTGTTTCATTGTGGATGTATGCTTTAAAAACTGCCATGTATCTGTTGAACAGGGTTCCTAGTAAGGCAGTTCAAACACCTTTTTGAATTGTAGATAGGAAGGAAACCCAGTTTGAGACACCTGCATGTTTGGGGATGTCAGGCAGAAGTCAGAATATACAATCCGCAAGAGAAGAAATTGGATGCAAGAACAATCAGTGGATATTTCATTGGTTATCCAGCAAAGTCAAAAGGGTATATGTTTTACTGTCCTACCCATGACACAAGAATTGTTGAATCTGGAAATGCACGGTTCATTGAAAATGGTGAAACCAGTGGGAGTAATACTTCACAAAATGTGGAGATTAAGGAAGTTAGAGTACAAGTTCCTTTAACTAGTACCTTTACTTCAAGTATTGTTGTTCCTAATGTAGTTGAGTCACTCAACGATGAAGAAGAACAACAAATCAATGATCATGAAGAAAACAATGAACCTGTAGTAGAACAACCACAAGAAATAGTATTAAGAAGATCTCAAAGAGAAAGAAAGTCTGCTATTTCGAATGATTATGTGGTTTATCTACAAGAGTCAGAAAATGACTTAGGTATTGATAATGATCCAGTTTCATTTTCAGACGCCATCAATGATGATAATTCTGATAAGTGATTAGATGCTATGAAAGATGAGCTTAAATCAATGACATAGAATGATGTATGGGGCCTTATAGAATTGCCAGAATGATGCAAGAGAGTCGGGTGTAAATGGGTCTTTAAGACTATATGTGACTCTCATGGCAACTAATGATCTTGGTCTATTAAGTGAGACTAAGAAGTTTCTCTCTAATAACTCTGAGATGAAAGATATGGGTGAGGCATACTATGTGGTAGGAATTGAAATATTCCGTGACAGATCACAAGGATTGTTAGGTTTGTCTCAGAAATCATATATTAATAAAGTTTTAGAGAGATTCAGAATGGATAAATGTTCGACATCTCCTGTTCCAATACAGAAAGGAGACAAATTTAGTCTCATGCAATGTCCAAAGAATGATTTGGAACGGAAACAGATGGAGAATATACCTTATGCATCTATTGTTGGGAGTTTAATGTATGCTCAAACTTGTACACGACCAGATATTAGTTTTGCAGTTGGTATGCTTGGTAGATACCAGAGTAATCCAGGATTGGATCATTGGAAAGCTGCAAAGAAAGTTTTAAGATACTTGCAAAGAACGGAGGATCACATGCTTACTTATAAAAGATCTGATCATTTTGAGGTGATTGGATATACAGATTCAGATTTTGCTGGTTGTATGGATACACGAAAGTCTACTTTTGGTTATGTGTATCTTTTAGCCGGAGGAGCGATTTCATGGAAAAGTGCGAAGCAGACAGTCATTGTTGCGTCCACTATGGAAGCTGAATTTGTGGCATGCTTTGAGGCCACAGTTCAGGCTAATTGGTTGCGGAATTTTATTTCAGGACTTGGAATTGTTGACAGTATTGCCAAGTCGCTGAAAATTTATTGTGATAACTCCGCAACAGTCTTCTTTTCTAAAAACGACAAGTATTCCAAAGGTGCTAAACATATGGATTTGAAATACTTTGTCGTTAAAGAAGAAGTTCAGAAACATAAAGTGTCAATAGAACGTATTAGCACTGATCTTATGATTGCTGACCCTTTAACAAAAGGGTTACCGTCCAAAACATTTACTGGTCATGTTGTAAATATGGGCATTATGTTACTAGTGAATTATGAATGTTGTTATTAATGCTTATTTGACACTTTGAGCTCATTAATAAATAAAGTTTCTGAAATTTATGTTGTTTTCTACTTTATGTATATGCATGCAAATTATGTTATTATGTTGTGGAAAACAAATTATGTTGTTATTGATGACAATGACATTATGTTTGAACCTATTATGAATTTCTTACTATAAAGTCATATTAAGGAGAAAGGATGATATAGTAGTACATGGAAGGAAATGTGTCGATTGAAATGACATATAACCGCCATGACTCTTATTATTTTTGTATCCTTGATTATGATTAATGATAGAACCAATTTATGTAAGGCCTTTTAAATGCGCATTTATGTCATTATTAAATCATGAAAGTATTATAACTCATATGAGTCAAGTGGGAGAATGTAAGAAATTATGTAAATTAATTTCTATAAAGTGACTCACATGACTTAGAGTTTGGGCTTCGGGCCCGAATATGATTTAATAATAATAATAGAATTAAAGGCCCATTGGTTAATGTGAGAAATATATATCTGATGATATACCTAATGGAAAACCTACATCTGATGGAGATTGGGAACTAAAGGCTATAGGGTTCTGTCTCTGCAAATAATAGTTGTCTCACTGTTAACCATCACGAAAGTGTGTGACAAGTACGAAATTGCTAAGAGATAGATTGGGACAAAGGAGATAAAGTAACTGCTCAATTAAGATCACTCATGGATCAAGGTAAGTACCTATTCCTTCTTGATTGTATGATTGTGTGAGAATCATGATATGATAAGATCTATTTGTGAACATAATTGTATGTGTTAAATTTACGTTTATTCATGTTTTAAACTTACACATTTATCTTGAATTAGTGTCGTCCACAACCATACCATCAACATCTTTGTTAATATGAAAACCTAAAACAATTCAAATTTTTACATGTTTGTTCTAAACCATTCCAAACTTCTTTAAGATATCAATATTATATATATTTTTACACATGAAGATTCATTCTAGTTTTTGCAAAACTTCATTGCAAAGAAAGAATCTCATTATCCCTAGGTTAGTCATGCATCAATCTTGCATAATAGATTATGGAGTATGCCTTCATCCAATTTGCGTTTTCTTTGGAGGAATGGTGGAAGCATCAATGAAGGAAGATGAACAAGGAGCTCACGTAGAGTTTTGGTTTTCTTGGAGGTGCATGCTAGGTGTGGAGAGTGAGTGGTGAGGCCATCTCACTTGGAATAGGTGAAAAAATGAAGACTAAGTGTCTATCTTAGGGAGGTAGGAGACAATGAGTGAAATTGACACAATTTTGGCAACAATTCACTCTTCATTAATCTTCTCAAAATGAGAGTCAAGCATCTCAATTTATAGGAGAGAGAGTTGAACATTTTGGAGCCAAAAGTTTAAAATTCAAAATAAAACTCCCCAATGAGAAGGTGCCATGTGGAGTCACGCTTTCCATGTTTAGCTCACACCTTCCATGCTAAATCCTCTCCACTCCCATGTTGCCATGTGAACGTCCATGTGCTCCATGCCAAGGTATTTTCGTTCTCCAATAAGCCCTAGATGTTCTAGGGTTACATTGGGCTCAAAGAAGCCCAATTGTTACCATAACTAGTCACTTTTAACCCTAACTAGTCATATTTTACTATTGGCCCAAATACAAGCCAAAAAACTTATACTACTTGGCCCAAATATTTGGTCCAATTATTTTATGCTTCTATGCCCAATACATGGCCCATAAAATCCTAAACAACTTTATACAATTTATTTAAGCTAAAGCTTGACCCAAAAATAATGTTGACTAGTTAGCAGAAACTCGATCTTCTTGTGTTCTTCTGACCAAAGCTCTAGTTTATGTTTTGATGACTTGGAGGGCTTCTTGGATATGTTTGTACATTCCTTCACCCTAGAGTTTTCCTCTTGATTGGGCTTACAAAAATAAACAAAAGCCCAATTTAGACCCATATTTTCAATTAAATCAATAAACAACCTCTAGGTCTTCATCCTCCTTATTGTATGGTTGTGTGAGGCTGGACGGTTTCCATCAATAGATTTCTTCAACTTAAACATCATGAATTTATCATCACTAGTATAAATCAAATCATCAACATAAATGTTAATAATTGATATGTTACTTCTGATGTGTTAGATTCAAGTTCAACATACATTTGTTTGATTTTGATTGTGTGCTTAAACAACTAAGTGTAAAACATAATAGTATGTTTATCGGATCATGTTAGATGTAAAGTATTCAACCTAGCCCCACATATGCAAGATGTGTGGTTGCTTAGATGCAAGCATTGTTTTAGTTGTGCTTCATCTAACAAACGCAAGTGTTGTGCACATGGATAGTGTGATAAGCTTTTGCTTGAGACAAAAGCAAGCAAGTATACTTAGTCATATAAGTTTTTGCTTTAACAAACAATAGGTATATACTTCGTCGAATATATGCAAACCTAAAGCATTTCATGGTATATTTCAAACTCTAATAAATGCTTATTTTATACTTTAATGATTTATATGCTTCTTCATTCTTTCAATAAGAACGTGATGGAAACTACTTCTTGCAAACAACTTTTTTGGAAAAGGTGGCTATCAATGTTTATTTTCAACTTTAGAAACGAGGTCATTTTGGATTTAAAGAAAAAAACCCCTAGACTCGCCAACTCAATTGCAGACTTGCAAGTTCAACTGAGTTCATCGAATTCACAACGAGACTACCGAGTTTGCTCAAAAAATGAGTTTGTTTTCGAGTCTACTTGCAGCCATTGTTATCATTCTTCAACCATAAAGCTAGTTTGATAACAATGGTTGGGAGTACTCTCTTACTTCTAACGATGCTTTATACTTATCAACTTTGACGAACTCATTAAGTTTTGTTTCAAAAATTCATTTCACTCCAATTGTTTTTCCTTTCGTTAGTAGGACCATGATCCTTAAGTATGCTTGTTTTCTCTTAAGCTTATTTCATTGTCCATAGCCTTCCTCCCTTTATCATGCTTCATAGCTTCACGAAATGAACTGTATTTATCACTCATAATTTATTGTACCATATAGGTCACTACCTCTTCTTCACTTAACCCCCCACCACTCACAAATCCTTTCATCCAAGTTGATGTCCGCCTCTTTCTCCATCAATTGCATTTTCATGTGAATTGTCTACTTCATTCTTAGCATCACTACTGCTCACATTATTTTCATTCCTAGAATTATTTGTACAACAATTATAGAACTCCATGTCTTCTTTGAACCATCATCATTGATCTCACATGCATGATCTCCCTCATTTTCATCAGTATTAGAACGATCATCATCCCAAGCCAATTATACTTACATTTTTTCTTTATAATTTTGTTCTCAATCCCAACTTTTTCTTCCTCAACACTACAATCCTCTTTGTCTTAAGGTAAAAAATATGATAACCCTTTAACTCATCACTCACACCTAACATGATACAAGAAAAACTTTTATCATCAAATTTACCTTATTTTTCCTCTACTATGTGCACATGTGTTTTGCAACCCTAGTCTTGAAGGTGTTCTGTTGAGGGTTTGACTTTGCTCCAAGCTTCTTAAGGAGTGATGTTCTTTACAACAAGTGTTGAACATCAATTTAACAAGTAAAATGTCAAATTTATAACTTCAACCCAAAAGGATACAAAATAAAATAAAATTATCATAGAGCATGCAACCCATCATATTCATCATTGTTTTTTTTTATCCTGCTAATGCTTATGATTTTACAAACGCAAATAAATTCAACCCTTGCAACTATAAGCATAAATGAAGAACAAGAGATACATCTTTTCAATATGTGATATAGGCTTTATTGGTGATAAGTCCATATTTGTGTGTTTTGAATTTAGGATTTATCAAATGTGATTTCTATTTAATTATAAATATCAAGAACCAAGTTCAATAAGTTAAAACAAGATAGAGACAAAATATTAGAAGTTTGAATAGATTAAAAAGAAGAGTAAATTGAATTAATGTAAAAGAAACCAATTATTCAATTCAATTGGTGGAAATGATTATGAATTCATGAAACATGATTTGTATGGCACAATTTTGGAGTAGGAATTGTAAAAATCAAAGAACAACTAAAAAAACAAAGATAAAAAAGAAGAAAGAGTAAAGAGATAAAGAACATGCCACTTTCTTAAGAGAAAGATAAGTGTAAAGGAAAATCACTATTTGAATTTAGGAAAAATCAAGATAAAATTCTATAATTGAGAACTAACCTCTTAATGAACTCACAAATATAGAGGAATCACCTTAATACTTCATTCAAGATTGCAAATTATGATACAAAGGAGTGGATTCATAGGCCAACTTTTATGAAATGGAAAGTTAGGTCTTGTTTGGTTGATTCATATTCCGTTTCTAACAAAGCCCTTACAAGAATATGAAGGCTTTAAGCCTTGTTTGGTTGATACTCCTAATTTTTCAACCAAGATCCTTGTTTTTAGAAGTTATCCTTGCATCCAAATTACATGTCTTGAATTTATATAATAAAGAAAATAACTATGTTTTCTATATTTTTATTTATAAAGAGATTACAAGAAATATTAAGAGATATATTTTTAATTTCTTCTTCCAATTTCTTATACATTGTCCTTTTGTATCTTTCTCCATGGTCTTGAAAATGCATTGTAAGTTCTTTTTTTTTATCTTTTCTTTCTTGAGCCCTTGTAATAAGTTTCTTTATATGACATTGGTTCCTCGTTAATCAAGATCACATCAATTGGTCCTCAAATATTTACATGTATGAGTTCCAATATCATACTATTATGCCATTCACTTTTCTTACAAATATGATTATAGTGTTGTTTACCAGCTAACATATCTTGACAAAAAAATTGAGACTTCCAATTGAGTTAGTCCACATACCATTTTCTTTATTTATAGTGTCTTCAATCTTTTATAGCTTAAGTTCTCATACCTATGATGTCAAAGGTAAGTTAGATTTGAGGAAAAATGCAAACATTCTTCAATAAGGGCATTGATGTTGGAATTTCCATTGAGAAGAATAAACATAAGATTGGTACTCGTGTGTAATCAACCTTTTGCATGATTGATAAATATTGTATATCCCATTTTTTAGGGGCACCTGGCTTCAGAAGGGGGAAGATTGAATTGAATATGAACTCTTTTTCATAGTGATAAAGATAAACTACCTAACATAGCATATAATCATATCATCTAGGGAAATCGTTTAACATATTGTCTAATAAGAAGAATAGAGAAGACAACAAAGCATGAGCAAAAAAAAACAATAACGAGAGGTCAACACACAAGAATTTTTCCTAGTTCACTCAAATCTGGGCTACATCCAGTCCACTTAAGCAACTGCTTAAGAGCCTCCATTAACCAATACACTTGGTTACAACGAGTATTCTCACCTCTCCAAGTTGTACCTTTATAACCCCCCACAAAACAAAGAACACTCTCAAATAAAACACAAAGAAAGCTCACAAGGGTATAACTTCACAATGTGAATTATAATGGTTTAACACTTAACACAAAAGACTAGACACTAACAGTTTGATTAGACACTCACTATAGCTTTTGTAATTTTAGCAAGATCGCTTGAATAACTTGAATTTCTAGGCTTGTCTTATTTTCATTCTTTATCTTCCCTTTATATAGCTTTTCAAATTCGTCCTTTGATATTTGAATTGGTTAAGTTGGATTTTGAAAAATCTTCTTATCTCCATCTTTTTGTGGTAGACGCTCAAAACAAAATGCTTGGATTTTTAATCTTTTAATTTGTATTTGCTTTGAATTTGTTTAAGAAATTAATTCAAAAGTATTTAAAATATAGGTTAGGAGAAACAAAATAAAACATAATTAGAAAATCTTTTTGTTCAAATAATACATGATGCTAAAAACAAAGTACTTGAAATTTTCAATTTTTCAATTCGTTTATGTTTAAAAAATATCTAGAGATATTTGTAATATATCACAACAAATAGAATCTATTTAAGCAAGATAATTTTGAAAGAGATAATAAAGATATTTTTTGTTTTATAAAAAGAAGTTGTTAATATCTTTTTATTTTACAAAACTTGTAGATAAAATCTTTTTGTTTTTTTATATAATATCTCTTTGGTTGAACGCATTTTTAGTAGATGTATGTATTCAAAAGACTTTGTTTCACTATTATAATAAAATGTGTATTACTCGTTCAACACGTTCATTAGATCGTCTAGCATAAACAAAACTATAAACACTCAAAGGGTCTACTGTATACTACAACTTTCACTAACCACTCTTAGATCAGTTAAATAATAGATAAAGCATATTCAAATCACAAATAAGACATTCAATCTGAATTTTGAATTTTGTATGCAATCAACTATTCTTATTAGACTATATATCATGAATACATGTTGTAAACACTTAGAGGGTCTACTAAATACTAGAACTGTAAAAATAATGTTTAGAACATTCAAGATACAAGTAAATAATTCAGTTAGTATTTGTTATAATCAAAATATAAGAACATAAATTTCACATATAATATTCTAGTCATCAGACCATCTAATTATTCATAGATCATCTAAATGCTTATACATTTTGGTTCAAAGTTTCAATTTCAACAAATTTTCTCTTCTTTATGAGAATTTCAACATATTTTTTTTCTTTTGCTTCTAAGCATTTCTCATTCTTTTTCTTTTCATATTTTTCTCTCTTTCTTCTCTTTTTATTTATTTTCCTTCTCTGTTTTCTTTTATTTTTCAACAATGAGTTATTCACGTGAGGAGGTAAGGTAATGGAGTACTTTCTTGGCTAAAAATCCAAGTATTATTTAGAACTCAATTAGTCATGGCTACAACTCTAGCTTTATTTGGAACAACAACTGCTCCTGGATAGACAACTTAGAGTACTGTTTGGAATACAACCACTCCTAACTAAGACTTAAGTATTCTTTGGAAAACAACCACTCCTGACTAAGAGTTTTACATAGAAAGGTGTGATATAAATGATCATAGGGTTTGCTCATTAGATAGAGAATCACATCTTTTTACAAATACAATGTTTGAATACTACTAGTTTGTTCAATGACGACTAACAATTTTCTTGTGAAGTTTAGGGGCGCAAAAAGCTTTGGGCATTAAAATTAGCAGTATTTTGATAATTATTGGTCAATTTGTTATATTTTTTCAATTTGGAAGATTTATTTATGTATGAAGTTGAGAAAAAAGTCATTGCAAACCCTTTTTTCCTGTTGAGAAACTTCACTTCAAATCTCCATCTTCAGACATTCATTTGTTCACGCATGAAAGTAAAGATGCATTAAATGGCTCCCTGCAACATTAAATTATTATCTCTTCTTTAAGCAAGATTTTGATAGCCGACATGACTTATTAGACCTTAGAGTTTTCACCAAACCTAAAGTAAAGCATAAGACTATATGAGGTAGATCATCTTCCTAAAGTTGACACAAGGTGTGTCAGAATGTGTATTGACATGGAACAACTTTAGCACGTCATTCAAGAGATATTTTATGTTGACAAGAGCTTTATGAGATCTTTTTGGTGAATGTGAAAATGATAACATTCTTTGCAATATAGAATAAGCTCACAAAATTTTGTTAGGTACAATGTTATCTTATAAACTATGTGTGTTTCGTCTACCGTAGACACTTCTTATCAGAGGAAACAAAAGAACATGTGTGTTATATCGTATGTCAGCCAAAACACTTTGGGTATCACACAACCTATTTAGAAATTGTTGTCTTACAAACCAAACATATTCATGTTTACACTTTGTTATTTAAGAACACTTAATCAAAATCAACAACAATTTGTTGGACTATACTTTAACACAGTTTTTCAAAGCTTCGACACATAATATACACCCTGAATAAGAAAAATAGCATCATTAATTATCAATCTTATACTACCATTTCCAATTATAGACATTCAAGAGTTATTTCCACACTTAAAAAAAAAATTAGTGTTCTTCTACCGTGTTCGAGAACATTCATCTATCTCCATGCATATGATTAGAACATCATGAGCTTAAGAACCATGCATCATTGCTTTTGGCTTCATTTTTTCTACAAAAGTCATCTAAAGAATCTTTTCTTCTTCATCCAATTATTTAATTTGACAATTTGTTTGATTTGGTATATTCATAATGAAAATGCCCAAAATTGTGGCACTTAAAACACTTCATTATGACCTTTAAGAAAGATCATCTTCCTCGTTTGCATACTCGATCTCGATATGCTCATCTTCCCTCTTCCAATACTTTTTTTCACCTATGAGTACTTGTTCGCAATCTTTACTACTTCTTTTAAACTTCTACTCATGAACCACCATAAAAGCTTTAAAGCTCTTCTATGGTTCTTGGACTCAACATAGGTGATTCTATTAATGTTCAAATAGTTTTCTCCACCACCTAATCAAACATATCTTTTTTGTGTTTCTCATTTTATTGGTCACTCCCATTACTCTAGTAAAATATGCAATAATAATTTTAGATTCTTCATTTCAAGCTCACGAAACTCTCTTCTAAATTAAGAAGTAACTTCTTCATACAATCATTGTCCCAATTTTTTGTTTATAAGAATTTCAAGCAATATTAAATGTACACTTATGCACGACTTGTTCAAAGATTAATGTATTAATAACAGGAAAAAAAATAAGTTTTGATTTTATGATCCTTTATTTTGATATGTTCTAATTGTTGCAACATTACATCAATCAAGTTCTACTAATTCACTCTAATAGCATATATAAACCATTAAAGTAAGAAATTTTGGTTAAAAACATTTCATCACTTATGTATTATACACTCGTCTCTCTTAATTAAGCTATAATTTAGTTATATGCATGAGGTAAAATATAGACTATGATGCCAACATGTAAAAAATAATAAAAATATATGCAAGGTTCTTTATATACAATTTAATAAACAAAGATTTCTTAATATATATATATATATATATATATATATATATATATATATATAGTAACAATAACAACAACTCATTCAATATGTTATAACGTTGAAGATATCTTACCTCTTTCCTCCTAACTTCAGTTAGAGTAATTATACTTCTTTTCGATTATAACTACTCATGATAGTTTCCAACGTAGATTTCTTAATATAAATGAAAGGTTGTGTCTTGGTAGTTTCTTCTTACTTTTCTGAAATTTCTTGGGAGCTAACCCTTGGTATAAAAAATGTAACAAAAAAATAAACAACACGGATATAAGTGAGCTTGCAAAGAAACACTCAAAAAGTTTAGTGGTTATCCAATTTGTAATTAATTAATGATTGATTTATATATGGTTTTGGAAGATCAAAATAATTTGATATTTTTAATTATATCGCAAATTTCCAGAACACATTTTTCTTATCAGCATATCTCCTAGAAATTACTTTTTCTCTTCTTTTATAATGGTCTTTCATTAAATAAAAAGAATTTATTTTTTATTTGTTAATTTTTGAATTTTAAGACGATTTAATTTCTTTTTTCAATAATATCTTTTGTTTTTATTATGTATTAAAATTTATGTGAACATTAAATTAAAAGAGAAAACTAGAAATATATAATAGATAACTTATTTAAAATTATATTAAAAAAACTATAAAAAAAAACCTTAAGCCCGCATTATATAGAACTATTACTATTCATTAACAATAATTGTTATAAGAATCTCATATCTTTATTGTTTGGATATAATTATCTACAAAGTATATCAATTTCTTTGCCGCAGATTTCATTGTTAACACCGTGACAGTGGACATTGTGTAAATCACTTCTGAATTTCAACCTTCATTGTTGCTTGTTAAATCCGAACAATTCTATCTCCTTGCAAATAATTTTTGCTTTTGTTAAATCTAGATTCCTCAAAAGAGGTGAGAACGAATTCATTATTATATAAGTTTATAGCTAGTATTCATATAATATATATTCCAATATCTTTTGCAATTTCAAAATTATATTGAATCAATGCAATAACTTTTATAAAAATGTAACTACAGAACTTTATATAAAAAGATTAAATTATATTAGTTTAAGTTACCAAAATGTCAGTAATTTTATGGGCGAATATAAATTTTATATATATAGAAAAACGAGTTCTCCATAGGTTAGGGAAAGGTTAACATGATCGCCGGTTGATAAAGTGGCGTTCTCCATAGGTTTACATGATCGCCGGTCGACGAAACGGCGATTTCCATGTGTGCGTAGTCGGTGCTCGTCGAAGATATGCAAAGGTCAACAAGATCGCCAGTCGAGGAAGCGGCGTCCTCCATCTGTGTGGAGTTGGTGGTCGCCGAAATTATGCAACGTGTATGGGTAACTCGTCGCGTGGCGAGGAGAATGAGGAATGCCAACACTGGGAAGCCACTTTTGGCCACAATTCTATACTGGCAAGTCAATACAGATGAATAGCAAAAACAAGAGATTGGCTGGTGGACATTACTCAAAAAACACAAATCTCCGACTTATGCAGCTCTGGCCTATGTTTTCTGTTGCTAGGCTATGTAGTGTGAGAGGAGGAAGGAGGTGCTGTGGCATGTGGGGATGATTGTTGACGTTGTTGATTATGTGTGTTCTTGCTTTCCTAGTGTTATTAGAGGTACGGTGTTGCTTTAGTGCTAGCGTTTGCAGCGTTTTATTGCAAACAGCTCAACCTCTTGTTTCTATGAGAGTGTTTTATGTAAAAGGGTTGAGATACCCCTTTGTATCTCCTCTAATTTTAATTCCATTCTTTGCTGATAAAAAAAAAATATAGAAAAACGAGTATGAAGAGTTACTTCCATAATAAATTGATAAAAGGCTAACAAATGGATATTGAAATTATTTACTATCTCCTTTTTACCACAGAAATAGTTATCTCAGAAGAATTAATAAGTTAAACTTAGTTCTGTTACTAGAATCTTAACGTTAATAATCACAAAAGTATAAAAGAGATTCGGTGAGAGGAAACTGAAAGAGACTAAAATACAAAAGGGAAACTAACAAAGAAAGTAAATAATCCAATTAGACGAATTCATAGAACAATTCCTCTTCTCCAAAGATCCTTACCTAGGACTTTTCACTTGCTATGTCATGATATAATACATGCTACACATATCAATATTTAATGATGAAAGACACCTGTTTATTAAATATAATATAATTTTAAAATTGTTTTATCTTAAAAAATATTTCTCTTCTTAATTACAATCTACTGTAGTGTAGAATTGTTAAGATATCAACACTTATCTATTATTTTGCATTAATATTTTTTTACTAAGACATTCTGATCTCATTGACATTAATATAAAACCAATATTATAGGCAACCTCATAGTTCCTCTTTCAAAAATTGTTCATATTGTTTTCTACATAGTTTCTGAGAATGGGAAGCATCAAAAGAGAAAGAAGGGTATTGAAACTAGTGCATCCTGGTAAACACATTGAGGTTCACAGCAAGCCACTGAGAGCAGAAGAGGTTATGAGGAAGAACCCTAGACACTGCATAACTAGGCCAGATGTTTTCAAGTTCCCATGGATTGTGGTCAAACCTGAGTCAGTTTTGCTTCCTGGAAGTGTCTTCCTCATTGTTCCCAATCACACAATCTATGACCTGTTAAAGGCCAGCACAACACAAAACCATGAGCACCATTCTCTTGATAATCAAACCATTAACCTTTTGCTTCCCTTCCTTTCTCCCGAGCCAATGTCTGAAGCCATGAACAATGTGTGCACGCATGGTGAAAGATCACAAAACCAATCCCATGCTAAGATTTGGCCAAATGTGGCTAGCAATGAAGGAAAGAGCCAAAAGAGAATGGAATTGATGGATGTATCAGGTTTTGAGTTTAGACCTTATTACAAAGCCTTGGAATATTATGAAAAGTTCTATAGCATAGACATGCTAGACCCCAACAATGGTGTTAACCTAGGGTTTGTATCAAGTGAAGAAGTCACTGGGTTGAAATCTTGTATAAGAAGAGCCAATAGCATGCGTAAGAAGCTTAAACTTAAGGTATCATTCAACATATAGAAATCAAAAACCAGTGAAGGGATGTTATAAATTGGTAACATATGTACATACTTCTTATTTTCATTATCTTCTGAGATTCTTGCTATTTTGTAAAATAAGTGAAGCCTACGCTATGTAGTGTGTACCACAGTTTTATTAAAAACTTGTTTTTCTTTTAATTAAATATAAATTATATTATTTAATAAGAAATAATAAAATTAATTCTGAAGTGTAAAAATAATTGATGGATATACCATCAAAGATCACCCAAAAGATACTGTACTATACTAAGCCTGTATTGAATATTCGATCAACTTGACGTTTCACCTTAAAAACAATATTAAAAAGTTAGGTTTGGATAAATATTTTTTTTATCAATTTTGACTAAAATAAGTTTTGCATCCCAATAAATTAATTTTTTTATTCAATAAAAAATTTCGTAATATTTAGTAGTTAATAAATACATAAACAATATTATTTTTTTACCTCTAAGTTGGTGATACAATTCTTTGTCTTGGTGTTGACCATTGCTATTGGTAAACGTTAACGACTCCTATATGTCCTCGACGAAAGAAAAAAACTATTTTAGCATCCTATATTTATATTTTCTCTACATGTATTTAATTACTATATATAACAATAAAATATTAAAGTAAGTTATTTAATTAAAATATAAATAAAATTATTAAATAAAATATTAATAAAAATAGTTGTTAAATAGAAGTATAAAGTTTGAAGAATGTGAAACTATGATGTCCCTCTTCCTCACCCTTTACCACAACTGTATATATGTCAACTTTTTACTTGTCTTTCTCTCTTTCCTCTCCCCTCCATCCTTGGAACACTCACTCTTGGGGGCCAACAACTGCACATACTTCCCACACCTCTAGATCAAGGCCCTTGGCCAACATCAAATGCTCCTAGGCCAATTAATCTTAGCTATTAGTAATAAAATAAGAGCCCAATTAAAATAAAATATGAAAAAAGGAATAAAAATCACAATTAATAAAATAATATGATTTTATTAAATAAAATTACATCATTTTTCTTTCTAAATCTAAGGAGAAAACAATAGCTTCCTCTCTTGAAAATAGAAAAAACAAATATTGATAGAACTCTACCCTGTTTGGATTGGGGTGGAAATTTGTGGGAAGGGAGGGAGTGGATTAAAGAGGATTAGAGGGGATGTGTGAGGATATGTGAGGTTATTTAGATTGAGGGATGATAAAGTGGATTTGTGATGATTTTTTATTTAAATTTGTGGGCGATGTCATATTTAGGAGATAATTTAGAAATTATTTTAAAAATGTAAATTTACAAATTTATCCTTGTAAAAAAAAATAGTTTAATAATGAGTTATGTTATATTTTTTGTAAGTTTGAGTTAATTATTTTTTCTAATATATAATATTCATAATTACTCTTATTTTGTAATAAAAATGTTAAATTCAAATAAATTTATTAAATATATTAAAATTTATGAAAATAATATTTATTATTATATATTTTTATTTTATATAATTATATATGTTTTGTTGATATTATTATTATTTTTATTATTTATAATTAAATGTTGTTATTAATATTATAATTAAATATATTTGAAATTATTAAATAAATTTATCTAATATTTAAATTTGTATATTGTATGTATATAATTATATTTAATAATTATAATAGTAATAAAATAAATAATATTATTAATATTTTGAATAATTATATATTTCAAAAATAATGTACAATTTAAACATAGTAGCACGATAAAATTCACATATTTCCATAAATATTATGAAATATTGACTAACAACATGAAAAAAACCATATTTTATTTTTTATGTATAATTTTTCTTTCAATTTGTATCTAATAAAATAAAGAAAATAAAATAACAATTTTCACTTATCATTAATAAACATTAGATGAACATGAAATAGTTGGTGATTACAATAAATGAAGTCAATAAATTTGAATTTTAAATGATGTTGTGTCATGGGAATTTTAAAAAATTATAAACATAATAATGTCCAATCACACATTAAATTTAACTGACAATCAAAATGAGTTCAACATAAACAATAATAATAACACAATAAAAATACAATTAATGTTCTTCATTTAGTTGAAACTAGTGAAGTGTATCTTCGATTTGGTCCAAACGTGTGTGGATAGTGTTGATATTTTCCTGTATATTTTGAATTCCTCTCCAAATTTGTGTTAACATCGTCGAATCATAGGGGATTTCGGGTTGAGGATGACCGCCTGCAACATGTTCTTGAGGCAATGGAACGTCTTCGTGTTCTTGTTCATGTTCGTCGTCAGGCCTTCCAAGTTGCCACACACCATTTACCTCAAAGATATTCATTTTCTTCATGATTTTTTTCCCGAAGAAGTTATTTCATCCTAACGTGATTGATGACTCTCCCATCAAGTTTATGTCATATAGTAACATGAGGTGTATGATTAAACAACCATATGGAATAGGCATATCATTGTCACGACATGTTATTATATGTTGCATGATATAATTAGGCCAATTAATCATTACATTACTTTTTAGGCACCATAACATGAAAACATCTTCATGAATCAACTGCGAGAAGTTGCTCCCCCGATGACACAACTTGTGCACCCATGTGTAATGAAGTAGTCTGTCATTCATAGTCAAACTACCTACGTTTCTTATATTTTGATCGTGCACCTCTTCTCTTGTCATGGTTAATAGGGCTTGTTGATGACCAAAATGTATGTCCTCAAGGATGGTACCAGGGGTTAACAGGAGACCATCATATTCAGATTCGTCATGTTCATTCAATCCCTATGTCTAATTATAATCTTGTGGGTGTCGATCTAAGTAGCAAGGTAACCCTGTGACATTATATAGAGATTTGAATAAAAAAAACCCTAACCATATCCTCATAATATGGTAGTCTTATACTAAGAAAGTGTTGCAATCCTTGGAAGTTCAAATATTCTTGAAATTGAAAACCAAATGTGGCAAAAAATGGGAAATCTAAGACTTTTGGAGGTATGATTGGTCTTCCATAAAAAATTTCCTCAAATGCAACCATCTGACGTTTCGTTTGGAAATACCGGGAATAATCTAAAACACTCTCCCTCCTTTATAGTGGGATCATATGAACTTCATCATCATTTCGTCCGCTTTTACCCTTACCCTTAGCCATTTTTTGCCTATTCGTGGATATAGATGTCATCGATAGAGAAATACATAAAAAAATGGTAAACAAAACAGTATAAACCTAAGAAAAAAAATATAAATACAATTATTAAAATTAAAAACAATAAAGACATAAAAAAAACTAAACGGTTTCTTGTTATTAAAAATAAATGAAATCAGTAAACACATAAAAAAAAACTAAACAGTTTCTTGTTATTAAAAAAATAAAAACAGTAAACACATAATTAATATATATATATATATAAATTAAAAATAGTAAAGACATCAAAAAACAAAAAAAAGTGTAAATCCATTTATAAAAATTAAATACAGTAAACACATAATAAAAAAATAAAAGTATAAATATATTTATAAAAATTAAAAACAATAAATACATAAAAAAATAAACATCAGAGTACAAATATAACAAAACAAATGTAAATAGGATTGTTAAGATTAAAAAAGTAAACATATAAAAAAAAATTAAACAGTATCTTGTAAATGAAAAAGATATAAAAACATAATAAATATATATATATATATAATACAAATTTGTACTGGCCAGACCTCAGACATCGGTACCAAAGATCGGCATCAGACGTTGACATCGGATCTCGGTGGTCTGGTCGTGTTAAAGGGCCACGTAGGTGGGCCCCAAATAATAATGAGTTATCATCCAGACGTAAGAAGGACCTAATTCACGAGAGAAGTTCATGCATGTGGTGTGTATAGTACATTCAGGTCTAGCACAAGTAAGTATCCCTTGGAGGCGCTAAGGCCCGTGAGGGTTAGGGTTTCCAAGGAGAGACTGCATACATGGAACGTGAATAATTAGGGCACCCATAGAACAAATGGTCCCGCAGCGCTGGTACATGAGTTGGTACCCTGACGACCATACTGAAAGATTATGCACTCCAGAATAGGCAAGTCATGTGCGGCGGCTGCACTAAGCTTGTGCAACACGACACATGATGCCTCCCCAGTAACCCTAATTCCACTTAAGGAAAGATCCTCGTGGGACAGGGAGTTGACCTAGATACAACCTATATAAAGAGTGGTAAGAACCCTAGAAAGGTGCGCCGTTTCTAAGACTGAAACTGCTTTACATACTTATTGTTTCTTAGCCCAGTACTGACTTGATCGTCGGAATGCAATCAACAGGTAAGGCCCCCTCTGTTTCAACGGAGCCACTCTCGATCACCCAAGGAGAGAGTAGAAACCACCAGGAGACGGAGGAGCCACCATATGCCTTTGAAGTCACGGCGGCTGAGTCAACCGACGAGAACATTTGGCATCCACCGTGGGGCCCGATAAAACTAGGTCCCACTCACGAGTGTGTCAAGAGCCATCCAACGACATGAGGAATACGAGACAAGGTGCATCTGCACTAGAAGGGGGAGACAACGTCTCCATGCAACAACTCATGGAGACCATTCGCGCTCTCCAGCAAGCAGTGGCGGCGTCCAAAGCTGACCAGGACAGAATTCTGGCTGAGGTTCAAGCCGAACAAGCAGCCAGCCAGGACCGATTCTGATATGATTCCAATAGCACAATATGAATGATTCTTGACATTCTTAGGAATCAACTTGAGTTGGATATGAGATAGGCACTTTTTGATAGAATTGGATCAAGGTTCTATGTTCAAGAACTCACCAAGACTAGTACCAAAACCCAAACTCACATGGAAGATCCATGTATTGTCAATTGAATCAAAACAACAACTAGAAATGAAGAAGAAGCAAAGATGAATAGCAAAAATAAAAGGAACCGAAGCAAAACACAAAGGAACTAGAATACCGAAACTGAAAAAGCAAGGAACACAAGCTAAGACATGAACATAAAAAGAGAAGGAAGGAAGGAGAAGATAAAGCTCATGAAGATGGAAGGATTGGTTGGATGAACACGCCACTTAAAGGATGGAGACTCCAAGATGAGTGTGCTATGCCGCCACTTGAGGTAACCAAGAACTCTCAAGATAAGACTAAGTGAGGAAGGCACAAAGCTCTCCAATTCTCTCTCAAATTGAGTATAGTTTCTCTAATTCAAAATTCAAATCTGAATTGTACAAGCTAAGCACCTTTATTTATAGCCTAGAGGTGCTGAAATGCAAAGCTAATTAAATTCAAAATTCCCCCCCAAATGACATGAAAGTGGCGCCAATCCTAGAGCATGAGGAAGGTGTGACTTCCTCTCTTACTTTGGCACTTCCCTATTACGTCTACACCTCTCTACTAAACGCACACCCTCATAAGTTTCCTAAACAAAAGACCTAAAGATGCTTTTACAAAAGAGGTTTGTAATGATGATGAAGAAGAAGCATTGGATTTGAGGACAAATCTTTTTCAAGAGGGAGGGGATGATGGAAGAGGCCCAAGCCCAAATACAAGTTCAAGCTTCAACTCAAGCCCAACAAATAGAAGATATGGGCAAACTAAGCATCATTGTATTTTTAGTAGAACATAAAGGGAGGTGTAGATATAAATTTAAGAGGTGCAAATGTATAAAGCTAAGTCACACCTTCCATGTGACACAAAAGAAGGTGTAGGTATAGATTTAGGAGGTGTCAAAAGTAGAAACTAAGTCACACTTCCCTTGTGACTAGGAATTGGCTCCAAATTCAAATGCTTCTCATTTGAATTTCCCTCCACTTTCTTTTGAATTTCTAGCCCTCTAAACACTATAAATAAGAGGGCTTGGCTCATGTATTTAGAAGATTAATTGAATAGTGAAATGCTGCCAAAATTGTGCCATTCTCACTCCTTGCCTAAACTCTCTTAGGAATAGGCTTTTAATCTTCAAACCTTCACCCCAAATGGAGTTGGCCGAACCACTCCAATCTTCCCTACCTTTCATGCACCTTCAAGGTCACCACACCTCTTAGGAGGACCTTGCCCACTCTCATCCATAAGCTTTTGCACCATCTTCGACCAAACATCCAAGAAGAGCTCATAGGAAATCCATCATTTGGTATCATGAGCTATGGTTCTTCAAAGATGAGTATCTCTTTGTCATTTTCTTTTTGAGTTCTTCTTATTTCCTAGTTGTTCATCTTGTTTCCATATTGTCTTGCTGTTTTAATTTTTCGTTTTGAATTGGTGTGCTGTTTGGAATTTCAAATCGGTGCATCTTGTTCAATTGTTCTTGAGCAATCTTTGTGCAATTTTTGGTAGGATTCCATATAGTTTGTGTTGCTGTTTTATTTTAGGTATTTGAGTCCTTATTGCAATTTTAATTGGTTCATTTTGTGTTCATTTGATTCTTTTAATTTCTGAATCTATATGTGTTTTGTCTAGTCATGTTTCTTCCAAAAATGTCATCAAATCATAGTAGTACTTTGTTTGGCTTATTTGTTTCTTATTTTTGGTATAAATGCTTGATCTAAATCTGCTGTGTTTTTTATCCTTTGGTGCCTTTTATTTTTAGCTTGAGTTCATATTTGTGTTTAGATCTACACAAATTCCATTTCACCAATTCCATTGTGTTTTTCTTTTGGTATATCTTGCTGTTTTTTCCAGATTTACAGAATCCCCTGTTTTGCATAACTCTGTGCTGGCTGTTTTGCTTAAGAAAATTATTTTCCCACATAAGAAAATTCTGAGCCTCTGGATTTTGCAATATTGAGGTGTTAGAGAAAAGACAAAAAAAAGAATCAGTTCAAAAAAACAAATAGAAAAAAAATGATAAATATTATAAAAACAGTGTGCAATCCTGATGCTACAACTGGCGTAACTGAGCACTGATTTTAGAAAATTTATTAAAAAACAATGGTGCATGCGTTTGGAGTGAAACCAACGCCAGAATTTTGGTCAGATCTTGATCTGTTTGCATATAAATTTTCATAAGCAAATATTAAAAGGCCAGCTCAGCATAAATTAGTGAAAATCACGCTCTCTGGACCACAACAATTATTTCAGTGGTGTTGTTTTTTGATTTTGAAATCAAATCTAGTGCTATTCTATAGGTTCCATTTTGTGTGCCATCTTTTCTTTGAGTACCTTTTATTTTCTTGTCTATTTTCTTTTGAACTCTTTCTAGTTGTCACATTTAATTCCTTTTGTGTGGTACTGTTTTTCAAATTAATTTGTTTCTTGCTTTAATTCTTTGACCTCTAAGCTTGGTGGTGGATTAATTATCAATTGGTACTTGATTGAGTGGGATTTGACTTGAGGTGAGTCTAGTTTGCTTAATAGGTGCTGGATTGAAGAATTAATTACCTAATTCCAAGAGGAACAAAGGCAAGGGGCAGAAACAAACACCTTCTAAATACACCACATACATTGGAAGGCCCAACAAAGAAGAGACAACAAAAGAAGTGCAAATAGAAAAATCAACAAAAGGGAGTTCATCTAATTTCTTTTCAACTTAACTCTTGTTAATTACTTGTTTAATTACGCAATTAGACGGTGAGTGTGTCTTCAAGGGCTCCAAGTATCCAAGAAGCCTCACCTAGGGCCGACTAGTTTAGAACTTTCTAGCTTAGCAATTGTTAATTGTTTTGTTAATTGCTTTTGTTTAGTCTTGTTTAAAGCTTTGATTATTTGTTTTGTTTGTTAAATAGTTTGCATTGTTTTCTTGCATTCAAAATTTGATTTCTACATCCTCATTGTGTTTCAAGTGATTTACCTAAAGAAAGATTTGTGTGAAGGTCTTGAGGGATAGTTTTTGGCTAAGGCGAAGACTTGGTATTTAAGTAGTCCATTGTGACTCACCTCTCTTACCTGGAAAACTACCTTCATTAGCTTCCCTCCTCTTTCTTAAAAGTAAAACATTTCTAAACACAAAGCTTTAGTCATGTCTTCTCACTCCTCTAAATCTCTTAAAAGTGAGGTGAAATCCTTGAAATCTCTTTTGAAACAACTTTCCAAGGATATGCAATCAATTTCATCTAAACAATTGGAGAATGAGGCTAAAACTAATGAATTGACTAAAGCAAAGGATGAGAAGTCTCACATTTTAAAAAAATTACCTTCTCATGCATCTATCTCTAAAGATCATGATTCTTTTGGGGAGGGAAGCCTTAGAATAAATGATTATTATCAAGCACCCCCTAGAAGACATAGAAGAGATAGAAAAGAACAAGAAAACCCAAGAGAGGTTAGGGTAGACCAACCCCATCTCCATGGAAAAGAAAGTATAGAAGCTTGCCTAGATTGGGAAATGAGGGTAGAAAAATTGTTTGCTTCCCATAAAGAAAGAAAGGAAAGAAAAATACAAAAGAAAAGAGAGGAAGTCGAAAGGGAAGCTAAAGAAAAAGAAAAAGAAAAAGAAAAGCATGAGAAGACCCTTGAGAAACAAAAGACGTGGGAGAAGAGTGTTCCTTCCCACAAGGTCATTCAACAAGACAAAAGATTTAAAAATACCTTTGAAAATATGTGTCTTGTTGAACAACCTCAAAGCCTTGTCTTTTGTAAAGGAACACTTGCAAGCATAGAAAAAAAAGAAGAATCCTTAAAAGAGGCTTGCATAGATTATTTTACATATATACCAAGATATCCCCAAGTGAAGGTCAAGTTATCTATAGGTAACTACCAAACCAACTTTTTATGTGAGGTAGTACCTAAAGAAACTTGTCATGTCTTATTGAGACAACCCTTGCAAAGCATTAAAATTTTCATGAACAATGGTTGTATCAGCGAGACTACCTTCACACTTAAAAGAAAAACTCTTCATAAAGGAGAACTCATGGGACAAAATAGAGTTGATAAAACTCTAGAGCTTTTAAAGGGAAAACTTTTGTCGCCCATGAGAAAAGAAGTTCAAAGACATTACCTTAGATACATTTCTTGTTTTACAAATATGCCTAAGGCAATGTCTCAAGAACTCTATACTCCTTCACCTTTTGTAAATGATCCTTGGGAAGACACAAACTTCATATTAGAGCTTCCTAGGACAACAAAAGATTTTGATTCGATTTTCATGGATAAACTCTTCTCTAGAGAAGTGCTACATCTTCATGGTTTATCCTCAAGCATAGTGTTGGATAGAGCTCCAAATTTCGCAAACCATGATTTGAGGATTCTTTTTGAAAAACTTGCAACTAAGTTGTACACTTTAAATTCTTATCATCCTCAAAAGCATGGTCAAAATACATTTGAAAATCTAGCTCTTTCTACTATGCCTAGAATAATCATAAAGGACAAACACAACTCTAGAGATGAGCATACATACCATAGCGTAGTTCACAAAACTACCAATATTTTCCTATTTGAAGTTGTATATGGACTTAATCCTCTTTCTCCTTTAGATTTATTACCCCTTCCTAATCCACATACCTTTGTGCATAAGGAAGGAGTTACAAAAGATGATTTTGTTAAGAAAATGCATGAGAGGATTCAAGAACAAATACAACAACAAATAGAGAAATATTATGAGAAGTTGCCAAAAACAATAGAAAAACAAAAGGAATGGCAACTTCCTAAAATTAATGTTTACACAACTGCTCAAACTAACACATTTGATTTGTTTGATGACTCACAGAGATGGACATTTGATCCTGGAGGACGAGCCTAGTTTTCAAAATAGGAATAAGGTTGTTGTTCGAGATCAAACCTGTAGATCTGAGGACAGATCCTCTCAAGAAGGAGGGGATGATGGAAACCATCCAGCCACATACATCCACATAATGATGATGAAGAAGAAGCATTGGATTTGAGGACAAATCCTTTTCAAGAGGGAGGGGATGATGGAAGAGGCCCAAGCCCAAATACAAGTTCAAGCTTCAACTCAAGCCCAACAAATAGAAGATATGGGCAAACTAAGCATCATTGTATTTTTAGTAGAACATAAAGGGAGGTGTAGATATAAATATAAGAGGTGCAAATGTATAAAGCTAAGTCACACCTACCATGTGACACAAAAGAAGGTGTAGGTATAGATTTAGGAGGTGCCAAAAATAGAAACCAAGTCACACTTCCCTTGTGACTAGGATTTGGCTCCAAATTCAAATGCTTCTCATTTGAATTTCCCTCCACTTTCTTTTGAATTTCTAGCCCTCTAAACACTATAAATAAGAGGGCTTGGCTCATGTATTTAGAAGATTAATTGAATAGTGAAATGCTGCCAAAATTGTGCCATTCTCACTCCTTGCCTAAACTCTCTTAGGAATAGGCTTTTAATCTTCAAACCTTCACCCCAAATGGAGTTGGCCGAACCACTCCAATCTTCCCTACCTTTCATGCACCTTCAAGGTCACCACACCTCTTAGGAGGACCTTGCCCACTCTCATCCATAAGCTTTCGCACCATCTTCAACAAAACATCCAAGAAGTTCATGCATGTGGTTTGTATAGTACATTCAGGTCTAGCACAAGTAAGTATCCCTTGGAGACGCTAAGGCCCGTGAGGGTTAGGGTTTCCAAGGAGAGACTACATACATGGCACGTGAATAATTAGGGCACCCATAAAACAAATGGCCCCGCAGCGCTGGTACATGAGTTGGTACCCTGGTGGCCATACTATAAGATTTTGCACTCCATAAGAGGCAAGTCTTGTGCGGTAGCTGGGCTAAGCTTGTGCAACGCGTCACAAGATGCCTCGCCAGTAACCCTAATTCCACTTTCGTGGGACAGGGAGTTGACCTAGATACAACCTATATAAAGGGTGGTAAGAACCCTAGAAAGGTACGTCGTTTCTAAGACTGAAACTGCTTTACATACTTATTGTTTCTTAGCCAAGTACTGACTTGATCGTCGGAGTGCAATCAACAGGTAGGGCCTCTTCTGTTTCAACGGAGCCACTCTCGATCACCCAAGGAGAGAGTAGAAACCACCAGAAGACGGAGGAGCCACCATCTGCCTTTGAAGTCAACGACGACTGAGTCAACTAGCGAGAATAAAATTAAAAACAATAAAACATAGAATGAAAAACTAAACAACAAACATAAAATAATAAAAAATATCAAAACGGTAAAAAATTATAATAAGAAAATATAAAAAAATTAATAACAATAAACACATCAACAAATGTAAATTTATTTATAACAATTTAAAATAGTATTACTAAAATTAAAAATAATAAATACATAAAAAAAAACTTATTAATAAAAAATGTAAAAACATTAAACACATAATAATGTAAAAAATAAAAACAAATAAAAATATTAAAGTTATAAAATAAAAACTAAATAGTAAACATAATAATAAAAACTGTAAAACCAACACATAATAATGAAATAATGAAGAAAAGTAAATACATTTAGAAAAATAAAAATTGTAAACAATAAACATATATAAAAGAATATAATTACATTTATTAAAAATAAAAAACAGTAAACATAAAAAAAAAATATAACCACACTTAATAAAAAAAATTCTAAATAGAAAAAAATATTAAAAACTTACGTGAAGGATGAAGGCACTGGAGAACAAGAAGAAGAAAGTCTGTGATAAACAGAACCATTTCTCCAAGATTCAATCTAAAAAAATAGAATCAATCAATAAATCAATTGATTGATTTAACTGATCTTTTCAATCTACTTCCAGTTTTAGCGAAAATCTTGCGAAAACAATTATATACGGATTATTACATACGGATCAAAATCCGTATTTAAAATCAACATTACATACGGATTTTTTCTGTATGTAATTACATACGGATCCGTATGTAACTTTTGGCACCATAAAATAAAATTTGCATTGAATGGGATTCAAAACCAAGTTCCTTCAGTGACCAAAGAAAATTTAACCACTACCCCAAACAAATTCTTTAGTATTATTATGATTTTTATTATACTTATTATTATTAATAATATTAACAATATTAATAATATGAATATAATATTAATAATAGTAATAATATGAATATAATTTATATTATTATTATTAATATAATTTATATTATTATTATTAATATTAATAATAATATTAATAATATGAATAATATTAATAATATGAATATAATTTATATTATTATTATTATTAATATAATTATTAATAATAATAATATGTATAAATTATATTAATAATAATAAGTATAACAAAAATGATAATATGACCAAAGAACTTGTCTGGTCTAGTTGTTAATGCTTCCTTGGTCACTGAAAGAACTTGGGTTTGAGTCTTATCCAATGCATAATAATAAAAAAAGTAATTATACCTATATTTTATAACTACATGTAGACCAATGCTTAAGTGTGAGGATGCTATTTGAATTGAAAATAATATTTACTTACTTTGATAATTATTAAGTAAAAGTTATATTTTACAACACACAACTTTTTTATGGTATACTCAATTATAAAAACAACATAAGGATATGAAAAATGTTATCATGAAATGATTTTGTTAATATCTTTTTTTATTAAGAAGTAGTAATCTATGTTATGTTTTTTCATGACCTTTGTCATGTTTGCTTTATGATCCTATGTTTGCTTTATGATCCTATGTTTGCTTTTCTTCGTCTGATCTTGTTTAACATATACATATCCAATTGAATTTTGTTTAACTCAGTCTTATGAACCTTCTTTGACTCTCACCAACTAAATAACTTCATCTAGGTGATTCAATTATATCAGTAGAGTTAGGATCGTCTCATTCATAGGACACTCACAAATCAATACACTATAATAACAATATCGACACAATATTCTTTTCCTAAAAATAGGATGTCTTGATCACACTTTCACATCACATACTTCATGTAACACATTAATACATCATTCAATCACATCACATATGAACTTTCTAAAACAATCCAAATATATCACCAAAATTCACTTAACACATACGTAATTACTTTTAATCATATTTTTAAATAAAATTTAAATTTTGCACTTAAAAATAATAAACTAGACTCGCAAAAGCAAAAATAAAAATTTAGTTTTATTTTTTACTCTAGCTTGAGCAAAAATTATTTCATTCGATCTCGTCTAAGCAAAAATCTTCTCGGTTAAGCGAAAACGGACCCAAGAGCACCCCAAAATTCATCCCATTTTCGCTTGAGCGAGATCCCCTCTCGCTTAAGCGAAAATGGATCCGAGAGCATGAGTTTACGGTTTAGGGTTTAGGGTTTTTATCCAATTCTCTTATAAGCGAGATATGCAAAAAAATAGTTTGTAAAATCTTATCTATTTCACACTTTCACCGAAAATTTTCATTGAAACGGTTATGTTATCAAATATACTAAATCAAAGTAACAAATTCTCTGCTAGAGTTGGATAATTGCTCTAGTATAACTACTATATAAAATCTAAAATACCATATATCCAATATCTCTAAATCAAAAATAAACAACCAATACTCATCAAACATTACCCTTTAAGTGATTCATCAAACTATTCAAATACATTAATTTACTTATTCAAATAAAAAGCAATATAATTCTACAACATCTACCATTTCAAGAATTTCACATTCTAATCTCAATCAAATTCTAATATATTAAAAAACAAGCAATCCTGCAAGAAAATTGGAATTGGTGACCATGTCACCCCCACATCCAAATCTTCTAACTTAGGGTTCTTTTGAAAAGAATAAAACTAGCTTCCCTTACCAGAGATATTGATCGGAAAAATTTGTAGAAATCACTGTTAATAGTCCAATCGTCAAACTGATGAGTGAGGGAGGTTAGAAACTAAGAGAGAAGGTACAAGAAAGAAAAATAAAATTGGAGAGATGATAGTTCTTTTAAGATGAAACCTAAATAATTGAATTTTCTATTTATATACTCTTTTCACTTTATTAATAAAATATTTTGGTGTTATTTTAATTGTACCACTTTTACTCTAAGACTATATTTTTCGGTCCTTCCTTACACTTTATTATCATTAAAATTTATTATAATTAGTGAATCTCGTTACTTAACAAAGTTTAATTATATAATTAATATTAATATTTCATAAATTATTTTTTAATTATTTTTTAAAGACAAAAAGTTTATAATCATTTATCAATTTGAGAGTAATTATTTGTTATTCAAAATTTAGATTCTAAAAATTAAATATCTAAAAAGTTGACATCTAACATTAGACAATAATGATTAAAAATTCAAAGCATAATTTATATATAGTAATTAGAAAAAAAAATAGTTTCTAATTTTATTTTTTATTAACCAAAAATTAGTCATTTAAATTGACTTAAAAAAAAGATGTTTCTAATTATATCTTAATTAGAACTAAACAATTTTTTAATAAATAAACAATTTTTATAATTATAAACTTTTAAAAATATAATTGACATTACAATTTTATATTAATAATAGAAATCATTTTTAAGATAAAAAAAATCAGTTTCTAAAATAGTTTCTAATTTAATTAATAAAATTTAATATACTGTTTATATTATACTTACTAATATACTAATTATACTTTATATGACACATAAAAATTTGATTAATTTACATATTTCAACGCTTTTAAAGTATTTCTAAAATTAAACTTCTACTACAACCACAATTAATAAGCCTTTTTATGAAATTTTAAGTTTACCCTTAATATTATATTAATTTTAATAAATGAAATACGATTTAAAACTTTAATATATATGATTTTTTTAAAACTATTGTCTTATTGCTCCATTCATACACTTAATATTATAATAAATTTAATAAATATAATATTGTTAAAAAAAATTAATATATTCAATTTAAAAAATACTATTTAAAAAAATCTTAAATATATGTATATTACAGTATACTATATTTTTTATAATATACTATTCTAATTGTATACTATAGAAACTATTTTCAGTCAACTCTTAATAAAAGATCTTTTAATATTATATTTATAATTTTGAATTACAAAAACGTGTTTCCAGAAGAAAATCACACTTCACTCGAATTAAAAAAAACTATTACAATAGTATTGAAATAGTAAAATAAATTTCAATAAAATATTAGCACAGTCTTTATTTTTATTTTAAAAATTATAAATTTTAGTAAGAGAAAAGTGATATTATAATACTAAAAAATTAAAAAATAATTCATTCAAAGAAAAATTATAAAATTTTGTTTAATAAAAATAGTAATACAGTGTTACATAAACAATTTTAATAATAACATAGCAATTTTCCAATTAATTATGAAATTGAACCTAGGCGTGACCTAGTGCCCAAACCCCTGGCTCCCTCGCCGCGCTGCGAAAGCCACAACCAATCTAGCTCCGCCGTCGAACTCGCTCGCCACCGTTGAACTCACTCGCCACCGTCGCGTCTCACTGTCGAGTACCTCTCTTTCTCTTCCTCTTTCTCTTTCTCGTCTCTCACGGTGATTCTGTTTTGTTCTCTGTTGTTCTGAGCAAACCTTTTCAATGTTACAGTGAAATTGTTCGCTTCGAATCTTTCTTTTTCTAACTCTTAACTGAAACTTGCTGACTTCAAAACAAGATTGAAGTAATGTGTAAAATATTCTATAAGTTAGCTCGTGCATGAACTAATTTTAATTTATTTTTAAGATTTTTCATTTTTATCTTAATTTATTTTTTCTCTGTGCGTTTGGAGAGTTTGATCCAAACAGACTCGTAAGTTGTTAAAGTGAGATTGAGTTGTTCTTAATCATAGCCTAGGTTGTTTGATGGATTTGAGTTTTCTTTCTTAGTATTGTTAAACCGCATTGAAATTTTACATGGTCAACATGGATGCACATAGCATTTCTGCAAGTTATGGCTATAGGATAGGTATAATGTGGAAGCTCTGCCTTTTATAATTATTGATAAAAATCCTGGTCGGAAAAGAATTTTTGTTTCAAATATTTAGGAGGCTTTACCTGTGCTATATTCTTTATATTGACTAATAATTGAGCTTTGGTACTTATGTTGAAATGAAATTGTAGGCCTTGATGGCGTATCTCTTTGACCGGAATATGTTTTGTGAGGGAAAAAAATGAGTTTGGAATGCCGATTTTTGTCTTAAAAATGGTGATTTAGAACCTCAAAATAGCCGCTGTTTCATTATTAGTCTCATCTTTGTATTCTGAGTTTACATTAAAGTTGCTTTTGTCTTGAGTTGCATGATTTATGGTACTATTCTTGTGCACAATAGATATATGATATTATGCATGATATCGAAAGGGATAAATGCCAGTGTAATGTTTACACTGGAAGATGATTGGTATCGTGGACATAAGGTTGCATGCTTTTAGCTGTTTTCCAAGTTCACAAGTTTAGAACTTATAGCTTATAACACATCTATTTAGTGCCTTTCTTGATCAAAGAAGCTTCTCATTATGTGAGTTATTAATTTTATTTCTACACTTATTACAATCTATAATTCAGGCAGTATGTTGGTATGTTGTGTGTGGGCAAGATTATCTTTAAACTCTTCTGTATAAGTCATGTCTGGACTCTAGATCAGTTTCTATTTTAGAAAAAGCTAGTTAAATGAAGCCTTGCACTTCATGGAGGGCTTGTCCTTCAACACAGACATCAGGGTGGAATGCTCTTGCCAATTTCTGTGGGTTTTTTTTTTTTTTTTTTTATCTTCTGCTCTCTCTTTTCAGTCAGGGATAGTGGAAGTATATTTCTAGATCACATAGATAACATGTAATTGTGGAAATGCTAAGATTAGCAACCAGAAATATCATACTTTATGATGCCATTTAATGTTAATTTTTTTATTTAATAATTATATGATCAATTTCAGAGCATTTATGGAAAATACAACTATTGGTGATATTGTATGAATGTTTCTTACAATCTCACACTTTCTGCAACTACACCATTAAATCTCTTTTGACTATCTCCTTCACTCCTCTCCTATTCCTTATGTACATGTGCATTGTGCATGAGATTTTTCATTCTGCTTAAATAAAACTGCCTTTTTTGGTTGACTCAGGTGCTTTGTGATCCTGGTGACCTTTTCCTGGGATGCATTTTAAGCCTGGTGTTTTATATCTTTTCGAATAAATAATTGCAATATTCCACATTAAAATTGTTTGTGAGTATATCCTTCCTCACCTTTTTGGTTTATTGATATGGGCTGAGGTGTATAATGTATGGTGTTCTTGTATTTTGGTATGTGTGACAATTTTTCATAATGTGTGATAATTCAAATTAGCTTGCTTACCCTCCCTTTTGCCCCATGCTTCCTTCGTTCTTCATAGAGGAAAACGTCACCATTTAAGACTTTTGTGTTCTAAAATAGAAGGAACACTTGAAGATATCTCAGTGGGAGAAAGCTGGGTATTGAAACTTTAGAAATACAACCACTTTATTGCTTATGTATTTGGATTTGTGAGGTTAGGAATTTTTCACTAAGTAATATTTTAGACAAGGAATGCAGTTTTGGGGGAAGCAATGGGTTTGCAGAATTCTGCAGGCCTGGGAACCATTGCTTAGTTTTGCTAGATGAGTTTTGTTCATTTTCAAAATAGGTGACACTTATATGTCAATGTTTTTGCAGTTTGTTTAAATAATCCATTTCTGGAACTATACAAGCAGAAGACATGGAAAATCAACCAAAACAAAACCAACAATCAACAAGCTCCGCACCTCCCATCCAGAAAAATGAGGAAGATCAAGCAGCCAGCACTGCAATGGGCTTGAAAGAGTCATTGGAAAATCAATATCTAAAACTCAAAGAGCATGCAGAAACATACCCTTATGTTTGGGCTTCCTACATTGTTGTATATGGTGGCCTTGGTCTCTGGACTGCCTATAGATGGAGAAAGCTTCGCAAAACCGAGGACAGAGTAAGAACTCTTCATGAAAGACTTCGGAAGCTAGTTGAAGCTGAAGAATCTTCCAGCTCTACCAAAGTGATTGAAAAGGGTTCTTCTGATAAAGCTTCCAAATAGTTTACAGTAAGAAAAATCCTTATCATGGTCAAGTTGTCTAATCTACTTTTATCAATATCCCTGAAGCTTACCGTTGTAGTTGTCTGGGGTATGAAATAAGATTTTGTTTTGCTCTCCTGATCAACTCATTCATTAGAGGAAAATACTCAATTATATTGATCTCTTAAAAAATTGTTAAAAACTATATGATATCTTTCTTCCTAAGGTGGGGACAATATCATTGCACTGTGCACGGTCATAGACCTTCAGTTTCTATATTGATTAGAGAAGGACCAGTTCATTTTTTGCTATTGTGTGAAAAAAAAAATAGTATTTACAATGCTGGTAACTTGTATATTGCAAATACATTTGAGCTCCATTTCAGAACCCCGTGTTAATCAGTTAAAAAATGCTATATTCTCTTTTGCTTAGTTTTCACATAATTGTATGGATTTACCTGTTAAGACATTGCTCTTATTATCTTATTTACTTTCTATCGGTGTTTTTGTATGTTCCCTGCTTGCTTCACTAATATAGTAGGCTCAGATCATACATAGCCAAATAAAAGTAAAAATACCACAAAGTTCTGTGTCCGAGCTGTTAATTGGTGTATATCATATTTTTGACCGTTTGGGTGAATAATGTAGCTTTGGAAATTCACTCCTAGTGTAAACAAATCTGTGGATGGACTGTGTTTAAGGTAACTGTCAGCAGCAGAGGGAACACTGTGGTCCACTGGTGTCATGGTCACCTCCCAGATTTTGTCTAAAATTTTATAAAAGGTATTTTTCTGGCAGCTATTTCTATCACATTCCATAACTCCCTGGGCAATTTAATTTGGTTAGTTCTTGAATACATGATCTCGACACAGAAACAATGACTGGAATATAACAATAGAGATTCTGCTAAAAAACAAAATGCTTCAGTTCTTCTCCAATACATTTATGACTTCATTAAACAAGTTTCCTAGCAGCCAACAGTGGTGCTTGCTGTCTGTTAGTATTAATTTTTAATGAAATTGCAGATTTTCTTCAACAATGTATAATAAATATACAGATTAAAGAATTCTGTCACATAAGGAATGATACCTATGTTTTGTTTAAAATCGAACTATCAGCCATTGTGACAGTCATGAAGGGGCAATTTCTTTTTTAACACCTTCTACCTTCTTAATCTATAGGTGTGTAAAAGTTCAAATTGTCAATGGATGAAAATATTTTAGATTCTACAATAAGAAAATCTAATCTGGATTATATAATTCAAAAAATACATTTTCAAATATATCTTGAATTACACAATTTAAAAATTAATTGCATACTTTGAAAATGCATAATTCAAAATGTTTTTGGACTGTTTAATTTGAAAATATATTTTAAATTGTACAATTTAAAATACATGTTCAGATTAATATATTTTAAATTTTATGTTTCCAAATTAACATATTTTAAATTTTACTAATTATATTGGATTATCCAATCCATATAATGTATTATAGATTACGTAATTTAAAAATTCAGAATATATTTTTAAATATTGAAAATAATCCAAAATACATTTTTAAGTGAAGTAATTTAGAATATGTTTCAAAACTTTGGAATCTGAAAATGTAAAATATGAATATTTTATACAATCTCCCGAAAGATACATAAATAAATCATATGGGTGAAAAAAAATCAATTGTCCAATAAGGTGACATTTGCACTGAAGCCCTGAAAGTTCAACCCAATGAAGCTTTCTTAACCCATAGGGGAGAAGTTTCAAGATTTCAATTAGGAGTTATTTGCATAAATTTCTTTATAAATATTAAAAAAAAAACAAAATTTTTCAGAAACTAAAACTAAGATATATATGAATATTAACAAAAATCAGATTTTGAAAAAACTATTACAAAAATAGATTTTACAACTTAATTATCCTGATACAACAGACTTGGGAAACAAATCCTCCTTCATAAGTTGATTCATTGTCTAAGAGATTGATTTGAGAGGGAAAAAATGTTTGAAAATGAAAACTTATATGTTATTAAAAAAAATTACTTGCGTACAGATATTTATTTGTGTACTTAACCAAATTAAATCCAACTTTTGGCATGTTTATCTTGAAGGATATAAAAGTTTTACTTATTCTAAAGTTTGGAGCTAATGAAAAATTAAATTGGCTAGATAAATAGACAGATAACAAATATAATAGGAAGAAAGAGAATGATTTTATTTTTTTTAAAAAAAGGAAAATAATTTGTAAATAAAAATAATGGGAGATTGAAAATCTTGAGGGACCCAAACTGGTCTTATCTTGAAGAATCTCTTCACTGAATTTAACTTTAGCATTGAATAATTCCATTTGAAGCATCTGAATTTTATTGTATATAATTCCTCGACTTTAACTTAAACACATTGATGAAAAAAATTACACTGTCATCTAATTATAAACTATCATACATAGTGATAAGATTATTAAAATTTACCATGATTACTTTAAAAAGTCACACACTCTTGATCCATTGATTTATTTTTTTTACAATTGTAATGTTTAAAGAAATTTAGCATGCACCACATTATAAAGTGCTTATTAGTGTGAAACTATGTTTTTTTAACTTCAGAAGAAAAGGAAAGAGTTTGATAGACAGAAAGAGAATGGTTAATAAAGTATTGAACAGTATCAGATCTAAAAATGATGTGGGTCAGTGATAATGGAACATAGTGAAATTTCAAAATAGTTAGAAAGAGAGTGACATAGATTGTGATTGTGTTGTTAAAATTTGTTTGGTATTTGAGAACGATGTCTGCTACAAAACCACATGTGACCAGTATCTAATTTGAAAAGACAGATCCCAAGGATATTCTTAAAATAAATCTAAATGCCACATTCATTTTTCTGTTTTTATTATTTTTTTAATATTTTGTTTGGATATGAGAAAAAGAATTTGATGAAGTAAAATTGTTTGGGTTAAGTAAACAGAGTTTAAAATTTAAAAAGTTATAAAATTTATGAGTGAGGTAAATACAATTATAATTTTTTTAAAATAAAAGTAAGAATAAAAAATTTATTTTTATATTTAAAATTTATTAAAAAAGTCTTTTATTTTTGTGGTTCTAATTATGATAAATATTTTAAAGTTTTATATAAGCCTAAATATTTAAAAGAATAGGACATATCTAATAAGTATACTGTGAAATCATAGTCAAAACTCAAAGATCAGAAACATAAATAAATAAATGCTTTGGAATGGGTCCTTCAACTGTCACTCTTGTCTGTTTTTTATTGGAGTCTGTGTATTGCATTAACAATTTCAATATGTATACATAATACTTTTTTATTTTAAAAGTAATTACCATTTATAATTGAATGATTCTATAAAACTATCTTTGAATTTATAATTTTGAGATAAAGGATAATTACATAACCATTAAGCTTTTTGTATCAACCTCTTGTATAAGAGACTGAAACCAGTTAGAAAGGGACAAAGTTTACATTTATTTTTGTTTTACTATTATAAAGACAATTCTTTTTACAAGAGATTATTTAAAATAAAATTTTGTCATTTTAAGATGCTAAAACAAGCACATGAAAACTATATTATCATTTTAAAAATATGTGATTCTCTGAAAAGAATTCAAAGAACCTACCCTAAATCATAAGGTGTTATTACTCCACCATTTAGTTGGTCATTGTTTCCTATGGAGAGAAAAAATATTATATGACAACACACAACAAAAAGTTAAACTTTTTGGCTATTTTTTAAATTTTTTTTAAAGAGTTAATTATTATTATCATTAATGCAAATGTTAAACATGCCATTCTTAATAATAAAAAGAAGTTCAATGTATTTTAGTTTTTGAAAATCAGTTCCACTTCAAACTATTGCATCAAAATATAGCTTTATTTATTTAGATTTAGTTCATTCCCCGTAAATAATATAGTAAACAATTAAAGTAATAAAAATCTAACTTTAACAAAAATCAATTTTATGTATATATTAAAAATAAAACAAATAAAAATTACAAAAATTAGTTTTATTTTATATATATATATATTTCTTTGTTCTTAAAGAAAGAAGTGTCTATCCATTGAATTTGCACAAAGCAAATGATACATTGGAAGAAACAAAACAACACTTTCCAAACTCCATAAATGCTTATACCCTTTGATTGTCCCCTTTAATATTAGCACATTTATGAACCTCAGAGTATAAATATAAGTATTTGAATGAATTTGACCACCAAAAAACACATTACTAAGAAACTAACTGAAGATAATATTAATTCATGCTACTAGGTACAAGAAACAGTTTATTATTATGTCACTACCAAAAATAATATTTAGCTTAATAATTTTCTGGTAAAGGTATTTATTATCATCATTGTTTGTTTCAAAACCAAGTTATATTAATTTATGCTTCTGTGTAGCTATGCAGAACTTTTTACTGGTTGTCATGAAACTGTGGGGACATGGAACAAATAGATGGTCCCAAGAATAAAATTAATAGTATTCCAAATTTCAAACTTAAGAAACTTAAATTGATGAGTGCACTTTAAATTAACATAATGTCTGATCCCCACTGAAGATAAATACAAGATAATGAAATTACATTAAAGAAGAAGAGCTGCAAGATATACCATATACCCCCTACACCCTACAAATCAGAAAGACATAAAAACTCTAAACTACTCAGATATAATAAATTCCTAAACATATCCTTCCCCTTGTAGCTTCTTGAACAAGAACCTAAAGCAAAGTAAATGGTTAGTGACAGCTTCTAGTTGTTAAAAATATATGTCAAATACCCTTGAAATCCACATTATCACCATATGACACTGAAGCTTATCATCTTAGTGGAGTACTGGGACCCATTCGTACCGCCCAGGCAGAGGTACATCATTGACAATGTCGAAATTGTACCTGAAAAATTCAGACAATTTATACATAAGCATAGTACATAATTACATTAATAAATCAAGAAGAGATCAAAATAAAACCAGAAGTAAAAAACCAAAAAGGACTTGTGGGATAAGAATACATACTTTTCCATAAACATTTTCTGTTGCTGCTTCTCTGCATAAGAAAAGAACTCCTCCAACTCATGAGCCGGTGGAATGTTTCTTTGTATGTGTTCATGCTTTATTTGGAGCGTCCTTTGCCTTGTGGTTGAACCAGGGGTATGAATGGCATTTGGGTCCCTTATTAAACTACAGGGTGTGCTTTCTCTAGTGCTTCTGTTTAAACATAATAAAATGCTGATAAAGATAAACTTATAGAAAAACAAAATAGCAGCCATATATAAATATAAGTGCTGACTTGGAATCAAAAGTTTCTACACCAGAAATTGCATGCTAACCGCTGACAGGAAAATAAGTGAGAGAAAAAACAGATAATTTTTTCTCCAACAATCTCCTACAGCTCAGTATGGAACTAGAGACAAAATTTGCTACTAAGAAAAAGTAACTGGCATTTATTGGGACAAGTTCTGACTCAGTGGGCTCATGCACTAAAAAAATACAAAGAAAGAGACGGCCAAATCTTTCTCATTTCACCGCAAACCCAAATAGGAATCCAAAAAAACATCAATCTGCTACTTGGCCCCATGTAAATGACACATCATTGCTAACACGAGTCATAAGAGTTACGGCTGCTCCTACCACTAAACTCCAATTTTTTTCAACTTGACCATTTACAGAGGGCTAAGCTTCAGGGTCATGCCGGTTCTTGCAGATCCAAAGTAAAACAAGACAATCAAGCTTGAATACATTTTGGAGTCACGACAGAAACATCTCTAATTATTAAGCTTTTAAAGTTCATCAAAAATGTTGAGAAAAACATAATAGAAACAACAAAAGGCATAGAATTATAACTGCATGAAAATTGGGAGATTAATGTACAACAAAATGCACTCAATTTGAAGTTGGGAGATTTTTTTAATCAATTTACACAACTCATTTTCCACTAAGTGGGTTCTATTTACTTTGAAAAAAAAAACCTGAAAACTTATCAATACACTACATTTTTGGCTCGAAGGATTCAATATGCGGGATAGTTGTCACAATTAAAGAATGACATGCACACATTAATACTGCAGAAAAATACAAGTTGCAGTAACTATCCCGAGGACATGCATGCTGCAGAACCTATCACAAGTCACACACAAGTCACAAATTTCAGCAACCCGTTGTACAAACAGAGCTTTATCTCAGCACCTATACTTGACAGAGTCAAATCTAAGACATGATTACTCAAAATAACCCAATATTATGGGACTTAAGGTTAAACAACGACGGTTAATAATGACAACAACAATAAAAAAAAACATGAGAATCAAAAGAAAGGTAAATTTCAAGACAGAATATCACTTTTTTACTCAATATCCTTCCACCAACACATATGGTTCCCGCTTCATTTAAAGTGCAACACACGAGAATTCAGAAAACGCAAATTCAAAAACTAAAAAAACACAATAGGGAGAAAACAAAAGATTAAATAATACCAAAACAGGAGAAATTTTTTTATATAAACACCCTCGTGAAAATTCACAAAATCAAGGTAACACTTGCATGCAGCAAATAAAAGTTAGAAAAAAAGTCCCTCAAATCATTTTAAAATGTTGGTTTTAATTCTTATAAAAAAAAGTTTATATGTTTTTACTCTGAAATTTCATAAATAAACCCGTGTTTAAAATCTCTAAATTTCACTAAAATCGAACTATGAAATTCTTTTTTACTACAAAAACACACCTTACCCCCCAAAAAAATCAACACCAACACATGCATGAAGCAGGAAAAACCAGTAAGATTCTGAAGCAAAAACCTAAAATAACATGTCCACAAAATATTTAAGAAAAAAAAACTCAAACAGAAGTACCAGAGTCACGTTACAGAGGGAAATGGTGAATCTTTTTTCAATAAAACACACGAAGAAAACAAAATCCAAAAAATGAAGGAAAAAACAGAGGAGAAAAAGGGGGAAATTGAAGAAAGGGAATTCCAAACGAATATACCTTTCGTCTCTGCCTTCAACGTCTAGGAAATTTTGGCCAAGGGAGCATTCAGCGTTGTCATCGTCTAAAGGCGAGAACTTTTCAGCGGAGCGGGACAAGGGCGTTTTGGAGAGGGCAGTTTGGGATAGGCGGGAATTGGAGGCGGAATCGGCGGCGGCACAGCGACGGGGCTTTTCCGGGATGGGAGGGGGCAGCTTGAGGAGGCGGCGGCTGCGGAGCTGGAGGTAGGCGGCGGAGTCCGGAGTTTGGGGGGAGTTCTGGAGCGCGAGGGTTTTGGCGCGTGTACGGACGCCAAGGTTGGAGTGCGGCGGCGGTGACTCCATGATTAGGGCGGCTACGTCACCGGCGTTTTTAGATTTCTTCATGTACTTGCCCATTTGATTGAGAGGGAAAATGGAAAAGGAAGAGAAAAAATTAAGAGGGAAAAGAGTGAGAGAGAAAAACAGAAAATGGCATGGGCTAAGGAGAGAGAAAGAGAGAGAAAGAAAGAGAGAGAAAGAGAAAGAGTGAGTGAAGAGAGGGAAATTTGTAAGTGTGAGTGAGAGGGAAGGGAGGGATTGAGGAGCTTTTATTCTAGGGTTGGAGGCTTTGTTTGGGGTTTTAGGGGCACCACTCTCTCTTTCTCTCTCACTTTTTTCCCTTTCTTTAATGCATTTATTTTTTTCATTTTTTTTCATACATACAAATTAATTATCATATCAACTACATTAATTTTCATAATACAACAATTCAATATTTCCATTTTTAAATTTTATACTAAAATTATGAATTGGGCAAGATAGGAGAACTATAATTGTATTTCAGTCTACCAATTTTATATATCTATCTCTCTTAATAAAAAGAATTTTTGTTTGAAATTAATTAGAGCAGCTTATTTTTTTAGTTCAATCTTAATTTTGTTCTCTTAAATTAAATATTTGCTCTCTTTTATTCTTGAATTTATTTGAGAATTTATTTTTTATTTATTTATGATATTTAATAGTTTACTATGTATATATTTATTGCCGGTTAGAAGTAAACGGTTAATTAATTAACATAAATGTTAATTATTATGCGTTACAATTGAGATAAGGTGATTTAAGTTCCTTATTTGATCTTGGATTGAAAAAAAGATTTTAATTACATAAAAGTAGAGAAAAACATATTCTTCAACTTGTTGGAAGAAAGAAACATTACATACAAATGATTAAATGTAAATTGAATATATTGTGCACATAAGCATGAGAGGGGGTTAAACTTGATTATTCAATTTTAAATGATTGTTTGAAATTTATTTTATCTGAATATGTCGTAAGTTTTAATATTGGATAAGAAAATATCTACTATAAATAAATTTGTGACTGAATTAATATTTTGTATAAAATTCAATTCATATTAAAAATATTTTTAAGTAAGTAAGTTCTCAATTATTTTTTTCACATTTTCTTCCTGGAATAATATGTAAAGTTAGGTTTATTTTTTGTTACCAAAAGTTGGTAAATTTTGAATGCATTTTATTAAAACTAGTATTTTGGGTCACATTTTTTAACTCTCTTTTCCTTCACATAGAAACAAAAAGTGTTTCCCATTCTTTTTATGAGTTCAATAAGTATTACCTTTTTCAACTTTTAATATCTCTTTTCTTAAGCTCTTTTTTTCTTTAGTGAAGCTTGTGCTACAAAAACTTTTTGGATATACATTTATTGTTGATTACACACAAATTTCTTATTGCTATATTACAAAAATTACAAAAATATTATTTTCATCATATTTCAAACTAATAATCTAATTTAATGTCTTTTGTATAAAAGTTTACTTCAAATTTAGCTTATATGGGATGCTTGTTTATTTATTGAAATTGAACTTTTAGAATCCGAAAATTCACAATAATTTACGTATCCTTTTTATGTTTGAGTTAAGATGTTCTGAAAAAAATAAGTTTCTTAACTGACAAATTAATATTGTGAAGACTGTGTTTTGGTAATGAAAAGTAAGACAAAATTAATCAAGACTCGTGCTAGTTTCTTTTATCATGAGAAAATGTTAAAAACTTGACTTAATTATACTTTTTATCTTTTAAATTTTGAGTGAATTTAGTAAATCTAGTTGGCTTCTTAAACGAAATATTTTAGTTCAAATTTTAAAAATTACTATTTTAATTACTAAGTTCTTTTAAGAGACAAATAAGTGCATTAATCGCTTAGTCGTAATCAATAAACTTATGAGACAAAGTGTATTTTTTCAAATTGGAGAATTTAAATAACTATTGTAAAATTTGAAATATTAAAATCAGGTACATTATTTATAACTTGGTAAACTAAAAACATAATTAAAAAAAAAAGGAATAATAACAAAATTTCACAAAATTATTGTAGAAGAAAAATAGTTACAATTATTTTAAGGAAAAAAATTACAATATATATATATATATATATATATATATATATGAATTTCCAATGAGAGTTCAAAATTATTTTAGTTAGAAAGTTACAATAAGTATATCAAACCAGTCAAAAGATGTGACGTTTTTTTGTCAAAAATAAAATTTTAAACATAAACGAACATTTGAACTGTACCAACCAAATTAGTATAGTACATTCTAACCATATTGATGGGTCTAACTTATCATATTGTGTACACATGGTTTTTAACAACGATAAGAAAATATTTTTAAAAAAAAATTAGAGTTGTTATTGATAAAGATGTTATTATTAAATAGAATTTAAATGATGATTATAAAAAAAATTATTATAATTGAGCTTAATAGCTACAGATTAATATAAAGTCATCATTAAGAAAAATTAGAATGTTTTAAAAATTATATAAATTACGAAATTGACAATAATTTTTATCTGAATCTTCGTTAAAATAAAATATGAGAATAGTTAGTCTACAACTTGCAAACAATATATTATTAGACAGGTACATTGATAGAGTCACTTAAGAATTTAGCTATTGTAAACAAATTAATGAATCCAAATCATAAATATATAGAACATACTTAAATACATAATAAGCTCTAAAACAATTATTATTAAAGTTTGTAAATAACTAAAAATTTAAAAAATGTTTCAAACAAAATAAAAGTTATACAAAAGCATAATAGTATACAAATTTATATTAGTATGTCATATATACAAAGGTGTTATAAATACTAATAAAATATATTCAGTTTGTTTTTATATAATTCAATGTTTTTGAGTCTAACGGTTGAGTTGTTAGAAAACGACAATATGAATTGAAGTTAGCATAATTCCATAATTAATAATTTAATTTATCATTGTATTTTTGGGTTATAGGTTATTACATATACACAATCTCTATCAATGTCTTGTACAATGGTTGTCATGCACTGAATCATTGATACATATAAGTGTCATATTTTAGTAATATTTTATATTAAAAGTCACACACTTATAATGTTTATTGATAAAATAACTTTAATTCAACCAATAATTTATGAATTTAAACCATTTTACATATTTTGTGATTATAATATGAATAAGAACAATTTATTCTCAAATTTGTGTTAGTTTCAGGATTCTATGGGAAAATAGAGATAAAATGGCTAAAACGGAACATATAAGATAAAAAGGAAAACTTGGAATATTCAAAACTCACCCAAGCAAGCTCACTCCAGTGGAACTCATCCAAGCAAGTAATGACTCGCTTAGGCGAGAAGTCACTTAATCAAGTCCAATTAGGTTAAATATAAGGCGTAAGACATATCCCTATATATCATTGGGAGAATATAAAGAGATAGAAAACCCTAAAGGAGGCAACTGCCAAGGAGAAACATCCTGGATCTTCTTTTATTGCTTCTCATGCTTGTAATGGACAACATGAGTGACTAATTTTTTCCTTTGGGATTGAAAGTAATATGTTTAAACTCTTATGTATTGAGGTGATATTTATCTATAATATTTAAGTTCTTGATTGATGATTGGTATTATCATTTTATTCTCAAAGCTTGAATTATGCATCATTTTGATCTTTAGATCTGACTGGAAATATTTCTAAGAATCTGACCTAAATGATAATACTTAACATATTTAAATGCTAGGAATATAATATATTTGAAATGTTATTTGCTTTATAACATTTGTTCGTAATGATAAGGAGTTTTATATATATGTGAGGAATCAATATTTATGAGACTCTCTTAATAATTTCGTATGCGAGAAATCAATATGAATGATTTTTATATGTGCATCAAAATCAAGACTGAATATTACAATCTTTTGAAAAAATACATACGAGTGAGAAAGATGAACCTCAATCCCAATTTTTCCAATTGAATCACACTCATCTTTTACTTTACTTTATTTACATTCTTGCAATTCATCATACACAACAAACTTTCATATACTATTTTCTATTTAGTAAATATTATATACTTGAGAATTCAACTGTTCATTGTGGGTTTGATATCCATCCTTAAGGACAAATTTATTACTTCTGACACGATACACTTGTCGTAAAATAGTCATCAATGACGTAGTAGTCGCACTTAAAACCTCCAATTTGTTTTTTACGCTACAACCTCAAAATAAACATGATTAGACCAATCAAAGACTTACAAAGTGAATGAACATATTTAATTTAAATACCTTGAGGTGTATCCACGTGAGCTTTTGTGATCTTACATATGGTCTTCCACTCAATATTTTATATCTAAAGTAAGAACTAAAATAACAAGATTTAATGTTAGAATACATGATATTATGCAAGTTTTGTTATGCTCCATCAACTCTCATTTCTCTTATTGTCTCTTTTGTCTTTCACAATGTCTTTGTGTGTAGTTAAGTATGATATGACCTCATATGTGTTATTCAATATATACAAATGTGCCTATAAAACCTCTTCTTTTTAGATTGTTTACCACATGTACACCCTTAGAACATTTATTTATTGATCTATGAGAGTGCCAACATTTGTCAATAACTCATACAAATTTTGCTTCCTCTACAATGTATCTTTCAATAATGGAATCTTCTAAACGATATATCGATTCTTCAGATATCCCCTCAAAATATGCATGTATCATTCAACTAAGTACATCTATCACATATAAGTTGACCCACACAATCTAATTTCTCTTACAAGATGAACAACCAAATGCACCATGATGTTAAAAAATGACGGAGAAAAAAACATCTCTAATTGACATAAGGTAATAATAATCTCTTCTTCAAGTTCATCCAACTTTTGAAGGTCAATAGTTTTACTACATATCAAATTAAAAAAGGAACACAATCGAGTTATAATAAGTCTTTGTATTTTTTGGCAAGATTCCACAAATAGCCATATACAATAATTATTGCATTAGAACATGACAATCATGATACTTTAAGCCAATCAGATCCAAGTCATGCAAATATACAAGACTCTTAACATTTGAATAGTAGTTTTAAAGTATCTTAGCAACTTTAAGACATTGACAAAAACTTGTTCTCTCCTTTTTAAATAGAGTGTAACATGTTGTGGGCAAATATGTACACTTACCAACATCTTGTGGTATCAATTCCTCTTGTATATTCATCTCAAATTCAAACGAGTATTAACATCATCCTTCATCTTGCCTTAATGTTGAGAAGTGTTCTAATTAAGATATCATACAAATTCTTTTCTATGTGCATTGCATCTATACAATCTCTCACATCTAACTTATACCAATATAAAAGATTAAAAAAAATGACATCTTCTCTCGTATGTCAGTCAATTTCCTTCTTCTTTGTTTTTTCGAAAATCACATTTTTTTAAAATTTTTCATAAATCTCAATTAGTTAATTCAATGGGACAAATGTCATGTTCTTGGTGTTCATTAAAGACTTTTTCTAATCTACGATATGGATGACATTGATTTAGAAATTTAAGATGTTGAAGATACATTGTCTTCTTTCCATAATCCATATTTAAAAGTTCCCATTAATTTTTTTACTCATAATTAATACATAATTTTAGTTTTTAAAAAATAAAGTATTGTTTACAACTCAAAGAGAGGACAAGAGTTAAAGGAGATAAGAATCTTTTTTATATAAAGTATTGACCCTAAAATGTTCTAGTTAGGCTCCCACCAATGGATTAGTCACTATTTGTTTTTGGGTACAATCTGTTCTTAGATTTGCTGTGAAGGGTTGCATCAAACTCATTGATTTGCTATTGTTGAGCTTCTGATGAGTTGAAATAGTATCCAATGTGACAGATTGGTTATGGTTGAGGATGAGTTCATTAATTGCCAATTTGTAGAAGATGAATTCATTTCCCAATGGATATGTGTTGATATTTTATGAGTTTGGACCAAAATGTTGCTGCCTTGAATTCTATCAGCAACTTAGAAATATAATACAAATATCTCATAGTTCAATGACAAAACCTAGTTTTTGTTTTTTTTTTTCAAGTATCTTGTTTTAAATGTTTTAAAAAGATAATCTTGTTTGAGATTTTTACTAGACACTTTATTTTAAAGGCATGGATTATGAACTGAGTATAACATCATTTTTATTTTATCTCAAATACATTATTTTTATTTTATTTCATTTTTATCTCAAAATTCTTTTAAAGTCTTCTGTGTCGCGGTCTAACATATTTTTCTGATTCTTTTAACTATTTAATCTTTTCATAGGTTTTTAAATGTTTTGGCCAAAAAAGAGAAGATCTTTTAAAAAAAATATTTGGAAACTTTTCAAGCCACAATTTCTTTCTTCTTTCAGTCACTCTTCTTGAAAAAAAAAATACTAATTCCTATGATAAATTAATCTAATTAATTTGTCAAAAATATTATTCCATAAGTTAACTATATTTTATGGTAAATATCAAAGTCAATAAACAAAATGAAACAAATAAAGTAATAATTACCAAACTCAGAAGACCTAAGTTAAGAATGACTCTAAATTTGATTTTACTTTTTAATTTTAATATCATATAATAACAATACAAATTTTATTATTTTTTTCTCATTTCTCCAATGTATAACTTGTTTCAGAAAAATATTATAACTTATACAATTTATGATTTTCAAATTATAACTTGTTTTTATAGTTGTAGTATGAAAGACAAATTATGGATAAATAATGAAACAAACTTTTTAAAATAATGTGGACTATGTTATTTTTACCTAAAACGAATTCATTCTAGAAATTTTAAAATATCAAATTAATTCACTTCTTTTTAGTTTGGTTCTATTTTGTCTATAAGAAGGTGGGAGGAGTAATATAAATAAAGATGTATTTCAACTTAAACTTTATAAACAATACTTTTTTATAATTCAACACAGTTTTAGATGAATGTGAGTATGCTGATTTAAAATTAATGTCCAAAATGGAATTGTTTAAACACGGCTGAAGTTTAGGGTTAGGGTTAGACGGTAAAATCTATTTTTGGCCTAAAGAATTATTAATAAGATTTGATTTATTTTTCAATCCAAATTAAGATGGTTTAAAAAATTTCTAGCCGTTGGGAAATTGAAACAAGAGTTGAGAATCTGAATTAGAAAACATATTAAAGCAGTGTTCTTGGTAGATGAATTTTCTTGAAAAACACTCAACGGAAAAAAGCATGATACTGATAAATGATAGTTGTCACGAAGTAACTGGGCACAGAAACAAAGTTCCAATAAGAAGAAGTGGAGACAGAGAAGGATGGAATCCGATGAGAAAAAGCTTAAACGGCATTAATATGTGTTTGGTGTGAAAGGGAGGGTTAGCGTAACACTTAGAATTTCGTGAAGAAAAATGAAGAAAAAGAAAAGTTGAAAGGTGTGAGAAATGGCATGAATGCGATTAGATCCAGGTATTCAGAAGAGTGATGATTGGATTTTAGAAGTTATCAGGGTACTACCCAATAACTATAAACTCTGTCTCTTTTCATTTCTTACTATGAACAAGGCTTCTTCATTCACCGTTTCTTCCACCAATATTAGCTTCGGGACCAGAACATCCAAACACAGTCTATAATCGCAGCGTGAGTTTAGCTTTGAGCTGTGTCAGCCCTTAACCACCACACAGCATCTTTCTATCTTTTTAATTTCTAGGGTTTCTGTCTTCAATAGTTAAGACATTCAAAAAATGACAAATATCTTTTATATTACCATTCATATATAAGATACGTTAATCAGATTCCCAATGGTTGGTTTTCTAATAAAATATATTACTTTTAAACTTGCATTATAAGAGAAAATTTTGTGACAATTGATTCATTGAGATTACAAGTTTAGTTAAGCTAATTGGTAATGTTAGATATAAATATATCTTAAATTTATATATTTTGTTTATCTTAATTGACTCTTAATGAAAATTTAAAACTAATATATTTTATTAATTAATATTGTTGAAGTGAAACGTGTTTGATAAAAAAAAAGTGAGAAGAAAGGTAAGAAAAGTGGATGGATGACTTGGAGAAATAAGGAAAAAAAAACTAAACCCTGATAAAACCTCCTAACGGTAACTTAGCAAATATAAGCACAGAACTGCACAACACAAAAAACTACACACTGTTATTTGTTTCAAACAAGATATTTTAAAAAAATAATTTACCTTTTATTTTTAAGATTTTTTTAATCCAGTAACTCTCGATCTACTACTCTATTTTTTTTTTACTTATTTATTTTCTCTTAACTTTTTTCTTCTCTCAAGTAGTATCAATTTATTCTAAATACAAGCAATTTTAGTGTCCATATGTTTATGAGTAAATATTATATGGATAGATTAGAACATGAAATACCAAAGTTATACTTTTTTATAAAAAAACTGAAACTGTGCAATTATAATATTTGCGAACCAAGTATAGTTAAATCCAAAAGATTATTAAGAATTATTTTAATAATTATATACATACACTTTAAATTTTAATTTTAGAGTAAAACATTCAATCTATTAAATATTTAAAACAAAAATATATTTATTAGATATTTAAACAAAAAAAGGTTTATTTAAGTTAGTTATTTTTATAATAATAGTTATAATTTTATACTATGATACTAAAAAAATCAATAGATTCATAACTAACAATAATTAATGCAATAGCAATCAATAATTTAGAAAATTAACATTAGTTCATAGGAAACAAATGTAAAAGTCATATAATTACTGGAAAAACAAGTTAGGAGGCTAGTTATAAGGTTACTTCATACAATATGTTAATGTCCACTTTTAGTTAAAAAATATATAATGACAAATAAATATATTGATTAGTTATGATGAGAATTGTTGAGAATCCAATAATTGACGTTGTTTGTGGGGACAAGAAAAGAAAGTTAAGAAATTAAAGAAATAGTCACCAAGTTTGACATCAAGAAGTTTTTTGTTGGGAAAACGACTTTGCATTATGGAGACTTAAGATAGATGTCATCTTGATTCAACATGGTTGTGCTGATGCTCTGAAGGATGAGGCAAATATGCAAACGTTTATCTCTTAGAAGAAGAAAACTGACAATATCAACAAAGTTAAAAGCAACCATAATTTTGTGTTTTGGTGATAAGGCACTAAGAAAAGTCACGAAGGAGAAATTTTTTGCGTCAACGTGGGTGAAACTTAAGTCATTATATATGACTAAGTCTTTAGCACACAAACTCTGTTTGAAACAATAACCTGTATTAGTTCAGAATGACCGAGTCAAGAATGGTGGTGGAGCAACTAACAAATTTTAACAATATTTGAAGGATCTAGAGAATAAATATTAAGGTGAAGCTGGAGGATGATGATAATGGTTTACTTCTTCTTAATACCTTACCTAAAATGTATGAACGTTTTAAAGACACTTTGTTATTTAGGAAGGAACATACCATTGCTATAAAAGAGGTGCAAACCTCAATAAGGACTAAGGCACTTCAAAATTTTCAAAAGTCCAAGGGAAAGGATAATGTGTTGAGTCTGAATATTTCTAAAGGGAAAAGGAAAAAAAAAAGAGTTATAAAGGGAAACAAGACGAAACAATACTCATCAAGCAATCTAGCATAAGTTGAGTGCTACAACTACCATAAGAAAGTCGCTTCAAAACAACTTATCCATAGAAGAAAAGAAATAGGAAAAGGAAGAAAACCCTCAAGAAGGAATTTGTTGATGTTGTTGTAATGTTTGATACCTATGAGTCTGTTGGGGTACTGGTGGTGTCTGTGTCTACTACACAAGAGTTGTGTCATGGATTCAGGATCATATATCACATGTATCTAGTGAAAGAATTCTTTGAGATCCTGGAATTGAAAAAAGGTGGAGTGATCCTTCTTTATAATAATAAAGTTTGTAAGGTGCAAGGCATGGGGTTTGTTAAATTAAAGATGTTTGATGATCAAGATATGTTGTTGCAAGAAGTGAGGTATGTTTCGGAGTTGAAGAAAATATTTTTTCAATAAGTATGTTTGATTATATTGGTTTAACAACCAAGATTGAACGAAGAGTGATGAAGATTCTAAGGGAAATGGGAAATGTCTACAGTTGTTAGGGGAAGAAGAAGAATAGCCTTACATTCTAGATGGTGCAACAATGATTGTGCGTGCGTCTATAGCCAGTCAGAGGATGCATGATAAGATGAAGTTTTGGCATATGAGGATGTGACACATTAGTGAGAAGGATTTGGTGGAGTTGGAGAAGCAAAACCTGCTAGGTGATGATAAGATGAAGGGGTTGGAGTTTTGTGATTACTGCATATAGGAAAAGTCTCATAGGTTGAAGTTTGAAACTTGTAAGCATGTATCCAATAGACCTTTTGAGTATGCTCATGCAAACCTATGGGATCCAGTGCAAGCTCAGACTCATAGTGAAGGATCTTGTTTCCTCACCATTATATATTATTACTCAAGAAGAGTATGAATTTATATCTTGAAAAGTAAGATTGAAACTTTTCATATGTTTAAGAGTGGCACACCATGGTGAGTAATCAATAGGGGACCAAATAGAATGTGCTAAGGACAGACAATGGTCTAGAGTGTGTTTCTGGGAAATTCAATAAGTTTTATAGGGTTGAAGGTATAAAGAGGCATAAGACGGTTGTAGTTACACCATAACAAAATGGGTTCATTGAGAGAACGAACAAAACTATATTAGAAAGGGTGGGATATTTGTGTTAGGGGTTGGACTGCCTAAGACCTTCTGTGAGAAGCTTCAAACACATTTGCCTACTTGATAAACAGAAGTCCATCATCTCTTCTGAATTTTAAGACTCCTATGTAAGTTTGTAGTGGAAGACCTACACATTATGAAAATCTAAGGGTATTTAGTGACTTATCATTTGCACATGTCAAGAAGGACTGGTAGTCATCGTTTTGCTATCAAATTAAAATGATTCCAGCGTAAACCTATCTAATGCTAGAGAGATGATAGTATAATTGTGGTCAAATAACCTTAAGTCGTCTCCCAACAAATCCAATAGTGAAATCAGTAAATCAGTATTTAAAATCTATGTGCAAGCAAGAAAAGTTAGCAATAATAATAAAGATAAAAAGGTGTTGAGATAGTTGCGCAACAAATATAAAAGAAATTAAAACACCAATTAAAAAGCGGTTGATCCCCAAGTTCTTTTACCATTGAATTTTTCACAGGTTCTCTAAAGATTAATCATTTCTCAATCTTCTAACAGAGCTAAACCTGATTGAACATAGGCCAATCTTATTCAACTGGAACTCACCAGTAAAGCATGCGTTTACTGGTTTAATCACTATCCACTATGCTCCATGTGTATACTCCACGGGAATGCTTATCTCATCTCTCTTGAATAATGCACCCAAGAAATTAATTAGAACAATGTGAAACAACTAAGAAACCAAAGTTTAAGATAAGAAAGACTCTCAATCATGCGTTCAAGTACAACCTCTCACAAAAAAACTCAGGAGATTAGAATATTAAAACAACTGCTATAGAGAATTAAAAAAAAGAAACTTTTATTAATCAAAACCTCATAAATCAATGGGGAATTATAAAAGAATCAACCAAAAAGGTTTAGCGTTCCATGCGGAGGCAAAACAAAAGAATTACAAAGAATAAAAGAAACTAAGAAAACCCTATGAAGGTCCCCTCTTTCTCTTTAAAGCCTGTGTCTTTTTATAGGTTTTTCTACTCCAAGGATCTTGGGGAAAATATTATGGTTTAGATTTTGTTAACAGTTTCTCAGTTTCCAACTTTCTAGAATTCTTGTATTTTGCAGAAGATTTGCTTCCAATTCTGTTTCTGAGATATTGTAGATTTTATTTTCTCCCTCTTCTCCTCATGTTTGTTTTTTTTGTTTTGATTCAAAGAAGCAACTTGGACTTTTGCATATTTGGCCAATTCACAAAGGTAGACACTTCCTTTAAACCATTTACTATAAAAACACAAAATTAACAAAAATAATTGTTAAGGCCCAAATAAACCCAATTATATGAATATTAATTAAAACAATAAATTTATTTATTATTATAGTCCAATAATCTATGATTAAAGATATTGAGTGTGAAGAAATATATGCTCATCAAGGACCAATTAGAAGCATTAAGTGTATCTTCATTAAATACGTATATGGTGTGATGGGGTACAAATTGTGGAGGTTGAAGCTTGGAGAGGTTGTGAGGAGAGACGTCACGTTGAATGTGACTCAAATAGATATGATGTGTAAAGATCTGGAGAAAGGGAAGGAGAGAATCCATGTTGAGGTACAACCTTCTATTGATGGAACAGATTAGTTGGAAGCATTAGATGATATTCACCAACCTTCTATGTCTCACACGAGAAAGCCTAAACTTTCAGAGGTTGATTCCGACTATCAGCTCTCACGTGATAGGGAGAGGAGAACAATCAAACTTACACAAAGGTTTGGATATGTTGACCTTACCAACTATGCTTTGATAACAATTGTAAAGATAGAATATTCGGATCCTAGAATCTTCTATATGGCTACAGAAAGTGCCGAAGATCAGTAATGGTAGATATCCATGGAGGAGGAGATTGAGTCTTTAAGGAAGAACCACACATGTACACTTGTTGATCGACCAAGAAACCAAAAGGTAGAAGGATGCAAGTGGGTGCTCAAGAAGAAGAAGGGAATACCAAATGTGAAAGGTCAAAAATTTAAGGCTAGACTAATGACAAAAGGTTTTACACAAATGGAGGGAGTAAAATATAATAAGATATTCTCACATATGGTAAAAACATGTTCTGCAAAGATTTTAGTGTTTATTGTTAATAGTACAATCTGATGCTTGAATAATTAGATGTGAAGACAACTTTTTTGCATGGTATTTTGTAAGACATTGTCTACATGCATCATCTAGAGGGATTTGTTAAAGAGGAGGGGAAGGTTTGTCTCTTGAAAAAATCATTGTATGGATTGGAACAAAGTCCAAGGCAATAGTACAAAAGATTTGATGACCTTCTAAGATAGATGGGGTTAAAAGGAGTAGTTATGATAGTTGTGTCTATATCCTCAAAAGAGAACAAAAGTTTGTGGTGTTCTTGCTCTTACATGTAGGCGATATCCTTACAGCCAGCCTCTATACTGTTGAAGATGGATGAAGCTCATCTCTACCTAGTCTTAGTGTGTTTGATGTAGATGTTAGCTAGGTTGCTTTGTAGGTTGCTATATGTCTTAGATGATCTTGTTCTTTAAGGTTGTGTGTATTCAAGGTTGCCTTTTGCTGCATGACCCATCCTAGATGCCAAATCAAGGTAGTAAGATCAAGCTCATGATGTGGTTAAACGGTTTTGGAAAAGCTTTTTAACATTTTCTTAAATGGTTTGATTCAGTACAAAAATAAATCTATTTTATTGAGAAGCAAACAGTTTATTTCTTCTCTGTTAAAGGCTTTTCGAAATTCTGTTAGGGCACCAAAGGTACAACTCAGTCTGTTATTTCAGTTAAGCTGAGCTGGCAGCTTTATCATCTTTTAACCTGTTGTTTTTCAGAATGAATCTGTTGTTTTGCTAACTGCTCTGTAACTGTTTTTTTAAAAGTGGTTAGAAACTGTTCTCTATAAAATAAAATGCCCTTCTCACGTAAAGGGATGCTGAACAATCACAGTTTTAACAGAGATACAACATTTTGTGTGTGAGAAAGTGAATTGAAAAGGTTTTGCAAAGGTTTTTCAAAAGGGAAATACATGTGAGCTTGTTCTTGAAGAACCTTGTGCTGGATGAAGGTGCTGGTACTGTCTTGGAGCAAATAGAACAACTGGTTTATGTTCTTGCAACATTGTTTCAGGTGTAATCTTTTCCTTATTCATTCTTGTATTGGTTTTGAGCGTTAGTCACTCTAGATAGGGTTTCTTGGAGTGCAAGGTATGCTGGAATAGTGTTTTTCAGCTTTGATTGTTGAGGTTCTTGAAGGGTTCAAGAACTACTGTGTGTTTGTAATTGATTGTATCAGTCTTTAGTGGATTACACCTTGGAGTGAGGTGAACTGGACGTAGCTCTTGATGAGTGAACCAGTATAAAAATTCTTGTGTGTTTCTTCTCTCATCCCTGCTCTTAATTCTGTAATTGCACATAATCTGTCAAGAAAGGAATCTGTTATTTTGAAACTAAATCTGTTAATTCTGGACCTGGTTAAATCTGCCGCTCTAACTTGTTAATCAATCCTCTAATCATAAATCAAGCTGCTGTGTGAATATGTAATAGGATAATAAGGGTGAACTGGTTCCTTTAACTAAACTGTGACATTTGGTTCATCACTCTAGATGGATTATGCTAAGTAAAAATTGATTAATCTTGTACCTTAAACTGCAACTTTATAAACTGAGAAAGTTAATCAATTTGGTTCTGGTATTGCTGCTGGTTGATCTAAACTGTGTTGATCTTGGTTTGATTGTGCTAGATTCATCTGTAAAAATAATCTATTCCATTTAATATCAATATGTTCTTTTCACCTCTGTTACATAGTAAATTAGATTGTTTTGCGAAAATTTGATAAACTCAATTCACCCCTCCCCTCTTAATCTTAGACACTGCTTAACTCTAACATATACAAATGAATTGGAGGAGCTCAAAGAAAAATTAAGTTTAGAGTTTGAAAGGAAGGATCTTAGTTCCGCAAGGCATATACTTGGAATGGATACAAAGAGACCAAGTGGTTGGGATACTACATCTGTCTCAACATGAGTACTTGCAAAATGTGGTTGAGAGTTAGGATGTATGAATATAAACATGTCAGAACAACTTTGGGACACCACATAAAGCTCTGAATTGCTCAAGCTCCCAAGACTGAGACATTTATCATTTTATTTATTTATTTGATTTATAGATTTATTTTCTCACTAAGGTGCACTAAGGTCTCACTAAGGTCATTTATTTTATTTATTTAAATTATTTAACCTATCTCCAGTTATAAATTGATCCATTTTATTTATTTAAATTATTTAATTTATCTTTATTTATACGCTGGTTCATTTTATTTATTTATATTATTTAATTTATCTCTAGTTATGCACTAGCCCATTTTATTTATTTATTTAGATTATTTATTTATCTCCAGTTATTCATTGATTTGTTTATTTATTTAGATTATTAAATTTATCTCCAATTACACATTGGTCCAATTTTTTATTTATATTATTTAACTTATCTCCAATTGAGTACTAATTCACTTTATTTAATTATATTTATATTACTTATGTTATCTCACTAATATACCTATATTTTTTTATTCATTATTTTTTTTATTTTGAAAAATAATTATGATCAAAATAATTTAAAAGTTTATAGAAAACAATGATTTGATAACATTATAGTTGGAAGTTTGACCTTGAAGATTTAAATGAGTGAATATTTTCAAGATGAGACGATCTTGTGTTACTTTGTCAACCATGGTAAAACTCATTTATTGTGACTAGTCACTGCAAAATTAATTCAAATCTTTCTAATATGAAGTAAAAGGAATTATATTAATGAAATTGTAAAAGATGATTTATATATTATATTAATATGATATTATTTTACATGATATTTGTTCTCACTTTCCTATTCTACTCTTTGTACATGATTTTTTTTGTTAAATATCACATAAATAGATGGAGGCACCTAATTACTTCCATTCTCCATAGTCTTTTGAAGAACTAGTTGAAATATCGTTGATAATTCAGTTACTTTTCGAGGGACCTGACTTTAAACATTGACATTTGTTTCTATTATTAATAAATAGTTTTTAAATTATTATCTAGTTAGTTATCAAGGTTTTAAACAAGAACTGTAGAATCTAAAGTAGTTGGTAACTAAAATCTTGATAGTTAAAATTTTAGTAGCTAATTAGATACCAATTAATTTATAAATTTTATTAATAATAAAAATTTCTTTAAATATCAATAATTTTTTTAGTCTCTAATATAACATCTAATTTATTTAATATAATAACTAATTATTCTGTCACTAAAATTGATATGTCTATTTAATATATTCTTGTTGTAGTGTTATGTTAAGACAAATCTATAGTCTAATGCCTTAAATATATTTGACTGTTTGTTAACATACCACTACAAGAAAATCATGAAATAGAAACCAATTTCTAGAAACCAAAATAATTAGTTGCAATAGTAACTAAATTAGAGACCATTTTAGAAACTAAAAAGAAATTTGGTTTCTAAATTATTTTCTATTATTGTTAAATAGTTTCTAAATTGGTATCTAATTAGCAACCAAGGTTTTAGAGACTAAATTTAGAAACTAAATAATTGGTATCTAAAACCTTAGTTGCTAATTAGATACCAATTTAGAAACTATTTAACAATAATAGAAAATAATATAAACTAATTTAGAAACCAATTTTTTTTTAGTTTCTAAAATGGTCTCTATTTTAGTTCCTATTGTAACTAATTATTTTGATCTCTAAAAATTGGTTTCTATTTGATGATTTTCTTGTAGTGTACAAAATTTAAAGATATATAATTATATTAGGTCTAAAAATAATTTTTGATTCATATATTTTTTCAAATGATATAATATCTTAAACTCAATGAATCATAAATTTACTTTAATCAATTCAAAAGTTATCATTAGCTACTTTACTTAGGTTAATATTATATTTGAAATTTTATTTATGAAATTGTTTTTTTTTTTATTTCTAATTTATTTTGTTCTTGTTCTTGCTGATAATAAAGCTTAAAATCAATTAAATATCTTAGTTTTGGAATAGTTAAGATGATGTGATTAGTTAATCTTGTAATATTAATAAATCCTACCAAGTTTTTTGTTTAAAAAAAACTTGAATGAAGCTACTTTTATATTTCTAATATTCTAATTTTTTATGAATTTAAAAATGTGTATAAAATTATAATATAATAATAAAGTAGTAATGAAAAAGAAGAATATGAGGGTAATTTTGTTGAGATTTTTGATAGGTAGAGTTGAAATTGGGTTGAGTGTTGAGATCTTAAGTATGTATATGGTGGGTCAGTTTCCAAAAGCAAGGAAACAAGGTAATTAAGGTGATTAAATTCATCTTTCTCATCCAACTGCTAGAACAATGATGGATTGGTCTTCTCATAACATGCATGCCCCCACACCACAATTAATCCATCTTACTCCCTCACCATAGATAGATGTCATGTGTCATGGAAACCACACTCCTTGGCAAAATTGGTGGGATGGAAAGAAGATGACAGTGAGACACACAAGGTGGTCCAAATCAACTTCAAGGAATCAACTCCCATGACCCACCATTCCTACTCAAAACTCATGCTAGTTTCAAGTTAACCTTCTACTTATAGGAAATTGGATCAATATTCAAGAAAATTCAAATATATTCAATTTTAATTCTTTTTAATTTAAATCTATTAAATTTCAATAAAATAGTTTGATTTCATTAATTAATATAAAACTTTTAATATTACATGATATTTAATATTTAAAAATAGTAAATCATTAAATATAAACAAAATTGAGAAAAAAATAGTTACTATTGACTAATAAGATACTATTTTAGAAACTAAAAATATTGGTATTTAAAGCGATTTCTATTATTAGAAAAAATTTATAAAATAAATTCTGAATTGGTATCTAAATTAACTTCCAAAGTTTTATCTACTAATATTTTAGATTCTAAATTAGTTTTTTAAAAGACGAGATCAATTTAGAATATAGAGTGGTTAGTATCTAAAACCTTTGTATTTAATGATTATATATCAATTTAGAAACTATTTTATAAGTTTTTATTAAATAATATAAACTACTTTAAATACCAATAATTTTATAAGTTTATAAAATAATATCTAATTTGTTAATATAGTACCTAATTATTTTAGTCTCTAATATTATTTTTTATTTAATAATTTTGTTGTAATTAAAAAATAAACATTGATAAATAATCATATTTATTATGATGACCAACAAATTTTTGAGTTCAAAAAATAACCTCAACCAACTTTTGGTCAAAAAATATTTTTGCTCAAGATTGGGAAAAAAACAAAACTTCACTAATATAAACTAAAAATAATCCTAGTTAATGTTAACAAAACAAAATCATCTTTGACATTAGCTGAAAAATAGCATTGATGTTAACAATAAAAATACTAACTAGTGTGGATTCGTAAATAACATTAATCTACGTCAATAAGAAAAAATCATCATGCAAACATCACTTGGAAAATAATAGATTTAACTTTATTATAAAAGAAACTTTAGAAACATTAGTCAAATGTTGTCAAGAATATCTTGACTAGAAAAAGTCAACAATGTCCTATTTTTAACCAAGATGATGATTAATCAACTACTAACTAATGATATATCAATTGAGTTAGCAAGAGACTATTAAAAGAAAAAATATAAGTCTAAGAGAGAAAAAAAAGTAACTTTTTTTTTCTAATTATTACTTTTTTAAGTGAAATTTAAAGTTATCAAATTTAAAGTAATTAAATTATTTACATAAAATTTAAAATTTTAATTTCTTTTAAAAATTTACTCAAACAAAATATTTTATCATTATAAAATTTCTTCCTTCAAACGCACTATACGACATTTGTTAGTTTGATTCCATTCTTTTGGGAGTTAGTACTCATAAGTTAACTTTTGAGAAGATTGGATTTAGTATAGGTTTAAGTTTCAAGTCTTTGTAAATATTGATTATCGAAAGAAGAAATTTTATTATAAGTACTATAAAAAAACGTGAGTGCAAATAATAAGTCGATAATTTGTAAAATATATAATATTTAATACTTTTAATTTATTTTTGTTCTAGTTTTTAATAAAATTCTATTTATTTTTATTTTTTAAATTCAACTTATGCTTTTAAGCACGGATCCTCTTGAAAATGATACGTATTGGAACAAGGAAGGATCATTTTCGAAGAGTTTTAGTCCTAAACTCCATACAACCAGTGATCTTATTTAAAAAAATTATATATAATTACTTAAAAAAATTACCTATATTTTATCCCCTTAATTGGGATTATCTCCAATTAATACTAAAAGAAATTATTAAATAGCAAGTCATTATATTGACAATATAAATCTATTTTAAAAACTAAAAAATTATTTATATCTAAAGTGATTTTTATTATTAATAAAAGTTTATAAAATGATTTTTAAATTGATATTTAAATTAACTACCAAAGTTGTTAGGGACTAATTTAGAATATAAAATATTTAGTTAAAATATTGGTAATTAATAATTGAATATCAATTTAAAAACTATTTTATAAATATTTATTAATAATAAAAAATATTTTAGATACTAATAATTTTTTTAGATTATAAAATACTTTTTAATTCATTTAAATAGTAACTAATTATTTTAATTTTTAAAATTAGTTTTTATTTAATAATTTTTTAAATATAAAAATACATGTTAAAAAAGTGTAATATTTAGTTTGCCACAGTTGATGAAGTTGCATGTATGAGTAGAAAATTAATATCTTGAAAGAGTTGTCTGGTATTTCTCCTCAGACACATGAACCTTCTCATTCAATCATTTGTCTAAACGTTTCAAGGATGCATTTATGATGTTGCACAGTTTAGCAACAACTACTTTCAAGATAGAAGATACTTCAACTAGATTCTGAATGACATAAATTCAATATCCTTTAGAACTTTGCTAATTACTGCAAACAGGTCATTGAAGCCAAGAAAGGTGGTAGTTCCAAAATATTTCATCATCACAAATGCATGGATCTTTCTGAAGATCAAAGCAGGTAGTGTAGGTTGAAGCATGCACAAGACAACAATTTGAAAAAGTACAAAAATCATTTGATTATTGTTAAAAATGAAAAATCTACTTCTAGCAGATACATGGTGTTTTCTATTGAGGAGACACCAACAAAGATATACCAATACTATCTTTGGTTCATCTAATGGGTAGAAAGGAAACAAAAAGGAAGGCAAAACTAAAATCAAAAGCAAATTACAGAGACAGAAATTACAATCTTAGTACAATAGACACACTTAAGAATATTTATTTGCTATGGAATTGAAGAGAATTAAAACTAGAAGAAAGAGAAAGCATTCAAGTTAAAGGATAGAGAGACAAAGCCAATATCATGAAATAGTATATGACATAACTTGAAAAAAAAAATGCCATGTATAACATTATGTAACTTTTATTTGTTTAATAACCTTAGATATTTTAGTAGCTTTTTAATTGTTTATGTAATATTTTGTATTGCTTTTAGTATTTTTATTGTTGATAATAACCTATGTTAGTTATTATTTCAATAAATTATTTTAAATTTGAGGTACTTTTGATTTCAAGCATATTGCTGATAGAAAAAAAATATGGGTATGAGTAATCTAGTAACATATATTACATGGTAATAATTAAATAAAAATTAATTTAAAAAAGAAAAATTAATTATTATATTAATTAAGTTAGATATTATTTTTTAAATTAAAAATTATTTATATCTAAAATAGTTTTATTATTAATAAAAATTTATAAATTAGTATCCAAGATTAGGTAACAAAATTTTAACTACTAATTATTTTATATTCTAAATTAATTATTATAAAAATTAATCTAAAATTAAAAATAATTAGTAATTATATATTATTAACTAATATTATATATTAATTTATAAATTTTTATTAATAATTTTTAGTTTATAAAATAGTATTTAATTTAGTAATATAATTTTTTTATTTAATCTCTATAATGGTTAATTATTTTATTTTTAAAATTAATTTATATTTAATATTTTGTTATAATGATAAGGTATGGTTAGTTGCACCGATATTATTGTGTTCATGATGTGGTAAGTGACACAAATATTGTATAAAGATTATATTAAAAATCATCCTCTCTTCATCTCTAAGCACAACGCTTACCCACTAATGAATTTCTTCCATGTGTTGAAGAAAATTATGATATACATACACGGAACTAAAATAACATATATATTTATTATTATTACTATTAACTAAAAGGTTATATTATATATTATTAATATTCATAAATTAATGTTAATAATATTATTAAAATAATTAATAATTTAACAAATATGAATATATTGAGGATAAATATATAAAAAGAAGCTTCATGGATAAATCTTAGCTAAACTCAACTCTTTAGTTAGTAAGGAATAAATATTGTCATTATTTCCTCACAAACTCTTTCACTAGTTTCAGACAATTTTTTTTTTCATTATTTCTCATAAAAGTTACAAATAATTCATGCTAATTTATAATCATTGTCTCGTAAAGACACACAAAACCTTCTCGATCTTTCAACATAATTTCATCACAAATATATAATTTTACAACTTTCTTGTTATTTTCTCGCTATGTCCTCACAAAAACATTATTGTCAATTCTTTGTAATTTCCTAAAAAAAATGTCTCTGTTAATCCTTTGCAAATCCCTCTCATTATGTTTATTATCATACGTAGTTAATCTCCTGTAAATTCCTTGCAATATATGTATTATTGACCATAATTAATCTCTTGTCAATTTCTTGCAAAATATTTCTTTCAAATTTTTCTACCTATTTAATTTTATAATTCATCATAAAAAATTAATTAAAAATATTTAACATTTTAAGATTTAAAATAAATTTTTTCAAATTCAAAATCAAATTCAAGTTTAAATTGTTCCAAAAATCAATAATATCTTACAAAATCGACATACTTAATTTCTTACTCGATAATTAACCTACACTAATAAAGTTATCATTACAACCTTGATCCTTGGTGACTATTTTACGACAAGTATATCGTGTCAAAAGTAATAAATTCTTCATGAGGATGATATCGAACTCATAAGGAATATCTTTCACTAAGTATAAGAGTATGTACAATAATTTAATTTGAAAGATATTGACATAAATTGCGTAAAAGTTAAATGAAAACAAAATAAATGAGTAAAATAATTCAATTAAGAAAATTGAGAATGTGGTTAATCCACTCGTCTGGAGTTTTAAATATATAACATTCTATCTTGATTGACATTGATGCACATATAAAAATCATTCATGTCGATTCCTCGCATACAAAATTATTAAGAGAGTCTCCTAAATATCGATTTCTCGCATATTTATAAAAACTCTTTATCATTACGAATAGATGTTATAAAACAATTAACATTTCAAATATATTCCTAACATTCAAATATGTTAAGCATTATCATTAGGTCAGATATTTAAAAGTACTTTTCAGTTAAATCTAAGGATAAAAATCATGAATAGTTTTAAGCTTTGAGAATAAAATGATAATACTAATCATCAATCAAGAACTGAATATTATAGATAAATATCACTTCAGTACATAAGAGATTGAACAAATTACTCCCAATTCCAAATAAAAGAATTAGTCACTCATGGTGGCTATTACAAGCATGAACAACAAGAAAATAAGATCTACAGCGTTTCTCTTTGACGGTTGTCTCCTTTTGTTTCATCTCTCCTTAAATTCCGGAAAATAACACAAATTTGGGAATAAATCATTCTTATTCATTTCACAATCCAAAAAATATGTAAAAATGTTCAAATTTCTAAATTAGAGGTTGAATTATAATTATTTATCAATTAAAGTTCATAAGTGTTTATCTTTTTGTATGAAATATTACTGCATTTTGACATTTATCAATCCTAAGTGGGTTGGTTTGTTGGTGGTTGAACTCCTTGAAGTATTTGACTCAAAATTGTTGGCAAAGTTTGCAATAGATATTAATGTGTCGTTTATATATAAGTGTTGTTGTGAGAGGAGGTACAATCTTTGAAAATGGAGCATGTGCAGGTCCAAGATTTAAGTTACAACCCAATCCATGAACTTTTTTCTCCTTATTTTTACTTGAAGTTTTTAATCAAAGATCATAGTCAATCATAGGATGTGACACACTATCTTCTGCATATTTTTTGTGTCGACAAGCTTCATATTATTCCTGCAAAAAAACAAAAAGGTTTAGAAAAATAATGACATGCAAGAGTGACTGGAATTGTTTTACACATTCCATGTTTTGTGTTAAAGAAAACAATTGATGCTTATAACATTTGAATTAAGTTATATTGCATGCAGTGGTTTCTACTCTTCTATATCACATGATGTGCATGGGAAGCAAAGCTTTGTAACCAATAATATTCTCACTACTAATTTTTGCCAATAATATACTATTTTTAGTGCGGTGTAACTTAAAAAAAAGTTTGTTATACATTCCCTGTGAGAAATATGACGATTCTATTCTAATTCATGCAATAAAGTATGAAACATCTTAACATATAACATACACTAGAATATTATTTTCATTCTTGAAAGATTATATGAATAGACCTTAAAATAACCGTGCAAGTAACCATATTGCTCAATGTTATAGTTGCTTATATTTGAGAGAAAAATTAGTGTAGAAAGAAAACATATATTACGACGAAAATATGCCATATTGACTCAAAATTTACTTGTGAAGTAATCATGTTTTGGTAATTAAACTATAGATGTAATGAATTAACTTGTGCCAATGACAATAACCAAAACCCTAAATCAAACTTAAAAGATCAAATAGTATCATCGTCTCTTTTCCATTTTTGTTATTGAAGAATATTTATTCATGATGTAATTTTCATTATCCATCAAAGATCATATATGTTTTGGTAACTATATTGCTCAATGTTATAGTTTTTTCAAATTTGAGGAATAGATCAATGCAAAAAGGAAACATATACCCATAATATACTCAATAGGAAGTATTATATTAGTCTTGTAATAATGAAAATAGATTAATATGATTGGAAACATATACTCATACAAAGAATTAAAGACTAGTACTACATTCTTTTAATATTGATTACCAAAAGTAAGTATGAATAACATGATTTTGTTATGTTGTTGAAAACTTTTAGACCATAAACCCTAAATCCTCATAGTTGAATCACCGTCAGGTTAGGTTGACCTATTCTTGAATTTGAGTTATGATTTCTTTTGTATTGTGATGCTTTCCAAACATCATCGGTCCATTCCAAATTTAATCTTTCAATCATTTAAGCTTGTGAAACCTTAAGACTTATATTTCATTGAATTTGTCACTTTTCTTGCTTTTTCCCCAGAGCCTATGTAATTGATCAAGGTACTGATTCATACATGTCTTTTCCAAAACTTCCCTTACCATGAATTGATCATACTGTGATTCAAAATTATATTTTCTTTACACCAAAATAATTATATATATATATATATATATATTATAACATATATTTCAAACAATTAATACATCCAAAACATGATAAATTGATAAGTAAATTAAAATTTAATATAAATTATTTTAAATCTTTAAAACTTTCTTCAAAATGCATGAAGCAAATCAAAATCATTGCCAAAATCACACCATTACTTTAATCTCCTGCAAATTAAAATCATTAAGGACAAACTAAAATGCAAGTAAATTTTTTTGTGTCAAAAAGCAAAAATAATAAACTCTTCAAGGCCACTTAAAAATTAATTTGTATATACCTCACTACCAGGAATAAACTTATGTACCATCTATGTGTAGGCATTTCAATTCTTAACTTGAATCCAAAATCCCTATGGACAAATAAAAGCTATTTATCTTTTAAATAATATTATATATACCTTGGCTCTTAAATAAAATTAATTATCCAAAATAACAAAACTAAATTAAAATTTTTGTTAAATGAGATTGTACATAAGTTTTTTTCTCTCCTTTGAATGTAGTATGACTACTTAGTATAATCACTTAGTCTCTCATTGCAATTGCCATTCTTTGACATCCATGGGGTTATGTGTGAAAATGATTGTTAAATTTATATTGGAAATAACTATAATCACCGCAGACAAATCAGATTGTTATGATGAAATGACAGTGTACCAAAATATTAGAGCTTCCTAAGAATTCTAGAAGACAGGATATGAAAGAAGTTTATATTTCTTTCAGTTTCCATTGTAGGTTTATACATTAAAATAGCAAGTAATAGATGGGATCCTATTAATGGGTCATTTAGGAAAAAATTATTGAAAAATAAATTAATGGAAAAAATTCCTTGAAGCCCAAGAGTCTCTTTGGGCCTAAAGGTGTGTGGCTCAATAATAACCTCTCCATTAAGTTGAAGCTTTTGTGCAAGGTTAGATGGCACGTGTGGGTGATTTTTGATGGATGAGTGTGAGGAGGTTGGATTTGGCAGTGAGTGACGGACATGTTGGACACGTGGGATGTGGGTGTTGTTCTGCATGGGAGGCACATGTTTACTATGTGTTTGTTTAGATGGGAAAGATGTGGGTAAACGGGAAAGGAATCGAACGTTGGTGGGGTGTTTAGGGTGGATGGTTGATTAATGTGATCATGGGATGTCGTTTGGGTGGTTAAGGTAAAGTCACACATGGTGTTGCTAAGGAGGCATTGGGTTGACATGTAGGGAAGTAGTTTTTGAAGTGGTAAAGTGGTGCGTGGTTAATTCATCAAGTAGTTTCCATTTACAACTTTTGTGTGAACGTGGGTTTAAGAATTAGGGTTTATGATTTAGGGTTTAAGACTATATTTTAATTTTATGGCTTGTGTTTTGAATAACTTTATCCAAAATAAATTGAGAAAGATGGGAATAACTGGTGGGCTGCCATGTGTGCATGGAAAGAATTACAAAAATGGATAGAAAAAGTTGTGAATAAGGAAAGTCACCATCAAGTCGTACTCAACTTATACGAATTTCAATTTGAAAAAAAAGTTGACATGCAATTTTTGTAAATAAATTATAAAGAAGTCACTCACTTACAGAATCACCTATATTCTTATTGACTTGAGCTCAAAGCATTTTCTACAAGTGTCCCACCACTCGGTAGAACAGTTCGAAAAACTTACAGTATTCGCACAGACACCTCGAAATAAGGACAATTCATCCTCGGTAAGAACATAAACCTTTGTTTCCATCAACCACTATAGCTTAAGTGTGGCCATTGACATTAAATTCATTTCAATTTCAAACCTTATTAACGAGTTTATCTTTGCTTTTTATCATTCAAAATGTTTTAGATGTAGTATAAGAACAAGTTTCTAGATTTATTCCAACTATTGCATGATTATCCTTTTTATGAATACTACTTTACATACTCAATTTGATGGTAGAGCCCTCAACAAAAGACCAACCACTAGGACAATGACTAGAAGAATCCAAGAGGAGAGAGACTATACTACTCCAATCAAAGACATTCTTTTATATATATTTGAAGAAGCCTAGAGTAGGATTTAAATTTCTTGCTTAAAATAACAAGAGAATTTTGGTTTGTATTTTGGCCTTGAGTAGATTATGGTTAGGGATATGTTTCTAAAACCTACCTAGGTATAAATGGGCTTAATTACAACCCACATTAAATCCTAGATCAATCATTAGACCTAATTAGGTCACAAGGTGCACACATCTTCATGCTTGCCGTGTGACACAAGCTAGGCACGAATTTTGAATGTTTTGATTTTGAATTTCCCACCATTTCTCTTGTAACCATTGACCGACTTCTTTACCTATAAAAGGAGGTGCTTGACTCTTCAAAATTTAGATCAATAATATTAGAGTTATGTTGCCCAATTGCAAGCTTATAACTCTCCTTGTCTCGCCTCTCTTTAGGTTAAACACATTTGTTGATCTCCTCTCCCTCTCCAAGTGATTGGGCTTCACCTATCACCCTCGAAGACACCTCACGACACTCCAAACTTCATGAGAATTCTTTGAGTTCTTCCTTGGCCTCACTCCTTCATTGCTTCCACCTCCACCTACAAGCCAACCGGTGCTAGTTTTCACAACATGAAGAAGGAACTCCATCACAATTGTTCATGAGTCGACCAAATATCGTTTAACTCTACAATTCATAACATTCACTAAACATAAATTAAGCATAATTATTAACTTGATCAAACCACTTTCTATTTTTAATAATGTCACCTAACTACTTCAATTTTGTTTTGCTAAGAATAAATAGATTACAACCAGTGAAAGATGAGATGATGAAGGTTGAAAGAGGATGGTGCAAAGGTCAAAAGAGGACTTGAGAATTTCGAAAAACAAGAAGAATTTCGATGTCGTTAAAAGGATTTATAATAGATACAAGAATGGTGGGAAATCACAATATGTTCTTGGGTATAAGAAGAATCACAATGAGTTCTACTCAAGAAGTGTCATACTTGAGTAACAACTTTTATTTTTTTTTATCTTTTTTTGTAAAATATTGAAATGTCCTCTAAATATAAAATAATGAATAACATTGTTATTTATATCAAATTTAAAAGTGAAATTTTGATAAATTAGTTTGTATTCCACATATAATAAATTAAAACAATATTCTATTTTATTTTTCTGTATAAAATAATGTAAAAAAAAAAATAGCATGAAACATTCACAACAAGAAAACATCAAACTGACTTCTAAATATTAGTGTTGATCAAATTATGAAGAGTTAGTTAATCCTAACACCAAAAAGAAATGTTAAAATCAATTTAGCTAACTTTAAGCTCACATAAACTATTTTATATATTTTTTAATAAATAAATATTTGTATTAGTATTAAATTAGCATTGACTTAGGGTTTAAAGTTTAGGGTTTATGGTTCATTTAATGTTGAACTCGAATAGAGTCGACTTAAAGAACTCTAAAATGACACTAACTATTTTTAATATTTATAATAAGTAAAAATATTTATGTTAGTGTTAGACTAACGTCAACCTAATCGATGCTAACTAAAATATATATTAAAAATAAATAAGATTAGTATCAATTTAGTTGATGCTAATCTTGTTTATTTTTAATATTTATATTTATTCAAATTAGCATCGATTAAGCTGACACTAATTTTATTTATCTTATTATTTATTTAAATTAGCGTCACTTTGGTCAAAATTTATATAATATATTTTTAATATTTTTTTAATTAAGTCAAAACTAATTTATATGCTATGAATCTATGTGTCTTCATGACAATAAATAAAAATATAATATTATTTTTAATCCAAAAATTAGTATTTAAAGATGAGAAATCTCTTCATTCACAATTTTCTTCTTTCATTTTCTATATAAATCTCACCACACTCATTCCTTCATCCACACACATTTTCTTCGTCCACACACTTCTCCTCATGTCATCTATTCACACTCATCTTTTTTTTTTTTGATCGGCAATAAAAAATAAATAAATTGGAACCACTTCAGGGGTGATTCAACCCTTATACACGGTGCCCAAACACTGATTCCAACCTAAAACCTCTGAAACTAGCTAAAACTAACAAAAACAGACCTTGCCCTTAAAACTTCAAGTGACTAACCTCATACACACCAAATGTTCTAAACACCAATCAGAAAATGAAAACGACACTAACCGAAAATTTGTAGAGACCCAAGCCCAGACCTTTACCTGCACCAGAGCAAAAACTTCAGACACATCAGCCACTCCACTTTTGAAAATTATGTTATTCCTGTGTTTCCATATCTCGCTAACCACCCCGATCCAGATTGTGTTCCAAACAATATTAACCGTCTCTGAGGAAAAACTCATCCTAAACTGATCAAAGTTAATCTTCGGTTCATTATGGGACACAAACAAAACCCCAAGCTATCTATAGCATAAACACCACACACGTCGAGCAAAGCTACAGTCAAAGAACAAATGTCTACAAGATTCTTCCTCCTTCCCGCACAGACAACACATCAGGCTATCCACCAAAACCCCTCTTCTGCTCAGATTTACCCTCGTAGCAAGCTTGTCTTCCATCACCCTCCAAGCTGTAAGCACTGCAGAGGGTACTGCCTTACACCTCCACAATTTACTAAAAATCGGCGAAGAAACCACCTCTTTGTCCTTCCTAACAAGATTGTAGGCATAATTAACTGAAAAAGTTTGGAGACCCCCCTCCTTCTAAATCCAACTATCAACCTCTCCCGGAGCAATCCAAGCCTCAAGCAGAAGCTGACTCAACTGTTCCGCCATCGACTTCTCCCACTCAAAAAACGGTCTTCTCCAAACAAGCTGCCAAACCCAAACGCCGTTAGACTAAAAACCAAGCTCCGTCAGCTTTGCGTCTTTGGTAGAACTAATAGAAAACAATCTTGGAAAGGCATTCTTCAACGTCTCGCCATTCAACCAGTTGTCCTTCCAGAAAAAAATCTCCTTCCCGTCACCAACTTTCCACTTGAAACCGTCTTCAAAGCTTCTCCCCCAACCCTCCGAGGACCTAACCTCTTTCAGATCTTTCCACGAAAGAGAGCAACTCCTACCTTTTCCTTTCTCTCCCAAGCTTCTCCACCCACCGTATTTAGAAATGAGAACCTCCTTCCAAAGGCCGCCCTCGGTCGAACCCAACCTTCAGATCCACTTCCCTAAGAAAGCCAAGTTGAACAACTTTGGATCAATAATCCCAAGCCCCTCGAACTCGCGAGGCTTACAGACCAATCTCCAAGAAACCCAAGCAATCTTCCTTCCTTTTGCACCCCACCCCCAGAGAAAATCTCTTTGTATCCTAATCAGCTTTCCTGCCACTCCAGAAGGCAGTTTGAACAAAGACATAAAGAATAGCAGAATAGCAGAAAGCACGGACTTAATCAAGCAAATCCTTCCAGCCATCGTCAAACATCTTCCCTTCCACCTGCTTAGTCTAGTATGAACTTTCTCAATCACCCCATTCCAAAAAGTGCCGTGCTTATGACTCCCACCAACTGGCATACCCAAGTAAATAAAAGGAGAAACCATCGTATCACAATTAAGAATAGCTGTGAACCTCTGAAGCATGACCTGATCCATCCCCGTCCCACCAATCCTACTCTTCGCAAAATTAACCCTTAACCCAGAAGAGAGTTCAAAACATTACAGAATCGCCTTTATGTTAAATACACTTTTGGTATTTGCTTCGCAGAAGAACAATGTATCGTCCGCATATTGTAACATATTTACCTTTACCTTATCCTTTCCGACCTCCAAGCTGTCAATCAACTTCTTTTCTTCTGCTACCCTTGCCACCCCAGCTAACCCTTCTGCCATAATGAGGAATAGAAAAGGAGTAAGCGAATCGCCCTGGCGGAGACCCTTTCTAGGGAAGAACTCTCTAGTTGGGCTCCCATTTACAAGGACAGAGACCGAAGCTGACTCTAAGCAACCCTTTGTCCACCGAATCCAGCGGTCACAAAATCCCAACCTCCTTAACATATAATATATAAAATCCCAACTCACCAAGTCATAAGCCTTCTCATAATCGACTTTGAAGAAAACACAACTCTTCCTTTTTCTCTTGTATTCTTCCAGAATCTCATTCGCAACTAGCACATTGTCTAATAAGCCCCTTCCTTCAAGAAACGCCGACTGTCTAACATCAATAATATTTCCAATCACCTTTTTCAAACGTAAGGAAAGCACCTTAGAGATGATTTTGTACAAGCAACCTACTAATGAAATAGGTATAAACTCCCCTAACTGTTCAGGATTTTCTAATTTTGGTATCAAACAAAGAAACGACGCATTCGATCCTCTTGGCCTGCTGTCGAATCCTGCAAAATCCTTCACTGCCGACACCACGTCCTTCTTCAGGATGTCCCAACAAGATTTTATAAAACTAAAGTTAAAACCATCAGGGCCGGGACTCTTTGAGCTATCACACCCCCATATCGCGGCTCTGACCTCTTCTTCTGAAAAACCACCAATTAGCATCTCATTGTCGGCTTCTGAAATGGAGTTGAATTCAACCTTATCCAGTCTGACCTGGCAAGAGTCATTCCTAGCAAACCTTTCTTCAAAGAACTCACAAACCTTATCCTTTACCTCCTCCTTACTATCACACCATTTGTTATTAACAAAAACCCCATGCAACTGATTCCTTGCCCTCCTCCATTTTACCGATGAATGAAAGAACTTTGTATTGAGATCCCCCTGCTTTATCCAACTCTGTCTTGCTTTCTGAAATAAAATCGCCTCTTGTTTAGACTTGGAGACAAAAAGCTTAGCAAAGAAAGACTTTCTTTCTTCCCTTTCAGACTCAACTAACCCTACCTCGTCATCACGAATGTATAATTCGTCTATCCTCCGTTGGAATTCCTTACTAGCCTGATTCACATCATCGAAGACTTCCTTGTTCCACACCTTTATATATGCTTTTAACTTTTTCAGCTTTTCTTTAAACACAACAATTTCTCCACCCTCCACCTTGTAAGAAGACCAATTCAATCTCACAAACTCTTTAAACCTGCTATCTTTCTGCCATACATCCAAACACCTAAAAGGCTTCGGACCCCAATCCTCTGAAACTTCCTTCAGTATAACTGCACAATGATCTGATATTGATCTACTTAAAACAAACTATTGGCTATTTGGCCAAAACTCCAGCCATTCCTGAGAGACTTGTTGAACCAAGTGGTGTTCAAGTTTTGAAGAATCCAAACCCTTTGAAGGTTGTTGAAGCCTTGGCTGTGCTTGATGTTGCTGTGCTGGTTTAACTTAGTTCTAGGGTAATTGTTGGGTTTAATAGTGCCAAAGTTCAAGAGGGGGGGGGGGGTGAAATTGACCTTTTAAAACTTTCTCGCAGAAACAGTATTTAACACAGTTTTATAGAAAATAAATCGATTTATGTGAAAATGAACAGATTTATTTCAGCACTGTTTTTGTTTGAAAAGCTTTTAATATAGCAAGGTTAATCACAAGATTATGCAGATAGATTTTCCAGATGCACACACACAGATATCAAATTGAAATACAGTGAAACACAAAAACATCAAACCTTAGTTCCAATTCGTGTGATTTAGGTTCAGTTAAGGGCTTGACAATTAGTGAGACAATCTATCACACACAACCTGTTCCAGTGGCTTTTAGCAGATTTTATATGTTCTTATCAGATTCAAACAACTTTTTCAGAAATTAAGAACAGTATGCACAGTGCCCAGAAAGAACAGATTTATTTTCAATTGAACAGATTTATTTCTTTGCTGTTTTATCAATTATGCAGAAACGAAATTGCAGAGAGTGAGAGAGAATGAACACAAGCAGTTATACTGGTTCACTCAACTGAGCTACATCCAGTCTTCACCAAAACCAGGTGGAAATCACTAAAACACAGTACAACCAAGTACAATTCCCACTGTTCTTGAAACCTACAAGAACTTAGGTACTCTTGCTGAAAAAACCTATTTCAGCTCACACACACACACTCTCTCCAAGAAAACCTATCAAGAAGAGTGTTCAACCAAACTATTACAAGAAATGAGAAGTGAAACGACTACACCTGATTGAGGATACAAAGATCTGCCTTAAACCAGTAAGCAAGATTGCTAGAACAGTAACTGCACCTCACACCAAGCTTTTGGAACCAAACCAAGAACAAACACTTTGTGATTTTTGAAATCTTTGAAGAACAAATGCTAATCCTTTGTAAACACTTAACTCTCTGCTGTCAAAACTTGTTTTTGCAAATGTATGAATGAATCTTAACCTCAGAAAACAAGTTTGCATTTTATAGAAAACCAACTTATAACAGATTTTTGAAAAACAGTTAAAGCTGTTATAAAATGAACAGATTGAAAATAAAATGAACAGATTTATTTTCAAAAGCAGTTAGAGAATTTGTTAAGTGAGGAGACTTAGTCAACCATTCTGGTGCTGAGATAAAACTGAAAAACGTTTAAGCTTGACATGGCACCAGAGACAAAAAGAATCTATTCATTTACAGATGAACAGATTTATTTTTCAAAACGAAAACAGAGAAAGTTTAACTATTTAAAACTCAGTCGTTTTGAAAAGAAGAAGACTTAGTCAAAATACCTGATGCACAAAATCTAATTTTTACAAGACTTAGCCAAGGCATCAGTGTAAAAATGAATCTGTTTATTTAGAAAAGAACAGATTTATTTTTATGCAGTAAACGTGTCTTTTGTAAAACATGTGAAAAACAGTTTAAGAAAACTTATGCTTGTTCTTATCACATGGCCAGTGGTTATGAGGTGAGTTACTCAGCAAAAAGCCCACTCTTAGACAACCTCTAAGCACTACCTAAGACACACTTAAAGCAAAGCAAAATACAAATGAAATGTACATATAGGTCTTCATCAAACACAATCTTGAAGGGGCAGCAACCATCTTCAACAGTTTATATGTTGTAATCCACCCTTTGATTAAATCTAAAGCATTAGCATTCTCAATCTTTGTGAAAGTAAAATGTTTTCAAACTAAGTTAAAACAACCGATTGTTTTGTCGAAACAACCAATTGTTTATACTTAGGTGTTTTGAAAAAAAGATTGAAAAATGTTTTTAAAATGGTTGAACTGTTAAGTACCAAAACAACCGATTGATTCGAGGAAACAACCGATTTTTTGTTTTGGGACCATAACAGAAAAACTGGATCCATATCATCAAAGAGCACATGCAAAAAGCCATGAGGTTAGGAGATTATCATTATCCATATGCTGTTTTGATATCTAAATTTCTACTCTATTTTGAAGTTGATGAAACTTCTGAGTTGGTCAAGTCAACTCAAGAGTTGAGCAATGGATCACTCAGTAAGATGGGTTTTACAAAAGTAGGTGGAAAATGGATAAGACAGGATGGTGATCATGGTGCCTCATCTAGTGGTGTTGCTAATCTTGAACAAGATGAACTTGCTGATATGGATGTTCAAAATGAAGATCAACCTGAAGATTATCAAGATGCTGGACCTAGGGCTGGTGCTAGAGATCAGGAAGATGGAATGCCAACCATGTCTTCTTTTGAAAGATACATGATCAATAGGCTTGATACTTTTGGGGAGAATCAAAGGAATCTTCATGATCTGTGTGTTAGCAACTTCCAGAACATTGATAACAGATTCAACAACATGGATGCAAGATTTATGACTCTGGATGAACAGATTGAAGCTGTTCAGAATCAAATCTTTGATCTTCAGTTTGCTGATGAAGAAGAATGAAGGAAAAACAACCGATTGGTTATCAGAACAATTGATTGTTTTCTTGCTGTTACATTTGGTTTTTAAATTTCTTTCTTTCTGCTATTGCTGCTTTAATTCTGATGTAATCCAAACAATATCTTGTTTTATATCTTATCTTTGTCTATTTGTGAAGACAAATAGGGGGAGATATATGTTGTGTTTTAAGTTTCTGTTTTCAGTTGTTAAAAGAGTTTGGGTTATGTAATATTTTTTCTGATATTTAGTTCTGAAGGTTATTAACTGTTTATCTGTGCGCTAAGAAAATATCAGAAGTTCAATGTTTTGCTCAAAGTTCTATTGCAGGAACTGCTTCAGATTTAATCAGGTACAACACAAGCATCATGGATTTGTCTTCATCAAATAGGGGGAGATTGTTGAACCAAGTGGTGTTCAAGTTTTGAAGAATCCAAACCCTTTGAAGGATTTTGAAGCCTTGGTTGTGTTGGTTTAGCTTAGTTCTGGGGTAGTTTATATGTTGTAATCCACCCTTTGATTAAATCTAAAGCACTAACATTCTCAATCTTTGTGAAAGTAAAATGTTTTCAAACTAAGTTAAAACAACCGATTGTTTTGTCGAAACAACCGATTATTTATACTTAGGTGTTTTGAGAAAAAGATTGAAAACTGTTTTTAAAATGGTTGAACTGTTAAGTACCAAAACAACCGATTGATTCGAGGAAACAACCGATTGTTTGTTTTGGGACCATAACAGAAAAACTGTTTTCTGTTTGACTGAGCTTTAAATGATTTAACTGTTTACGCTCCAGTCATTAAATGCTTTGACCAATCTTTTAATGCAATTTAAGAGTTTGTTAAGATTTGATCACAAACTACATCTTTGAATATATTCAGAAAAACAGATTTGAGAACTAAGAATCTTTGACAAGTTTTTCCTAAGAGTTTTGAGTTTTTCAAAGAACCGAGATTGCTAAGAGTTTGTGATTGATCAAAGTGTATGAAATAGGATTCTGCTTGTATTGATTTCAGATTATCTTCTGTAACAAGTGTAATCCTTGTAGTCTGTTGAACAAGTATTCATTTTTGTGTTTTGCTGAGATTGGTTGTGTGTTCTTGAGGGGATCAAGATCAGCAATCTTAGTGTTGGTGTGTTGACTAAGGAGAGTGTGTTTCTTGAGGTGTTCAAGGTCATTCTCTTGGTTGTTGTGTAAGTGATTAAGGTGTGATTACTTAGTGGATTTCCTCAGGGTTCTGAGGAGACTGGATGTAGCTCTGGGTTTGGAGTGAACCAGTATAAACAACTGTGTACAATCTCTCTATCTCTAACTCTTTAATTTCAGTTTATTTGTTGTTTGCTGGTATAAACAACCGATTGTTTCTGCGAAACAACCGATTTTTTTTCTGGTACTACAACTTTTGCTTGCTGTTTTGGCGAACTGAATTTCTGAATCAATTGTTTCCTGAGATAAATTCATTCTAGTTTTGAAAAGTTTGCGAAAACCCTCTTTAAACAATTCACCCCCCTCTAGTTTAAAGCCATCTTTTCTAACAAGACTAACACCCTGTCTATTATGCTTTTTACCAAACCATTGGGTTTGAACCATGTAAACTTCCTGCCCACCAGTGGGATATCTACCAATTCTGCTCTTTCGATGAAGTCATTGAACCCCTTTATTTCTCTAGAATAATAAGTATACGAAATCACATTCTTCCTTTCCTCCTGCCGTCTAATGGAATTAAAATCCCCAATAACACACCAAGCCTTTGAGATTTGACCCTGTCTGAAACCACAAACCTCATTCCAAATTTCTTTCTTTTCCCTTAAAGAACCAGAACAATTGATATTCACAATAGTTACGTGTGTTCCATTGCGTCTCTTCCAGAACCCCTCTAACACCGTATAATTTCTCCCATTTACAGATCGGGATAACTGGAACGACTTTTTACTCCACATTTTAAGCACGCCCCCTGCACTGTTTATAACTTTTTTTCTTCATCCATGTTCATATCCTTCGTCCATATTTATCTCCTTTATCCATTACAATCTTTTTTTCTAAATTTTTTTTGTATTTCTTTTAAGATGGGGCGTTGAATTACTATTAGTGTCACTCAAACTGACACAAAATAAATTATTAAAAATAGCTGAAACTAAATTAAATAAATTTTTAAATAAAAATGCATTTGTGGGATACTAATTTTATTTAATTAAAAATGAATTAAAAAGTTAGTGATGAATTAACATAAGCTTAAGTGATGCTACTTATAATAGATCTTCAAACATCAACTATAAAAAATTAACATCTATCATATATGATTTTAGAATCTGTTGCACATGCGACACAAATTAGATGTTTTCGGTTAATTCACAACGGTTTTTACTTGTTATAGTCAACTTTTGGCTCACACTAAAGGTTTATTTTCTTATAATTATCATTTAATTCTTTTCACTTATTAATCAATAAAAAAATAAATTTATTATTTAAATATTTTTGCTAGGATTTTTTATTTGCAAAAAATATAATGTTTAATATATAGGTAGATAATTTTACAATTATTATCAATAATTTTTGGAAACAAAATCTTACAAGAAAATTCTCATAGTAGAACACTAGAAGAAAAAATGGTTTTAAAAACTAATTTGTTAGTCTTTGAGATAAAATTAGTCACTAATTGAATTACAGGCTAACTTAGGAACTAGCTTAAACCTTGGTACCTAATGTTAGATAACCGTTTATAAACTTTTATAATTTTTTATTAATAATATAAATTATTTTAGATACCAATAGTTTTTTAGTTTATAAAATAATATCTAACTTAATCAATCGCATTTATTTTTAAATTAGTTGATATTTAATGTGTAACACCCCAAAAATACATCTAGCTATTACAATACAAGTTTTACATATTTCTATACAAGCTTAGAGTTTTTCAAAACATTCCTAATATATTATTAGAGCTTATAGAAATAGAAATATTTACAATATAAGTTTCAAAACAACACCCTAAAGCTCTTTAGACCCTCTGACACCTGTATGATCATATGCTTGTGTATGTAGTAGGGTCATCGCAGTTCAAACACAATAAGAAAAAGCAAGGGTGAGCTAATTAAAAAAAAGAATCCATAACATATCTAATTCATGCAAAAAGAATCAATCAAACTAGTCATTTATAAACATTTCTTTAAATGTTGTCATATAAAATTTCAATCACAATCATTGTATTTCATTTCAATCCCACTGATAACACATGAATCCACTGTCTTTCAAAAGACTCATTAAGTATGCCCCTATCAGAGACTAACACCTGATCCAAAGATTACTAGCGAATCCAAGAGAAAGGATTAGGGTAAGTTCAAACATCCAATACAGAGTGTCTACAGCGGGACTCGGTGTGTATAAACTCTCTCAGCTTCTCACCCACTTGATATCTTAGTCTATATGACTTAGATCATCAGTGAAGCTAGATGATCTTTGTTAAACATAGGCTTTTCATACTTAATGTCATCAAACAACAACTCATACATTATCCCAAATGTATGACATCAATTTCATACAATTTTTATCATTCATATATGATACAGATCATTCAATAACATAACATTTAAAAATTCATAACATTTAAGAACCTTTCCAACATCAAAACAATATTTAACTTCCAAAATTATCAAAATCTAATATTTATACATGTTCACACAACATAAAGTCAAACATTTTTATGATAGAACATCCCTGCAAGAAAAATTGAAACTTGGGACCACGTCCCCTCCACATTCAGATCTTTTAGCCTAAGGTACTATTGAAAGTTAAAGTTAGCTTCCTTTACCTTAATTTCTTGCTTTTTAAGAAACCTTTAGAATTTTATCCTCCTAGTTTGGATAAGCTTCAAGATTTAAATGCCTAATGCAAGTTATCCAAACAAAACATAAATTCAGTATATAGTAGAATAAGTTGAGAGGATTACTCTTCTCAACTGAACCCATCAAGATTGATGACTAAATCCTAAGGAAAACAGAGAATAAAAGATCTTTAGAAAAAAAATGAACTTACTCTGTTTAAAAATATGATCGGGTAGAAGTGTTCCTTAACTTCTCAGCTACAACGTGGTGCAGTCAGATTCTAAAATAGATGAAGATTGGGAGAGGAAATTAAGAGAGAAGTGAGAGAAGAAAATATGGAGAGAGAAAATAAAACCGTGGGGGGAAGGGGGGGGGTTGTGGCTTTTAAAAAATTAACGCTGTTACATTATCTCCAACTACACAAATATCCTTCCTCGAAAATGAACTTACCAATAAAGAGATTAGGGTATGATGCTCATATCTCCTCTTCAATTTCCCAAGTGGAATCTCCAGATATGAGATCCCACAATAGTTTCACCATGGGAATACTTCCACGGAGTTGTTTCACCTGTGAATCTTAAATTCTGACTGGCCTCACTTCAAATGATAGATTTTCTTTCACCTGAATGGAATCAAACTCTAGAATGTAGTTGGGATCATGTATGTACTTTCCTAGTTGGGATACATGAAAAATATTGTGAATGTTAGCTAAAGGAGGAGGAAAAGCAATTTCATAAGCCACAAGGCCTATTATCCTGAGATTTTGATAAGGTCCTATGAACTTTGGAGTCAATTTCTTGGATTTGATTGCTCTTCCTACACCAGTGAATGGTGTAAGTCTAAAAAAGACATGCTCACCCGCAGAAAATTCTAAAGGTTTTCTTCTTTGATCTGCATAAGATTTTTTCCTGCTGGGAGATGTTTTCAATATTTTCTCAATCATTTTGACTTTCTCATTGGTTTGTTGTATTAATTCTAGTCCTAGTAACACACTCTTACCATCCTGAAAGCAGCACAAAGGTGTCCTGCACTTTCGTCCATACAATGCCTCGAAAGGAGTCATTCCTAAGCTAGCTTGGTAACTATTATTGTAAGTGAACTTTACCAAAGGTAGAATTTCATCCCAACTGGCCAAATGATCTAACACACAAGTCCTAAGTAAATCCTCTAAAGACTGGATAGTTCTCTCTAGTTGTCCATCAATCTGAGGATGGTATGCTGAACTAAGTCTGAGTTTAGTCCCCAAAGCTTCTTGAAGTGTTTGCCAAAATCTGGAGGTGAATTTGAGATCTCTATTTGATATCATGTTGGAGGGTACACTATGCAATCTGACTATTTCATCTATGTAAATCTGGGTCAACTTCTGCATAAAGATTCTCAAATCTATAGGTAGGAAATGTGCCTTCTTTGTCAACATGTCCATTATGATCCAAACAGAGTCTAACTGAGTGGGTAACAAAATCCATTGGATAATGTCGCACTTCCACACTGGAATGTCTAACTGAGTTAACATGCCTCCAAGTGTTGATGTTCAATCTTTGATTTCTGACAAGTCAAGCAAACAACTACAAACTTGGCTACATCTTTCTTCATGCCATGCCACCAATAAAACTTCTTGAGATCTTGATACATCTTTTTCATTCCTGGATGTAAATTGAGTTTGCTTTTATGACCTTTAGTAACATTGTTTGCTCTAGTTCATTATCCTCTGGTATGCATGTTATATTTTTGAATCTCAAAATACCATCCGCTCCTAAAGAGAAGTCTTTAGCTTTGTCAGTATTTAATAAGCCCATGATGTTCTTCAATTTTGAATCTTCCAACTGCTTCTCCTTCACCTTCTCCAGAAATTCATTAGTTATAACAAATGTATTACAACTAATGCAATTTGAAGACATGGAAACCTCCAAATTCATACTCTTGAAATAATCGACGATATTTGTATCTTTTTACGACTCAACGCATCCCCAACAACATTTTCCTTCCCAGGATGGTATATCAACTGGAAATCATAGTCTTTCAAAAATTCAATCCACCTCCTCTGTCTCATATTAAGCTCTTTATGATCAAACAAATACTTCAAGATTTTATGATCACTGAACACATTAAAACTAACTTCATAAAGAAAATGTCTCCATATTTTAAAGCAAAGACAATTGCTGCCAATTCTAGATCACGAGGTGGATAATTTCTTTCATGCACCTTTAACTGACGAGAAGCGTAGGCAACAACTTTCTTATTCTGCATCAGAACACAACCCAATCCCTGATAGGAACACTACAAAAAAACTTGTATAATGCGGCGGTTTTAATATGGCGGTTATTAATAACCGCCACCATCTGCCGTATAATACGACATTTTAGTAACCGCCACAATGATCCTTTAGAATATGGCATTTTTAACCGCCATAATTATCCTCCAAAATAAAATTCCCGCTTTTGCTTTCCCTCCTATACCATTCCTCTTTATTTTCATTTAAAAAAAAAATTAAAAATTTGTTAAAACTTAATTTTGTTTTTGACCAGCCTTTGACCAGCCTTGTCTCCCACTCTTTGGACCAACCTTGTCTCCCACTTTGGAAACCAACTTCTTCTCCCTCGTGTCTTCAAGAAACCAGCAGCATTTTGTCTTCCTCTTCTTTGGAAACCAACATTGTCTCCCACTTTGGAAACCGTCTTGTAGTGTCTTCATGAAACCTTCACCTTCTGTTCTCCTTCTCCGCTAATGCAACCTTCACGACCCACGAAACCCTCAGGCGAGCTTCACGAAACCCTGAGTCCGCCATTGCCGCTCCGCTCAAGGTTGTTCCTCTGACCTTCAAGAAACCCTGAGTCCGCCATTGTCGCCTTCGCGCCAGGTTTTTCAGGTCTGTGCTCACGAAACCCTAAACCTCTGTCTTGGGAGTGTATTTTTTGAAATTGTTATAGGTTAAAATCGTTAGCAGATTTGGGATTTGTTGGTGGAAGGAATGCTCATTATCTCTCAATGAGATCTTTTTCTTCTTTAGAAACCAATAACTTCGTTGGTTTGGATTTTGTGGTTCTGTTCAGCACAAGGATCTCTTAATTTACTTTGAGAGTTTCCATATCACTCATTTGAGAGTTAAACAGAGCAGGTGCTGGCTGAAGGTGCTGCTCCAAGGGTGATCGGGTTTGCTAGGTGGCTTCCAGGTAACTCTGATGCCAGACTTGGAGGTAGAAGCCGATTGGAGGTGTAAAAGGAAGGTTTGAAGTTGGTTGATGTTAGACAAAGAATGCTGGTGAGGTTTGTGCAGGTCAAGGTAGAGTGGCGGTAGCAGCATTTGGTTGATGTTAGACAAAGAATGCTGGTGTGGTTTGTGTAGGTCAAGGTAGAGTGGCGGTAGCAGCATTTGCAAGAAGCTTTAATTATGAGGTTTTGTGTGTGGAGCAGAGCAAGTGGTATGCACAATCACCTTGGGAGCTACATGGAGAAAGGATCTTGAATTTGGTTGCCGAAATTCTGTTTTAATCATTCAATTTGTTGGTGTGTATACGTTGGAATGTAGAAGTACACAAATCAAATTGTGGTCTGCTGCTGGAATGTAGAATATAGAAGAATGGAAACAGAATGGAAGTATGGTTGAAAGAATGGTAGCAAGGGTGTAGAGCGTTTGTGTTGGGTATGCAGATGAAATAAGGAATGGAACATTGTTAATGAACCCTGCAGGTGGCCATGTAAGGTATATTGGATGTCAACAACCGTTGCTGGTTCATGCAGGGTCATGGAAGATGAAGAATGTGAAGTCACTACATATCAGTAAACTAGAGTGTGGAAGGGAGGTTCAGCTTTGGATTCAAATTCTTAGACGTTGCCACCATCATTTTTATTATACTTGGTTTTACTGCACAAGTAACATAATGAGTGCTGAATTGTGGTATTGAGGGGACCTTAAACAATAGTTTCTTTAGACCATATGTGTAGGTTATTGGGTTGGTAATGATCGGGGTAAAAGGAAGAGGCCCGTAATATTCCTGTGGAAGAATCAATCAGTTTTATGCTTTGATAAAAGTATATGCCCATCAAATGCTCCATCAAATAAATTTATGAATAAACTAGATGTAAACAACTTGGAAGCAATGACTTTTTTTCTGTGCATGTGATAAGTTGCTTCACGAGAATTTGCTTAAACAGTGACAGTGATCCATTGGTTTTTTTGTGTTGGGTTTGGTCCCAAAGCAGTATAGGAACATGAAGGGAACATGAATGTGAGTTATGGATTATTGATTGGATCCTTTAAGATAGAATTTGGGTGAAGAAAAGCTAAGAAAGTGGGAAAATACCAAGGTTGCTGCTAAAATTATGCAGAAAAAACCTGCACACAACGTTTTTGACAGCAGGCACAGGGTGATTGTGTGCTAGCACTTTTATTTCCCTGATCAAGGCTTTTCCTGTAAAAACCAGCATGCTCAAAAGATTATGACCACAAAAAAGAGAATAAACTTCCCATAAGTGTAGCTAGATATAACCACTAGTGATACTACTCCTGCCACCAACCCTTACCAAACTTACTCAACATTTCCACATAAGGATTAATCATCCACCAAGGGGAGAAATCTGCCAACAGAGAAGTCCAATGCTTAAAAAAGCAGCTGAAAACAAAAAACCACCCCATTAAGTACTAGTTATTACACTTGCTTCCTATTGTTTGAGCCTGAGCCGTAAGACAACACCTCCCATTTATCCAATGCCCCTCATAACCATCTGCACACCTCCAGGCCCTCCCACAACAGAAACCATTATAGCATTTGCTGTCTGCCATGCATAAGACCGGAAAAAAACTTACCAGGGCCCAGAGAAAAAACCCCTACCTGCAGATCCTCTTTGCCATTCACTACTTAAAAACCACACCCTTGCTGCCTGTTGTAGCTTTAAGGAAGCAAAGAAACATCATCAAAAAAACTACTACCGTACCACCAAGAAAGCGAAATCTCAACCCCAGCTGTTTCAAATTATTCATAGCAGAAATTGTAGAGGCAGAATAGAAATTATTCATAGTATTTTATTTGGATCAATTGACACCATTGAACTCTATAAAATGAATTATCTCAACTTGTTCTTGTATGTCTGCATTGTTTAAAAATTATATCTTAAAGGTTATTTTTATGTATTTTCCAATGTGTAACGTGTTATTTTTTTTTTGTTTTCTTGCAGGTCTATTTTATTTCTTACACCATACTGTTCCCGGATAATATTGCAAATTCAGGTTCAACCCCAGGAATTTATTACAGGTTTAGCCATTTATTTTTATTCTACTTAAGCATGAGTCGATTTTTATATGAATGGTTAACTACAAAAAGCAAGGGTTCATGTCTTACTTCAACTTTTATTATATATTAGCCTTTACAGACTTAGTTTCATTAATTTGAAGATGACCTGCACGTACTTAAATTTTGATTGCATTGTGTTAGCTTATAGAATGATAATGGTTATTTATAATGGTTATTTGATAATGATTATTTATAGAATGATTAAGAAATTCATAGAGACAACAATTGATCCAAACCAACTTGCAAATTGGTTTGGATCTAACTTTATATTCAACCATCCAGATCTGTTTTGAAGCGTATAGATTGGTTGTATAATTAAAATTTTGTTTGTGTGACCCATAAAATTTACCAAAAGCTAGTTTGGTAAATGTAGGTTCTGATTAACTATTTTATGTAGTTAACACATTTATGTAAGTAATTTTTTGTTATGGTGTTTTGTTTTGTAGTCATGCCAATTGATAAAAGTTGGATTTCTAAACCACGAAACACCATTGAATATGCAAATGGTTTGAATGAATTTTTGGAATTTGCATTTGGACATGCTAATGGTCTTGTCATAAAGTGTCCGTGTTCAAAGTGTGGTTTCAATAAGTGGCAAACAAGGGATGTAGTTCAAGAACACTTAACATGTAGCAGTTTTCCTCAAAACTACCAAACTTGGTATATGCACGGTGAAGGACTAAGTGGAAATGAGTCTGTGGTTGTTCCAAGTGCGCATGTCATTGAAGATGTCATAGAATCTCATAATCCAATGGAAGACATGTTGAACGATGCATTTGGGTTTGTGGGGCACCACGATGATCACATTGATGAGGGTACTCAAGATGATGGTGTACAAGATGATATGTTGCATGGTGAAGGAAATACAAACTTTGATGCGTTGTTGAAGGACAATAATGAACCACTATATGAAGGTTGTACCAAGTATTCAAAGTTATCATTCATGTTGAAGTTGTATCATATAAAATGCATGTGTAGAATGAGTGATAAAGCAATGACCATGATTCTAAACTTGCTAAAGGACGCATTTGAACATGCTAAGTTTCCTAACTCATTTTATGAGGCCAAGAATGTGATTAACAAACTTGGTCTTAATTATGTCAAAATACCAACTTGTCCAAAAGATTGCATGCTATATTGGGGTGAAGAGAATGAAAGCTTAGAAGAATGTAAACGGTGCAAAATGTCTAAGTGGAAAGATAAAGATAAGAAACAATATGCAAAGATCTTGCGTTACTTTCCATTGAAGTCAAGATTGCAACGATTGTTTATGAGTTCTAAGACAACTGAATCTATGACATGGCATGCATCAGAGGATAACCAGGATGGGTTGATGAGGCATCCTAGAGATTCCGAGGCTTGGAAAGCATTTGATGTATTACATCCAGAATTTGCAAATGATCCTCGAAATGTACGACTGGGCTTAGCTAGTGATGGCTTCAACCCTTTCGGAACCATGAGTACAAGCTATAGTATATGGCCAGTAGTCCTCATCCCATACAATCGTCCTCCTTGGGAGTGTATGAAGCAAACCTCTTTTATCCTATCCATGATAATTCCTGGAAAACAAATGACAGGAAACGACATTGATGTATACTTACAACCACTCATAAAAGAATTAAAGGAGCTCTGGTTCGATGGAGTGCAAACTTTTGATTATTCGAAAAAAGAAATGTTTACATTGCGAGCGGCTTTGTTGTGGACAATTAGTGACTTCCCTGGCCTAGGCAATTTATCTGGATGGAACACGCACACTGGTCTTGCTTGCCCAACTTGTAACTTTGACACTGAGTCTTCTTTGTTGTATAGGGGCAAATACAGCTTTATGGGACACCGTCGATTTTTACATAAAGAACATAGATTCAGATTGAGTCGTTCTCTTTTTGACGGAAGAACTGAACTAAGGGAAGCACCAGAACATTTGTCAGGGTCAGACATATTTAAACAAGTTGAGGGTATCAATGTTACATTTGGAAAACCATTAGAACCTACGGATACAAGTAAAAGGGGTCGGGGAAAGAATGTTCTTGAAGTTGTTGGAGCAAAACAATGGAAAAAGAGAAGTATATTTTTTGATCTTCCTTATTGGGAGACGAACTTGTTACACCATTGTCTAGATGTCATGCATATTGAAAAAAATGTTTGTGACAATGTTTTGTATACATTACTCAATGACCCTAAGAAATCAAAAGATAATTTAAAAGCCCGAAAGGTACTTAAAGAAATGGGTATAAGGAATGAACTTTGGCCAGATGAAAGAGGAAGATTTCGGCCAAGTGTGTTTTCATTGTCAAAACCAAAGAAAAAAACGTTTTTACAAACACTGAAAGATGTGAAAATGCCAGATGGATACTCGAGTAATATTTCAAGGTGTATTGATTTGAAAGCTGGAAAGATTTTTGGCCTTAAGAGTCATGATTGTCATATTCTTATGGAACATTTACTACCCATTGCCATACGTAATGTTTTACCAAACAATGTGACTGCAGTGATAGTAGAACTATGATCATTTTTTCGACAATTATGTGGCAAAAGTTTAAGCCAAACCGAACTTGATAAACTTCAGTCCCGCATCATTGAAACTCTTTGCCACATGGAAATGTTGTTCCCTCCTACCTTTTTTACAGTTATGGTGCACTTAACTTGTCACTTAGTTGGTGAGGCCAAACTTGGAGGCCCGGTTCATTATCGTTGGATGTATCCCATAGAAAGGTAAATGTTTTTGGCACACATAGATTTTGAAGTTTTTTTAAGCTTCATATTTGATTATCCTAATTGAAAAATTATTTTATAGGTATTTGGGACATTTAAAATCATATGTTCGAAACAAGGCACAACCTGAAGGTTCCATTGCCGAAGGATACCTAGCTGAAGAGGTTCTGACCTTTACCTCTGAATATATGGAAGGGGTTGAGACAAGAAGTAACAGGCCTTCACGTGTGGATGATTCTTGTAATACAAATATGCCACAATTGAGTACCATTTTCCCACCAATTGGTAGAGTAGTAAGTGCCTCTTCAACTTTTGAGTTGTCAACCATGCAAAGAACTCAAGCACATCGATATGTGTTATTTAATTGCCCTGAAGTTACCCCTTTCATTCAGTGAGTGTTAACACAACTATAAATTTAATTATATTCAAAATGTGTCCTTAATGGAATCATTAGTAACACATTGGTTATGATTATTTTCTTAGGAAATTTAAAAGTCATTTGCGAAGGAGGTTTAGAGGGAGAAGAATTTCAAATATAGAGATAGAAAGGATTGTTAATAAGGATTTCATGAATTGGTTTCCTCAAAGGGTACGTAGAAACTGTTTTTATAATTGTTTTATTAAAGTTTGTAACATATGTTCACACATTCAATCTTTATTTTTGTAGATTAATAACCCAGACATTTCAAGTACAGTGTCAAATGATCTTAAGTATCTATCTCAAGGTTCGACTCCACATGCTAGAAGATTTTCTGCCTTCAATGTAAACGGATTCAAGTTTAGGACCGAAAGTCGAGAACATGGGTTAAAAACCCAAAACAGTGGAGTTTACTTAACTTCATCAACATCATGTGTTGCAAGTATGGCTGATCAAAACATTAGGGAAGCGGATTTGGCATACTATGGAAAATTAGAAGATATAATTGAGCTTAATTACTATGGTCGTTTTAAAGTGACATTGTTCAAATGTAAATGGGCTGACACCACAAGAGATAGGGGGCTTAGAAAGGATCCGTGGGGTTTTACTTCTATTAATTTTTCAAGATTAATTCACATGGGAGATCGTGAGGAGCATGATCCATATATTGAAGCTTCACAAGCTGAAATGGTATATTATGTTAATGATGAAGTTAACAAGGATTGGAAAATTGTCGTCCACTTGAAACCACGAGACTTGTATGATATGGGAGAAGGAGATAATGAAGTTTGTGAACTGGAACCATGTCCACAACAAGATTTAAACCATTTTTTCAGCGAGTCTGAACATTTGCCATTGTTTAGGGATGATGAAGATGATGAATTATTAAACGAGGACAACAATGATCACGAACTTCATGAAAATGACTCAATGTCAGAGTAATAATAAGCTTGGTCTGTTAATAAAACTGCACATGTATGGTTATTGTTAGTTGCACATCTATTTGATTATGTACTTTGATATGCATTGTTATATCTTGTTTTTGTATTTTATTCTTTCCTTTTTATGTGCAGATATGCCTAAGCCTAAGAGGATTAAGAACTTGCTTAAGGCAATTGGTGGACATAGTTCAAACACATCTGTGAGGAACTATGTTCAACCTAATGACACGCCTCAAACTACACGTCAACAAATAACTAAATCTGGTCAACCACATATTGGATCTCCATTACCACAAGCATCTGGACATACACCACCACAAATCTCAAAATCTGCACAACCACGAGATTTACAACCTACTTTTGAATCAGCAGCGCTACCACAAACTGAGTCTACTCAACCACCAATCTCACAATCTGCACAACCTGAAGGCACATCTGAGTATGCACAACCACACACATCTGACTCTGCACTACCACATACATCTGAGTCTACACTGCCACATACATCCGAGTCTACACAACCACATACCCCTCAATCTGCACAACCGCATACATTAGAATCTGAAGCAGAAAGGGTGGCACCAAAAAAAGGCAGACATTCAAACCACTATTGGTTTGTTGATACTATAGGTAAACATATGTTAATTTTGTTGTTGTGTTTTTCTTTTTCATTTAATTACTTTCATTGCAGATACCTTAATGTATTATACTTTATAGATGAGTATGGAGTTTCTCAGAAAACGAAGCTCAAGGTTAGGGATGCTCATAATTTGCCCATTGGAACACGTGTGGTTGTCAACTATGATGATAACTTTCAACCCATTGGAGAAGCATGTGGTTTGCTTGCTGGAGTTTGTGGACAGCTAGCAGTAAATCATATATTGTTGCCTATAAGTTTTGAAAGTTGGTCATCTGTGCCTGATACTTACAAGGATACTATATGGGAGAGTGCACTGAAGGTAATTGACCCTACATTCAATAAAACATTAAATATGTACATTCTTATTTCAGTTTTTGAATATATATGTGGACTAACAATTGTATTATTTGAAGAGTCGTTTTTGCTTCATGGTAAATGAAGATCTCGCTAAGAGAGATGTTATGTTCAAAATTGGCAAATTGTGGAGGGAGTATAGATGCAAGCTCTGGAATGAATTCTATGACCCAGTGTTAAGCAGAAATGACTTGATAAAGAATGTTCCAGATGGTCTTAACATGGAGCAGTGGGCTATATTTGTGGATTATCGTCTCAAGCCTTCCACAGTGGTACATACTTTTCATTTCATATATTTCTCACTCAACTTGATTTTAAATTTGCAAAAACTGATTTCATTTTATTGTGTAGAAACTGTGTAACAGGAATAGAGAGATAAGAAAGAAACAAACTATTCCTCACACTGGTGGAGCTATGGCATTGTCAAGAAGGAGGGATAATCTGGTATATTTACATATATGTAGCTTTGTGAATTTGGCATATATTTTGATTTATAATATATTATGTATTTTTGTAATTATATTATCCTTTTTGGAATGTATAGAAAATTGAGACTGGTAGGAACATTGGCCGAGCTGAGATGTGGAAGATCACACACAAGAGGAAGAATGGCATGTATGTTAATGATGAAGCTATGGAGATTGGGGTAACTTCTAATTATATCAGTTTTGAACCTCTCATTTTCTTCTTTATGTTGAACAGAGTAATTGTTTTCTGTATATACTATTTTTGAGACATACTATTTTGGATTTGGATACTGATTTGGATATTGTTTTAGACTATTTTGGACTATTTTAGATACTGTCTTAGACTGTTTTGGGTTATTTTGGACACTGTCTTGGACTGTTTTAGGAACATATTGTCTCTACCATGGGTATATATTGTTTTGGACTGTTTTGGATTGTTTTGGATTGTTTTGGGCTATTTTGGATACTGTCTTGGACTGTTTTGGGAACATATTGTGTCTGCCATGAGTATATACTATTTTGGACTGTTTTGAGCTATTTTGGATACTGTCTTGAATTGTTTTCGATTGTTTTGGGAACACTTTGTCTCTACCATGAGTATATATTGTTTTGGACTGTTTTGAATTGTTTTAGGCTATTTTGGATACTGTCTTGAACTATTTTGGATTGTTTTGGGAACATATTGTCTCTATTATGGCTATATATTGTTTTGGACTATTTTGGACTGTTTTGAGCTATTTTGGATACTGTCTTGAATTGTTTTCGATTGTTTTGGGAACACTTTGTCTCTACCACGAGTATATATTGTCTTGAACTGTTTTGGATTGTTTTGGGAACATATTGTCTCTATCATGGATATATATTGTTTTGGACTATTTTGGATTGTTTTGGCCTATTTTGGATACTTCCTTGGACTGTTTTGGAAACATATTGTCTCTACCATGGGTATATATTGTTTTGGACTGTTTTGGATTGTTTTGGGCTATTTTGGATATTGTCTTGGACTGTTTTAGACTGTTTTGGGAACATATTGTCTCTACCATGGGTATATATTGTTTTGGACTGTTTTGGATTGTTTTGGGCTATTTTGGATACTGTCTTGGACTGTTTTGGGAAGACGAACATTAAAGTTGGTTGCTTCCATTTTTATGTAGGATAAAATTGATGAGTTAATGCTGGAAAATCCAGAAACTGCATCACATATATCTCCAAATGATCCTGTTGGTGTCATTTTTGGAAAGGAGCATCCAGGGAGGGTCAGAGGACTTTCATATGGAGCTTGTCCTACCCTTGCTTTCAAGAAATCCACAACAAGGGTAAGCAATATGAATAATGGTTCCTCTAGTGGTGGGTCTTCAACAAATGTTGAAGAAAAGGTAGAAAAGATGGCAACAGAACTTGCAGTTGTAAGGAGCCAAATGCATACTATGCTAGCCTACATTGCTTCTAGACCAGACGTGCCGGAACATTTTGCTGCAATGGCAGCAAATTTGGTACAAGCATCTATTAATGAGGTATAAATTACTATACTTAAAATTTTATTATAATATTGTTTTCATTTATTTTTTAAAAATTGTCAATTAATTTTAAACATATTTTAACTTATTCCAGGCACCGGATGTTGCTAGTGGTGCTCCATCACCAAACCAGAATATAAGATCAAGTGGAGGGAGTAAGACAAACTAGGATTGAGAATTTACTTGTAATATGTTTAGAAAATGAAACAATTTACATTTTGACAATTTAATTTACTTGTTGTTTGGATTAGTTTGACATTATCAACTTTGTTATTTCAATGAATGAATGAACTCATCTTTTGATTATTATATTTCTCAATTTTAAATATATTATGAAATTAGTTTATGTTATAACTTAATTATATATATTATGAAACATAATATCAAATTAATTAATATTATAAAATCAAATTATAAAATAGAATTAAATAAATTATTATAAATATTAAAAATAAAATTAAAGTTTAATTATAATATCAAATTAAATAATATTATGAAATCAAATTATAAAATAGAATTAAATAAATTATTATAAATATTAAAAATAAAATTAAATATTTAATATTCGAATTATTACAGTTATAAAGTGGCGGTTAAAAATGCCACTATTTACGTAAGAATTGGTTTACCCAATTTTAAAATTACGACATTTATAACTGACGTCAATTGCACGCTTAAAACCGCCACATTATACAATGCATACTATGGCATCTGCTACAACGGTTCTCATTTGACCGCCACATTAAACTTTGTGGCGGCAAGAATTCTGGCGGTACGCAATACCGCCACAGACGTATAATGCGGCGGTTAAAAACGCCAGTTTTTACGAAAATAACCGCCGCATTATACACGTTTTTTTGTAGTGGAAGTATCAAAGAAAACTTCAAAAGGTTGATATTGTCAATACAGGAGTGTTAGTCAACCTTGTTTTCAACTCTTCAAACATCTTCCTTTGTACGAGAATAGATCAAGATATCATCTATGAACACTGCCACAAACTTATCAAGAAAAGTTCTGGAGATTTGATTCATATAATCCATGAAGATAGTTGGAGCATTGGTCACACCAAATGGCATAACAAAAAATTCATAGTGACCATACCTTGATCTAAGAGCAGTCTTTTGAACATCTTTTACTTTCACTAAAATTTGGTGATAACCTATGCGCAGATCTATCTTAGAAAAGACAACTGCCCCATGCAACTGATCCATCAGATCATCAATTTTAGGAAGAGGATATTTATTCTTGATTGTTAACTTGTTTAATTGTCTATAATTTATGCATAGACGTGATGAACCATCCTTCTTCTTCACTAATAACACTAGAGCTCCCCATGGAGAAACACTATGTTAAATGAATTGTTCTCCAATAAGTCTTCTAGTTGTTTCTTCAATTAAGCTAACTTCGTTGGTGCCATTCGATATGGAGAAATTAACATTGGGTTTGCTTTAGGAATTAAGTCTATTGCAAACTCTATCTCTCTTTTAGGTGGAAGTGTAGGAATCTCATCAGGAAATACATCCATAAACTCCTGAACTACAAACATATCTTTTTGTACTTTATCAGTAACTATAGAACAAGCTAAGAGCACAAAACATTTTGCACCTTCTTATATCTCTCTCTCAAACTATTGAGTTGAGATAACCTGCATTCCCTCTAATTTAGGAAAAATTAACCTTTTCTTACCACAATCTATAATGATATGATTAACAAACAACCAATATAACCTCCAAATCCTTTAAAGGTATACAAATCATGTTGATCTTGTATCTCCGTCCATCTATAATTACTGGACACTCAACACACATGGAAGAAGTTACTATAATACATTATGTTGGTGTCGATACCACCAACTCAATTTCAAATTCTCGGACTGGCAACTTAAGTTTCTTAGCACAATCAAAAGATATAAAAGAATGGGTTGCCCCACAATCAAACAATACAAATAACTGTGTTCTAAGGATAAAACAAATACTTCTAACAAGGCTATCAAATTGTGAAGCCTCAGCTCCACTTATGCCAAAAACTCTGTCTGCTGCTCTGGGTTGCTGATTAATATTCTGCTGCACTCTAGTATTATTTGGGGTCGCAAGTCTGGCACGACAGTCTTTTGTAGCATGACCATATCTATGGCATCTATCACATATAACGTTTAACACTAGAGGAGGAAAAAAATTAACTATGTGTTCCCCACCACATCTAAAACATTGACATTTGGTAGCAATTGAGAAGTACGCTATCCACTCTTGAAGGATTGAGGTTTGGAATAAGGCTTCTTTTTATCTTCATATTTGGGTGTGCTTCTAGAAGGTCCTCCCACCATTTGTGGCCCAATAGCTCTGCTACTACTCTTCAAAATCTTCACCACCTTTGCTTTCTCCACAAGAGTAGGGAATTCTCTAATGGACATAGGAATCACCACTTCTTTAAGCTATTACTTCAAACCAAACAAAAATTTTCTATATATCTAAGCCTCAGTCATGATCCGGGTGTAGAATCTAGCTAGGTGTTTGAACCTAGTAGCATATTCAGTGACTGGAAGATTTCCTTGTTCCAGCTGGATGAATTCAATTTCTTTTGCATATCTGACACTATCAGGAAAATAATCCTCTATGAATCTTCTTTGAAACTCTCCCAAGTGACAATTTCTTCTTTGTCCTCCATCATCTGCTTCATACCTATCCACCAAAACTCAGCTTCTTCAATAAGCATATAGATGGCATAAGATAACTTTCTTTCTTCAGGGCATTAAGTAGCTTCATAGATTCTTTCTATGTCTCTCACCCACTGGTTTGCTTTATCTGGATTTACCTTCCCATTAAATTTGGGTGGATTGTGTCTAAGAAATTCCTCCAAACTAAAGATATGGGGTTGTTGATGAAGTTGAAACGCTTATGCTGCTAATCTAGCTGTTTCTAATTGATGAAGGGCAGCCTGATGATGTTGTGCCATAGTAGCACTTTGTTGTTGCAAGGCTGTTGCCATCATCTCTTTTGCCCAAGATAAGTTGGGCATATCTACTCGTGGAGGAGGAGTAGGTGGTCTATGTGCCATCTTCTAAGAACATAAAGAGTTGGGTTAGAAATTACTAAAAATTTCCAACTACATCTTTAAGACAAATTAACTTACAATAAATAATCATACAAAATAGGTACAAAACCAATCAAGACTTATGATGGAGATCAAGCTCAAGAGGACATGGAGGCCAATCAACAAGATCAAGAAGAGGTAGAGGCACAAATGGAGGACGCCCATGGAGGTCAAAGCCCACCTCAAAGGCTTACAAGAAGCATGTTCAAAGCTTTAGGAGCTAGGGGACATTTATTTTCTCTTTTTGTAATTTCTTTAGTTGAAGGTGCTTAGAGGGAAACATTAGAAACCTCTTTTGTTATAACATCTTTTAGGTTTTAGTTAGGAGCTTTAGGGGGGGAGGGTGTGTTAGTAGATAGGTGTAGAAGTAGAAAAGGAGGTGCCAAAGTGAAGGAAGAGGTCACACCTTCCTCATGCATGGTTTTAGGCGCCGGTTCTAGAATAGGTTTAGGGGGGAAATTTGAATTTGTTTAGCTTGCATTTTCAGCACCTTAGGCTATAAATAGAGGTGCTCTCTTTGTAAATTTCAGATTTGAATTGATCTAAAGAAACTATACTCAAAATTGGAGTGAGCATTGGAGAGCTTTTGAGCCTTCTTCTCTAGTCTTATCTTGAAGGATCCATGGTGTCCTCAAGTGGCGGCAACACACTCATCTAGGAGCAACCACACTTCTAGTGGCGTGATCATTCATCATTCATCCATCTTCATGAGCAATTCTCTTCTCCTTCCTTTCTTCTTTGTTAATTCCTTGTCTTAGCTTGTTTCCTTGTTGTTTTTGGTTCGGTTTTTAAGTTTTCCAGCAGCTGTTCTTATTCTTCTTTGTGTTTGGTTCGGTACTTTTCTTTTTCCAGCAAGTATTTTCAGTTCTTTGCCTTTCTTTTACATTTTGTTCGGTTCAGTTTGCTTCCCTTCCAATTCTATTCGGTGGATTTAAGTTTTACCTCTTTTTGTTGGTTCAATTTGACAATAATTGAAACTTCTATATGAGTTTGTGTTTTGGCACTACTTTTGGTGAGTTCTTGTTCATAGAACCTTGATCCATTTCTATGATAAAGTGCCTAGCTCTTAACCAACTCAAGATTATTCCTAAGAATGTCAAGAATCATTCTAATTGTGCTAGTGGAATCACATCATGTGGTATCATGAGTTTAGGTGTGTTCTTGTTTAATTGTTGAGTTGTGTAGCACTTTAATTTCAAGAGCTCTTTAATTTCTTGCAATTTAAGTTTCTGTTTTAGGCTTATTTTTTGGGTTTACTTGCTGTTTTTAATTCTTTTGCCTATCATATGTTTGAGTATTTTTCTTTTTTTTGAATCATGTCAAGTTTTGTCTTAGTCATGTTATTCCATAATTGTCATTACTTCTAGTAGTACTTTTATTGTTTTTGATTGTTTCTTGCTTTAGTGTCATATAATTTTCTGAATTGATATTGATCCTTTGTGCATTTTCTTTTTAGAATTGAGTTCATACTTGTATTCTAGACCTATACAAGTTCCAATACATCATTTTCCATTATGTCTTTGCTAGTTCATAATTCTTTTTTTTTGTTCCTATTAGGATTCCTCTATTTCTGAAAAAAAGTGCTTACTGTTTTTCCTTATTGCAATTGATTTACTCACTTTAAAATTCTGAAATTCTGGATTTTTGATATTCAAAGTGTTAGAAAAGAGTAGAAAAAAGAATCATTCAAAAATTCAAAGTACACAAAAAATGATAAATAAAATAAAAAAAGTGTACAATTCTGCCGAAAAGAATACGGTAATCTGGCAGCGATTTTAAAAAAATTATCTCAATTAATTGGCTTACTGTTTTTAATTGATTCCAGTGCCATTATTGAGTTAACATCTTGAAGTTTCTGTGGTTTAAATTTCATAATCCAGTTCTCTCTACATCATTCCAGTTAAATCAGTGAATATCAAGCACAGTTTGCATTTAAAAAAAAAAAAACTTTTCCAGTAGCTAATTTTGTTGTTTTCTTCATCTACTCTAGTGCTTTTCCTTAAGTATTCTTTTGTGTGCCTACTTTCTCATTGACTTCTTTATTTTCTTGATTGTCTTTCATTCTTTACTCTTTGAGTTTGTCTTACATATAGTTTTCCTTTTGCAATTACCTTTCCTTGCTTATACCTTTTCTTGTTTGTCTTTATTGTTTCATTGGTTTTGTGGTGGTTGTTTTTGAGATTGGTGTGCTTGCTTTGACATCTTTCATTTGAGGATTCCAAGGCCTCAAGATCAGATTGGTGCAAGGACATTATTTCTTTGAGAGTGACCTATTTTTCTGCCTCATTTCACTTCGGCATTTTTGCTTAAAACACTCACTGTTTTTGCTAATTTTTGTTTCTTAACTTGTTTGCTGTTTTTGTGTGTTTGCTGTTTTTATTTATTTCCAAAATGGCTGGATTTTCAAGTGAAGCATCATACAAGCAGAATTCTCCTTCTAAAGCTTCAATCCTTGGTGAATTACATGAAGCTCAAAGAACCATTAGACGCTTGGAGGAGAAATTGCAAAAGATGGAGGTGCAACAAGCTAGACCATCTCCTTCAATTCATGATGAGCATCATAGACCTTCAACAAGAGCTTCTTCCAATGATTTTGGCCGTGAAGATGAGCATAGGAGAAGGAGACCTCCACCCCAAGTCCATGGACAAAGACATCATCACCAAGGGGAAAGAACTCACTACGGCAATGGCTTCTATCATGATGCTAAGTCTAGGCTTCCTTCGGTCAAGCTACCTTGTTTTAATGGCTCTAGTGATCCTAATGTATATTTAGATTGGAAGGCTAAGTGTGAACAAATATTTGAGATCCATGAGATCCAAGATGAGCATAAGCTTAAGCTAGCCACCCTAGAGTTTAGTGATTATGCCATGAAATGGTGGCATGGAATTGTAAAGGACATTATCTATCACAAGGGTCCTCCCGTGGACTCTTGGAACTCTTTAAAGGATCATATGCGCGCTAGGTTTGTGCCCCCACATTTTAGGAAAGACCTCATGTTGAGACTCCAACGGTTTCAACAAGGCACGCTAAATGTGGATGAGTATTATAAGGAGCTTGAGACGCTTGTGCTTAAAATTGAATTAGAAGAAAGTGAGGAAGCTATGATTGCTAGGTTTGTGAGTGGTCTTAGGAAGGATATTCAAGACATTGTTGAGTTACAAGAGTATTCATCATTGGGCTCTTTAGTTCATCTTGCAATGAAGGTGGAAGCCCAACTTGCTAAGAAAAACTCTTTCAAAAATGCTTCCAATGATGGATACTACTCCAAGTCTTGGAGAAACAAAAATTCTTTTTCTAAACATCCTTCCAAAGATTCTTCTTTCAAACCCAAGGAAACTAAGCCATCTACTTCTATACCTAAGTCTCCAACTAGAACATCCAATACTAAATGCTTTAAATGTATGGGTTATGGTCATATAGCTGCAAATTGTCCTTCCAAACGAAGTATGTACATGCATGAGGGCATTGTAGTTAGTGAGCATGAGTCGGATTCTCCTAAGCATTCATTGCATTCTCATGCATCTAGTGAGGAAGAGAGCGAATGTCCACTTGAAGGGGACTTGTTAGTTGTGAGAAGACTTCTTGGACAAGTTTCACAACCTTTTGATGAAAGTCAAAGGGAAAATATTTTCCATACAAGATGTCTTATTCAAAACAACATTTGTTCCTTGATAGTGGATGAGGGTAGTTGTGCAAATGTGGCTAGTACAAGAGTAGTAGATAAGCTTGGATTGCCTACTATCTCTCATACAAAGCCCTACAAATTACAATGGCTTAGTGAAGTAGGAGAAATAATTGTTAATAAACAAGTCCTCATCCATTTCTCCATTGGCAAATACAAAGATGAGGTATTATGTGATGTTGTGCCCATGGAAGCCACTCATGTTCTTTTGGGAAGGCCTTGGCAATTTGATAGAAAAGTTTTACATGATGGCTTTACCAACAAACTATCTTTTGAATTCCATGGTGACAAGGTTACTTTAAAATCTCTCTCTCCAAGAGAAGTCCATGAGGACCAAGTTATCATGAAGAAAAAGAGGGAGAGTGAAAAAGATAAAAAAGATAAGAGTTCTAAGCCTACACTCCTTGTGTCTAGGCGTGACATTGAAAGGGAAATAGTGGCTCATCATCCTCTTTTCTTAGCCATCCCTAGAACTCTTAGAGTAGAATCACTTGTTGATAGTCCTCATTGCTTGGAAAATTTGGTAGAAGAGTTTCAAGATGTGTTTCAAGATCCTCCAAATGGACTTCCACCTTTGAGAGGGATTGAGCACCAAATTGATTTGATACCGGGCTCTTCTTTACCAAACCGTCCAGCATATAGGACCAATCCAAGTGAAACCAAGGAAATTCGCCAACAAGTTGAGGCTTTGATTGAGAAAGGGTGGGTGCAAGATAACATGAGTCCTTGTGCTATGCCTATCATCTTAGTGCCAAAAAAGGATGGCACATGGCGAATGTGTTCGGATTGTAGGGCCATCAATAACATAACAATTAAGTATAGGCATCCCATACCGAGTGTATACAGCGGGACCCGGTGTGTATGAACCCTTTCTTAGCTTCTCACCCACCTGATATCTTAGTCTACATGACTTAGACCATCGGTGAAGCTAGAGGATCTCTATTAAACATAGGCTTTTCATACTTAATGTCATCAAACAACAACTCATACATTATCCCAAATGTATGTCATCAATTTCATACAATTTTCATCATTCATATATGATACATATAATTTAATAACATAACATTTAAAAATTCATAACATTCAAGAACCTTTCCAACATAAAAAACAATATTTATACATGTTCACACAACATAAAATCAATCATTTTTATCAAATAAAATCCCTGCAGGAGAAATTGAAACTTGGGACCACGTCCCCTCCACATTCAGATCTTCTAGCCCAGGGTACTATTGAAAGTTAAAGTTAGCTTCCCTTAAATTAATTGCTTGCTTTTTAAGCAACCTCTAGAATTTTATCCATTAAGTCTGGATAAGCTTCAAGATTTACAGGCCTAGTGCAAGTTATCCAAATAGAACAAAAATTCAGTATATAGTAGAATAAGTTTAGATGATTACTCTTCTCAACTGACTCCACCAAGATTGATGACTAAATCCAAAGGAAAACAGAGAATAAAGGATCTTTAGAAAAAAAATGAACTTACTCTGTTTAAAAATCTGATCGGGTAGAAATGTTCCTTAACTCCTCAGTTACAACGTGGTGCGATAAGATTCTAAAATAGATGAAGATTGGGAGAGAAAATTAAGAGAGAAAGGAGAGGGAAAAGAAAACCGTGAGGAATGGGGGTATGTGGTTTTTAACGCGGTTACATAATGAGTTTCTTATAGTGAAAAAAATTTCATGACAAAAAACAATTTTAAAAAATACTTGTTATATATGTATAATTTTATTTTCATTAGAAAAATTACACGAAATGGTTCATAATTTTTAACATTTTTTATTGTGATGAAAAAATTTATATAATGACATGACTAATAAAGATGTAGGTAATCTTGTAAGTATTAAAAATATTTTTTTGCGAATAGTTTTATATGGGAAAATTCACATGTATTTTTAGCGAATTTTTTAAAAAAAAATCTGTAAATAATTCTTGTTAAAATTGTTTTATATGAAAAAGAGCATATATATGTAAAAATTTCTTTAATCTGTTTGATCTTATAACTATATGATTTTCACAATATCATTAACATAAATATGCGTACCTTGATCCATGAAGATTTGTTCTTCAATATGTTGATAAAAGATGATTACAAAACTGGTTTTCTCCTTCTTGACCCTTTTCGCACTTTTACAAAACTTTTTGATGGAGAGGAAAATGTCTCACGTACTTGGTTGAAAGAGGACCAAATTCTTTAACTTAATAAAACACAATCATCAGCACATCCCATCAATGTGCCTAAATATAGAAACAAAACTTTTCAAAAATACCTTTTCAAATTTCAAATTTGAAAAGTAACTCTACCTTTCAAATTTCAAATTTCAAAAGTAACTATCTTTCAACTTTATTTATTTATTTATTTTTTTAAAATCACATATATGCCACGTAGGACATATATGCATATTTTATATTCTCCCACTTGGCCAATGTGGCAGAACTACATTAATTGAAAATAAACCATAAATATAAAGTTGAAATATCTTTAAGAATTGGTTGTATCATTATATCATCATTAAGTATAGGCTAATATGAGTCTTAGCGGTTTTATGTCATTGGATCAACATAATTCCTTCTAAGTACTACAATATTAGTTTTCTACTTAATATGACCTATAAATGAAAGGCTCATGATGGTCCAACAATAATGTCTTAGTCAAAGACAAATCCTGTTATATCAACATAACTCTTTATGTATATACAACAACTAATTAAATAAACAGGATGCATTAAATATCAGAAACAATAATCTAATGAGCTCAGAGTGCCAATACATAAAGAACATAATACTCAATCATAATGTCAATAAGGGTTTTTAGATACACCAATTCTTTCAACATGCTCACTAAATGTCTTTGGTGGCAGACCTTTCGTCAAAGGATCTGCAACCATAAGATTGGTGTTAATGTGTTCAATTAACACCCTTTGTTTCTGAACTTCTTCTTTAACGACAAGGTATTTCAATTCCACGTGTTTAACACCCTTTGGATACTTGTCATTTTTAGAAAAGAAGACTGATGTGATATTATCACAATAAATTTTCAGCGGCTTGGCAATACTATCGACAATTCCAAGTCCTGAAATAAAGTTTCACAGCCATAATCCCTTAACAGTGGCCTCAAAACATGCCACAAACTCAGCCTCCATAGTGGATGCAGCAATGACAGATTGCTTCGCACTCTTCCATGAGATTGCTCCTTCAGCTAAAATAAACAAATAGCCAAATATAGATTTTCTTGTATCCATTCATCCAGCATAATCTGAATCTAAATATCCTATCACCTCAAGGTGATTGGATCTCCTACAAGTGAGCATGTAATTTTTTGTTCCTTGCAAATATCTCAATACTTTCTTTGCAGCTTTCCAATGATCTAATCCTGGATTACCTTGATACCTGCCCAACATTCCAACAGCAAAACTGATATCTGGTCTGGTACAAGTTTGAGCATACATCAAGCTGCCAACGACAGATTCATAAGGAATCTGTTCCATTTCCTTGCGTTCCAACTCATTATTTGGACATTGCATAAGACTAAACTTATCCCCTTTCTGAATTGGAACGACACTTGCAAAGCATTTTTCCATCTTAAATCTCTCTAGAACTTTATTAATATATGCTTTCTGAGACAAACCTAATAATCCTTGTGATCTATCACGAATAATTTCAATTCCAATCACATAGGATGCCTCGCCCATATCTTTCATTTCAAAGTTCTTTGAGAGAAATTTCTTGGTCTCATGTAATAAGCCAAGATCATTAGTAGCAAGCAAAATATCATCAACATACATAATTAGAATTATAAACCTGCTCCCACTGACCTTTAGATATATACACCGATCAACAATGTTTTCCGTAAATCCAAAGGAAGTGATAGTATCATTAAACTTAAGATACCATTGTCGGGAAGCTTGTTTAAGTCCATATATTGACTTCTTAAGTTTACACACCATGTGTTCCTTTTCTTTAATTTCAAAACCTTCAGGTTGATCCATATAGACTTCTCCCTCTAAATTCCCATTCAGAAAAGTGGTTTTCACATCCATTTGATGAAGTTCTAAATCATACTGAGCTACCAATGCCATGATAATTCTAAATGAATCCTTTTTAGAAACTGGAGAAAAGGTCTCTTTGTAATTAACACCATCTATCTGAGTGAAACCTTTAGCAACAAGTCTAGCCTTGTGTCTTTCAACATTGCCCTTAGAGTCACGTTTGGTCTTAAAGACCCACTTACACCCAACTCTTTTACATCCTTCAGGCAATTCCACAAGGTCCCAAACTTCATTATGATCCATTGATTTCAACTCTTCTTTCATGGAGTCTAACCATTTAATAAAATTATTGCTTTTCATGGCTTGTGAAAATGAAACTGGATCTTCATCAATACCTAAGCCAAAATCTAACTCTTGTAAGTAAACCACATAATCATCAGAAATAGCAGGTCTTCTCTGCCTTTCAGATATTCTCAATACTGCCCCATATGGTTCATTTGTTACAGGTTCATTGGTGACAACTTCATTTTGAGGTGTTTCATCATTTATTTGTTGTTCTTGTATGTTGTCAAATGTTTCAACAACTGTAGGAACAACAACTTGAGAAGAAGTTTTAGGTAAAGGAATATCCACCCTAACTTCTTCAATTTCCACCTTACGTGGTTCGACACCTTTCAATGAACCTGGCATTTCCGGTTTCAACAATTCTCGTACTATGGCCAGGACAATAAAATCTATACCCTTTAGATTTTTCTGGATAACCAATGAAAAAACCACTAGTTGTTCGTGAATCCAATTTCTTTTCTTGTGGATTATATATTTTTACTTCTGACGGACAACGCCAAACATGCAAGTGCCTCAAATTGGGTTTCCTTCCTGTCCACAATTCAAAAGGTGTCTTTAGAACTGCCTTACTGGGAACCCTGTTCAACAAATACATGGCGGTTTTCAAAGCATACATCCACAATGACAAGGGTAAAGAAGAATAACTCAACATACTCCTAACCATATCCATTAAAGTACGATTGCGCCTTTCTGCAACACCATTTTGTTGTGGTGTTCCTGGCATTGTATATTGGGCACATATGTCGCGCTTTTCAAGGAACTTAGCAAATGCACCAAGATGTTGTCCCATTTCATCATACCTTCCATAGTATTCACCACCTTTATCAGACCTGAGAATTTTCACTTTTCTCTCTAATTGTCTTTCAACCTCATTAATAAATACCTCTAAGGTATCTACTGACTGAGATTTCTCATGCAATAAATAGATGTATCCATAACGTGAAAAATCATCAATGAATGTGATAAAATACTTTTCTCTACCAAAAGCCGAAGCTTCAAAAGGTCCACATATATCAGTGTATAAGTTCAAGGAGTTGTGTGCTTCTTGTGGCTGCTTTCTTAATTGTGTGTTTTGTATGTTTTCTCTTAATACAATCTACACAAATACCAAGATCAATAAAATCCAAATCAGGTAGGATTTCATTCTTTACCAATCATTGTATTCTTTCTTTGGATATGTGACCCAAGCGTTTATGCCACAAATAAGCTGAACTTTCATTCACTAAACTGTGTTTAGTACCAATATTATGATGCAAGGTTAATAGAGTCTCAACAAACAGATTATCAAGTTTTAATTTGTATAAACCATCACAAAAAGAACACCATAACCAATAAAATGATTATGTTTACAAGAGCTACAACATCCATTTCCAAAACTTAAAACAATATCCAACTGTATCAAGTTTAGACAAAGAAATTAAATTTCTAGAAATAGAAGGAACATAAAGAGTTTGGAAAATATCTAAATGATGTCCAGTATATAAAATTAAACGATAAGTTCCGATGGCTTCAATTGAAGCTTTGACTCGATTTCCCATAAACACAAATCTTTCATTTGGACTTGTGGTCTGGGTCATAAGAAATCCCTTTCTTTTCGAACCATATCTTACGTTACAGGCAATCTTTCTTATAGTGTCCAATTTTCTTACAAAAATGATACACGTCCTTCTTTTGTTCTTTGTGGATTTTGGCAGATGACTCATTAACCTTTAACGGTCCTTTATTGCCCCTTTGATTCTTCTTTTCTGGTTTCTTCTTAACTCCTGACTTATCCACAAGATTGACAAAGTGATTTCCTTGCTTCTTGAGTCTTGCTTCCTCTTGAATAAGTAAACTTTGCAATTTTGTCACATTCCATTTATCTTTAATAGTGTTGTAATTTATTTGGAATGGACCATACTGAGGAGGCAAGGAATTCATGATGAATTGTACAAGAAATTTTTCATTCACTTCCAATCCCTTGGATTTCAATCTTGCTGCTATGTTTGTCATTTCAGTGAGGTGTTCATGCATTGTACGACCACCATCAAACTTCATGGTAGTTAACGTACCCATTAATGTCCCAACAATTGACTTATCAGCCTATCAGATTGAGACATACTTTCCACAGATTCCAAAAATTTCTTAGCATCATCAGTTTTAGGAATTGTTGACCTAATGCTCTCAGTCATTGTCATTCGCATCAACATTAAACTTAGTCTATTCGATCTTTCCCAAGTCTTATGGAAAGAACTTTGTTCAACACTGCTAGTTTCAGTAATAGCAGTGGGCTTATCAGTTAAGAGTGTCAAATCAAGATCTAGAACACCTAAGTGAAACTGAACTTGTTCAGACCATTCAGGAAAATTAAGCCCATTGAACTTCACAATAAACGAGGCTTGTGAATGAAGAGAGACAGAATCAAATGCTGCATAGAACATATAATGTTCAGAGTTTAATGCTTTGATTTATGAACATAAACATATAATACAGATTCGGATAACATTCATATAGACAATAAATGTACATTGAAGTTCTCCTTTGGGTGATCAAACAATGCATTTCAATAAACATAACTGATGCTAATAAAATATATATATATATATATATACATACATTTTCTTACGTAAATGATAATTAGATATACTTTAATTAGACATGTTTGCAATCTTTGGATATACTGAACATATCTTATCAAATATATTAATTAACTACTATCATGTTCATGATTTTATAAAACAATTAATCAACCTTTAGGTGATCCTTAAACATTTTATAATCAATGAACTTCAATATACCCATTATAAAATATAAAAATGTATGAATCATCATGTCATCGCATTAATAGCTTCACATAATCATGGGTAATTGAATTTTATTTAATTTTACATTTATCAAAACATTCTAATTTGGCCACTTTGGTGAGTAACAAATTATTTGTAATGTACACATAATTTAATGAAGGACAATGTTCTTCATTGTGGAGTTTGTTTGTGTTACTTTCATCCTACTACCATGATTTTTAGAAAACAATACTAACTATTAACAAAATTTACATAGTATGGCTTCAATTTCATGTTATTGTTCGCAATAACAAAGTATAATTTGTTATGCTTCCACTTCTATGAATGTACTTTAGTCTTTAGTGTTATTATATATAACTCGTTCATACTATACTATTGAAGAACAATTTATTACTTTTATATCTATGCAATCAAATAAATCTTGAATCATCATAAAGAAGAATAATCTACTTTTCAAATGCAATAAATTATTAATTTGACGAACCCTTAAAGGCGTTAAGCAGCGGAAATATATAAGTGATAAAATTATCAATTTTCTCATAAACAAAATTAGGGTTATCAATTAGTGGAAATAATTGACAAAAATAATGGAAAATCATACGTTCTTAAACCTTGCTCTGATACTACATGTAAGATTTTCTTTAATCTGTTTGATCTTAGAACTATATGATTTTCACAATATCATTAACATAAATATGCGTACCTTGATTCATGAAGATTTGTTCTTCAATATGTTGATAAAAGATGATCACAAAACTGGTTTTCTCCTTCTTGACCATTTTCTCACTTTTACAAGACTTTCTGATGGAGAGGAAAATGTCTCATATACTTGGTTAAAAGAGGACCAATTTCTTTCACTTAATAAAACATAATCATCAGCACATCCCATCAATGTGCCTAAATATAGAAACAAAACTTTTCAAAAATACCTTTTTAAATTTCAAATTTGAAAAGTAACTACCTTTCAACTTTATTTTATTTTTTATTTTTTTAAATCACATATATGCCACGTAGGACATATATGCATATTTTATAATATATATATATATTATATCAATTGTTTATCATAATTTTCTCTTTATAATTGGAATTATTTTTATAAGCTTACTACATAAGACATTCTTAAGATATATGAAGTGCCACTACAAGAAAATCATGAAATAGAAACCAAAATAATTAGTTACAATAGGAACTAAAATAGAGACCATTTTAGAAACTAAAAAAATATTGGTTTCTAAATTAGTTTCTATTATTGTTAAATAGTTTCTAAATTGGTATCTAATTAGCAACTAAGGTTTTAACTACCAATTATTTAGTTTCTAAATTTGGTAGCAAAAACTTTGGTTGCTAATTAGATATCAATTTAGAAACTATTTAACAATAATAGAAAATAATAGAAACTAATTTAGAAACCAAATTTCTTTTTAGTTTCTAAAATGGTCTCTAACTTAATTAATATTGCAACTAATTATTTTGGTTTTTATAAATTGATTTCTATTTCATGATTTTCTTGTAGTGTGCATCACGATTGGTTAAACATGTAATTCAATAATAAACCACAATTCAAATACGTGCAACATAATATTTAATGTTCATTTAAAGTATACCTATAAAAATTGATTAATATTAAAAAAAAATATTCAACTTCAAAGTAAATTATAATCTCAACTTTAATTAATTAAAATCAATAACTCAACAAAACCAAAATAATGAAGTAACATATCTAAAGCGCGATGAAATGTTAGTTAAAAAAATATTATTTTCGAAGTACCTCATCCAAAGTTATTTTATTATATCAATGTTTTTATTATCTACAGTTATATATGTTCAAATTTTTTTAGTTATTTAGCAATTTATCTAGATTGAAGGATAAAAATATAGACATTAGTAATGATTCATTTTGTTTAGTGTTATAATTCTTTAACTTATTTAAATATATAAGTCTTATATTTTTTTATACAATATTTATTGAAAAATATAATTTCTTTTTATTTTTTATTTTTTATTTTTTTATAAATGTTTTCATGGTAAACATTATTACTATTAACTTGAAAAATATTAATTAATTATTAATAAATTGGTTTGTCTAAGAGTTATATTATTATATGCATGCGAATAATATTGTTATGAACAAAACTTTAATCTATGGTTAAAGTTTGACTTTTTATAATGATTGTAATGTTAATTGTCATATTTTTATGAATGAGTTTTAGAAATATCTTGGAAAGTAATATAAAAATTGACTTTTATATGTGTTGAAGATGCTAAGACAATTATGTTATAGTAATTAATTTTTTTACAATGATTTTTATCAGAATTGACGGTGCACAAAAATTAAATTTTATATTAATTTTGTATATTACATAACGTTTTATTTAATCAACAATAATAAGTTGGGCATCTGGGTTACAAACAATTACGAGTACTCATTATTTTTTTTTTTACAATATCTTACTCTGAATGATGGATTGGGAGCACAAAGGAGGGACATCTTTCTTCTTCTCTAACTTTCCCTTTCATCTCAAAGAATCAGATCTATGGAAAATTTTCCAAAGATGGGGAAGGGTGAGTGATGTTTTCATATCTAGTAGATTGAATATAAAGAAGTAAAGGTTTGGATTTGTTAGATTTAAGGGAGTGCAGAATGTTAGGACGTTGGAGAATCAACTGAATACAATATGGATTGGGAGCTGGAAATTGAAGGCTAACAGACCAAAATACAACAAGGTAGCTGAAACAAAGGAGGAATGGAATGCTAAGATGAAAGAAAAGGCAACAGAATCTGAGAAAGAGGTAAAACAAGTGTGGAGGGTTAAAGGTAGTAACTCATATGCAAGTTTGCATGCTATTTACTTTAATGCAGAGGAAACTTCCAGAGAATGGTTAAAAATGTGCTATATCGGGAGAGTATCAGACTTAAGCAAAGTTTCAAGTTTGAATGAAAGCTTTATTCTGGGAGGACTTGGTCACATAAAGGTTAAGTACTTGGGGGGATTCCATGTGCTACTGAAGGGGGAAAATGAAACAAAAATCAAAGAAGCCATAGAGGAAAATAAAGAGTGATTCGAAGAAATGTTTGACACAACCATACCATGGGAAGAGCATTTCGTAGCGGTGGACAGAATAGTATGGGTGAGATGTAGGGGCCTACCATTAAAGTTATGGAATTCTAATTGCTTCAAACACATAGCAGCATTATTGGGATCCCTGGTTAAGGTTGATGAAGCAACATCGACACTGGAAGAGATTGAGTACGCAAGGTTTAAAATTAGAGTGCCAGTGGGATGTGAAGCAAAATTAACAAGATATATGAAAATCAATGATGTATTGTATCAGGTATCGGTGGAGGAAGAATGTATTGTTCCAGATTATAAGCTTTGTCAATGCTAGTGGGACGAAGAATCTGCAAGTGTCGATATAGAGGTTGAATCAATTGGGACTCAAGCATCAGCTTGTTCAGGGAGCAGGGACCTCGAGGTAAGTAAAGTTGATAAGGAAGAGTTGACGGTGGAACTGCCACCGCTGGTACAGGGCCATCGCAGATCGGAACCAAGTTTACCGTTACGATGTTGTGAGTCCTTTTCGGTTAGACCTATAGGACCTACCTCTGTACCTAATCTCAACACAGCTATAGGAAAGGAAACCCTTGGGTCAGTAACACCAACGGCTCTGAGAAGGGCTGACGTGGCAAAAAGAATTGGGCCTGCAGAAATGGGCCAAAGCGCGGAGTTTCAAAACTCCTATGTGAAGGGAGTTGGGAGGTGCGGAGATCAAAACCCAAATCCGAAAACCAGCCCAGACGCCCATAGGGAGGAGTTTTTGTGGAATGGCACGCTTGGAAGCCCGACAATCTTTGAACAGTTTAACGTTATGGGCGAACTAGAACAAGGAGGACAGTCTCAGAACGGCATAGCCACGAAGCCATATACGAAACCCTGCAACAGAGCAGCAACCACAATTCTCTGGAACTCTCACAGGGACGCGGGGGAGAGAAGGAGGAAGACGAATTGCATGTCGAAATTGATAGAGCAAAGGGTTGGAACTCCTATTTCTCACACTGTTACGTCGAAGGAGGTGGATGACGCGAGGAATCACAAACCAGGGACGTCAATTTCGAGGGTGGAGGATTCTTTACCTTCGACACCTGAAGGGGAGGCTAGCCAATTACATAAGCAATAAGATGTTGACGTAGAGGAGCACAAATACACGCAGAGCAACTTTCAATTAGGATCGAGTTCGGGTAGAATAAAAAACTCCTATTTACCGCTCGACGAACAAAGGAAAATGGGGGACTAATTGCTTCCGGAAGGTACGACTAACCTAACAAAGTCAGTATATAATTCCTTCACTAGTTGTTCTCATGTTACAACCGAAAGAAGAGTCTTTTGGGTGGGCGAAACAAGCAAAAACAATATGCGGGAAGATCGAAAACAATTAAGGTCAGCTCTATCTCAAATTAGTAATTCTGTTTCTGATATGGCTATAAATAATTGTAACCGTTTATTTTGGTTAAAACATGGTAGCTTAGAAACGATTAGATTATGGGAATTGGTTAAACAGATTGGGGCGACTTACGGGGAAGAAGGTAATGTTTTGATAAGTTTAGATGAACTAGAAATAAGGGATAGGTCTCTAAAATCCCGAAGGAAAGAAGGGGTTAATCTGGGATTCTAATGAGAATCTTAACATTAAATGTGAGAGGGTTTGGGAATCCTGTGAAGTGGAGGTATGTTAAGGATTACATTAGAAAGGAAGGTGTTAGGATGTTGTGTTTGCAATAAGTAAGAATGGTAAGTTTTAATCTAATTAAGTGTTGCCAACTATGGGGGGATAACGATATTGATCATCTTTATAGCGAACCATCAAATGGGGCAGGGGGTATCCTCATGATTTGGCATAAAAAGTTTTTCCAGTGTTCTAACCACATTATTAATAGATGGTACATAGTGTTTTTTGGGCTTGCTAAGGAGAAAAATGTTCTTGTTGTTATTGTAAACGTGTATTCTTCATGTTTTTTTTGCAAGTGAAAAGGCAAATGTGGGCAAATTTATTGGAGATTAGACAAAGGGAACCTTGTAACTCATGGTGTGTATTGGGGGACTTCAATGCCGTAAGAAATGAAAGGGAACGAAGGGGAATAAGTCGATCCAGAGGTAATAACAGAGAAATGCAAGGTTTTAATAACTTCATTGATAGTATGGAAATGGTGGATTTACCCTGCATTGGAAGAAAATATACCTGGTATAGGCCTAATCGCAAAGCTAAGAGCTGGCTCGACAAGTTTCTAATCACTTTTGATTGGCTGCAACATTGGCCAGGATGTAAGCAATATGTTATAGATAGACAAATATCGGACCACTGTGCACTGGTACTAAAATCAAATGTGGCAGATTGGGGGCCAAAACCTTTCAGGTTTCTTGACATTTGGCAGGAAGATAAAGAGTTTGAAGTTTTTGTTAAAAGCAAGTGGGAGAATTACTTGGTTCAGGGCAACAAAATCCTAGTGCTAAAAGAGAAATTGAAAATGCATAAGAGCGACCTGAAAGGGTGGAATAAAGAAGTTTTTGGGCATACTGATAAGATCAAACTAGATATCGTGAAGAAAATACAAGAGTTAGATACGAGAGATGATGTAGAGGGATTGGATGAGAACAAGATTATGGAAGGAAGAGATCTTCTGAGTCAGCTACAGGTTATAAATGTGAGGAATGAATCGTTATTACAACAAAAGTCAAGAGCATTATGGATTAAGCAGGGGGATTCCAATTCAAAGTTCTTTCACGCCTCGATTAAGTGGAGGAGAATGAGAAATGAGATAAAAGGAGTACACTGTCAGAACTCTGATACCTGGGTGGAAGAACCTAATATGCTAAAGAAGATGGTCAAAGAGTTCTACAAGAATAAAATGTCGGTTACCGAAGATATTTGAGTAAGGCTGGATAACGTGGAATTTAAGAAGATAACTGACTTTGACAATAGTTTCTTAACTGAACCTTTTCTTGAAAAAGAAATAAAGGAAGCTATTTGGAATTGTGATAGCCATAAAAGCCCGGGCCCAGATGGAGTTACCTTCAGTTTCATTAAAAACAACTAGGGCTTACTAGAAAGGGACGTGGTGGGTGCAGTAAAATATTTTTACAGTGAAGGAAAGATACCGAAGGGCTATAATGCTTCATTCCTAACGTTGATCCCAAAGACTGAGAACCCCCAATCTCTTGAGGAGTACAAACCCATCTCACTAGTTGGGTGTGTGTACAAAATTCTGACCGAATTGCTATCCAACCGGATTAAAAAAGTCATTGAGAAGGTGATAGATGGGACACAATCAACTTTTTTGTCCAATAGAGGATTATTAGACAGTGTCCTTGTAGTGAACGAGGTTATGGATGAGTTGAGAAGAAGGAAGAAGAGCAGGGTGGTAGTGAAACTTGATTTTGAGAAGGCGTATGACTCGGTGAGTTGGGAGTTTCTTTTTTACATGATGGGAAGACTAGGGTTTTGTGAAAAGTGGATTCAGTGGATTAGAGCTTGCCTAGAATCAGCTACGATTTCAGTATTAGTAAATGGTAGCCCGACAAAGGAATTCAAACCATCTAGAGGTCTTAGACAAGGGGATCCGATGACACCTTTTCTGTTTCTGATCGTAGCACAAGGTTTGGCGGGGCTAGTTAAAGAAGCGACAAGGAAAAATTTGCTTTCGGGAATTAAAGTTGGGGGTAAAAAGGTGGATGTTTATTTACTACAATTTGCTGATGATACCCTTTTTGTATGCGAATCTAAAGTGCAGAATATCATGTGCATTAAGGCCATCTTAAGATGTTTTGAACTGAGCTTCGGTCTTAGAGTCAATTACCATAAGAGCAAAATTGGCGCAATTGGTGTAGATAGGTTTGAGGTGAAAACGTATTCGGAAATACTTCACTGCAGTCTAATGGATATACCTTTCACATATTTAGGCTTACCCATAGGTGGTAATCCATCTAGATGCTCATTTTGGGAGCATGTGCTGTCAAAGGTATGAAAGAGACTTTCAGTATGGAAGGGGAGGAACCTATCATTCGCGGGAAGAGTATGCCTTATAAAATCTGTCTTAAATGCCATACCACTATTCTTCTTATCTTTTTTTAAAGTACCGATTGGAGTGTGTAAGGAGATTACAAAATTACAGAGAAGTTTCTTGTGGGGGTGGGGAGCGGATGGGAGAAAAATTGCTTGGACCAGTTGGGAAAATATTTGTAAAGCGAAAGAGGAGGGAGGTCTAGGTATTAGATGCATTGATTTGTTCAATAAGGCACTCCTGGCAAAATGGATATGGAGACTGGGTTCTCCAGAGACTGGACTATGGAAGGATGTCCTAGAATCAAAGTACGGTCAGTGGGGAATGACAAATTCACATGCACCGAATCGAAATAGTCATACATTTAGATGGTGGAGTGATTTAGCCAAAGCTAGTCTTTCAGACCAGGGGGACAACTGGTTCAGTTCGAATATGGTTTGGAAAGTAGGATCTGGGAAGAAGGTCAAATTTTGGGAAGATGATTGGCTACCCAATGGTCAACTCAAAATAAGATATGAAAGGATATATAACAACTCTGAGCTTAAAGACAAGGCGATTGGCAGTTTTGGAAGCTGGACTACGGAAGGGTGGGAGTGGAATTTCAGCTGGAGAAGAGATTGGTTTGAATGGAAGAAAAGCATGGTTGAGGATTTCATGGCTATTATAGCTCAAGTGCCTCTACAACCAGATAAAGAGGACTTACGGAGATGGGATGAGCCGCCGTTATACACATTCTCGGTGAAATCAGCTTATAACAAGCTAGTAAATCACAGTACGGGGGAGGGGGGGTATCGACGATATTTGGACTCTTTGGAATTTAAAGGTAATGCCATCAGCACAGTTTTACGCGTGGAGGGCACTATCAGATAGACTAGCGACAAAACAGAATTTGCAGAAAAGGGGAGTGTTATTGGGGGATACTCTATGCGTGTTTTGTGGTAGGGAGGAAGAGACAGTTCACACATCCTCGTTTCATGTATAGAATCAATTAAAGTATGGAATATGTGCTTTAGCTGGATGGGATTAAGTGGGGTGAATCACAATGATTTGAATCATCATTTCGAACAATTCTCGTGCATGTGTTTTAATAAAGAAGGTAATAGGTTATGGAAAAGTCTTTGGGTATCAGTAGTTTGGAGTATATGGAAGCACATAAATAGAATTATATTCAACCAAGCTAAGTCAGATGTGGAGGAAATTTTCACTTTGGCACAAGTACAATCATGGGTTTGGATGAAAAATAAAGAAAGGAAAGTTATTTCTTCTTTTTCTGATTGGATTGTATCTCCTTTAACATGCATTAACATGGCAACTAGATAAGAGTCTAAAAGTGTTTTCATCTTTTGTCAATATTCTGCATGTAGGGTTGGTTGTAGTAACAATTAATATAAAATGCTTAAGATCAATGGGATGAATCTGTTTTGAATATTTGTATTACTTGTGAGGTGGGGAAGGTGTTTTCTCTTTAGTGCAGGTAAAAGAGGGGGGAAAGCAATTATAACATCGGTTAATATCACAAGTTAGAGGTGAATGAAGACTTGTGAAGAATGTTGTTGGAAAGTTGGGGCATAGGGTGAATATTCGAGCAATGACATGTCAAGCATTATCAATATTGTTCCGGTGAACCTTTAGAGTGGAATATTGCTAATGGAGCTCGCTAATTGGAATGGCAATAGAAGATAGAAATCTGGTAGCTCTAAATTTGGATGTATGCAGTAGACGCTTTTGTAAGAGCTGGTGCGCACGCCTCTTTGCTGGGTTTATGTAGCAGGGGTTTGGCACCAAGGAGAACTTTGGGGAGTGAACATTGGTGTGGTGTGTATGGCAGGTAGGGTCAAACATGAGTTTGGGCACCTAATATTGTGTAATCATCTCAGGAGCATTAGGTAGTGTGCTTTATGCTGTCAGGTTGAAATAGTGGCTTTGGGATCTACTTTGTTCTTTTATTTACGTTGTTGCCTTGCTTATAGTTTGTGTAGTTGCATAGGTTTTTTTTTGTTAGATGTGTCATGAGGGTCTTTACATGAATTGTAACAGGGTAAGTTCTTTAATTTTCAGTCCATTTTTAGTGAGTTTGTATAAGGGTTGGGACATCCTCAAGTGTCCCTTTAATTTAATTTATTTAATTTTTTGCTAAAAAAAAATTAGATATATTATGATAATCTTTTACCTATCATAAAACATACACACTTTTTATATACTTATATTTATGTCACTTATATCACTGATATAACAAAATGAAAAGTCTTGTACAACCTATATACAAAATCTCATCTCTAACATTGACATTTTCATTTTTGTAAAATATTATTAATTATTTTTTTTTATTAATTTTTAATTTTTTTTAATTATTTCGCATATTACAATCCTTAAAGACATTATCATTTATCATTTTTTTGAAATACTTGTTTATTTTAAATACTAGGAAGTGGGAATATTTCTGTGCTGTATATAATTTGGATTTATTATATTTTAATTTTTATCATTAAAAATGCAATAAATAAAACTAATTTGTGATATATATACATCAAAATAATAACTAATAATATTAATATGAAGATAAGAATATTTATAATAAAAAGAAATTAATAATTGTCGCAAAAGGCTTAAAATTAAAATGATGATAATTATTATTACAAATTATTAATAATGACGGGTAATTTATCATCATTATCTCTAATAATTCACTATTAATATTACATACAATATACTTATAATGTGATGACTAATTTATTGGGGACATCTAAAAATACCGTTACAAGTGTGATAATAATTAGAGTAATCATAAAAATTTAATTATTGTCATTAAATGTAAATAATATCAAATTTATAAATTTTAATGATAAATATTTATATCATTAAAAATAATTTTCTTATATATATGTATGTATATGGAGAGTAGAATTAATTAGTTATTTTAATTTGTATTAATTTTATGATTTAAATTCCAAAAAATTATGATTATTTATTTCTTGTTTTTTCATTAATTATTACAGTAATCATTTTAGAATTACTTTTGCAAATGTTTACTTTTACTTAAAGATAGTAAATTATTGAGTATATATATATATATATATATATTTGTGTGTGTGTGTGTGTGTGTGTTAACAAATACTTTAGTTTCATACCGTAAACCTTTAACATTTTATATACTTAGGGAAATGAATGATAAATAATAAAATTATTTACTATTTTCAACAATTAGTTAATATAATAGTATTTTAATTTGTATAGTTTTGTAGAACTGGGTAATGGATAAAAAATTATTTTACCGTAAACAAATAAAAGTATAAAGTACTTATAAGTTTTTTAAAATATTTGAAAACTTTTAAATTCTCGTAAGTTCATAAAGTTCTTTCAAATTTTATGATCAGTTTATAATATATTTTAAAAGAAATATTTAAATTCATTACTTTATCGTTAATTATATTGTCATTTGGCGATGTCAGAACATTTACGTGACATAGGGCATCCCTACCAATAGTAGCAGTAATGCATGACTGGATTGTTTAGTACGTAAAAAAATAGAGAAAAATAAAATAGAATTCTTTTGAAAAATCATAAAATTTATCCTATTACCTTCTATTTAGTTTTTATTTTCTCTTCTACTTTAACACTTTATTTCTTAAATGTTTTTATTTTCATGTTTGCTATTTTTTTTATTTCGTATTTAGTAAGTTCATTCTCCTAATTTTATCTAGATTATTTTTTAAGGTTTATTAATGTTGATTGACGTAAATAGTAGAAGTTTGTTTTTTAATAAAATGATTTTAAAATTTTATAAATTATGATAATATCAGTCTGAAGATAGAATAGGATTTGGAAAATAATTTTGTTGTTTTGTAACGTATGCACGTGGATGGCATGATGTCACCTAAAGAGGGTGAGATTAATATTGTACTTACATTTCAATAATGGCTTCTGTCTTGGCATTAAATGATTAAGCTTTGCATGATGTAATTTTGAAATGCAAGCTCATTTTCAATTGAATAAAACTTTGGTTCGGGGTTGGTATTAATGGAATTTGAACAATAATTTTGAAACTAAAATAATATAGTTAAATTAAAGGTTATTTTAATATCTGATTTTTCTAATGGATTTTTTATCAATAACTTTATTATTAAAATAATATAATTAAGCAAAATTTTAATGTTTAATATTCATACAAAAGTCTTTAAAAGCTGACTCAATTACAATCACTTTTTTTTAAGAAACGATAATGTTGAGGCTGCTACAATAAGAAATTTAGGAAAAGAGTAAGATTTTTCGTTGAGATGGAATGAAGATGGTTTAATTGATAAATTATAAATGATATAGGCAAGAGAGAAAGAAAGTAAGGAAAAATAATGTCTCATGATCATGATGAAGATAATTAGTATGAATATCTTGTCATGAAGATAATTAGTATGAATATAAGAAAAATAGAGAAAACATTAAAACAAATATATTTAAATGATTTACTAGGAAAGGAGAAAACGGGTTTCATATGTATTTAAGAAACAAAGTGTGATCAACTAAGTGCAGATAGTTGCTATCTAATTTGGGGGACAAATGAGATAGGATGGGTAGAGAATGGGGTTGTCAACAATGTTGGAGGCTTGATCACAATGTGGAGTTATAATTTTAGTGTGATCGAAGGGAGTTTGAAGGTAGGTTTAACAGTAAATATCATAGTAATAAATGTGTATTGTTCTAGTTCGTTGGGTGAAAAGAGGAGGACTGGGATGATATTTGTGAGATTAGAAAGAACCATGTCTCAAAGGTGTGGTGTGTGGTTGAGATTTTAACTCCATTAGGTTCAAAGGGGAGAGAAAAGGTAAAAACTCATGTAGTATATATAGTAGGGAAACACGGAGCAGGTTGAATTGGTGGACATTCACATGGTTGGGAAAAGATATACGTGGTACAAACTAAATGGAATCGTTAAGAGCATAATTGATAAAATCTTAGTCTCACTTAAGTGGTTAGAGAGTTGTCCAGACAACAAACAATATGTGTTGGGTAGGTCTGTGTCAAATCATTATGTACTGGTACTTAAAGTTTTAAATAAAGACTGGGGACCTAAACCCTTTAGATCTTTGGATGTTTGGCAGAAGGATAATAACATGGTTTTTGTAGGGGAAAAGTGGAACAATTATGAGATACAAGGTCGTGGGTGGTATGTAATGAAAGAGAAGCTAAAAAAATTAAAATTTGACATAAAGGTGTGGAATAGAGAGGTTTTTGGAAATGTAAATCAGAAAGGTCAGGAAATGGAAATGAGGTTTTTGGAAATGTAAATCAGAAAGATCAGGAAATTGAAATGGAGATTCAGACATTAGAGGGGAGGGATAATTTAAATGTATTTGATGAGGATGGAAGAGATGAAATGAAGGCTTTATTGGCTGAATTAAGTAGAATCAAGTTTAAGATAAAGGACATTGCTAAACAAAAAGCTAGATATAAATGGCTAAGGCTAAGGGATCGTAAAACAAGATTTTTTCATTCAGTTATTAAATGGAGAAGAACATAGAATGGTATTAATGGCTTAAAAGTTAGCAATCAATGGCGTGAGGATTCAACAGTTATTAAAGGCAAAGTAAAAGAGTTTTTCAGTGAAAGATTTAGTATAAATGAATGGATGCAGGTACGGTTAGACGAAGTACATTTTGATACCATTTCCAAAGAGGATAATGAAGGATTGATAAGAAATATAACTGATGAGAAAATAAAAGAGATTGTTTGGGAGTGTGATAGTAGTAAAAGTCCAGGGCTGGATGGATTTAATTTTGGTACAATAAAATTTTGCTGAGAAATTATAAAGGGTGATATTATGAATGTTGTACAAGATTTTGCAAAAGGAATGGGTTGGCCAAAGGGGACAAATACATCATTTATATCTTTGATCCCTTAGGTTGATAATCCACATAACTTAAATGATTTTAGGTCAATTTCTTTAGTCGGATGCATGTATAAAATAGTCTCGAAGATACTATCAACTAGGATAAAAAAAGGTGCTTAATAAAGTAATAGATTATAGACAATCAACATTTTAGACGGTATAAGGCTCATGAATAGTGTTTTAGTGGCTAATGAGTCTATAGATGACTTGAAGAGAAAGAAAATAAGGGGAGTCTTCTTCAAAGTGGATTATGAGAAAGCTTACAATTCAGTTAGATGGAAATTCATATATTACATGTTAAAAAGGCTAGGATTTTGTGCAAAGTGGATAAAAGATTGTCTTGAATCATCAACAATATCTGTTTTGGTAAATGGAAGTCCAAAGGAGGAATTTGAACCACAAAAGGGGTTGAGGCAAGGGGATCCATTGGCCCCTTTCTTATTTCTAATAGTAGCTGAGGAATTGGCAGGGGTGGTGAGACAAGCATAAGGAAAATAGTTATTGGAAAGTATTGAAATTGGCGAGAGAAAGGTCAAAGTAAGTATGTTGCAATATGCAGACGATACACTATTTTTTTGTACAAATAATTTTAAGAGTTTATTTACTGTAAAGTCAATCATGTATTGCTTTGAGTTGGCTATAGGATTGAAAGTGAATTATTCTAAGAGTAGAATTAGAGGGGAAGGTGTTAGTTTTAGCAGATTAAATAGTTTTACATCTATCCTTAATGGTGAATTAATGAAAATTCCCTTTACTTATTTGGGGATGGAAGTGGGAGGAAATCATAAGAGTTGTAAATCTTGGGAAGGAGTGCTAGGGAAGGTAAAGAAAAGGTTGGACAAATGGAAAGGGAAGTGTTTATGTATGGGTGGTAGGATTTGTATGCTAAAGTCTGTATTAACTTCTATACCTTTATTTTAACTATCGATGTTTTATGTTCCCATGTCAGTGATGAAAGAGTTAAAAATGGTTCAACGGAAGTTTCTATGGGGTTGGGGTTCTGATGTGAGTTTATTTTAGAATTGGAAATGTTTATAGGATTTTCACTTAGATTATGATTTTTTATTAACAAAATATGGTGAAACTTAGTGCAGATTTCATTGTACATTAACTTAACCAAGTGGTTAAGTAAGTGTGCATGTTCTCTTCAAAAGAGGAAAGGAAAAATACAATATACTAAATGATGGATGATAAGTACGAAATTAAAGAGAAGATAATATAAATGGCGAAGTATAAAAGAGACATAACCAAAGAATGGAAGAACCTAAGCGACAATGAAAAAGGAAAACAAAGGAAAGAGTAAAGATGAAGGAAGCTTATGGAGGTGAAGAAGTGGGGTTGAATCAGGCCACTTGGGGGAGAGAGCTCCAAGATGAGTGAGGGAGGAGTCACCACTTGATGTGAGTTTAGAAATTGGAAAACAGAAACTGCAAAAAATAGAATTTATTGATTCTAGAACCAACAATTAAATTTTCATATAACTTTTCACAATTATGCAGAAAATGAAAGCAGTAAGTAGGAAGGGCCTTAAAACACACAAATATTTATATTGGTTCACTCAGAACTGAGCTACATCCAATCTCATCTCACACTAAGATGAATTTTACTAAAACACAAGAATACTTTTACAAAATATCACTCATAAACAGCTCTTAAACTCCACAAGAACTGAAAAACTCCCTGTAAAAATCTATTACAGCAAAGCACCTCTTCCAAGATACACTATCTTAGAAGCAAAACCACAGAAACTACAAAATAGTAAAGAGTATGGAATGAAAATACCTTTTTGCAGATTTAGAAGACTCAAAAGGTACCTCCAAACAGCAGCACACTTTGAAGAATCCTTGACCTCAAAAAGTGATGAAAGTAAAAGCACCAAGAACTTTCAAAGACTTAATTCTCTCAAAAAAAAATTTACTCATAATTCTCTCAAGCTTGAAAACAAGTATGTATGTGTATAGTGAAGAGAGATCTATTCAGAAATCAAACCTTCATTTTTATAGATTCAAAACTGCACCAGTTTTTAAAACAATTTTGAATTTTGTTAAAAATTTAATAGGTTAAAAAAAGAAAACAATAGGTTGATTTTTTCAAAAAAACACTCAGTTTCAAACAGATTTTGAATAAAAAAGAAATAGTTGAAACTGAAAATTTGGAAACAAAACTAACTCAAAACAGTTTTTAAGAGATAAACTCATAAAATAATTAAATCATTGTTTTTCCAAATAATCAATTGAAAAACTGTACTTATGAGGTAAGAAGAATTTTAAGCATTTGATACCAATTTCAATCAATTGAAAAATTTGCAGAATTTTAGGAAACAAAATTTTAATCAGGTGAAAAAAAATTTAATTGATTGAAAAACCTTATAGTTAACTAAAAACAATTTAACTAAGTAAAAATGATTTTGTACTTGAACCCTTCATCATATGCTTGAGGTAGAAGATAAATCAAGACACCCAAACACTAGACTAAGCTACCTAGATCTTTATGAGGCAACAAGTCTTCTCTTCAAGGATTATGGCTACATCAAACATATTTAGTTGAGTAGCTTGAGATATCCAACAGTCTCTACTGGTCAATAAGGAAGTGGTCAAGGAAGATGCTGAACATGGAAAAGATGATATACGGATTTGGAAGGAGGGAGAATCTGGGAGGTACACGGTAAAGTCAGCTTATACACTTTTAAGGATAGCAATATAATGTGAAGATAATTTAATCTTTGAACAGTTTTGGAAGATAAAGACCATCTCATTTTCATAGATAACTGCTTGGAGAGTGATATAAAATGCTTTAGTAACAGAAGATAATTTGTCTAAACGTTGTGTTGCTTTGCTAAATAATCAGTGTGTTATGTGTGGTGTAGAGGAAAAGTTAATAAATCATTTGTTTTAAATTGCAAAATTTCTTGGATTATATGGGGGATGTGTTATAATTGAGTATCTTTAAAAATGGATGTATCTTTAAAAATAGTTGAGTCAACCACCTAGAAGTTTTACTATTGCACATATGAAGGTTTCTTCGTGGATAATGGCAAAGGAACACATAACTGATTTTTCTTATTCGACTGGTGCATGGAACCTTTGGAATGTATGAGATATATTACAAAAGGTAATTTATAATTTAGGGTTTAGGGTTAGGGTTTAGTAGTAATGTTATGCTAAATAAAATGGATTTTTTTGAGTTGTCGTAAACAAGATCGTGTTGAACAAGATGCTTTGATGTCTCCAAATCCAAGAGGAAAGCTTGAAGACCTTGCTGCTGGGTGTGTGTGTGTTGTCTAGTTGTTTGAAACTTGTTAATAAATTCCTTAAGATGATCCAAGTTCATTTGATTATTTAACCTTTTGAAAAGATGAGTTTTCTAAAATGCTGTTAAAATTTCAGAGTTTGTTTTTTTAAACAACGGGTTGTTTTACCTTAGCAGTTTTTGAAAAGGTTTTGAAAAGCTTGACTTTGCCGTCAAGTCAATTCAACCTATTGTTTCGACAAAACGATCGATTGTTTTTCTAAAAACCTTAACAAAATTATATTAAGTGGTTTTAATATGTTTTAAATGATCCTAACTACCTTGGCTCCTTTATTAAATGCTTTTGACCACTTGGTGGGTCTATATAAAGGTGGTTTTACGCTCCTAATCTTGGAGTAAGGGAAAGAGTTTATCAATATAGTTTTTCCAAGATTTGAAAGAGCTTTAGATCATTCTTAAGTGTGTGGAATAGGATTGAGTTGTAATTCTGAACTTTATGCTTTGTAATACCCAGATGTATTCTATTCCCTTTTTCCTTGATTACTGTATTTATGTATTTATGTTGCCAAGGAGTGTTGTGTGTTCTTGAGGTGTTCAAGATCAACATTCTTGGTGTGGTTTGCAAAGGTAGTGTGTTTCTTGAGGGGTTTAAGGTCACTACTTTGGTCTGTGGTGTTTGTAATCTAGTTTTGCTTGCATAGTGGTTTACCCAGTGGTTTCTAGGGACTGAATGTAGTTCTTGGTGTAAGAGTGAATCAGTATAAATTGCTTGTGTACTTATCTCTTAACCTTAACTCTTTAAATTCTGTTTTTAAGTTGTTTAAGTTCTAACTAATATAAACAACCGATTGTTTTTCTGATATCATCTTAAAACAGTTTTGGGTTATAATAACCTTTGGTAAGAGAAGCACTTACCTAAGTGAGTTATTTGAACCCGTAAGAAGTCTTAGAGGTTTTTTTAGAAACTGCAGCAAAGTATCTTACATCCCATAATATATTTTCACACTCTTATATTCTTAAACACTTCCCACAGTTTTTCACAGACTTATAGGGTTTCGTGATTTTTATACACACAGTAGCTCTTTGCTCTTCATCTCTAATTCTTCTCCATATATTCTAATCTTCATCTCTCATTCGAAGCTACTTCATCTCTCAATTGAAGCTCCATCATCTGTTATATTCTAAAGTTTTAGGATTTAATTAGTAGTTTCTATCATTTATCATTTATCTTTAGTTGGGATTTAGTTAGTTAGAATTTAATTAGTAGTTCTATCATTTATCATTTATCTTTAGTTGGGATTTAGTTAGTTAGGATTTAATTAGTAGTTCTATCATTTATCTTTAGTTGGGATTTAATTAGTTAGGATTTAATTAACAATTTCTATCATTTATCTCTATCATTTGTAATCTTTAGTACTCTATAAATAGAGTATTGAACTATTATTTGAGATATGAATAATATATGCACCTTGTTTCCTTTTCTCTATTCTTTATCATTGTTATTGTTCTTGGTATAATCGGAAGCCACCTAAAGGTTCCCTTTGTCCAAAGCCTAATCATTCTTCGAAATCTCTTCTGAGAGGACTTAGACGCTTCTACAAATGATCATTCATATCAATTGGTATCAACTAGGACCTTCTAGTACTTTCAATGGCAGATTCAACACACTCCGCTCAAGCTGATAAGGAGATGAGAGATCAAATCTCCCAAAGGATGAATAATATGTTTATGGAACTCGCGACTACGTTGAAGGAAACCTTGACTCTTTCTATGAAAGACACCATATAAGATTTACTTACTCAATCTCGAGGTCAACGCTCCCGTAGACCCTCACATGACACAATGTCGCCCGGACCTCGACCGGGGTCTTCTTATGTTTGTGGCACGCAGTTGGCACACATCGACTTTCCTCGATTCAATGGCGAAAATGTTAACCAGTTGATTTATCAATGCGAAAATTATTTTCTCATTGACAAGACTCCAGAGGAATTCAAGGTATTGTTGGCACTCGTGCATTTAGAAGGCAAGGCCTTGCAATGGCATACCGCACTTATGAACTTTGATTTAGATATGGATGCACCTTCGTGGCCAGGATTCACCAAAAGTCTAAAAGATCGGTTTGGTGCAATTGGCGATGATCCCATGGTTGCGTTGATGTGTCTATGACAAAAGACTTCAGTTGATGCCTATCATGAAGAGTTCGATTCAATCATTACAAGATTGAAGTTAGCTAATGATCATATTCTCAGCTGCTTCCTTGGTGGCTTAAAGCAAGACATCCAAATGATGGTACGCATGTTCCAGCCTATGTCTCTACAACATGCATTTACTTTAGCCAGGACGTATGAAGCAGCCAATTCCAGCAAGTCGACGACCAAATTCCACAGGGGAGTCTTAGGTCTAGCCCCAGTGCCTCTATCATCGTCAGCTCCAATCAATGTGGTCCCCAAACCTAACTCCACACGCCACTTAATGCTGGAGTTCATAGCAGAACGCAGAGCCCAAGGCCTTTGTTATTTTTGTGATGAACCATACTCAATAGAGCATAGTAGGGTACACGAGAAATTACAACTTCACGTCATGGAGATGGAGGAAGAAGATGACGCACATGATAGTCCTCCCAGTGACACGACTAACTTATTGCAATGGAAGGAACCACAAATCTTAGTCAACGCATTAACAAGGGTGGCTAGGTTTAGAACTATGAGAATAACTGGATATCATCAAAAACGACCTTTACATATTCTCATTGATAGTGGAAACACTCATAATTTCTTAGATACCCAAATGGCTCAAAAATATGGGTGCATAATTGAGACGATTGCCCCTTTGAATGTCGTGGTAGCAGATAGGTCAAAGATCAAGATATCTTCCGTGATCAAAAATTTTTGTTGGGATTTAGTTAGTTAGATTTTAATTAGTAGTTCTATCATTTATCATTTATCTTTAGTTGGGATTTAATTAGTTAGGATTTAATTAACAGTTTCTATCATTTGTAATCTTTAGTACTCTATAAATAGAGCATTGAACTATTATTTGAGATATGAATAATATATGCACCTTGTTTCCTTTTCTCAATTCTCTATCATTGTTCTTGTTCCTGGTATAATCGAAAGCCACCTAAAGTTGTCCAAAGCCTAATCGTTCTTCGAAATCTCTTACAAGAGGACATAGACGCTTCTACACACAATCACTCATATCATCATCTCAATCAAAGCTTTTATTTAGTATTCGTTTTCATTTTTCCCCGATTTGGTTTCTTAAAATTGCTTTTCATTTTCCCCATTTCTCACGCCCTAGATCTCCAGTCTCCATTTTCTAAACTGTGGTGCATTTACTTGATGTTTAATCAGAATGAAAGAGTTTTAAGGGAAGTAGATATAGAACTAGCCAATGTTGTTTGAGTATAGAAGATCACAGCGAATGATTGATTTTGCCTTATTTTCTATTTTTTTTTTTTAAGTTTCTCTTTTAGCTTGTGTTTTGCAGACTATACCAATTATTCCCAAACCTGTCTTGAATAATTTGACCAGGAAGCCTATAATTGTGAAACTCAAGTGGAGAATGGAGTAAAGGATATGATGATTTGTTATGGATCATTTTCTCTATTGTTATTTTGTTTCAGTTTCCTAAGGTGGTCAAATACTGCATGGATTTCATTTTGCTTATTGTCTTCACTTGGTTTTTATTTTTTTCAGGATATCTAGTTTGTGTTAATTCGTATATGAACTTACAGGTATTCAAGTTAAATTTTGAAGTGTTTGTTCTTGTATAATAATTATATTTTCAACATCTTTGTTTAGTTGATATTATTTTATTTTATTTTTTATTATCTATGAATTTCAATTTTAATTTTAATTTTAGTTTCTCGTATATTTTTAGTTATTATTATCTGGTGTTGCTTTGGTTTTGTAATATAACTATAACTAAAGTAAAATAATAAAAAAGGCAATAAATTCACAATAGCCAATTCAAAATTTTGAACACCCATGCCAGTATCACAAACTTTACCAGTGACAATAGTTTTGGAGTCGTATGGTCCTATAAATGATAAGGAATGACATAGATAATAGTTGAAGCTTTATTTCATGTTTAGTTTTCTTAATAATAATGAATCTTTTTGTTAGACATTGGTGTGTTTCCTCTGCCACCATTCTTTGCTTCTGATTCCATTCATATTATTTAATATATAACTATTATAAACTAGATTGAATATGAACATTGCTGCCAAGTGACATTTTCTCTACTTACACCTTTCAATTGTGTCATTTGGGTTTTCTCACCAACTATTTCCCATTATAGCTTCATAGGTTAAACCTAATACAATTACTCTCATGCTTTCCTGATTCACTTCAATTCTACTACCTCGGTTCTCTTTTTTTTTTATTTCTTTGTTGTAGTGGTAGATTTAGACCCTTGTCAATATTAAACTGTTCTTTCAGTAGAGACAACTAAAGGTAAGGCTAACTTTCATGTAATGGTTATTTTCAACAATAATGCTTTTGTTTTTCTAGATGTAGTTTTGATTATTCTCATTGCATTTGAAGCATGTATAGGTTTTGCATCCCTATTGCACCACGTCCCTCATTCAATAAGTTTATATCCTGCTTTAACATTGGCTTAGTAGTTGTTTCATACACATTTCCCCTTCCATCATACTGAGGCCATGCTTCATATTACATGATCTGTAGACCTTATTTTCTATAGTTCCAAATCTCAAACCTGCTGGTCCATGCCATGGGGAAGCAGTAGTACCCCCTTAGGCTAGCTTCATCCTCCCAGCTACTATGAATCTGATCATGTATATAATTCTGCAGGTGCCAAGTTCTATAATACGGAGTATTGTGCTTAAAATACTATCATTTAGTTCATGCACCTCCAATGTTCTAGATGAATCCACACTTGTTTAGTTGAGCTTTAGTTGGTTTTTGGTGTAAAGCTTACCTAGATTAATTTAACATGTTTCCCTACACAAGCCAAAAGACCACTTTACTGCTCTCACATTTGAGGTTTCTGTTAGCTTTCAATTATCATTATAGTTTGAGTGTATTTTTGATCCAGAAGAAAGAGAGCCATTATTAACTGTAGGTTCATTGAGAAGTAAATTAGAATAAATATCTAGAGCTAGTGCTACTACATTGGTGTTCTCATTAGCCCTATTACAATGTCTCCATATGTAATGACTATATTGTCTCCATATGGAATTGCTGGTATATTTCACATAATTGAGTTTTTTGAAGTTGTCAATTTAATCAATTTTCTATAACTGGCGTGTTTTTTTTTTACTTGTGTCTATAACATGATTCTCTTTGTGACTTGTTTTTATTTGTGTGTTTAACTTGCCTCTCGCCACTAGATTACATGGATGTCGTTACCGATTTCCTATGATCCTTGCAGAGCCTTCTTCAAAATCTCAACAACAAAGAGAAAGGTATTCTTATTAAAAAAAAATTGTCTAGAATTATGAGCTCATCTTAAAGTGTCAGTACGTAAAATTTGGATTTTATTATTGCAGGACAACAGAGCTTATGTTTGAGAACTACAAGGCACCTACATTATTTTTGGTGAAGAATGTAGTTCGTGTGAGGCATCCAGATTTTTTTCCTGTAGTTTTCTTTAAAATTTGAACTTGGGTACTCGGTAAACAATGTTTGAAACTTGGTTTTCCAATGGGTTAGGGAAGGATGATAGGGTGATAGTTCTAAATGACATGAAGCCTAAAGTTTTCAAGGAAGCATGTGCTACTTAATTCAGTTTTAATGTGTAATCTCATACCATTTTTCTTCATTATCTAATTATTTTCTTGTGTCTATTAGGCCTTGCTTCATTTTATATACAAAGACACTCTAATGGAAGATGAAGAACTCTTTTTGTGGTAATCATGCTCCTATTTTTCAATATTAGAATCATTTCCGGCAAAGTTATTAGCTGCAGTGGAAATGTTTGACTTGTCAACATTTAAGCTCATGTGTGAATCAATATTTTGTAGTGACATATCTATATATTATGTTCCATATATTCTGGTTCTTGCAGATCGTTATCGTGCTACTGAGTTGAAGTCCATCTGTCAAAAATTTTGTGCTGAAAACTATGATGGTGAGATTTCCTATTTAACTACTCAAATTGAGTTTTCAGTTTAGAATTTTTTAGCCTAAAACATGGTTTCTGCATTATTTGTTAATGTTTGGAAGTTGATTCTCACATTCTTTCATCATTATCCGTTGCAGTTGTGAAGAAATCTGGTGGTTTGGAGTATCTCAGGAAAAATTGTTCGTTGGTGCGGGCAGAGCTGCTAAGTAATGCAGTAGGCTTGGACAAATTTATTGTGGCCGATAATAAGAAACAACCAACCTTAGAAAGAGGTGAAAGTTCAAAGGTTCACATTTCTAATGCTGATAACAACATCAATAATCCATTAGGGATTACTTTTAAGATTTTGAATTATCAAGGAAATTAATTGATTCTAAAGACAATGTACTCTTGATAAAAAAAACAAAAAAGATAGTGTATTACTTATAAGTACCATGTTTCTTCATTATATTATTTTGCTGGGTAGTTAGTTGTATTAAATATTAATTTCTACTTTCCTATTTAGCAAAAATAAATTGAATAAACTTGCAGTGGATTTAATACTTTTACTTTTTGATGCCAATTAAATGAGTTTACAATGTTTATGATATTCTCTATGAACTTAGATCCATGAAGGAACAAGAAAAAAAATCACAATTAGAGGTAGGTACAAAACTTTTGTCCTGCACGGAAACATTTTCTGAAAATATATAGGATTATTATGAGTCAAGTCTCGCACAATTATTTGAGGTTCAGAACAAACCCTACAATGTAAGACTTGACTTGATTATTTTCATTCAAAAATTATCTTGGCGATGATATATATAAGTGAGATGTATCACATACTAATTAAAATCTAAAACACAACCATGACAAGCTAGATTTAGCTTATGATATAAACATTTATATGCCTCGGTTTCATCAATACTTCATCTCAAAATATAGATTTTTTATTATAATATTACTCATGATATGAATAATAATAAAAATAATAGTAAAAAGAAAAATTGAAGCGTTATTTTGTTCAACATTTTTATTATTTGTCACATATTTTTTTATATATGCACCTCCTAGAAATAATAGGGGTTTTCAAATCGTCGGGAATAGTGGGGGTTTTCAAAACCACCGAGAATAGCACGAGTTTTCAAAACTGGCGGGAATAGCGAGGGTTTTCAAACTGCCAGGAATAACGAGAATTTTTAAACCGTTATTCCTTTAGAACTGCACCAAATGTTCTTTCAACTCCCTTGCAGCCCTTTGTCTTTAAGAAAAATGAATTGTGAATCAAAAGTTTCATAGGAAATGTCTTCCGATACTAGTTGTTTGGCACATCTAGGAACATATTCATTGTTAGATTGGCTAGATCAACTAACGACCAAAAACATCTTGCATATTAAATCAATAGCATAATACAACAGTAGACAAAGAGATAAACACATAGACAACACTAAATAATAAGGCACTACCTAGCTAAGGCTTTGATACACATTTGGGAACAAAGGAACCAGTCAAGCGTATGTGTAAAAAGGTCTTTTGATAGTGAGTAGTTGTCACAAATAAATATGACATCACAATTAATAGACAAACCATATTTAAAATTTCAAAATAAAATATAAAATATTCATTACATTCAAAATGACAAAAACTAAAATATCCAACAATAAATTCAAACATGCATATATGAGATGAGACTTAATTCTACTTCAGAACATTTAAACTACACAAGTATTTGAAAAATAACAATAAATCAAGGATTTCGATCCTGCAAAATAAATAAAATAAATCACTATCAATAAAAAAATTAATTAATAATATTTTAGAAATGTAAAATGTAATTATAGACATAGTATTGGAACAACTTAAATAATAACACAACTTACTGTATTTGAAAAAACATTTGAATTGTTAAATGTAGTCCATATTAGTAAAAAAAATTAATTAATAATATTTTAGAAATGTAAAATGTAATTATAGACATAGTGATGGAACAACTTAAATAATAACACAACTTACTGTATTTGAAGGAACATTTAAATTGTTAAATATAGTCATTTGACGTTTCATCTCTCTTTCAATTTCTTGCTTCATTGGGTCATGTTCAGTTTTCATAGAACGTTTTTTATCTTCAATTAATTGACCTTGAGATTGTAATTCACTTTGAAGTTGAATGTTAGCCTTTTCTTGCTTTTGGATTATGCTAGTCAAATTTTGCACTTTTAACTATAAACCATGTTCTCTTTTTTGTGCATTCTCCACTTTGTTGAACCAAGTGGTGTTCAAGCTTTGAAGAATCCAAACCCTTTGAAGGATATTGAAGGCTTGGTTGTGCTTGTTGTTGCTGAGCTGTCTTAGATAGGATCTGGGGTAGATTGTTTTGTAATCCACTCTTGATTGAATCCAAAGCATAGGCATTCTCAATCTTTTTAAAAGAAAAGTTTTTTTCAAACTAAGTGAAAAACAACCGATTGTTTTGTCGAAACAACCGATTGTTTTATACTTAGGTGTTTTGAGAAAAGATTGAAAACTGTTTTTCAAATGGTTGAGCTGTTAAAACCAAAACAACCAATTGTTTGTTTTGGTACCATAACAGAAAAATGGTTTTTGTTTTGACTGAGCTTTAAATGATTCTAACTGATTACGCTCCAGTCTTTAATGCTTTGACCAATCTTTAAAGGCAATTAATAGTTTGTTAAGATTTGATAACAAACAACAATCTTTGATATAAAACAGTAAAACAGTTTTGAAGTTTTTAACAAGATTCTGATTTTCAAAGAGTTGAGATTGCTTAGAGATTGAGATTGATCAAAGAGTGTGAGATAGGATTTGCTTCTGTAACAAGTGTAATCCTTGTATCTGTTGAACAAGTTTCTTCTGTGTGTTTGCTGAGAAGTGTTGTGTGTTCTTGAGGGGATCAATATCAGCATTCTTAGTGTTGGTGTGTTGGCCAAGAGAAGTGTGTGTCTTGAGGGGATCAAGGTCACTTTCTTAGTTGTGTTGTAAGTGATCTAGGTTTGATTGCTTAGTGGAATTCCTCAGTGGTTTCTGAGAAGACTGGATGTAGCTCTGGGTTTAGAGTGAACCAGTATAAATCTCTGTGTGCATTCTCTCTCTCCCTTAATTCTTTAAATTCAGTTTTAATATTTGCAAACTGGTATAAACAACCGATTGTTTCTGCGAAACAACCGATTGTTTTTCTGGTACTGTGCTTTTAGCTTTGTGTTTTGGCAAACTGAATTCCTTATCAACTGTTTCTTGAGATAAGTTCATTCTAGACTTAAAAGTTTTTGAAATCCCTTTTTAAACCATTCACCCCCCCCCCCCCTCTAGTTTAAAGCCATCCATTCTAACAATTGGCATCAAGAGCTTGGTTCTTGAAATTTATTCAAGTGTGATCCTAAAACTGTTTTTGATGGCTGACAGACTACCTTTTGGGGAAGGTGCTTCAATCAACAGACCACCTTTGTTTTGTGGTTTGAACTACCAATTTTGGAAAGTAATAATGAAAATCTTTATGGAATCACTTGACAAAGGAATTTGGGATGCAATTGAAAATGGTCCTTTTGTCAATAGCAATTGAAAATATTATGATCATGTAAAGAGAAAATTAAATTTGAATCCAAATTACTTTTACCCGTCAACTCTATATTTTCTATGTCGGTACCTACATGAAATTGTTTCCATGACACCATTTTTTTTTAATAAAAAGGTCCTTCACTTTAATTCATATTAATATTTCATTACCCATTTTTAGTGCTTTGAACATGTAACAAAAAGGAAGAATGGGCTTTGGATTTGGTTCTACTTTTATATTGTATAAACATAGTGGTCACTAAAAATAAATAGCTACCAAAATTATTTTAGAAAATTAAGAACCAACCTCATTATTGAGCATAAAATTCAAGCTAAGTCCATGAGCCCAAAGCTTTAGTGAGATATTTAAACATTGAAAAACAAAGTTGTTTGGCACCACATGCAATCGTAACATATAAAAAAAATTCAATGCATAATTAAACTATGGTCCTTAATAGGTGGTGAGGAAGAGTAGAAAATTCTTTAGTAAAGATGTTGTGATAATATATATATATATATATATATATATATATATATATATATATAACATTCCATGCAGGTTAACTTTAAGGAAAAATAGACAACACCTATTTTCTTAAAGCAGAGCTTAGAGGCCTTTTTAAATTCTCAAATTTGGTGAAAATAACTCAAATTTGCACCTGCACTTACTCTACACAAGATGAACAAAAAACCAAAGAAAAAACTAAGAAAAAGTTTGTGAAAACTGAGATCCAAGGAAGATAATAAGTGTTCACTTTGCATGAGGTTTTGAGGAACGTGCCACAAAGGTGGGTATGGCATGTAAGAACTCAAAGGTGGTAAATTAACTATTATTTAGTTAGAATACAAAGCTTGAAGATGATAATATATATCATAGTGGTTCATAAATTCAGTTCACTTAGTGAGATAAAAATAACTACGTACTTGATGCAACCATGTCTTACAAAACTTCAAAGATATAAAGTTCAAAGATAAACAATAATTACATAAGAGTAGCAAGTGTTCCAACATTCCCACTTATTATATCCCCATGTAAGTTATTTTCATGTTTTCTCATCTTTCAATAGTTAGCTTGATATATAACTAATGTTGTTCTGACATCATCCTATTTATCCTTTTTTAAGTGTTAACTAATGACAAAATGAGATCTTAAAACCTTCATTTCTAAAAGAAATATCATTTATATATAAAAAGACAAGAAAGAAATTTTTTTATGAACAAGTGTACCCTGAGCCAAAAGTATAAGACTAATCCCTGAAAATATTGAAATCTATTTAATTTCAGGAGTTACCCTCTCTCAACAAATATTATTTCATACTCACAAACTTAAGTATCTAATTCTTAACCACATGGTAAGCAATATTATCATTACAACAATATTTTCATTGAGTAAAAAATTGAGGTAGTAAAAGGAAAATTCTTAACTTCATAAATATGTATGATAAAATCCTTCAAAAAAAATAAATAATTACAAAAAATATGATTAAAAACTATAGATTTGTTACCTGTGTCCCAAATAGTGAGCTTCAACCTCTTACTACCAATTGTAAAAAAACTTTATCTTGAAATCCACACATATTCAAGAACCAACAACTCAGTATGTAACAGTGTGATGACACAACAAATTACTTTGCAATTCCTTATGATATGAAGCACTCAATCATATAGGAAGAATGAACTTCAAAGTCAAATGCCTCAAAATTATAATAAACCATAACCAATCTAGTGTAAAAGACAAATAAAAGACCATGAACAAATAAGGTTTAATATATCATCTCCATCCCTATATCTCTCTTTTGTCTTCTATTCTGCGGCACATTCCCTCCTTTTTCTACTCACACTACTCTACCAAGCACCACTTTTGATTCGACCCTTTAATATGTGTGTCCTACTCATTTTTTATTTTTACAATAGCTTCATTTTAAAATTAATATAGCTTAAACAAGTTGCAGAGATAGAGCTAATAAAGTGTATTTAAATATTTTTTTCAATTAAACCTATTACACCCTTAAATTGGGTTGTTAATTGATTTTCCAAACTAGTTCACAAAAGATTTCTAAAATATTTTTCTAATGGTCAAAAGAAACGATGCACGAGTAATGTAAAAAGATAAGGAACAATTTGTTTTTATAATGGTCATTCCTAACTTGTCTTATATTTAATTCTCCAATACAAACTATAAATGGTTCCACTAAACAGAAAAATGCTATAAGTATTTGTCACTATCATTTTTTGCTTACACAAGTACACAAAGCCTCTCCACATTATTTGTTAAATTCTCCTTGAGTTTAAGCACGAGTGTATAACATTTGTTTAGGCTAAGTACACAAAGTCTCTTTAGGCTATATAATAATAAAATATTATTTACAAGGTTTCACACAAGTGGATATTGTTGATCAAGAGTGATCATGTGCTTTGAAGAATCCAAATCCAAGGTGTTTGATGAAAGGCTGGTGTTGTTGTTGTTGTGTGTGGGTGTGATCTGGGTAGATTAAAGTGTGATCCACTTTTTTGTTGAATCTAAAACAAATGTGAATTAAAACCTTTTTGAAATTATATGTTTTTCCAACTAAGTGAAAAATAACTTGTTTTGTCGAATCAACCGGTTGTTTTGTTCTTAGATGTTTTGAAAAAGGTTGAAAGTTGTTTGACTTGGTTGACTAAACTGTCAAACCAAATCAAACAGTTGTTTCGTGGTTTCAACCGATTGTTTCTTTGAAAATCCTAACAGAATTCTGTTTTGATTGGTGAATCTGTTTTAAATGATTTCTAACTGAATACGCTCCTTCATTAAATGTTTTGACCAATCTTTGGAAAATATAAATAGTTTGTTATATGTTTCTAAAGAGTAAGAAACAGTTTTGAGAAATTCAGTTTGATATATTTGATCTCAAGTTTTCAAGATTCACATCAAGTTTTGGATTTTCAAAAGAGAGTGAAATCGGATTGCTATTGTATTCTTTTCAGATTGTTCTTTGATCAGGTGTAATCCTTTCTCAATCTTCTGCATTTCTGTTGTTGTATTTCCAAGGAGTGTTGTGTGTTCTTGAGGTGTTCAAGATCAATACTCTTGGTGTGCTTTGCCAAAGGTAGTGTGTTTCTTGAGGGGTTCAAGGTCACTACTTTGGTGTGTGGTGTTTTGTAATCTGCTTTGATTGCTTAGTGGATTATCCAGTGGTTTCTGGGAACTGGATGTAGCTCTTGTTGTAAGAGTGAACCAGTATAAACTGTTTGTTTGCATTTCTCTTTCTTTGAATTCCTTTAAATTCTATTTTTAAGTTGTTTAATTTTTAACTAGTATAAACAACTGATTGATTCGAAGAAACAACCGATTGTTTTCAGTGTTTTGCTTTAAAACAGTTTGTGTTCTTGCCTAACTTGATTCGTCTTCTGGATCTCTATACAAAATTTCATTAAACCTTCAACCCCCCCCCCCCCCCCTCTCTCTCTTGTTTAAGGACATATATTCTAACAGATATCAAGTACAATCACACCTAATCTAAAGAATAACTTCACACGCATGTGAAGGGTTCATAGAAATGAACACTCTTATTACAAGTTTCTTAGAAGATGATTTCTCTAAGCGCTAAAAGCTTTTAAAAAATGAAATAATATAAATGTATGCACGAAAGTACTTTTTTGTTGTTTTCCCCATCAAGAATTCATGAGTTCTATTTGTAAGTGTCACAAAAAGATTCATTATGACCTACTGTTTTTACGTTGTCATTTATGTCAAAGCTTTTCAACATGGATGTTTGACAATAACCTTATACTTCATTGTAATACTCCTTTTGTTTGAGAAAAAGGACACACTATCCAAGTAGTTTTGTTCACATTACTAACCACATTAAAAGGAGATTACAAAGTCTAAAGAGTAGGTCGTACACATGTTAAACTATTCTTTGATGTATATGATATTAGTCTTTCGAATAGGTACACGGTCTTGTAGATTCAAATGTATCGTTAAAGATGTTTGTTGATCGTTTAATGAATCTTCACAAGTCATCTAGAGTTGGGTTGTCTAATGAATGACAAATTGCATATGTTCTTGATTAAAGCAACTCAAGTTGATTTTCACTTAACAAACTTATTTGATATATCCAAACCTAGTATTATTTATTATCATCAAAATCTTGGACGACTTCTTGACAATCATGTAGACTTTTGTCTAGTCGTCTATGCCTTAACAACGGAAACAATTATGTTGGCAATGAGAACAATGTTGGTGGTCATGGGAACAATGGTGGTGACAAAAAGTGAGAGGCACAATAGTCATGGTTGCAGGAGGGAGGCTTAAGAGTTTTAGTGATGATCTCAATGGGAAGGTGGAAGGAAGGTATTTTTTTTGAAGTAGTGGAGGAGAAAATGGAGTGAGCAAGTGAAGTGTTAAGGAAGGGCTTTTTCAGAAGAAAATTTCAATAGCAACGCAACAATGGAGAATGAAAAGTAGAAGGCGTGTAGTTATGCCTTATTAAACTACATATTCTACCTTAAATCTACATATACTTGACATAGAAGGTTCTTAAAGTATTTACAACTATGCCAACAAATTCATTTTCATATTGATTTTGCATAAATCGATATTATTTTAACAAAATAAATTAACTTTTTCTCACTAATAAATATATGTATTATAATTGAAATGTTTCACCTAGCATGATCCAAATATGCTATTAATGTACTAGATTTGCCATTAGCTTTATAATGTCTTAATAGTGACAAGTATATTGTAATGAGTTCATGAATGGAGATAAAGAAAATAAGTAAGTATGAAATTTCAAAAACATGACGAAACAAAATACTTTTATTTCCAAAAACACTCTTAATTCTTTATTTCATATTTCTTGAACTCAAAATTAAGAGACATTTTTTCTTGTAATTTTTTAGTACAATTAATAATTTGTTGAACAGTTGTTTAGTGGGCTAATCCAAGCCCAATTACTTCAAGAAATTCAATCAAGAAAAGGTGAGTGAAGTTGGAGCTTCAAAGTGCAAAAAGAAGGCAAGAAAAGTGTGACTACTTGGAGCAAGGAAAACATGTACCAAGCACTAACCATGCCTTATTATTTTTGGCACATTAGAAGGGAATTCAAATTTCAAATTTCAAAATTTTCCTCCTTATATTTTCGACTAAGATTTTAATTTAATTTTTCATGTATTTACGTTTGCATTTGAAGATGCATCATTATGTTACATAGCCATGCTTCTTCTATGTGAAAACACTTTTGAGATATTGAAATATTGAGATATTTTGGCATTTGTGAGTGCGAAAGAATTTCTTGGAGTCTTATATATTGCTTTATAGGAACAAGTGGTGATTCACTTAGAGTTTATTTTGGAGAAGCATGAATTCATCTCTTTTTTTTTCTACAAGTGGCTCGTCATTTTTCATCTCCTAACGCTCTCATATTTTCTCTTTTCTTCTTGATTTTATCTCTGCTTGACTTATTTGTGTTCTTATGTTTCTTTCTACTCATAAATTTAAACTTTAAGACTTATTTAATCATATGATTTATATTTGTATTCAGTAATGAACATATTTAAATTCCTTTATCTTTGTCTAATTCATTTACCTTTGTCTAATTCATTTATCTTTGAAATATTTGTATTCAATCATAAGTTTTTAGTCTAATTCAAAACTTAAAAACATGAATCTTATCATATTGACCCGTTTTTAATTTATTTTAGACTCTCATGAAATATATGTTAATTAGTACACATATAACTATCAAAATTATGACATAAGTTGGACTCGTTAGTCTTTGTTCAGTTCATTTAACATATAATTTAAATGAGTTTAGGTCGATCAAACTTATTATCTGTTTCATAAAATAATAATAATATTTTTTTTTTAAATATTATTATTTTATTAAAGTATACATATATGTTATAAGTTTATCAAATTTTAAAATATATTTTTAATTTTTAATGTTTTAAACAACTCAAAATAGTTGGTAACTTAACATAAGTTTGAATTGGTGATTTTTTTTATCAAATTTCATGTTAGACATTATTATGATATTTATCATTCCAGTTAAGTTAATATCTTAGAATACAACAACTATATGTGATACATTAAAACATGTTATTAAATAAATAAAAAAGATAAACAAGTCTGGAAGATTATGTTAAAATCCATACATAAGTAAAAACATCAAATCTAAACTAGGAGGTTTATCCCCATTATGAAAAAACTCAAAAAAAAAAAACAATAAAGCAAACAAAAGTTTTTGGATCGATGATTTTAAATACAGGTTAGACTATAAACAAAATTATTTTCCCATAAAGGAACAAGTATTTCTAGATTTCATGTTTCCATTAGGTCTTCACAAAACAAAATGGATAAGTTTACTCAAAGTTAGCTTTTAGGCCACTTTACAACAACACGTGGTATCTTGAAATTTCAGTTAATATATTTACTTTTTTATGTTTAATGTAAACCTCTTCTTACATATATAAACGCCACAATGTAATTCTGGAATAATAAAAAGTATATGGTGTAATATTTTCAAATGATTAAGGAAAAAGTCACTGTAAATATTGAAAATGAGAGAAGATATCGTGTGAAAATTTAAGAAACCACAGACATGTCGATGGATTTTTTTTATATCCTGTTAGGGTCATAGTCCTAAAACACTTATAAAATAAAATTTACACACTCTAAGCCACACACTCTTTAATGGAAATTTAGACATACAAAAGTTTCTTCTTAAAAGACTTTTAGAAAAAAAATAAAAAACTTTTCTGTAAACTAAAATTAAGTTATGTAAAAGTTTAAAAAAAAACTCTGAACAGCTAAAAAGCTTCTACTTTTGATTTATTTATGAAAAAACATAATCCAACTTTTACTTTTCTCTTCTAACTTTTATCAAAGAAATTGTTCTAACCAGACCCTTTCATAAAAGCTTCTTGAATGAGAAACATGTCATACATATTTTAATTGGTAAATTCATTCAGATAAGTTTAATCGTAAAACTTGTTGAAATAAATCAAAATACACTTTTTAAGAAGTGATGAGCCACTTTTGTTTTAAATTTACATTCTAAGATTCTAAAACCAACCCCATAAAAGTTGTTTGAAAAGCTCTCTGTACATGCCATCATCATTAATAATACATATATATTTATACTAAGTGCTCCGTGGTATATTATTCACAATGATGTACTAAATATTATTAATGTTACTGTAAGAAACACTTATCATAGATCTGAGACAAACTCCAAGAATATGTACATTGCCGAATAATATGTTGATAAAGCCAGATACAAGAATCAGGAATGTTACCATGAAAGGGGTAACAGAATTGCCTGCACCAAATGCAACAACAGAAAACAGCCACGGATTGCCACGAGCTGGAGACAAATTCAGCTGAACTGAGACATAAAAACAGTCAAGTTGGCATGCATTAGGAAAGTGAATACACCATGTGTAATGGAGAATTTCCCCAACCAATTCACTAGCAAAGCATTGCATTATTTGCTCCTCTCAAATCAGGAGTTATCCACTCAAACCCCCTCACCAAACACAACAACACAAGACCATGGACTTTTTTTCCTAAGCTCAGTTTCTCAATTGGTGGCTTCAGAATCACTGTGGTTATCTACTGCATCATCAAACAAAGTGGGGCCGTCTGAGGCAATCTCTAAGTTTCCTACAGACTCCAGATCAATAGAAGTGTCCCCTAACTGTGCTGTGGCCAGCCTCAACATTATGTTATGCATAATGTTGGATTGCTCAAGCTTGAACTTGTGCTCTGAGGTGTGTTGTTGATTAAATCGACCGGGAAGCTTGGATCGAGTTGCATAGCAATCACCACAAAGATCAAAACCCATCTTTTCCGTACAATCAGCGCATCTATATCTATCTCCAATTATTGGAAACATCTGTGATGAGTCACACATTAGCATACTACGCAAAACTAGAAGCATAAGAGTTAAAGACACTGCACCTTCAAGAGAAATACTAAGTTAAAAAAAGAAGTGAAATAAGGACTTGTATGTTTCCTGCTTTCAAAAATAATTTTTTTTTTTTCTAAAATTTGTATTATTTCTAAAACTGTCTCTTGAGCATTTGAATAGAGGACTAGAAGAAAACAGGATAAGAAAACATGTCCAAGTTGTTACTTGTTTTGGAAACAGTTTTTTAACCTAGTGCATTTTAGAACGACAGATTGATTGGAATTAGTGTGGAATTATTTTAGAAAACTATTTTTAAACAAAAATGTTAAAAGGGAATCAAACAGGCCTAAATCTTCAGGTTGGCATCTGAACACTACAAAATAGTAAACTCTTGCCTTCCCATATAAAAGCATCTATAGATAAACGTGAAAACAACAACAAAATTGAAATTAGTTATCAGATAAATATCTATGAAGGCGTCATTAATCTAGTGTAGTGTAGGTTCTTGAACCATATGAAAATGCACAAGTATTCTAAGTTGGCAGTGTGCAGCAAATAAGCAAGTTATAATTATACGTTTGTAGCTTGAACAGGAACCTATGACCTACTATAGGACAATAAGTGAAAAGAATATAAAAGGCACAATGAAAACAAAAGAAAATGGAAACAGAGCAACAGAACGAACAAAAAAAATGGAAGATATGATGGAATAGAACTTTTACCCCGCAAAAATCACAACCAACTCCAATGTGAACTTTTGAGTCAGGATCTGACCACCAATCTTTATTTTCTCCTTTGTTACCCTTATCCAATGAACCTGAAAGAAAACCATAACTAGAAGAACATGAAAAAAGAGAGAAAAATATTGAAAGAAACACCTTACAACAAGAGATCAACCACTTAGGAAATATAAAGAAAATATAATAAAATATTTTAGAGTATTGTAGATGATAACATAAGAATGACTTCCATTTTGTAATATATTTCATCCGTTGTTTGTTTGTTTAAGTAAATTAGGATTCGAATATTTAGTATAAAATAGTGGTTATGCTGGAATGCTCAATACTTAAACAGGCCAAACAATATAAAATATCCTAGGAAAAAAATGTATATTTCTAATCCCTATACTTTCGGTCATACAAGGGCAAGATTCCTATACTCTTATATTGAGGAATTTGGTCTGCAAACTTAAAAAATATGTGAATTTAATCCTTCCGAACTTTAAAAAACATGATAAATTATTAGAGAGAGGCTAAATACACATGTTTTTTAAAGTTTGAAGAGCACAACCTTTCTACCACGCTCAATTGAGAGTATGAAAACTAAAAGACATTTCCCAATATTCTATCATATTCTTAATAGAAAGCTGAAAGAAATACACATATATTTCAATATTTTCACCCAAAGCTGTACGCTTCAAGACATCAGTCATGTAATAAAATTGAATGCAATATACATACAAGAAGGGGTGGTCTCAAGTTTGACTTTGATCTGTTTTAGTTCAATGGCATCTCTCCGCTGTCTATATTCTTCAGGAAGTTGTTCCTCCAAAAAGTGATCTAACTCCAAACATACTTTTGGAAACCTTCTGGGATGTGGACTTTGACAAACTCGGCATCTGAGCGTGTCGTCATCTGTGTTGTTGACGACACAAGTTTGACAGTATACTGATGGGAATGAGGAAAAGTATAACAAAATCAATATACCATTTAAGTGTTTTATTGTTAATAAATCCAATCAGTTATAATTGAAAGAAAAATCCATTAAGTACCATGCCCACAATTAAGAACTACAGGACGAAAGAGCATTTGCTTGCACATTGTACACGTCACATCTGCAACTGATAATTTCTGTTGGAGAGAAATCTCTTCCTGAGTTTGAGCAGGAGTTCCAGCAATATCAGCCTCTCCATTGGAATAGACTATTCCTTCGTCTCTTTCATGGGTGGTGGACCCTGATTGCTCCGTACATTCAGAAGTTCCCACATTACATGAGTTGGATGTCAAATTCGTAACAGAGGAGGAAGAAGGGATACCAGAATGACCAAATTTAGCTTGTGATTCACATGTATCAGGATCAAATTGAGGAGAGTAGAATCCTGATTTCTTTTCTTCCTCTGAAGAAAGATGTCAATAAGAATGATTGTCAAAACTAGCCCAACAAAGTAGACTAAAGGATTACTTCTATGCTAAATACAAATTTACTAGATAGTGGCATCAAAGAAGGAGAAAACTGCCTTTTATAGAAGTATACAAGGAAAACCAAGAATCATAATGCAGTAAAAAAGAAACAAAATCATATAATAAAATTTTGGATATCCATAAGAACCTGAGGACATAAATCAAAAACAGAGAAGAAAATTTTTATCAGTGAAAGAGCTATTGTATATAAACTTCTCAATGAATACCATGTAACAGAAGAAAATGAGCTAAGATGGATTATTCTTGCATAAGTTAAAATTAATTTATGCACTTTTGTGTTTCTTTTAATTATCTCATCTACTCCAAAAGCTAAGGTGCATAATTTGATTCCAACATATGCGACATGTTTGGTTCCTTTTACTTTCCTACTTCTTCTCCAATGTATTTTATGAGAAGTTTATCCAAGCTAAGCTAAATTCTACTTAATTCAAGACAGATGGATACTTCTAATAGTTGCCAGTATCAAGTACCTATTACAGTATGGAATCCGTATTTGAATTACACAGACACGGTGGAATATATTAATTATAATAAGTGACAAATACGAGAACTTACAGTTACCCTACTATAATTACAAATACAGCATGAAATCAGACTAAAACAATTTACATCATTTTAACATTTCTCTTCAAGTCGGAGCATATAAATATGTGCATAATCTTTAACACATATAACTTATTTGAAGCCCTCTACTAGTTGATCAATTGAATTGGAAATCTAGTTTTAATGTCTCCAGATAAGATCTCTTAAATGAAACACGGACTATCTCAGTGTAGGGCTATTGACTATGGTACACAACTGTAATTGTTTACACATCACACATGCATTGGTGGACTTCTCATAGTCCATGCTGTTGTGCTTGCAGCTATGTTTTATGGTAAAAGATTAGGATCCCACTATTCAACACAATGATGAGCATTTAAAATAACTACTGAATTACAACTCTATTGTGCTACAATTAGCGCATTGGTCTTTGCAGCCTTGATGCCCTCTCAACAACTCCACGATTTGTCACTCATTAGGCCCTAGATACCGTGTTTAACCAGCTCGTGGTTAGTGCCACGGTATTTCTCTTTTCTACAAGCATTTGGAGAGGTTGTTTCACTAAAAGTATTAAAGTGGCTCGTGGTTACAAAGATAATAGAGAAGATGAATTCTATGAAAAATCCTAGACAAGTAAAGTTAAAACAAATGTTCAGACAGCTTATGAGTGATAGTGCACTAGAGAAGAAAACCTAAACTGACATAATAAGTGGAAGAGAGCAATCCAAGGGAAAGAAAGGAAAGGAGATGGCTGGCTACTTTAAACTGCTAGGATTAGAACATTTTTTTTTCTTAATGACCAAACTTCGGTTATTATGTGCCCTGTCACCCTGCATGTTGATCATAAGAAAACCCTCTATCACAAGAAAAGAAACCACCACCTAGAGGAGGAAGGTATAATAATATCATAAATTAAAGTTATTTCAAAGTTAAGTATTTGTGCTCGCTCTCTTTTTGGCTTATGGTACAAACTTCATATTGATACAGTAACAACTTTTTACTTCTGATGTATTTTCTTGCAAGATTCCTGCAGTATGCCTCTTAGTGTTTAGCTGTGCAATAATATCCATACGACAAAACTCAACTGACCAATTAGAAGTAATTCATCTTATGTTTAGTTGTCCAAAAACAATTCAGTATCAGATCCATTTTGTGGTCTGATTTTATGTGTAGTAAATAATAGATTCTTAGGATAAAAGAATCCTCAATATCTCCATAGTTTGATTCAGAGAAAATTTCATCAGAATTTTTTTATTCATTTAAGCATATTTTTATTTACTTATTTTAAAAAATTTGATTGTTACAAATAGAGATGATGAAAATATAATTAATGAAAAAGTTATCAATAAAAGAAATTATATAATGGTTAGATTCAAAGTTACTTTGCTTTTATAGCTCAATGGTCGAAGAATTATGAGCACACAACCCCAAACTTACAAAAGCTAGGAATCAAGATTTTAAGTTTGACATGAAGTTCATCGGGATGTGAGTGCAATTGGAGTGTATTTGAGCAAATAGTAATTATTGTTCATGACATGACTCATTTCATTATCATCTTCTCTATAGAATGTGAAAGAAAATAATTCACATTTTACTTATTCATTATGCAAATTCATTCAAAAAAATGAGAATAGGTTGGACCACAAAAGATTGCATGATTTGGTTTACATGAAGTATAGCCAATAACTTGCTCAAAGATACAATATTAAGGATGAAATAGACCCAATTGTACTCAATGACATTGATGAGTGTAATGAGTGGGGGGGGGGGAATGAGTTGGTTTTTTATGACAATCTCACTCTTAATTGGGCAACTGTTTTGGAGAACCAATAATTTATACAAGGAGACAAGAAACTAATAAAACAAAGCAACCATCAAGTGGTGGTTTCATTATTGGATCTTCCCATGCTTCTAAGAAAGGTCTAGGTGCAACTTCACCCCCAACAAGAAGGAGGGGCAAGGGGTTGAGAATGAATTGCATGATAGCTCTGATTCTGAGTTTTAATAATTACTTAACTTTGACAAGGGTTTCTTTGAAGGGGGAGAGGAGGAGGGACATGCCCCCATTGGATAATATTGAAGACAATTATGTAGGGATTGAAGAGACAAATAATTAGAAATTTAAGACATTTATCATATGTTTTGTTGTTATTTTAAGTTTTGAACTTGAAATCCGTGGTGCTTTGATTTGATGTTATTACTATTTAAATTTCTAGACATAATATTATATTATCATTAGTTATGGTTGCCCCTTTCATTATTTTTGCATTAAAATTATATTTCTATATTTTTTTTAAAAATTATCTATGTGTATATATTATATTTCTTTGGTCTATAATGTTTCTGTAATAACCCGTTATAGTTTTCGGTACTCCCACATTCCGAAGAATGAACATCTCAATTGTAGTATTAGATATTTGTGGATGATCTAGCAGGAGCCTAATAGCGGTGGCACAACAACTCCGATGAACTTAACTAGGATAGGTTTTGAATGACTCTAATATCATCTTAGTAAGTGGGTTTATGCCTAACTCAACCTCACAAAATCAACTTATAAGGTGAGGTCTACACCTCACTTACATATTATAATTTGACCTAATTCCTAGTCAATGTGGGATCTTCAACAAAGATATATCTACTAAAGAAGGGGTTATAGGTTTTAATAAATCTCCAAGAGCATGGTTTGCGAGATTACAAAAGCAATGGTTTCCTTAGGATACAAGCAAAACTAATGAGATCATACTTTATTCATAACATACACTATTATAGGTAAACTCGCTATATTGTTGGTCCATGTGAATGATATAATTATTGCAAAAAATGATGAAACAAAGAAATTTACATTGAAGGAAAAAATTAACATCCCAATTTGAAATGAAACACCTAGGGAAACTCGAGTATTTCCTTAATAAAGGTTGATTATTCCAGAAAGAGGATTTTCTTCTCCTAAAGAAAATCCGTACTTGATCTCCTCGAAGAAACAAGTAAGATGGGATGTAAAACTTCAAAAGTTCATATTAATTAAAATCATAAAATATATTTCGAAGTGAATAGAATCCTCCTATAGAAAAATGTCTATCTATCACACACAAAATCAGACCTTGCTTGTGAAATTAGTATGATAGAACAGTTTAAGCATAAACCAAGATAAGACACATGCAAGCAACTGAACAAAAAATTTCAATACTTAATCCGAAGAAGGGGCTACAATTCAAGAAAGAAGACACCTTGACCCTGAAATTTACCTCCGGGTACTATATATTTCTTGGAGAAAGTTTGGTAATCTAAAGAAGTAAAAAAACAAGATAGAGCATCTCATTCAGGAGCAAAAACTGAATTTCGAGCTCTTGCTCATGGTGTGTGCGAAGGACTCAAATAAAGGTTGGCATCCCAATGCAATTGTACTATGATAACAAGTCAGCCATGATCATTAATCATAATTCAATACAACATGGTAGGAACAAACATGTTGAAATTGACGGACACTTCATCAAAGATAATCTTGAGATCTTCTGGTTACAACCCAATTCCCTATAGGACTTCAAGTTGCAAGCAATTTCACTATAGGGCTTCCTCAACCAATTCTAGAATCTTGTAGGCAAGTTGGAAATGAACAATAGATTTACCAACTTAAGGATGGGTGTTGTAAATAACAAATTATTAGATAAAAATGTCTCCAATATCTCCATAGTGATTAGAAGAAAATAATTTTAGAATCTTCCTATTAATTTCAACATATTTTTATTTCCTTGTTTTAAAAGGCCTGATTGTTACAAATAAAGGTGATGAGAATGTAATTAGAGTGATGGTTATCAATAAAATAATTCTTTATTTCCTTACATTGTTCCAAGCATATGAATTCAAGAACATAGAAACAAAACTTTTGAATGGAGGAGGGGTACGTAGCCCAATTGAAGCTTAAATCCATGAACTGATGTTGGTTATGTGGACTAATTAAATGACAACTTGCACCACTAGGATTTACTAAAAAAGATTTCCAGTATTTAGATCAAGGTTTCTTTAATGGTTTCTCTAAGCCTTTCGTTAACTCATGCTCTATCATTTTGAATTGAGCTACCTTCCCTTAAATAAACTTTTCTCACTAGAATCTATATAGATCTTTTTCCGCAGATAACCAAACAACCTTAAGTGAGTTTCCATGATAGATGTTAACCAATATTTTTCCCTTAATCATCCCTCCATCTTAGCATTGGGATATGTAAAATAGAACAAGGAATCCTAAATTGAGCTCCCGCCAGTCCAGATAAAAAATAATGGACGACAGAAGTAGTAATAATAACTCATAATCAATCATGTTGGAATGTATAGATGACACAGCTTGTTGAACGGATCACTATCAATAGAAGACCATTGCAATTTTAGAAACACCATTATATTCAATGCATTGCACAATAAATCATTGAGACTTATAAGAATCATTTCACACATGTATATTTAGCATGCTCGTGCATAGGCCATTAGGGAAAGTGATATACCAAGAGTTTGGTCTTCCCTTCTCTTGTAAGCAACAGTATAAATCTTAAGAAGCAAAAAGTGAAGCAATTGGCAGACTGTTGGGAAGTGATAGTATTGATGCCTACATACTGGACATTGAGACTCGCGCAGACAATTCATTGAATTGTAGACACACCAGAAACAGCATATGTGGCCACATGCTGCAAATAGAGAGGAAAATATACTAAGAAATTATCAAACTGATAACATATTCACACGCACTCTAGAAAATAATGCTGCCTTACATAGCACAATGGGCTTGTATAATAGATCCCTGCATAATGAAAGTAAAACCAAAATCAGTACACACAATTTGAAAAAGGGAAATATGGTAGCTCACACACCGACTTCAAATGACAAAATAAAGAATCCCTTGTTTCATACAATAGATTAAAAATTTCAAAGCTCAAGAATATGCAATCCTTAATCCAGCCCCAAGAGACAAGATTTTTGGGTTTTGGAGTCAAATTTCATTTGACATTTTTTCAAACAAAAATTGTAAAAAATTGAGGAACTATTACTCTGATTTATTCCTTTTGTTAGCGTTTACACCACTCTCAACGAATTTGGCATTCAATTGAAATTCGAATGTAAAATGCAGGTGTACCAACTTCAGATCGAGAAGAAGAAAAATAACCCCGGAATTGTCCACATCAACTAAACTTGAATCAAGAATAAAATTCATGTTCTTTAAGAAATAACGGCATCCCTAGTGACCCTCTTGAAATATGAATAAGAATCAGAGCACACAATTGAGGCTTGATGAACAACACAACAAAGGGCGTTCCACTTTGGAAACAAAAGAACTCTAAACAATATGCAATTGGAAGAGACTTACAGACAAACGCAGCATACGAAGGATTCGGGGATTTCTTCGTGTTCATCATCCGCAAAGTTTCGATCTCTGAATGCGTTGTTCTCCATTTCGTTAATGTTCCAACAACGCAGAGAGAGAATGCGGTGGTGTCACAGGGGAATCAGGATAGGAACGAACAACAAGAGAACCTGGTGTTCTACCATATATTTTTAATATTTAATATTTAATTATTAAATGCATTAAAAAAAATTGTCTAATTCTCTTCTCCCAAAGGAAAAGGTCACACTAAATTAAAATATTTTAAAAAAATAAGAGACTGAATTTAAAAAATTATCAATAAAGTAAGAGAATTAAATTAATATTTAAATCTTAACATATTGGAAATCACGTTATATAGTGCATCTCATTTCTTATTTATTTAATAAGTTTAGTTCATGGTTGCATACGTTTAATAAATTTTAGAAAAAAAATAGTTTTTATATTTTTATGTTTCTCAACTTTCAAAAATCCGTAAGTTTAATATTTATTTAATTTTTAAAAAAAATAGGAAAAAGAGACTAAATTTATATTTTCTTTTTAAGTTTGAGAACTCAACTGAATATAGGAACTTTAACTATGTTTGACCGTATAAGAACTAAAAATATTATTTCCTCTAAATTTTAACTATTAATAAAAAGAGTATTACTAATAGGATTGAAAATAGGTGAGACTTAAAATAAGTTTGACCTACTTTAAAAAATTAAATTCAGGTTTAATTTAATTTTTATGGTGATTTTTATTTAGGTTTGATTTACTCTTTTTGAGAGTTTAATTTAGTGCATTATCCAACTTAAAAATCTAGTTTTTATTAAGGTTTTTTGGAAGACATGACTTATTCTTATATTAGTTGTCTAAATCAATGTGAAAAAACTCTATGAACTATGAAAAAGTAAAAGGATAAATTATATTTTAAGTTTCTTGTCTAACCAAAATTAACTGTGAAAGTTAGTTTTGTCTATGCATTTTTCTGCTTCTTTGAGTCCCTCTGATATCAAAATAAATTTAGGATTAAGGAAAGACTCCATTAATTCAGAAAATACAAGAACTTTATCAAATGTAAGAACTAAAGCTAGTTTAAATGAATTTTGAGAGAGGTAAAACACATTTTATTCAAGTTCAAATACTATCTACTCAATACATGAAAAAATTATGGAAATAGTTACCTTAGGTTTTCTAAGAGGCGAGTATAAGTTATATAAAAATATATTTTGTAATAAAATGCATTAAATTTATAGTATTTACTTTATACGTAAATATGTTTGATATTTAAAATGGTAAATAAATAGTTTATTTCAATACATTATAAAATTGTTTTAGTATAATAAAAATACCGATTATAAACTAAGGAGTTTTTACTTCTAATCCATTTTTTTCATAAAATTTACGTAATTTATTAAAATTGGATTTGGCCCGCACTTAGACTAGAACATAAATTATGTATGTTGTCATATTTTTGTTGTTGTTAGAATATAGGTTAAATTAAATAGGATTCAGTTAGTTGGAGTATGAAAATTTTCATAAAAACATTATAATTTTTACTAAACTGATTTAAATAAAGTTGTAAAACAAGTTTTATAAATATTTAAAGTATGATATTAAGGATTCTTTATTTTAAGAATAACAAATATATTTATTTTAAGAATAACAAATATATCGATTGACAATGTACGAGAGAAGAGATAAACACACATAGATTTGTATTGGTTCACTTTATCACAAGAGAAATATCTAGTTATTTAATCCGATTAGATTAATTCATGTTATTTTCAAGTTTTAAGAAAATTTCTCGAGAAAACAAGAAAATACAACACACAACATACAATATTCTATCATTACTTGTGAAATCTATCACAAACAAAATTCTTAACGACTCTAACTAAGATCAAAATAGAAAAAAAAATTGTCCAAAATCATAATAACAATATCACATGAAAAAGTATGAGCATATATAATAAGGATACATATCACATGAAAAAATATGAGCATATTTAATAAGGATACAAAATAAAGATGACTTTAACTTCTTTAAACAAGGTTTGAATCAAAATATTAAACCAAGAAAGTAATGATTTTTCTCAGGCTAAGTTCCCTCTTAATAGTAAAAGAATTCTTTGAATGAATGAGATTGATTTGGTATAATTTCAATAAAAAATGAGAGAGATATGAAGACTTTTATGGTTGATGATTTTAATCAATTAAAATCAGTTTAATGGATTAAAATATATCTTAGATTTAAGTTTTTAGGTTTTTAATATGTTAAAATAATATTTTAGTATGTTAAATTGATTAAAGTATGAGATTTAAGTGATTTTAATCAATGAAAATAAACTTATGATTCAAGTTAATTTAATGATTAAAAATTCGTTTCAATATATTGAAACAAAGCTAAATACACAAATTTGACTTTTCAGTGGTTTTAATAATTTAAATCGTCATTCATTGAAATGGTTTTTCTTACTTTCCAGCAAATCTAAGAACATTTTAACTTATTAAAACATATTTTAATCTATTAAAATGTAACTTAAACCCATAAAGGAAATCAAAACACATCCAAGGCTTTCTAACTTAGTTAATAATAAAACCTTGATAAAAGAACTTAAAACATGATTAAAACAAAAAATTAGAACTTAAACCCAAGATTAAATGCATGATCAAAATCTTCGATACATACATCATTATCAACATAACATATTGGAGTTTGAAGCATCAAATTTTAAAAGTCAAACTTATATATCAACAATTTTCACCTCTAATATTTTTAACATTCTTTCCAATTTCAATTAGCTATTTCCAACCCTATTGCTCTCAACCAATTTAAGGGTTATCAATGGTGTAAGCAAATATCTACCCCTAATGAGAAAATAGAGATTGCATGAACCACTTTGACAAACCTTGAGACTCCCTTGTGTTGAGATCTTATTCTTTCTCCCATGCATTTTCTTTGGTCACAAACCAAGAAAAGCTTGTTTAGTAATTCTCCTTTGGAGGGAAGTAGCATGATTGAACAAAGTCACATTTCCTATAAAATGTAGGTTTCAGAAGAGTTAGAGACTAACTTTAACCTAATTTATAAGATTGCAATTTCAATTCATAATAGCTACTTCCCAACAGAGGATAAAAAGGTATAACAAGTCTAAAGTTCAATTTAGAAATTGGATCGAGTTGAGTTAGAGGTACTCCTACTTATTATGACTAGACTCTTTTTGCTTAGTGTATCCTTTAATTTGGAACCTTTGTATATTTTATTTTGAATATGATATACATAGAAACCCGGTGGTATAAATTACCTTCTCTATAATAGTTTACCTATTTCATTTTATATTATTGAACTCATAGACATCAATATATGTCACTTGCAAGGTTATCAGACTTGATAGTCTACTCATACTTGTGGGAGCCCTATTAACCCGACTCGTAAACCCGACTTGTAGACTCGTAAGAGTCTACTTCAGATAAAAAATTTAACAAAAAATAATAATTCATGATACCAAATCCATAATATTGAAATAAACAAGTTCATACACCAACAAAATAACTAAAACAACACAAATGTTATCAAGTTTAAAAGTCTCATTCATCTAATCCTCTAAGGAAATCATCTCCAAGATCTTCATGATCATCTCCATCATCATCTTCATCACCATCTTCATCACCATCAACATCATCATCAAAAACTATATTATCAAAATCAGATGCATCTAGAATTGAATCATTTAAACTTGTTCCTCCATCTAAGTCAACATTCACACCATCACCTTCAACTTGAGTTTGCTCAAGCTCAACAACATCATCTCCTTCTTCAGTTATCCATTCATTATCGGACTCGATGTCTTCAAATGGGAGAGCAACAAATCTTCTAATTTGTTTGTTTCTCAACTTTGAGTTATACATTACAAAAACCAAGTCATTCATTTTCTTCTGGTGCAAACGGTTTCTTCTTTTTGTATGAACCTATAATTAAATATGAAAATTTTGTCAATATATAAATCAAATCAAGAAAAACCTTAAATAACTTCAAGAACTTGAATTACCATTTCAAATGAGCTCCAATTACGCTCACACACTGAAGAACTACAAGTTAAACTCAAAACTCAAACAACAAACCTCTTTAGTTCTGAAGTTCTATCCCCAAACATCTCCCACCAATCTCCACGTAACATTCCTTTCCTACTCAGCTATGCATTTTCCAAAGAAAATGTTCCTCTTGAATAGTGAAAATCAGTAAGTTGCAAATTGATTTGTGTCCTTTCTGCAACATCTTTAACCAATCTTTTCATGCATATGTACAACCCCTCCTTCACCTCAGCATCATCATTTCTAAAGTTTGGTTTATAGGCAATTGGGGGTTTAGATAATAGGCAGTTGCATGCAAATGCCTATGAAGCTGATTATTCCACCTCTGATCAATGATTTTCCAAACAGGTTCATAACTACATACCAATTATGTTATATTAGAAATAATTAAACAAATAAATAAGTATTTGAATTTAAAATGGAAGAAAGTTAGAAATGTTACCTTTTCTTGATATTATTAAAGTTGTTTTTAATCTTCTCTTCGGCACAATCCATCTCCTCATATATAAATCTCATTGCGGGTTTTACATCTGAATCTACCAATCGAAGGACCACCATAAGAGGGGCAACAACTTTTAAACATATAGTTACATTCTTCCAAAATCGACTATCTAATACCACATTTTGAACTTTCTTCCCTTCCTGTGAAATTCCAAACTTCCTTATTTTCCATTCTTCAAAGTTAAACATGGTCATCAATGATGTTTTCATTTCATACAAACAAGCTAGAGTCAAGTATGATGTGGCAAATCTAGTCATTCCAGGCCTTATCAAGTCCCTTCCATTTGTAAACTTTTTCAAAATGGTAATTAGCATTGCTCTACCATAAATGTAGGTAGTGATCCTTCTTCCCTTCTTGATAGTAGTTTCATGGACCTTTAATTGCTTCTCAAAATCTTCAAAGATTAAATCAATACAATGGGTAGCACATGGAGTCCAATATAAGTGCTCCCTTTTTTGCATCAACAATTCTCCAGTTGCCTTGAAATCTACAGCATTATCAGTAACTATTTGCACTACGTTTTCCTCACCAACAAATTATACTGCATCATCCAACATTTTAAATACTTTTTATGCAGTTTTTTAGATGTTATAGGTATCTAATGAATAGAGAAACACAGTTCTTTTAGGATTGTTCACCAAAAAATTACAAATTGAACGTATTTTCTTGTCTATCCATCCATCAAACATAATGGTACAACCTATTCTCTTCCAATCTTCCTTATACTCTTCAAGTTCTATATCAATTGTGTCCACAACTTGCTTCAGAAGCTTCTCTCTAATATCATGATATGTTGGAGGTTTATAGCCAACACCACATCTATTAATCATGTCACATATCTTTGCAAAAGTTGGATTTCTAATAACATTGAATGGGATGGCACTTGTGTAGAAAAATTCAGCAATTTGAGCATCAATTTTTTTCCTTATCACCTCTCTTGTATATTTGATTCAGAGTAGCTTGAGCATTATCAGGAGATGTAGATTTACTTTTAAACATCATGCTAGTGATACTTTCACTCTCTTCCTCACCATCAGTTTGTCCAAAACTATTGAACTTTCTTTTCTTCAATGAGGCATCTTTAGCTTCCGAGACAACTTTCAACATTAAAACTTTGATTTCTTCTGGTACTGATACACAAGGTTCAGAGTCATATCTTGTTCCAGCAAGATGATGTTTGAATCTAAAAATTCCTCCATTAAATATTTTTTAGCAATAATAACATTTCATTTTTTTCCCTTCCCTAAAGCATCAGTTTCATGCTTCCATCCAATATTTGTTCTATTTCCTGCAACATTCTTACTTCTATGTGGTAGTGGTGGAAATGTTGAATTTGAATCACTTCCAAACATCTTACAATGTGCAAAAAAAAATTAAACAAAATAATCAATTAGGCAAAATTTTAAAAAAATTCCAATCTGCCCTAAAATTAAAAAAAAAACAAATATGCCCAAAAAGCTAAAAAAAATCAATTTGTCCTAAATCCAATCACCAAAAACCCCAACCCTTTTTTTAAAAGTCCCAACCTAATTTAACAAACCCTAATCAAAAACTCAACTTGTCCTAACCCTAAAAGTCATCGTAGCAGCAAGCACGACGTACCTGGTTGAGGCGACGACTGCGCGATGCATTGCGACTAGGATGCGCGACGCGATGTGGTGCAGCGAGGATGTGCAGCGCGACAAGCTGCACGATGCTACGGGCGGCGCGGTGCAGTGTGACGAGATGCTTAGACGATGGTGGCAGAGAAGAAGATGGCATAGTGAGAAGAATGGAGCCAGGTTAAAAAAACCTAAAAACTAACCTAATCAGAATAAAACGCATCGTTTTGGGTTTTTTTGTGCAACTCGGTGACTCGACCTTAGACTCACGAGTTTGGCCGAGTTTGACGGAGTCAACTCTGAGTTTGCTTCCGAGTTGACTCGGCAACCTACACCTGACCCTTAAACTCGTAAGGGTTTACGAGTTAACCCTAGAGTTTGATAACCTTGGTCACTTGTTTATGGTATGTAAATATCTCTATATTGTAAATCTTATTATTCTTTTTTCTAATATATGTTGTGACCATATTTTCTTTAGAGCATTACAACCTCACCCACTTCACTAGACTCCATTGTTTGAGCGATGACCAAAGAGAATTTATTTGACATATCTCTCGCTCAATATATACATCATAGCTTGATTGAGAAGGTTTATTGCTTGAGTGTCTGCTTACTCACTCAAGCAATAATACTTCGTACCTAAGCTCACTGCAAGAAACAATTATAGTAGAGTCCTCGAAAGAGCGACGCAAAGAGCAAGAGAAACGCTACATGGGATTAATGTGGGTTTAGCGTCCCAATAGAAATGAAAGTTAATCTTGTAGTGGTTATGCATTAGAGACAGTTTTCAATGAGACATAAATTTACAAGGTAGTGTTGGCAAAGCCTACATAAAAAAATACATTTTTTAACTATAGCGTAGGTTTGAGGGACACTAAAATGAATATAAAATTAAATAATTATTAAGAAGTAAACTTTAAGTCTAATTCAACCTCATAAAATCGGCTTATAATGTGAGGTTTGCATCCACTTATATACTATGAAATGTTCTAATCTTTAGTCGATGTGGGATCTCCAACACACCCCCCTCACGACGAGGCTACCAACTCGTGCGTGAGACTATATATTATGGGTGGTTCGATAACGGTCTAATAGCGAGTGGCTTAATAAGCCCAACAAACAATCGCTAGGATAGGCTCGAAATTACTCTGATACCATATTAAAAAGTGAACTTTAAGCCTAACTCAACCTCATAAAATCGACTTACAAGATGAGGTTTGCACCCACTTATATACTATGAAATGTATTAATCTCTAGTCGATGTGGGATCTCCAACAATAATTAAACTTGGTGTCGTCGTTGGGATCACTACGTGAGAAAGCAAATGTGAGTAAATTGTCGCCATTTGAGACACTACCTGGGAAATAACTATGATTAAAATGAACTTAAGGAGAGCGAAATGGCCACGAGGACAAAAACGATAAGTGAAATTAAGGAGAGCGAAATAGCCACGAAGAAGGCGTAGGGTTTTTGGGAGGAATTTTGAGATTATGAGTTTGAAAGTGTGAGACAAAAATGAGAAATTGAAAGTGTGAGAAAATGAAAATGTGAGAAAAAAATGTTTTAATGTTTTATTTTTTTCTCATTAAATAACTTAGCGTGGGCTAAGGTGACAATAAACGTCCACATCACCTTAGTGTCACATTGACCTACGCTAAATGTAATAAAATATTAATTTGCATCCACTTTGTGTCCCCATTCTCGACGGAGTATCATTTTGCAACTTATTTTTTTATTGCATCTACTTTGTGTCTCCATTTTATACGCTAACTTATTATTATTATTTTAACAATTTTTAACTTGTATCCACTTGTGTCCCCATTCTAGACTCAACATTATTCTATCACTTAATTTTTTTTCATTGTATCTACTTTGTGTCCTCATTCTAGACGTTAACTTATTATTATTATTATTATTATTATTATTATTATTTTAATATTTTTTTAGTGTGAGTTAAAGGTCTCCATTGTGAACACAATATTTGACATTTACTTTTGTGTCCAACTTGAGTAGAATTCACCCATGCTAGTGACTTCTTTTTTTATATCCCTCACTTTCTCTTGGCAACTAAAATGGATTTTTCTTATAGTGGTTGATAGTCCTCATTTGAGCATCACTTGAGGGATAACTTGACGCTGAAGCAAAATATATAGAAACAACAATCTTCATATATTTTCAAAACATATTTTCAAGAAATCTCTAACCAGTTTATCTACTCCAAGAAATCTCTAACCAGTTTATCTACTCCAAGAAGCTTAAAATGCATATTTTCACTCCTATAATAAACATTTTGCCTACTATAACTAGTTTTTTATTTTATTTTGGCCATTTAAATCAAGTTCAAAACCACAACTTAGGAAACCAAAGTCTTTTCAAACATTTCAATATACAATCTCGATAAATCCAATACTAATAACATTCAACAACCTTTCTACAATCATAATAAAATTCAGTTATAATTCAAAATAGTCTCCATTAATTGGCATATTCTTATTTTTTTTAGCAATAAAAAAAGAGAAATTGAAATTGTACTACACTCTCAAGAACCTAATAATGAGATATAATAACATTTTTTAACTAACAGAACTAGTGAACTTGTGAGATACTGTTATGCATAAAGTGAACAAAATTAATGATAAATGGTTTAAAACAAATGAAGACTTATTTAAATTGAATTTTGATCAATGGTAAAAGTGTTTGGAAAAGAATAAAAATAACTTCGAAATTTTAAAGAGATAGTAAAAGAAAAAAAAAAGAATTAAGGGATAAAGAACAACACAAAAAGGGGAAAAAATAAAAGAAGGAAGTAGGAAACTTTTCATAATATACCTATTAAAGTAAAAGAAAAGAAATAATAATTCTTTTTGTAATATTTTGTAAATTGAGATAATATTTTTTCTTAAGAAAATTTAGTTTAATGACAAGAAACAAAACGAAATAAAAAAAAAGGAAAATATTGTTGTGCGAGCATTTATTGATTCCTTTTATATTTAGTTATATTTATATGATGATACGAAAATTCAAATAATTTTAGTATAACATTCTCACAATGGTATTCAAATACATGTTTATATTAAATTTTTTCATTAATAAATTAAATGTCAAAACTGAAAATATAACTTTTTGGAATAGGGTGTCTCAACCAAAAAGAAATAAACAACTCCCAATCGAAATATATATCACATTATTCTCAAATAAAATAGGTCCACAACAAAGAAGAAAGATTATTAAGGTATAACTACGAATTAGACAAAAATAAGACAAGACCCAAGGTACAAATATTAAAAAAATATCAACTAATTAATTTTCACAAATACAAATTTAAAATAATATTTATATAAACAATACTTTTTAAATCAAAATTAAACAATAATATAATTTTTACATTATTAATTAGTATATCTAGATTAAATTCATATAAATTTGGACTGCACGATGCAACTGTTATTTTCCTATGTTTTGTCATTATTTTCCCTATGTAAACGTTGTGAAAGTGAAATTGTTACTATCTTTTTTATAAAGCTTCAATAATTGAGCAATGATTGTGAGAATACTGATGAAAACGACACATTTTTGTGCTAAAAATATTAGTCACTTTTTCTCTCTCATTGTACTAAACGACATTATTAGTGAGAGATGTGACAGAGAAAGGTATGATGTGGAAAATCAGACACTGTAACAAAGAATTTACGGTAATAACATGTTTCTATAAAAACTATTTATTAAATTATAACTAAGTTATATAATGCTAAAAGTTTAAGTTATCATTTATTTTACAACACTGAATTATTTATTTATTCACATTTTTATTCTCGTATATATACAACATATAATTATTTTTTAATGCATTTTTCCAAGAAGATAAGTGATTTAATTATGATAGTAGTAAGAAAAAGTGTAGGCAAACCTTTAAATTATTTATAATCTTGGAATATTTCCTAAAACATTACTCTTGGAAAATGTACACAGTTATATATAGTTGTAAATATGTAATGTACTTAAACATTCACTCATAATAGTATTTTAATAATATAAAGTTATATTATAATTAGATTCATTGTCTTAAAAACACATATTAGGAAATATTACTGATCCAGCGAATATGAAAAGTTCTATTCTTATAAATGGTAAGTAATTCCTCTTTTAATTTTGAAAAATAAGTACTTAGAAAAAGGATAATATTTTAAAAAAATATGACTGTTATGAATATTTTTGTTATATTATGAATTATTTTTTATGATTATTTATTAATATTATTTATAAACTATTTTACAAATTTTATTAATAATAAAAATTATTTCAGACAATTAATTATTTTAGTTTCTAAAATTAATTTATATGTAATGAGATTTTTTAATGATATATGATTATTCTTAATTTAATATTTAATTTTCTTGTCATAGTTATGAACTTATCCAATCTTGAAAACTTAAATTTTTAGCTCTTTATATTAAAAAAATAATTATTTAATTAGGATATTAGATGTTGAAACATTTAGATGCAATAGGTCTCAATGATGTCATTAAAAAAGAAATTATGTATTTGAATAAATTAAGACTAAATTTATGATTTTTCTTTGTCACCACCTTCCTGAAGGGTTAAAATTTGAATATATTCTTATTTTATGGAGAAATTTAAAAGAAAGATAGGACCACCAAGAAACTATAATTCTGCCAAAAGCTCGTTAAGTTTGGATGCATTTATTGTTGCAGTAGGACTTTAAAACTATTAGTGAATATAATTCTACAATGTTTAGAATTACCTTCTATAATTAAAAATTTATAGAAGAAAAAAATAATAATGAAGATATGTTAGAGAAGACATTCTCCACTTTCATGCAACTAATTTGCTCCTATAACAATATCGTAAAAAACGTTTTAAATAATATTTAAATTAATTTTATATATTTTTATGATTGAACAAAATAATTAATTTTAAATGAAAAGTCATTATGCATGTATCATTAGTTTTGCTCCATTCTTATAAGTGAATGTAGATTATCTCATTTTGATCCTCATATAAATATGAACTAGAAGTTTAAAAGATAATTTATCTATAAAGATTAAAAAATCAATGACAAGATCAGTTTGATGACATAAAAATGATAACTAAATAACATATTCCAATTGTTAATGTCTGAATAGACTTATCACTTGGACAATCTAATATAACAAACAAGTCAAGGAACTTAAAAGTAAGAAGATTCAATTAAGGAGTTGAAAGTTTCAAATGATTCATTTGATGAGGTGGAAATTCCAAACGATTCCTTGAACATAAGATATGATTTGGAGAACTTTTAATACCTTAAAATTGTTGAAAATGATGACGTTATTGTTGGATAAAATAAAATAGCATGGATCCAAAATAAAGTCATTGTTGAATAACACAAATAATGGAGAACTACAATGTCCATTGGAGATTGTCAACAAATAAATGTTGACCAAAATGGAAATTGTAATTAAAGTAGAATTTGATTTGTTTATTAAGCAAAAGATTTTTGAACTTGCAAGAAACCTAAGGATGTAAAAACTAATTGGGTATAGATGGGCTTTGTGCAAAAATCAAATGAGAACGGTCAAATTCTTATATATAAAACACGATTAGTTGTTCAATGTTTTTCACAAAAACTTGGCATTACTTTTAAAGAGACATATTCACTTATATTGGATGCAATTTTGATATTTGATTACTCTAGTTGCAAAGAAATGTTCGAATTTACATTGAATGGATGTTGTCACGACCTAATTATACGACTATCTTGAAAATGACATTGAAATGAAATCTATTGAAGGATTTAATTTATTCAACAATGCAAATTTTGAAAGGATTATTTAATCAAATTGAACAAGTTCCTTTATGGATTAAAGTAATTTGGACGCATTTCTTATAATCACTTCATTGAGCATTTGTCCTTATATTTATGTGAAAATATCAAAAAATCAATTTATCATAATTGTTATTTTTGTAGATGACATAAACATTATTGGAACTCCTATAGAGTTTACAAAGACAATTGATTACTTAAAGAAATAATTTGAGTTGAAAGACATGGGAAGGAATTTATTTATTTGAGATTACAAATTGAGTATTTAAATAAAGGTAATTCCATATATCAAGAGATTTACATAACACAAAGTGTTTAAGCATTCCTACAAAGATGAATTATATCCATTATGCACTTCAATTATTGTAAAGTCTCTAAATGTAGATAAAGATTCCTTTGGACCTTAAAAGAAGGATGAAGAACTTTTTGGTTCCAAAGTATCATATCTTAGTGTTATTGGAGCACAAATGTATCTTGCTTACTATACTCAACCTGATATAACATTTGTTGTAAATTTTTTAACAAGATATAATTTTTCACCTACAATAAGATATTGGATTAGGATAAATCATATGTTTTGTTATCTTAAGGATACTATGAATATAAACTTGTTTTATTCAAATATTTCAAAATCATATTTAATTGGTTATATAAATACAAATTATTTAACAGATTCTCGTAATGATCAATCACTAATACGATATTTATTCACATGTGGTGACATAATTTCATGACGATCTATGAAACAAACCATAATAACAACATTTTCTAATCATGTAAGAATTTTATTATTACATGAGGCAAGTCAAGAATATGTTTAGTTGATATTTGTAATTGAACATATGTAAGAATATTCTTAGATAAAATGATATCAATATTGTATATGAAGACTAACCATATTGTTCAATTGAAAAAATTATATACTAAAGAGTATACAACTAACCATATTCTTCCAGATTATTTTTAATTAGTGATCTTCATAAGAATGTTATAGAGGGTTTGCTCATGTGAAAATCTAGCAAATTTATTTACAAAATATTTTTCAAAAAAAACCTTTGAGCAACTGGTCACATCATTGGACTTTGTTATCTTAATGATGATAGTTTACAAGTTACGGAAGAATAAATAACACATTTATTGAAGAAAGATATACTCTTTTTTCTTCACTATTTTTTTTATCTGTAGTAAGAATTTAATGAGGCACATTCTTAATGCACGTTGATGAAGGGAACTATTATGAATTATTTTTGTGGTCTTAAGTAAGGCAATTTTTCCCTCTGCTATATCAATTCCAACATACAAATCTGGTATTGAAAATGACAAAAATGTATTTTTAATGACGAAAATAACCTTATATAAAAGGAGGATGTAAATAAAAACCTTTTATCCAGAAATATTCTGGATTTTAATTTCGGAAACACATTTTTAAATTTCAGAAATTTTCATCAGAAATGTATTTTTAATTTTGTATTCTGGATTTCTTTTCCAGAATGTTTTTTTTTTTAAATTTTATTTATTATTCTGGATTTCCAAATTCAAAATAAGGGTAATTTTAGAAATTTGAAAAATGACAAGGTGCAGGTTAAAATTGCAGGAAGAAATTGCACTTAGATAATTTGTAAAGTTGTAATTTTTGAGTCTTTTGGTAGTTATACTACAATACACCAGGGCCTTAAGGTTTCTTTATCTTTATGTTGTGACGTTCAAAAAGCATTTTGGTGCCTATCCATTTACTAAGATATATTATCTTATAATCTTACGTTCATCCCTGGCACGATTTACATGACATATTATATATATATATATAACATCAATTTTATTCTTTGCTAATAAAATATCAAATAACTTCATATTAATATGAAATTTGGTATTTTAGTTTGAGTTCTGAAAAATATAATTCAATTAAAAAATATGAAACGATGTAGTTAATGATACATGTTATAGGAGTGTATTTTAATTTCTCGAAGTAAACAAATTAAACTCCAATTACAATAATGATTTCTTAAATGCGAAAATAAATTACCTTCAATTTTGCTGGAGCTGCTATAATAGTAAATTACACAGCCAAATAAATGTAATATCACACTATGGTGTTGATAAAATTCCACTAGTTTTCACAATCCACATAAAACATGCAGCTGAGTGCAATGTCTCCAAGTACACATTGCTAAGGATTCTAAATGCAAAATTGTATAAATATTTACGTACTAGTATAGTAGAGTCTAGTAGTATACCTTATTACAACATCTACGTACGGAGAAGGCAACTAAGATTAAGGTATGGTAAGGGGTTGGGATTGGCACTATTATATGAAAAAGATAAAAAAAAATTCAGAGACCCCTTTTTGCTTTGAGTAAGGTCTCTATTGATAAAGAATATAGGTGATGTTAGGATCTAAAATGTGGATTTTATTTCCACAGCTTTACATAGTTGTCAAAACTTGCAGAGGCAACCATTCCAGTGACAGAAGACTGAGCCATGCAAGATACTACATTTTCATGTGCAAGGATTGTCATGCTTTTGTTCTCGCTCATGTTCCATAACTCTAAGCACTGCAAGACCACAAGGAAAAAATATATATTAGTAAATTAGCCGCTGATTAACACATTATGATTGAAGACCAATGTTAATTATCACAGTAAATGAGAAGTGTGGTTACACGTCTAACAAAACTTCTCAAGGTAAACCTTTTCTCTTTTTTTTTTTTACTTCTAATCATTTGAGACTAAAAAAACATATTTTCAGGATTTAGCTGCCCTGAGAAATGATGTTATAGCTGGTGCATGGAAGACATATGACTCAATTTAAGGAAGTGAAGGGAACGAAACCAGAAGATTTAGTGTTAATGATGTGATTATAAGAGTCAGAGGAAGACAAAGAAAGTTTGGAACTATGAAGACCATAAATAAATGGATTTATTGAATTTCTGGCTTTTGATGGAGCCTAATGATATTTTTGTTATCCATGAGGCCAAACCCAGTGTAGTGGGATGTTTTTCCATGGTCTGATGCATTCAAGTCCAAAAGAATGGTTTTTGAATCCATGTGTTTATTACAAGTTGCAACAGGTAATGAACAAAAGCTTACCGAATATCCTCCAATCACCAACAAAGTTGAATAACTTGGATGAAAAACACAGGAATGAAATTGGCTTCCAGTGGAGGTGATCTCTTGAATGCATTCTCCTGAGTTCAAACTCCAAATCTTTACCATATTAAGACTCACAGATGCCAAGGCTTCACCATTCCCATCCCAGCAAATATAGTTCACTGGTTCAGGATGACCCTACAAAGACAAAATGATTTAATTCAAACTACAAAAATCCATCAAAGATGCAAACTTCCAAATAAGATCGTAATGTTCCATAACAAATCTTCAGTTCCTCCAACAAATTATTGCGTCTCATCTGCTTTCTGATTTTCCAAGTAAATTTTTTTCATCTATACTGTAAAATAGATAATTATAACTGACGACCATAAAAATAGAAAGAGGAGAAGAGAGAAAATAGAACAAACTCCATCAAATAATTAGATATTAGCATATGAAACTTGTATAACATAAGCAACCCTTAATTTATTAAGGATGGGTTTAAAATTCATCCCTTTGTGATTATACAATTTGAATAATCTTTGTTTAAAACAGATTACATTACAATACTACATTATAGATACGCAAGCAAATATGCATATAGATTTTACCTGCAGGGAGTACATTTTTGTGTCAGTTTCAACATCAAAAATTGACACTCCTTTATCAGAAGGTGCTGCTAGGAACTGCCCCAATCTAGGCTGAAACCTCACTTGTGTATTACCTCCCTAAACAATGGTGAGAAAAATATCAGAGACACGTCACAAAATATTCAGAGGAAATGGTAAAATGTGTTTACTCAACAAAAATATTAAGAGCAAATGATATAATGCGTTTACTCAACAAAAATATTCAGAGGAAATGATATAATGCATTTACTCAACAAACCTTAGTTACACGGGAGCAGTTGGGCGAATTAATATTCCAATACCGAATTTCATTTTCTCCATCACAGAAACAGAAAAGTTCAGTCTTCTTAGGATGGAAATCAAGAGACATTATAGCTGAAGAGTGCCCACTATATTCTTGTACACAACGGGTAGGCTGTGCATTGAAAGAAAGAAAGAAAATAGTTAATTGCAGCTAGTAGAATATAAATTGCAAACGCAAGGAACAAGGCCTGAAGCAGCTAGAATATAGTTACAAGTTTTAAAAATCCTATGTATAAGCTACACATAATTTATAGTAAAACAGGAAAAAGTCCATTACATTGGTTGTGTCCCATAACCGCACAGATTTATCCATTGAGGCAGTTGCCAACTGAAGTGAATTTGGTCTAAAACGGACATCTGTAATAACTGCTTTGTGTTCTGCAGGACTGTTCTCTGTCTGTAAAGTGTCCATGCTCCAGAAGACAACCTAATGAATACATCCCCACATAAAAGAAACATAGAATGAATATTTTGCTCACAGCAGTTGTTTGGAAATTAGCCAAATAGTAGAGACCAATCAGCATAATCCTATTATCTATATAATAGAAAAAGATAATTCACAAGAAAAAAAATTATAATATTCACCACCAAATGTTCCTTGAATGAGGCACACGCACACTATCATTATTATTCAAGTGAATTTACCTTCATGTCATCTCCAGCACTGGCAAGCCACTTTCCATCAGAAGAAAAGTGACAACAAGTAACCTTGCTGTTCCTTGATCTAATGCTACCAAATTCTGCAAAGGTGAAACCTGAAATGAAAAATGAAGTTAGTGATACTTTCCAGTAATACTTAGATAGAGAAGAGAGCCATATATAAAGATTACCTTTTGAAGACTCTTTCTGTTGCTCGGCCGGGCTTTGTTTCACTGCTCCATAGAGATTTCCACCATCTCCGCCATCATTTGATAGAAAGGATTCTACATTATCATCTAAGGCATCAACATCTCCAAATCGTTCCATGTCCTCCTGGTTTATGAAACGATAGTGTCCAGAGCTCAAAAAAGTCAAGCTTATTAACTCAGTATCGCAAAACGTGGACACTCGTATTCTCATCAAGATTAATGGTTATTGTGACAGTATATAAACAGTGTTCTAGTTAGTTTCGGTTCTGTGCAACTGATAACAACAAAATAACAACTAATGACAGCTATTAATATATTAGAATCTGATTGGAAGTTATGATCCAGTTAATTCTGCAATAACTTGATGTATCTTAGTCTACTAATAGATTCTACTTCTTTTACTCATGTGATTGACTAATAACAAAACATCATGCAGATTTTCCTTTCTCTCTCTCTCTCTCTGAACTGTTTTTATATTCTACTTGTTTGCTGCAATCTCAATAGCTAGCTAAATAGAAGTTTTCAACGTATTACTACTGAAATAAACAAATGTAATGATAGGTCAGAGAGCTGCAAGTACAAAGTAAAAACATATGCCATACAGGTCAACAATCAAGATAAGCACAACAAATGTGAAAAGAATACATAATTTATATGATCACACAAACACATAAATAAACTAAAATTATTGACAAAACTTACCAGTAAATTTGACGATGATGCAAGGCCTCCTGTTGCCTCTGTACCATACATCAGCATGCTCTTTTGCACATTGTTAACATGCTGCATGTTGTTTGCTGTATTTAATCCATCACCAGGTGTATGAGTTGATGGTGGTGAATTAGGTGAAGGAACAGCAGTGTTACCAGTACCAGTGCTATTGGCAGCTCCAGAATGTTGTTTTCTTTTTCTGTTATTCTGATGTCAAAGCAGAAACACTATGTTAATTAGCTTTAAAATTGAGACAAATTTTGGGTGGGACAGTTGGTCAAATTCCACATAAGAAAAAAGTAAGACATTAAGCACAACCTGCTGCAGTTGATGTTGCTGTAATTGTTCCTGCTGTTGAGATAATGAATGTTGTGACTGAGCCATCTTCATCTGCCACATCCATTAAAGATAAAACCAAAAGGGAATATTAAAATTGATCTTCAATTGTGTACTCAGTTTCCATTTGTATTATACAAGGCAAATACAATATAAAACATTGATTATGTTGGAAAGAGTTATAGTGAAGTCATTAGGAATGATGTATCAATCTAAAGATTGGAATCATATGAAATATTTTAATTTTTTATTATGGCTTTTAAGAATAAGATGTACTAATTCCTCTATTTGTTTATGTCTAGTGGGATAAGGCTATGTTTTTGCATGTATAGAACTATCAACTACCAAGGAAGCTTCCACTCAAGCAATTCTTAGAACTTCAGTTTAATTTTTGCAAGTCTATTCTTAAAAGTTTTCCACAAGTGCTGCACATTGAATTGAAAAATATTATACATGTTAACCAAATATTGATGTTTTAAATTCTAATTGACATTTTAAATTTTTTTAAAAAGCTAGTCCAACCTTAGGTGAATCAGACTGCATTTGGGAGCAAATAGATCCATCATTTCTGCTAGACTGACCATCCTTTGCACTTAAGCTACCTCGAGGAAGACCAGAAAGCCTACGAGGATCCATGTCACCATAACTAGAATTTCCAAGGTTATTCTGTGTCAAGACATGTTGCTGTTGTGATGACATAACAAATTGGTTCGGGGTTGTCAAATTGGGCTTTGGAACTTGTACACCCAAATTAGGCCTTAGTTGATCAATTCCCTGTAAAGGAAATAATTGGTCTATAATTCCACTCTCAAGGAGTTCAACAGATAAAGAGAAACAGCATTTATGAAGATACCATTCAACTTACAGATGCTAGAGGCCAACCCTTCAATGGAAGACCTGTAACTCCTTGATTTAATCCTGAAAGATAATTTAATAAACAAAATCATAACAGTCAATAGAAAGATTCCACCATGTCTATATTCTGCACTGTATATGGAAGACAAATTTAAGTAGCAGTATCTAACAAGGCCATGAGGAATATCTCTGCAAGGGATTAATATTGAAACTACAAATAAAACCCACACTACCTATGCATGGTTGAATCCATTGCAAGGTTAAAAAGCTTACATTTCCAATGAAGAATTTCTTTCATCACTAAAGAAGATAATTGGGTATCATAATTTTAAACTTGAGAAAAACGATTATTAAGGAAAACAACAGGAAAGAAAAGTATCTTTCATTTTTCACCACTGAAAACATGTCACATGATGCAGCAGCACCGTGGCCTTCTAAACCACAGCAATGCATAGAAGAAAAAGAGAGTGATGATGAAGACAGAGAAAGGACTGGAACACAGAAAGTTAATTATGAAGACGGAAAGTTAATATTATTCATACATAGTCATTAAGGTAGAAATTTGATGTAACAACATGAAGGTGGCACGTTGGTAATACCTGCATTGCCTAGCCCTGATTTTGATTGTAAAATTGCTTGCCGATAAACTGATGTATCCATAGGCACACTCTTTGGAGGGGCACCTAAATTAACTTCGGCTTTGATGTCCTGTAAATTTAATTTATCAAGGTACTTGTCACAGGTAGAAGTGAAAATAGTAGAAAAAGCACGAGAAATGGCTAACTTAGAATATGGTTGAAGTAGTTACAGTGTTCAAAGGAGTTCGCCCAGGAATTTGCTGCAATGCAGTTGACATATTCCCTGAATTTCCATGAACCAATTGGCTGAGGCAGCAAAAAGAATCCAAAACATTAGCAGCCCAATCCAAGTTGTTAAGATCCAGTTTTAAAAGTAGCACTCTAACCCACAGTAACCAAAAACTTAAGTAAATTTATTTACCTTTGATGACTAGCTGCTGATTTGAGTAAGGCCATCCTATTAGCATCCATAAGAGTTGGAGATGCCTCTGAATCCATTGGTTGGGGGTGTTTCATTCGATCTTCATACATTTTCATTGCCAACACACTTGCTGGTTGCTGCCCCAACATTCCTTCCGTGTTCATAGCATTTATGGAACTACCAAGGGCAGGATGATTAGGATCTCTTCGCTGTAACTGTGCATTGCGTTGCTGCATTAGTTGCATTTGCTGCATTTGAAGTTGTTGTTCTTTAGCTTTTGTTTGCTGTGTCTACCAACATGCAAATATATATTCAGTTTGCTAACAATAATAACTAAGGAACAGAAAAAACATAGATTCAACATGATAAGACCACCTCAATGTAAGCCGCAGCAGCCTCAGAATGTTTCTCATTTGTCCTTGAGATGAAGATGTCCCAAAAGACAGACCACCACTCGTAAAGAAATCCTCCAGGTGCATCAATAGCTGTCAAGGACCAAACAATACAACTCAAACATACACTCCATTGTTCCACTGCCTTCAACATATATACTATCATTAACTAACAATAATGTCCCCTGTGTTTGAACAACAACGTTTAAACAAAGCTGAGATTTTCCAAGGTAAGAGAAAGGAAAAAGCACAAGCTCAAAGGATAAGTTGATCTACGAGAGAAACCAATTCTCTACTGTTCTCGACAAGGAGGAAGAAAAAAAATGAGAAAGAAAGAAATAGGAAAGGTGTAAATAAAAGGGGAATAGAGTAGAAAAAGCCCTTGTTTGGATCGATAGAAATAAAAACAAAAAGTGAAAAATTTTCTCCCTAACTTTTTAGATAAGTGAAAAGAAATGTATAAATGATATAAAAAACTAAACAAATTAAAAAATTCTTTAAATGAATGTAAGTAAAATACACTATCAATATATAATTTTTGTACACTATCAACTCATCTTAGATTGTAATATTATTGAAAATCATTGTCTATTATGATAATTACCTTCTTGTTCTTTACCAATCCTCCCCAGGATACAACCCTGGTAAGATTACTATTGGCCACAGCATTTTCCTTCCATGTATAGAACACAATTCTTCAATGTTATCAAATTGATATTTGAATCAAGAATTGCAAAACAATTTTTTGAATCACAATTCATGATTTTGTATCGAATTGTATGATACGAAATTACATAGATTAATTCATGTATAATAAGATACAAAGTAATTTAAGATTTATCTTGTGATACATATAAGTAGAGATAACAAAACGTACCAAATCATAGGATTCTATTAAATATGCAATTCATACCCAAAACTCAAATTTGGACCATTGGATAACCTGGAACAACCCCACAGTAATTAATCTAAGTCCCAGTGACTATGATAACTACTTTAAAATTCATACTTAAGATGATATCTTACTAGATGATAGTATAAATTTTTGTACCGTATATCAAAAGTAAACTCTTAATAATATTATCTTTTTCTTGATATAAAATTATTTTATATGTTAATGTTATAAACGTTATTAAATTTTTCAAACATTTAAAAGCAAAAAGAAAAATAATGCACTGCCCCTTCTTCCTTCCCATTTCGCAGTAGTTATTGGAGAAATTCTTCTTGATGTGGCCCCACTCCAAAATTTCTCTTTGCCCTGTATTTACAAATCCAATATATTTCCTTTTCCCCTAGTTTCCCACAAACAAACACACCGTACATGTTTAACAAAGAAACCCAACCCCTAAAGCAATGAAATATAGACTAATAATAAACTATCCCCCCAAAAACAAGACAAACATTTTGACCCAATTCATACAATGACCATGGTGGTAAGGCAAAACATTAACATTGTAAAAAATAATCAGCAATCTTACCTACTGGATCCGTGGCAACTTTTCCTTCTGCGACAAAAGCTTTCGCAGTGGCATGTAATTTTCTTTTCATTAAATAATCATAAATATAAACATCAAGCCTGCAGAATAACATAAGAAAAAAATAGGGAAGCAAATAAACAAACAAGTCAGGATCAAAGCATAAAATGGAGAAATAATAATAATTATAATTATAATTAAACAAAAACAGGGCAAGAATAAAGCAAGAGACAACATACATTTTATCAGCTTCCCAATTACTCTGATTCTGAGCCATAGTAGGCTTCATCAGGACAAACCCAATTCCAAGAGACTAGAGATCTTCTCTGTAAAGAAGGAAAACTTAATTTAGGGAACCTTAAATATAAAAATAACTCATAATACAAGCAATCACGCTCCATTCATTTTTTCCTTGTTCAATTCAACCTTCTAAATGCCACCGTGAATTGAACTCTCAATTGTTGACAATTTTTATTTCCTTTCCTTCTAATTCCCTCTTATTCTCAAAAACGGCACAGACCAAAGAAAAGTCCGCAGTCAAATTCAACTCTCCCAATTGAACCAGAAAGAGATAAAAGGAGCATACCAGTCTCTCGGATCAAAGCTTAAACCACCGCCCCAGAAGTTATCCACGACACAAAAACCTGTCACGAGCAAGGAAAATTCAGAATTGAGCGAAAATAAAAGGCATGACGCAATTCAATTCAAGGGTGACCCATAAAAAAACACGTATTTTTATTAATTTATTTCACGTTCTTGCAACCTTGAGACGGTGTTGGACTGAAACAAGACTGATCAGAACCTCTTACAGGAACGCGCGCAGAGGATAAGCTTGTGTGAGCCCAGAAAATCTTGGATTTTTGTGGAGAATAAACGCAGAAAAAAAAAGGAAAAAAGAGAAAAGAGAAAAGCGTGGAACTTGTTTGAGTGTGAGTGAAGTGCAACAACCACGCTTGAGTTTCGCACAAGTGGAGTGAGCATCGATGAAGAGATGAGAGATATTTATTAGAAGGTGGAAAGTTAGGTTATTTTTTAAATATTTGTACTACATACACAACAAATGTAAATTTATCATTTACATCTCTATCTATCTATAGTACTTTTTTATTTTATCATTTATATATTAAAAATTAAATAACTCTTACACATTTATATATAAAAAATTATTATTTACACATTTATATTATTACTATAAATTTATAGTTCATTTAATAAATATACATATATATTAGAAAATAAATAAAAAAATGACTACAGTTACTTATGTATTGTAACACGACAAAAATACATCTAATTATTACAATACAAATCCTACATGTTTATATACAAGTTTAGAGTTTTTCAAAACATTCATAATATATGATTAGGACTTCAAAATTTCAAATATTTATAATATAAGGTTCAAAACAATACTCTAAAGCCTTTCAAGCTCTCCTGCACCTGTATGATCATCATCTACTCGTGTACATAGTACCGTTATCGCAATTCAAACACAACAAGAAAAGTAAGGGTAAGTTAGTCCATTCAATCAAAAGAGTAAACCAAATTACATGGATCAATTTCTCAATCACAATCATTGGATTTCATTTCAATCCTAGTACTTTGATTTCATTTCAATTACACAGACTACACATGAAGTCATGTCTTCCGGAAGATTCATTAAGTATGTCCCTACCAGAGACTAACACCTAATCCATACATCAAGGATCAAGGTAAGTTCAAACATCGAATATTGAATGTCTACAGCAGGATCCGGTTGCATGAACTCCCTCATTAACTTCTCACCACCTGATTTCTTAGTTTATATGACTTAGATTATCAGTGAAACTAGAGGATCTCTGTTAAGCATAGACTTTTCATACTTAATGTCATCAAACAACAACTCGTATATTATCCCAAATGTATGACATCAATTTCATACAATTCTCATCATTAATATATAATACATATCATTCAATCACATAACATTTAAAAATTCATACCATTCAAGAACTTTTCCAACATAAAAAACAATATTTAACTTTCAAACTATTAAAATATAATATATATACATATTCACACAACATAAAATCAATTTTATCAAATAACATGCCTGCAAGAGAAGTTGAAACTTGGGACCACGTCCCTTCCACATTCAAATCTTCTAGCTTAGGGTACTATTAAAAATTAAAGTTAGCTTCCCTTACCTGAAATTTCTTATTCTGATGGAAATTCTACATCAAACAGGGGCATCACTCCAAAATTTAGGAACCTAAAGCAAGTTATCCAAACATTGCCAAATTTTAGTATGAGCTTAATCAAGTTCAGAGATACATTTTTCTCAACTGACCCCACTAAGATTGATGACTAGGTCATAGAGAAAAACAAATAATAAGGGATCTTTATAGTAAAAATAAACTTACTCTGTTTGAAAATCTGATCGGGTAGAAATGTACCCTAACTCCTCAGCTACAACATGGTGTGATCAGATTTTGTAATAGATGAGTTATGGGGGAGAAATTGAAGAGAGAAAGGAGAGAAGAGAAATTGGGAAAGAGAGAAAGAAAGTTACGTAAAGGAGGGGGATTTTGCTCGGCTTCTTTTCTTCTACTTTTTGTTTACGTTGTTACATTATCCCCACCTTCAAAAAATTTGTCCTCGAAAATTAGCTTACCAAGAAATATTAGGATATGATTATCTTATCTTCTCTTTTATTTTTCAAGTTGAATCACATCATATGGCATTTCACAATACTTTAACTATATCGATATTTCTACCATGAAGTTACCTTACTTGAGAACCTAAAATTTTAACTAACTTTACTTTAATAAAGAGATTTTTTATTTAACTAAATTAGACTTTAGAATATATATACACGAAGGACATAATGATTGTTGGTTAACGGAAGAGATAAATAATTTTATAGGCAGTAGAACCTATTCTCTTGAGAATCTAGTAAGAACCTATGAACTTTGGAGTCATCTTCTTAGATATGATTGCTCTCCTTACACCAAGGAATGACGTAACTCTCATAAAATCATGATTATCCATAGACAAATCTAAAGGTCTTCTTTATTTATCAGCTTCAAATTTTTTCCTGATTGAAGATGTCTTTAATCATCATAGTTCTCAAAATTTGGCTCACAGTTGCTAATAACTGAAGCGATAAAAAAGAATTGCTTGACTAGCTTCCTCTTGGTGAAGATAAATGAAGGCTTCGATATCTTACTATAGACCTCTGCTTAGAACTAAGAGTAAGATCTACCACCATCTCACTCCATCCAATACCATGTGTTAAAAGATTCATTCCTAACTTTATGAAAAGGTAAGAATAACCCAAACAAACACAAATTTCCTTAACATTAGTTACAGTACCCAATATCATCTTTTCACCACTTTTGTCAAACTGAGACCTCCTATCTCACCCAATTATTGGCATTACCTCAAGCATACCATTCTCTTCCATGAATAGAACATGCATAGTCTTCATTTAACCATCCCATATTACTCATAAAGTCATTTTTCTTCATTGTATGTGACAAGTAGGTGACAAAACTCATGGGAATATTTTTCTTTAACTCTCATCCCATTTATGTCAAAACTATATTAACATACCTCCAAGTCATTATTTGTTTGGTGTTTGTTTTTTTTTTTTTTTTTTTGACAAGATAAATGAGTAGCTACATACTTGACTATATTTTCCTTCATACCATGTCACCAAATAAACTTCCTTAAATCTTGATACCCTTGTGTCATACTTAGATGTAAACTGAGTTTGCTTTCATGACTCTTAAATAACCCATCTAATTCAATTTATCATTCTCTAGCACACATATTTTGTTTCTAAATTTCAAGATACCATTCACCTCCCATAGAAAAATCTTTATTTTTCATAATTTAGTAATTTTAGAATATTCTTCAAATTGAATTTCACCAATTTCCTTATTCCCACTTTTTTTTCTAGAAATTCATTAGTTATGACAAATGTACTACAACTTTCAAATTTAAACGGTTGAAACTTCCACTCAACTCCAACCATATAATTATGTCTCCTCGTGACTTTAACCATCTGCAACAATATTTCCTTTCCCAGGATAGTAATTCCACTAAAATTAATAATCTTTCAAAACTCTCTCCATCTTCTCCAAAAGGAATTATGCATCATTCATTACTCGGTCTATCGCAATCCAGATTCAATTATGTACTTTCATTGTTTGTGAAAAAGTAGCCACACATAAGAAAACAACTTTATTTCTACTTAGTCACGTCCAATTTTGTAACATTATCCTAGGTCTTTGATACCCCACTTCAGTCTTTTATAGGTCAGACAAACAAGGACCTATGGAGCCACTTCTTCTTATGTTCGCCCATTCTTTGGTTATGTCTCTTTTATATTCCACCATTTATATTGTCTTATATTTACTTTCGTGCTCATCGTCCATCATCTAGTATATTGTGTTTTTCCTTTGCTTTTTTTAAGAGAACCTTCACACTTACTTAACCACTTGATTAAGTTCGTGTCCAGTGGCAATCTTCACTGAGTTTCACCATATTTTGTTAATCAAAAATCATAATCTAAGTGAAAATTGTAAAAACATGTGCAATTCTAAAATCAACTCACATCACCCTCCCTTTACTCACAAACATCAATTACAACTTCATAAGACAAAGGCCAAATTAAGGTTTTGCAAAGATTAATCAAAACATAGAAAGAGAAATAGAGGTGAGAATGGAAGTATGTTTTTACAGGAAAGAGAAAATAAAGTGGAAAGTAGGGTATGATATTTAAAAAATGTTGTAACTGGTAATTTTAAGAAAAAAGAAGAAGTTATTAATTCATTGTATGTTAGAAGTTATTAATCCATTATACATTAGGATTTGGAGATAATGGTGTGAAGAGGATTGAGGTTTATGCGTATTGAATTGAAAACTGCTACAATAGTGGCAAGTAAAAAGGAATAATAATTGCTCCGTAAATCAAATTGAGAACTAATCCATTGAAAGAAAAATGACTAAATGACTACATAGTTCTTTTGGTAATTTTAAAATGAGATATATCAAATGGATAAAATGGGAAAAAAACTGTGTACACCAAAATTGCATTATCAAACAAGTTAAAGTTAAAGAGGAATCATTTTTATATATTGGTATATATATATATATATTCACATTTTTAATTTAAATAATATAATTGTAAAAAACTATAACTTAAAGAATATTTAGAAATTTAAAAAAAAATGTGTTTTAAGTGTGCAAGTAACACAATTATATCTAGTGGAGAAGTTAGAAAGTTATACTTGGAGGGAAACAATGCAGTGAAAAATATACCACACTATTTGAGAGTTATTTGGAAGGAAATAATAGGGTGAAAAGTATACTTATATTTGATAGTTATCGAACATCACCACCTAACTTCCATTGAATTAATAAACATTCCAAAGAAAAGAGAGAATTTTTTAAGGTATTCATAAAGCAATTTGGGAAAATGGTGCTAAACATAAGAAACTTGAAGTCAAAATGATGGAGGACCATCCACGAGTTCCAAGTCCCTAAAAAAATAGGAATAAGAATAGAAGAACATACAATATAAATATTTTTCAGTCTTATAAAATCTGTAAAAGCATAATAGTTATTTCAGGTCTTGTATTTTTGGACCATTTTCTATAGTAGAATTAAATAAAACATTTAAACTTTAGAAACCCTCACTTGACATAAAAGCAAGGGTTTCTAAAGCACAAGTGAATAGAATAGTCATGACACCTCTAATGGTTAGAAGCTCCAAAGGCTCACCATTGATTAACTAAGCTAACGAAGGTTAAGTTAGCTTAAACTCTAAGCTACCTTCACCATGGAAGCCTATAAATAGGTGTTCTTTCCCTTTTGTAATCAGAATTGATATATTTTGAATGAGTAATCTGAATTTCATAATTCATTCTCTCCCAAATCTCCTTTTATTAGAGAACCTAGAGGCCTAGTGAAACCCTAGGGAGTTGGCCAAACCTCTCCCTACTTCAACACCTATTTCACTTCATATCTTCACTGAAACTCCTCCATTCACAGTGCAATTAATTCTTCTTTTGTTGCATCTCCTCATCATTTCATCCAAGGCACACCTTGGATTACATCACAAAGGTATCCTTCTATCACATGGTTACAACTTTCAAACCCAAACCCAAATACTTTATTCAAGAAACCAATATCCAACCTAAATGAGTTAAGGCATCGAACCACCAAGTTCATGTAGTTGGAGGAACCAAAGACTTTTGCATTAAAGTTTGAGATGAAACGACAATAGTCTAGAAAAAGGTTTATAAGAAACAATGTAGTCATTGTTTGCAATTTACACCAAAAATTTAGGAACCTCGTGGTTTGATATTTAGGCTTTAAACCTCTCTCAATGTTAATTGAGCATATATCCTAAATAAAAATCTCACAAGTGAACTAGTTCATACACCTAGGAAGGTTCCAACTCCACCAAATGCAAATCCCAATTGCTATTGTTGATACCATCGCAATTGTGGTCATGTGACAGAGGAATGTATAACTCTGAAGGACAAGATATAATAATTTATTCAAGTCGACCACTTGCAAAGGTTCATCCAAAGGGAGAACGACAAAAGTTATCAATAAAAAAGAAGGGGTAAAAATCATCGTTCAGAAGAGTGTCGACAATATCTCTCTCCAAGATAGTAGGTGTTGATCAACTTCGGTATATGAAGGTCTTTGAAGATTTTGACAATGAAGAGTTGACAATTGTATTATGCGTGATGACCTTTCATGAATGCATGTGTGTGATCAAGCATACATCAAATGTTGTATGTATGGTTATCAAGCATAAGTCACCATAGCATACAAATTGTTTTATTATTTTTAAAAACTATTTAACAAAAAGGTTTCATGAAAAAATGAATCAATTATCACTTATAATAATAGAATATCATTATTCTACATCTTTATGATTCATCACTGTGAGGTAATATCTTTCTAAATTCTTGTAATATCTTGCTTTATATCCGGTTGGTGTATTTGTTGTGGAGTTTATATACATTGCTTGATATTTTTCTCTTAAGGGTTATTCAAGGACAATATTGATTTATATTGCAACAAACCATTGCGTGTTCAACAATTAATACTAATGAATGCTTGGAAATCGAACAATAAAAGAGTTGGATGAAGTTAATAATTAACTTCTTAGAGAAGTGAATATGTTTTAAGGGTTTTGAAGAAAAAATTATAAAGAAGAAAGAATCTCAATTTGTGTTTATTGGAGGATAACTTTTTAAATGAGGTTACTTAACACCTCCACTAAAGTACATTATGATGACATAAGTCAAGTACATCTTAGAAGAACTACACAAAGACATAAATGAGATACATTTTGGAGGTAGTTTTGTGTCAACAAGAGTATTGAGAGTAAGATATTATTGGTTGACCCTGAGAAGGGATTGTATCAACTACGTAAGAAGGCGTAACTGTCAAGAGCAAGGTAATCTAATTAACTTTGTGTTAGAAGAACTAAATCACATTGTCTCACCTTGGTCATTTGCAATATGAAGAATGGACATTATCTACAGAGTCCTACCTACCAATGCACAATGAAAATTCCTCTTAGTAGTTGTCTACTACTTCACTAAGTGGACCGAAGTTGAACCATTGGCTAAGGTAATTACTAAACAAGTTTAGAGGTTCATCTAGAAAAGTATCAAATGTCAATATTGGGTTCTTTGTGCAATTGTTATAGAAAAAGACGACAATTCACTAACAAATTACTTGTTGACTTCTATTAAGGACTCCATATTTGACAAGTAGCCAACTTGGTGGAGCACCCTCAAACCAATGGATAGTAAAAGAAAACAATTAAGGTTATTTTCACGAAACATAAGAAGAAATTGGGGAGCGTAAAGAGGAAATGGACTGAAGAGCTACTAGAAGTCCTTTAGACTTATAGATCTAGACGACATTCAGCTACACAAGAAACTCCATACAATTTGACTTACGACTTTAGCGTCATGATCCCAATTGATATAGGCAAGTCATCCCATTGGCAAAGATTCTTTGACATATATCTTAACAAACAATGCTTAACATTCATTGTTGGAGATCCCACATCGACTAGAGATTAGATCATTTCATTGTATATAAGTGGGTGCAAACCTCATCCCCATGAACTGGTTTTATGGGGTTGAGTTAGGCTTAAAGTCCACTTCGTAATATGGTATCAGAGCCATTTCGAGCCTATCCTAGCGAGTATTTGTTGGGCTTATCAGGCCACCCGCTATCCGGCCACTATCGGACCACCCATAATATATAGTCCCACGCACGAGTTGACAGTCTCGGCGTGAGGGAGGTGTGTTGGAGATCCCACATCGACTAGAGATTAGAGCTTTTCATTGTATATAAGTGGGTGCAAACCTCATCCCCATGAACAGGTTTTATGGGGTTGAGTTATGCTTAAAGTCCACTTCGTAATATTCATCCTAAATTTAATCGATGAAATTTGAGACAATGTCAAAATCAGAAAAGTATGCAAACAATGTTGACCAATAAGCTTTGATGAATCCAATATGTCATGAAGATTTGAAGTTGTGTGTGTGTGTTTAGGTAGATTTTGTTGTATATCTTTGCATTACATTATGATCAAAGTCACATCAAATTCTATCTTCTTAAAAAGTTTTGTTTTCTAAATCTGCTCTATTTTTTAATTATTTTATTCAAGTTAATCAGTTAAAATTACTTGTATTAAAGTATGATAACTATAGTACTTTTAATAGATTGATTTATCGTATCAACAGGTGGAAAATACTTAAAAGTTTTATTTAAAGATTTAAAAATGTTTTGTTTTTTATTTTGTCTTTTCTGTTAAGTGAAATCAACAATTTATTTCGATAAAAGAACCGATTTAAAGTTTGTTGCTTTCTTCTGTTAAAAGAAAATAGTCAGTTATTTTGAAAAATTAATTAAATGTTTTTAACAAATTTATGTTATACTAATCAATAAGTTTTAAATTGATACAACTGTTTTCATTAAATTATCAAACTACTTTTGCAATCATTATTACCTTGTACAAGGATGTAATACGATAATTTAAAGCAACAAAATTCATAAGAGAGAAAAATATAAAGGTTTTAAAATCATTATTGGAGATTAATTTTTGCTTCTTGGATCATTCTCTTGTTGTAAAGAAATTTTCCGGGGTTTACATTTTCTCTGTTCCTCATTTATAAAAGCCAAGTGTATTCAAACCTTTATTCTTTCATTGTATTTTATTCAAGCAGATTTAGATAGGGCTTCTGAATTTCTATTGTGTGGTTAAGAGTGTGTGTTCTTGTAAGGTTCAAGATCAATACTCTTCATTGTATTTGTGTTTGGTTTAGTGAATTCTCTTTGGTTTTGTTGAGGAGTTGAGCTCTTGGTGTAAGAATGAACCAATATAAATCTCCTGTGCTTTTCTCTCTCTCTGATATTTGTTTTATTTGTTGTTTCAAGTCTTTTGCGTTTAATCAATTGGTTAAATACACATAAAAATTGATTTATATTTTGATTATATGCTTGTTGTAATTTTTATAATTGGTTGAATGGAGAAATAAATTTGTTGATTTTATTAAGTTTTCAATTTGACTCCCGCTTTTGCGAAAATCTTTTGAAAACAATTCACCCGCTCTTGTTTTAGGTCACCTATTCTAACAAACAAAAAGTAGCAAAAGGATAAAACTGGAAGTTCAAACCTAAAAAGTTCCACTACGGTGGTATTGTCTAACACATATCGATCTTGAAGGAAGAGAAGAACAAAACATACAAGCTAGAATATTTTTTTGGAAAAATGATACCACAAACATGAAACGCCGCACACCTTTAAGTTTTACTTTAACTAATCCATGTAAGAAAGTTGTACTCTTTAAATGCACCAATCTTGTGATGACAACATATTGACTTTAAACTACAAGCAACTACAAAAACTCAAAATCATCATTAATTGAAAATCCAATAGATGTGGTCCATATAATCCTAGTCTACTCCATACATATGAGTGTTTATGAGATGGTATCACATGCATTTAAAAGAATTAGTGCATTGTGACAACTAAATCAAATTGTGATTAAGTATGTGTAGGTGTGACATTTATGTGTTCAGTTATACTTTGACGTTCTTATATGTGTTTATAACATGCATATATTCATCACTCTTCTATTTGTTTTGTTTGGATTGTCCTTATATGTGAACATCATTTTGATAAGCAGGAAAAGATTGTGGGTAACAAAGCTTAGACTTTCATTATTTTACTTTATAAGATGCTTAGATTAGATAAGACATTGGGACATAAAGATTAGATGTTTATTACACCTTTAATATTGAAAAATTGTAAATGTAATTTAGTTTCTGAAAGTATTTTATTTTGAAATTTTTATTTCTTTATTTCTATTAGTTTATATAGATAAGTGATATATGCCTCCTTTAACTTTTAACTTTTCATATTTTATTATTTACTAAAGAGAAAACATTTGTTTTAGTAGAAAGGCTTCATAATCATTATAAGAAAAAAAAAATATTGTCTGGTCATTATTATTGTGAACATCAAACATTACCAAAGATGCATTTGTGGTCATATGTATACGTAGAACCTTCCTTTTATACGCATCCTAAACTTAGATTTAATCTTATTTTAAATTAATATATAGACTCAAATTTATAATTAAAAATAAGAAATATTTTTTATATTTTTAAGCAATATTGTTAAAGATACAAAGTTTATTTCTAAAATTCTTTCCATGTAATGCAAATTTGTTCTAAAGAAAGTGACTGAAACATTCATCTATATACCTCTAATTTAATTTTGTTTTTTATATATAAAAAATAATGTTCTTTTTTTCACACGAGTTTGAAACTTGGGTAACCCTTTGCCGGCTCAATATTTCTCCTCAACTAAAATATTATTTTTATAAGTAAAATTATCACATTGAAAAAGAAAATCATTATATAGACGACAAAAAATGTATTTATGATTTTTAACCTAATTAGAAAATTTGTGTTAAATAATAATGTATTTTCACCATTTCTCTGCTCTTAAAAGAATGTGCTGTAACACACATCTTCTCTCTTTCTCTGCTATAATATTCTCTTCCCTTCATTTCTCAACCTTTCTTCTCCAACTCAAGCTCAAACACTCTTCTTCTTCTTCTTCTTTATCATCATCTTCTTCTTTTTCTGCTTCTTCTTCTTCAAAACAATAGCAAAAACCGTGGCTGGAATCTTCAAACACCACGCTTTCCTTTCCAAACTCTCATGCCATTCTCTCTTCGCCTATCCACCAACCTCCACACACCATGGAACCTCTCAAATTCCAACGAACCAACCCCACCCACTAACCAAAATCTCTCCTTTAGGAGATTCTCGCCCCTTTCCTCTTTCCGAACCTCCCTGGACTGCGTCTCTGATGGAGGGGTTACGAAGGAGGTTCCGGTTCGGCTTCCCTTTGTGGTTGTCAGGAGACCCAACGAAGCATCTAGATTCTTCTGGGTTGGGAACTGCCTGCAGGTGGTGACCGTCGACGGTGGCGCCGCTGCGGATGCTGACGTGGACTTCGATGATAGGGTGTTGAGGGTGTGCGGGTCCGTTGTGAGGGAGTTCTTTATTCCGAGAGGGGTGACGGGGAACTATGTGGAGTATGTGAAGTGGAAGCTTCTTCATCGGGTTTTCAGCTCCGCGCTGCAAGTGCTCGCCACTCAGGTATGTCCTTGTTTGATTATTGTTAAAAAAAAATCTGTTTTTTGTGTTCTAAAAGTTGTTTGTCTCTGCAAGAAATTTGTGTGTGTTTGGTGTGTGCTAACTATAAATCAAACGCTAGCTTCTGGCATGTTTGGATAAAATTAGCTCACACATAAATTAGGAATTACTAAGATGAGAGTGTTTCTAGATATTAACTTAAACACCAACCCATATTTAGTTTATAGAGATATTTATCTCATTTTTTTTTTCTTATTTTATTCTCTTATTACAAATGCTTACTGGAAAATTTTCTCCAAACATGGTCTTTTTCCCAGCTGCACATTTCAGTTTTCTAGAAGTTTGTTCCCCGAGTACTTGAATGGAGCATTTGAAAAATTAAGAAGGGGAGGGGGATAAAACGTCTCTTGGGTGTTATGTTTTTCAGTTTTTAAGATACTTGTTTTGGAAACAAATAATAATTTTCATAACTTAATAAAATTTGGAGGGAATTGATTGTTGAGTAGCGTGGAAGTACTTTGGAAAACGGTTTTTAAAATCCGAAAAGAAGTGAGAAGAGAGAACTGAATATGGTTCTTTGTATCTTTATCACATAATGAATGTATTGCACATTTATCCTTCTTTTAACTGTGATTAAATTTCTTGTAGGTCTAACTGTAGCTGTTTGGAATGCATGTGAACTTACTGTGTTGTTATGGATTGGTCTCAGGCAATGTTTACAGCCATGGGAGTTGGATTCTCAAGTTCTCTTCCATCAGCTGCTGCCCTTAATTGGGTCTTAAAAGATGGCATCGGACGACTAAGCAGATGCATATACACTGCTAGTCTAGCATCTGCTTTTGATACAAATTTAAAGGTATTTTAACTTCCATTTTGAATTAAACTAATTTCCCGGAGTTACAAGCACTTTATTCTTATATTTGATTATAAAGTCACCTGAACTTAAGTACAGTGAGTTGAAGTGATGATGGTGATTGAAACTGCATTTTGACATGCACCAATCATATATGAAGGAATCTGATGAATCTTTCTCTTTATCTTTTTGGTACCTGCTGTACAAAGAGGGTCAGGTTCACTACATCTGTTCTTTTTGTTGCAAGCATTGGACTTGAGTTACTTACTCCCACATTTCCTCAATGCTTCCTGCTCCTTGCAACTATTGCCAATATTTCTAAACAAATAAGCCTTGCTTGTTACTTAGCAACTCGGGTAAGGATCAAACCTACAACATATAGTTCTCTATTAAATTTTTTCTTTTCTTACTCATGTTTGGAGCATTCTTTGAATGATTTTATACTTTTAATGGAATTTCTTTTATGTATATCTTCAATCTGTAGTGTTTTTTAGGAGTAGTCCATATGGTAATTGTGATATATGAAAAAAATCTGTATGGCAGAAAAATAAAGAAAGCTGTATTCTAGCTAGGCATTGAATTTATTAGACTTCCTAATATGAAATTGTCTAACAAGGTTGGGGATTAGAAAGAGATGTCCAATTCTTGTACTGCTGATGGTTGCAGACTTATCTTTTACCCAACCTCATGTACAAGAATGTTCATAAATTAAGGACGTATCTTCTGAAAATTCATGCTTTTGTCTTGTTTATAGTGATTGATAAATTCTTTTGACCATAATTGATGTTTTAACATTTTTTAAACAGTCAGCTGTTCATCAAAGTTTTGCAATAGGAGACAACCTTGGTGAAATATCTGCCAAGGCACAGGTGAGCATGTGTTGCATTTCTTTCTTTCTTTCTTTTTTTCCATAATATGTATCTTGAACGGGCTATTTTCTGATTTTTTTTTATATATATTTCAGATCCAAACAGTGTGCTTCGACATCCTTGGTCTTATGCTTGCTGCAATTGTTAACATGTGCATAGAGAGCCATCGAAGGTTGTTGTCCACCTCCATTGTTATTCTTTTTTATATAAAAATGTTAATTAATGTTCTCATTACTCATTTGGCATATAACTTGAAATTATTTTCTGGCTTGCAAGGCAACAAGCAGGTCTGCATTACCTTATCTATCCCTTTTTTGCTGCAATGGATCTCTTTGGGATTTATCAAGGATTAAAGCATGTACATCTGCAAACCTTGACTAAGGTAGGTTTTCTGTGTTGCAAGCTAACAACTAACTCTAACAGAAATATGCTCTAACAAAATAACAGAATGCATATTAGCCTAATAGAATATGATATGCAAATCTAACAGCAATCTTCTAGATTCCTTATTTGTAATAAACAAGTTCTGCTCTGAATTTTTTTTTGACACTCCTTTTGCACTAGACTTGGGCTTCCACATTGCTGTCTTCTACCCTTTATTTCACAACATTATAACTTTCTGGTTTTTGGTTATTGGGTCAAGAGTATTTAGTTTATTGCCTTGTTGGAGTGTTATTTAGGATAGGCTTGAAATTATTCTGAGCACTTGGATTGAGTGTGGATATGTGCCATCCCCTGCAGAGGTGAGTGATAAAGAAGGAGTTAATCTTCTGGGAGTTAAAGGTGATATGCCAGACTCTTCTATTCTGTTTAATGTCGGAGTTGTGTTCTTCAGTAGTGTGCTTACACTCAACTAATACAGTTCGTTGGTTTAGGTGAATGCTCGTGGCCAATTAGAATAGGGTGCTTAAATCCCAAGGACCAAATACCAAAGTGGTCTATGAAGACAATACAATGTATAACTAATGAAGATTATTACTTTGTATGCGTGGAGTTCTTCAAAGGATTAAAAAGAACTAGAAAGGTGAGCTATATTATGAGGGTATAACATCCTATGAAGTAGTGTTTTCTAACTGTTTATTTTGTTTTTTTCTTTGGGTGCTAAACCTTCTAGCAGTCTATTCTTGTTTCTGTTCGTGAAGGAGCTGAAGCAGTACATATAATCATGGGTTTGTTGCAGGTAATATGACTATTCTTGTTAATGGTTTTTCAACTACTATGATTCATCACTGCTAGCTTATTGCTTGGATCTTCTTTTGTCAAGGAAAACACAAACAATTACAGTTTGATTGGGTCCCTTAAACTTGTTTTTTTGTATCTTTTCCTTTCCATACACAAAGAGAAATGCTAGCAATACATTCATTCAAACACAACCTCTAATATTGACCGAAATCTATTAGAAATCACAAAATCGTGAGTCTCACTTATTTGATGAGTTTCACTCTGATTTTGTAATTTTTATTAAGTTTTAATTAAGTCTGTCAGAGAGGACTTTACTAGCACTCCTCTGACATAAAAGTATCCAAATTCAATAAATTAATTTGGTTTAAGAAGATGCAATGTTTAGGATGAAGCCAGTTTTCCTTATTTTAATGATCTTTTGATGTGGCCTTGAAAAACAAAAAACAATGGTTAGGCTTGCTACATCAGAAGGGCCGTACTTATGAACAGTACTAGGTGGGAGATTATTATAGAGGAAAGCAATGCATCAGACTCAACAATGGAGGATTGGTCTGTAATTGTTGAGAATGCCAAGAGATCTGCAGAGAGGGATGTGTCTAATTTGATTGACCAAATGGTGGAAATGGGTTGGATGGTGAAGAACATTCTATTGTCAACACAAGAGCAAATTCGATACAGTTTTGTGTGTGATTAAAGATAGTTTTCAAAATTTGGTTGGCTCCTTATTTAAATGGGAGTGTTTGGGGATACGATACCATTCATTTTAAGAATAGACTAAAGAATAAGGTCAAAATTGTGTTGTATACTGTGTAATACACATTTTTTGTTGCAGGGTATTATTAAGCTCATGCATTGAATGTATACATGTATGCCTGAATGGTATTATTACACTTTCACACTAGAAAAAGGGCAATGCTTTTTTTATTAAATGTTTAGACAAGCTTTATAACATCGTTCATTAAGAACCGTATTCTAACATCCATCAAAAACTTATTCTAACATAAAATTCACAATAGACAAAAAAAGGATGAGGTTGATAAAAGAAGAAATACAAGGAAAAATGTCAAATTGAGTGAAGATGTGTTCCATGAAAGAGAAAGATAAGAATTATAGGGAAAAAAAAAAGGAGGAAATCAAGCATTAGAAGAAGGATAATCAAATATAAAATTTAAAAATTGAATAAAGAGGTATTAAGGTAGAGAAATGCTGAGAATATTTGTTTAATATCTTTTATTTAAATTAATTTTTAGGAAATCTTTTAGTTTTTTTAAATATCTTTTAGATAAACATAAAAATATATTTATTTATTATTTAAATTTAGAAAGTTATGATTGAGATATTGTTCATATTTGATATTCTGTTATATTTTTACTCTATTTATAGAATATGTAAATAAAATAAATCACGAGTTTCTCTATGTAATATATCTCTTATATTTTTAAAATATATTTCTAAAATTCAAAATCTCAAAAAATTCTAGGTTTATTTATGAAGTATAAGTTGGATTTTGAATGGGAGGTTAAATAGAGTTTAAGACTTTTTTTTTATCTCAAGTAATATAATTCTGATAGTTAATCAATAACTCATCCATAGTTTAGGGTTTAGGCTCTTTTTAAGAATCTTGTAGAATTGTATTACTAATAAAAAAATTGATTATAAATACGAGCACATAAACTACTATTGCTCATGGCTTCTTAATTTTTTTCCTCATAACTTGAATATTTTTAATTACCTCTCTTGAGTACAAACACATGTTATAGATGATAAGAGAAGTAACTTTCAAAGAAAGAAAATAGCAAAAATTGATTATAAATAAGAGCACATACATCACTATTGCACTAATAATTTGAATATTATTTAATTATCACTGATAAGAAGACTAACTTTCAAAGATAAACATAACAATAATTATCATAGATGAATAATTTCATAAAATGAAGAGTATAAATATTTTACACTTCTCATAAAGATAAATATTTTATAGCATATAAATTACTAGTTACTTCATTAACTTGTAATTTATTTAATATTTTTCTATTACTATCCTTTATATTTTAATTTTTTTTTTATCTTTGATTTCTATTTATTTCAATTTTATAAAAATAAATAATTATTGCATTATTTTTAGTATATGTTGAGTTACATTTTAATGTTTCATGCAGCTCAAATTATAAAAAAAATAACATTCTAAATTAGAAGTAACTAATGTTTTATTAGAAGATGTTATATAAAAATTACACATAGTAAACATCGATGTTATGTAAATCCAAAACCCTATATCCTAAAAATTACACATAGTAAAAATTATAAACAATGTAACAATAGTTTAAATTGAAAATTAAAAACAAAAATTCTAAAAATAAATCAAAATTAAATTTGATTAATACTCATCACACCAACTCATTTAAATAAAATGATTTCTTCAAATAAAAAAAGCCTATACAACTTAAAAAAAAAAGTGCTAAAAAGTTTAATAAGAATTTAATTAAAAATATATAAAATTATAATTACATAATAATATATTTTGTCTAAAAAACCATAAATTTCATTTATATAATAAAATTTATGTAGTTATATATTTTTATGTTATTTTACATATACTAAATAATTTATCAGCTAGTTTATCAAATATACGTTATGTATTTGAAAGAGTTTCATTGAGCAAAATCAATTATATTTAAGAATATCAAAATTTAAACATTTAAAACCATAGATAAAAACACTCAACCGATCAATCCAAAATCAAACAAAAAATTATCTTAAAAATTTAGAAAATAAAAAAAATAAAGTCCCAAAAATTAAATTGCATCATTGAAAAGTAAATAAATTAAAGAGAATAATGAATCAATTAAAAGTAGAAACTAATGCTCTAGAATTAAATTGCAAAAGATTTGAAATGTTTCACGAGTATTTTTTATAAAGTCTTTGTAAAGAAATAAAAAGAAAAGACAAAATTCTTGTTCACAAAACTATATATTTTATATTTCTTACACTTATAATTTGAAGATTTAATTTTAATTTCATTTGTAGAAGACTTTAAATTAAGTTTTCATTGAGACTCATTCAAGCTCTTTTAATAATATAACAAGTTCTTCTTACAATAAACTTGTAAGATAATATGAAAGTTAGTTTGAAATTTGTGTTATGCATGGATTCTCGTATGTTGATAGTAATGATGCTGTTTGACATTTTTTGCATTTTAATTTGAGCAAGGTTTCAAACTATGTTAATGTGGCTTGGGGAAATATATGGATTGCAATTATTGGAGAGATATGGAGACATAGGAATAAGTACATCTTTAAAGGAGAAGTGATTGATTATCTAGAGATTTTCTCTTTTGCTCAACTAAAGGTTTGGTGTTGGTTAACTTCTAGTTGCGATTATACTTATTTTTCTTATTTTGATTGGTGTTTTGCTGCTTGTTTATTATCAAGAACAATTGTTAGTTTGAGTATGTAGTTTTATGATGTGTATTTTAGTAGCTTTGAAGTATCCCTTCTGTTTGGAGTTGCGTAACTTTTATGAAATTTTACATAAGCAATAAGTTTAAATAAAAAAATAACTTTGTCAATTTAATATATATATATATATATATATATATATATATATGGGGAGGTTAAAATTGAAAAATACACTATAATAAAATTTTTAAATAAAAATTAAATTTAATAATAAAAAATAATTAATTATTATATTAATTAAATTATATATTATTTCAAATATTAAGAAATTATTAATATATAAAGTAATTTTTATGATTAACAAATAATTTTTAAATTAATATCTAATTAGCTACTAATATTTTTAAATGATATATCTTAAATCAATTTATATAGTTAATTAGAATAAAATCTGTTTATTAATAATAAAAGTTATTTTATATTATTAATTTTGGAATCTTTAAAATAATATTTAATTTAATCAATATAATAATTAATTATTTTTTATTATTAAAATTAATTTTTATTTAATAATTTTATGTAATAATATAAATTTTTTAAAATAATTATATTTTGAAAAATAAATACTACGTAAGTTTGGACTATACGCATGAAACATATGAATAAAAAAAGATTAATATAATTTATATGTAAATTAGTAAATTTATAAGTTTATAATTGTCAATTTGCTCAAAGAACAACGAAACATTGTCATATTCTTACGCATCATTTGGAAAGTAATTATGATTTAAATCATTTGATTCAATCTTTACTCTACTATTTGTTAACGCAAAAATAGCATGAACATTAATTTCTTTCACTGGAAATTTTTCATGATTAAAAAATCATTGAAAATAAAGTTTAATAGTTTGAATTTAGATAATGATATGTTTAGAATAATATAATTCTATTATCCTTAATTCTCTCTTTTATTTCTATAAAAAAATCAATAAGGTAATAAAATTTCAATATTAGTTGTTTTTCATTTTTTTTTCATTTTTAAATCAAACAATCCAACATCAATCTTATTTTTCTCTATTTTGGGTCATCCTATATCAAATTGTCTGCGTTAAAAAAATTACAAATTCGTATTTAGTCTTCATACCACTGTAAAATGGCGATGATATATAATAATTTAATTTATTTAATTAATTTTTTATGTACACAATTTTTTACAATTTTACTTTTTAAATAATTATTGTTTGAAATTTAAATAACTTTTCACAAAAAAAACACTTACACAATACAAAAGTTACCTATATTATAAAATTATTTACTTTTATAAATATTTTTCTAATTTAATAATATATTTTTATTTTAATAATAATAATAATTTGTTGTTAAAAAGAAAAATTAAACACATAGACGTATTTAGTAATAATAAATAAATAAATGTGTCATGTATATTTTTCTTGAAGATTGTTCTCCTAAGAGGAAAGATTTGTTAGGAAGCACTTCCTTTACAACAATTCTATTTTCTTATAATATTTTTCTTTCAATTTGTTAGGTCAAAGTATTAATTAATTTATATTTAATTTTTTTTTTAATTTAATATTTATTAAGCAAAAAATGCATAAAAATATTACAAAAAGATATTATAGTACTGATTTATTTTTAAATTGTGTAAAATTGATTTTGAATAGTTAAAAAACGATAATATATATGTCAACTTTATTTCAACTACAATTTTATATCGAAAGTGTAGAATAAACTCGCGATCTCTTTTTCAGTTCAAAGAGATTTTTATAAGATATTTAGTTACTTTTAGAATCCAAAAGAGTTTTTTAATATTAAATAAATATCTCATAAAAATAAATTAAAGGAAATAATTGGTATTTTATTTTTGTTGATGATTAGTTTATTTTTATTAAATATGAATAAATTAGACACATAAAGATTAATTCAAAATTATGAAAATAAATAATTAAATAAAAATACATTGTTCTTAATAGTAAGATGCTTTAAGGTTAAGGAATTCAATTATTAAATTAAAGTGAATAAACCTTCGATAATAAATGACGTAATGTGAAAGGCGTGACAATGAACCAATGTCACCGTCCAGAGTTAAGGACAAAACAGGAATATCGCAAAATCTATAAAATTTTGTAGAATTTATTTATTTTAAAGTAATTTTGTTGTGAAAAAAATATCCTTATATATTAGATATTTCAATTTATCCACTCTAACTCTAATATTTTCCTCCACAATAGTTTATAATAAATTAAAATTTTGTTATATAAATTTATAATTATAATAAATACATAAATTTATATTAAAAATTTGGAAAGTTTTTTTTTTCTCTTAAAGTAAGAGTGGTGAATATATGGTTGGAATAATATTTAAGACAGAATTATAAATAAAAGATTATTGATTTTAGAAATTATCACTTAATTAATGCAGTTTTATGAAGAAGACTATGTACATTGCTTCTTCCGCCGAACAGAAACCAAAGGAAAAACAAAAACCAAATCCTGTGTAGAAAGAGTATAAAGAGAAAATAATCTAGAAATATTATTGATCTTTTAAATATATATGAAAAATATGTAAATTTATGATGAAATTAAAATATATATGCAAAATCATAAGTTTATAAAAATAGAAAATAAGGGTATATAATGTTTAAAAAATACAGAAATATACAAGTTTACAATAAATTAAAACATTAAGATATGAATTTATAGTTTATGTGTATTCATATTTTTATATTTTTGTTATTATTGTATATTGTATTTTTTTTATCATATAATATACATTTTTTTTAAATTTTATTTTAGAATTTCATTTTCAATAACAAGTAATATATTCAGACTTTGTTTTTCTTAAATGCATTTTTTTATATAGAATGAATGGTAACCATTTTTTATTTTTTTTTAAAATCAGATGTATATCAGAGGTTTCAATAACTAAATCAACAACCATATCACTCTTCTTTTTACACATTATCAACAATCTATATTTTTAAATAAAAAATTCCACTTTCACAAATGATATGATTTATACTTATTTGAGTATTTTTTAAACGTTTTTAACTTTGCAACTCTTTTTATATAAAAGAAAGAGATGATGTGAGTATTTAAACTTAACATATCAAACAAAATGTCAAAATATAAAATAAAAACAACATTTAACCTTCCTTTTTTTACTCAAAACTAATTTACCAAACTTTTAAACCGGAAGAACATTAAAAATTAAAAGTAATTATCAAAATTTATTCAAAATCATTAATTTTATTTTTAAATAGGTAAAAGGGTAGAATTAAAAGTGAAAAGATTCTGCCATCAAAATTTTCTGAGAAAATCTAAATTGGAGACAGAAAAAAGAATATGATAGTAAATTGGTATTCCAAAACACGTGGATGTGAAACTAGCGGTGGTGGTAGATTCTAGAAAGTCCCGGAGGCTTACGGAAAGGTAAAATGTGGTGGCGGTAGAGAATCTGAATCTCCATTACCAATAACAACAAGAACAACAACTTCTCTATTTATTAGGACTTTTCCTCCAAAGTTCTAATCTTTCTTGTTGAAAAGAGGAACCCAACTGAACCGTGTTCTCCAATCTTGTAATCTTCTTCGTTGCTTCCTAGTTCTTTCTTCTTCTAGCTTCTCTCTTTCTCTGTATGGTTTTTCATTATTCGTTTTCTTCGTTGCACTGCGTGGTTTATGAATTGATTCTGATCTTTGGAGACATTTTTTTTACATCAAGGTAGAATTTGGGTGCCTCTTTCGTGTTGGATCTGTAAATGTTTGATAAGTTTGAATCTTGGAGTTGGGTTCTCTCCACTGGTTCTTACCCCATTTTGGAAAAATTCCCATTGGTTTGGAGTTAAATTGTGAGAATTTTTAGGAGTGCTCCTTATTTTTCTTCCTTTTCTGAAAAGGGTCATTGCGTTTTGTGCTACATGTGGATGTCTTATTGTTGTTTTTTTGAAATATGTTTTTCTTATTCGCTTGCTTCTTGTTTGGTTATGATTCTCTGGTCGACTTTGATTTTGTTTTGAAGTGTGTTTTTAATATAATTATGGTGACAGTGGTGAGTATATTGAGGGTGTGTTTTGTGTGAGAGAGTGGGGTTGTTACAGTGTAAGGAATTGGCGTGTCTTGGTGTTTTTGTTTCCCAGTAAGCAGTATTCTCGTTGATGTTGTTGTTTTTGTCGCGTGCTTTAGTCCATAAAGGTCTTTCTCTTATGTGTTGTATTGTGGTTTGGTTCTGACCGATCTTCACTGTTTTAGGTTCTTTTGATCTCTATTGGAGTATTTACAACAATCCTTTGTAGGCGTACATAAAAGGCTAACTATTTTTCAATTCAACTGCAGCAGATGGCGGAGGTATGTGGAATTAGTGATGTTTTCAAGTGTCTCTTTTGTTCATAATTTTCAGTTTCTCTCTAACATCTAAGTACTTTGCAATTGTTTTGACATTTATCATTAAATTTGATATTTGACTGCAGGAGGGTCACAGGGTTACTCTAAATGTTTATGACTTGAGCCAAGGACTTGCACGGCAGCTTTCGGTTTCCTTTTTGGGGAAAGCTATTGAAGGCATATGGTGAGTGCTTCTCTTTATTGTTGGTCCAGGGCAAAAGGTTATTAGTTTGATGCCAACTTTAACTGTGTTTTGAACAAAAATCATTTTGTTTTGGGGGGATTGTTATCATGTCTGTTGGAAGTTGATGCTGTGATCTGTGGTGTCTATGTGATGATTGAACTATGATAGAAACAAATATGATCCTAAACATTCTAATACCTGAAACTTAGGTTTGCCACTGTTTTACTCTGCATTTTTGGATGTAATTGCCAATGTCTTACATGTTAGTCAAGTACCATTCTGTTGAAGTGTGGAATGATTGTAGATTTGTGTACTCTATTTGTACCTCAGGCACACAGGAATTGTCGTTTATGGGAACGAGTATTACTTTGGTGGGGGCATCCAACACTCTCCTGCTGGATCAACACCATATGGAACTCCCCTTAAAGTGGTAGAGTTAGGTGTTACACATGTTCCCAAAGATGTCTTCGAAATGTATTTGCAGGAAATCAGTCCGCGGTACCTACCTGAAACGTATAGTCTGCTTACTCACAATTGCAACAACTTCAGCAATGAGATTTCTCAATTTTTGGTTGGTGTGTCCATTCCTCAATATATTATTGACCTCCCAAATGAGGTCACGAGCAGTCCAATGGGAGCTCTTATAAGTGAGTTATATAGCCTTTTCCTCTTTTAAAAATTTGTTTAGTTTGTAAACTTTTAAATATGAATGATACAATGTTCTGATATGGTGCAAGTATAATATAGAAAATTATGGAAAAGCTTGTGATAGAACTATTTAACGGAGAAAGATGTAATACCTAACTAAAACTTGTCCTCCAAATTTGGAAGCACTGAGTTTTAATGCTTCTAAATTTTACTTGCATGGCCGTTATGACTTACCTGCATCTGCATTTTTCCTCATTGTCTTTTTTCATTTTCATTCTACGTTTGTTATAAAATGAATCCTTCAATACCTTAACAAACTGAAGAGTTTGTAAGCACAATGTTAATAAATTTGCATTTATGATGATGTGCTTTACTATTTGTCTTTATCTGATATATATTTCTTGCCACTTTCATTTTGCAGTGCCCATGATACAGAATTTAGAGACAACACTGAAATCTGGTGGAGTTCCTCAAGTACCACAATTCAGGCCTTCAACTGCTGCGACTGCTTCTACTGGGAATGGTTTGAGCAGAGGGGTGGACAATGAAGTGAAGGGCACTGATGAGAACTCCAAGACAGCGTCACCTTCTTCTGTAAAGCCAGCAGGGGAACCACAGAAGCCATCTCCAAATGGGGTGACAGCAGATCCTCTTGGAGATGCACGCAACAAGGTTCAAGATGAGATTGTGAAAGAGTTTGCTGCAATTATGGCAACTGGGACAATGCGTGCTAGTGAGGCTGCAGCTCTAGCCACTAAAAGAGTAATGCAAAGATACGGCCAAACTGCTGTGTCACAGAATTAGCCACTTCTCCTTCATCATTTTGACAATTTGTGGGTCTAGAAACCTCATATACTATCACTGCAACAATTGCAGTGTTTCATGTCATCGATTATTGTTTGGACTGGGAAAAACTTGGATCTACTTACAGCAATTGCAGTGTTTCATGTCATGGATTATTGTATGGACTGGGAAAAACTTGGATCTACTTACAGCATCTGTTTTTCAATGAAGTAATTACAAAAAACATATTATATTATTTTTAATTTAAAAAATTAATAATTTATAGATATAAAATTAAAATAACAAATATAAATTAAATTTTAAAATATTTAATTTGATTAATTTTTTATTTAATTAATATAAAACTAAATTGAATAGTTCAACTGCTTTTATTAATAGTTTTACATTTTCTATATGATTTTTAAATGAATTACTATAAAATTAAGTGCTTTTAATTATGTAACAATTTATTATTAAATTTTAATATATTTTGACTTACAGCATCTGTTCTATGATGAGATTATATTATTGGTTTCACTGTGCATGTACTTCAACTTCATTTGATTTAGAGGATGTATGTTTGAAAGGGTCTAAGATAGAAGTTTCTATCCCACTGTTGGAATAAATATAAAATATATCCTTAATTAAAAATAATGTTAATACAAAAAATAATAATAAATGACATTATTTGATAATAAATGAAATTAATTTTCTTTTTTATTTGTTTTTTCAACACATTTGTTTTACACATTATAGAATGCTGTTTAGGCTAATAACTCTTCCTCTTTTAATTTTGTTACAACAGGTTTTGTGGTCAGAATATATTTTAATATAGTCAATAAGATATCACTTTATTGGACCATGTTTTAGGAACATTAAACATTATTGGTGGGCTATATGCCAATGGAACAGGTAAGAAAAGTTGGTAGTATGTTGCATATTAATATTTAAAAAATATTTTTTAAAAATAATTTAATGTGAAAAATAAGCTTTTGAAACTACAAACTAAAATTTAGATCAAATTTAAATATAAATTATTTTAAAACTGTAATAAATAAAAAATTATATTTTATCATGAAAATATATTAAAATAAATTATTAAATTTAAATAAATATTTTTTTCTTTATTATTTTAATATTAATTATTTAATGTAATATAAATATATACAAAAAATATTAAATTTATTTTATTATATTAATGATTTTAATATATTAATCATTTTAATATTTTCATTTAATTATTCATTTATCAAAGTAACGAAATATATTTAATTACTATATATTACATATCAATGTAAAATTGTATAATAAAATTAATTTAATTTTTTTCTTATAAAATTAATTATCAAACAAGTTATTATAAAAAGTATTAAAATTGAATTTTTTTTATATTATAATTTTAAAGTAAATTTCTTATTATATTTATTTAAACATAATTACTTTTTTGATGATAGTGGATTTTGAGTGATTTTTAATACTTTCTTCACGCATTCACAGGGAAAGTTTACCAAAGAAAAATTATCTTACTTTTCTGTGTTTTTATACATTGATTTTCGAATTGTCTTCACGTTTCGTTTCTGTCTTTCTTGTGTTTCCGTTCGTTGGAAAACAAACATATGGTAAAAAAAACCGGACAGTCTGTATTTAAGCATACAGTGTAGAGTTAAATATGATAAAAAATATAAATTAAAGGTATAATTATTTTATTGGTTTCTATATTTAGGATAAAAAAAATTAATTTGGTTTAAAAAGTATTCAAATTAGTCATTTTTATTAACTTTTTTCCAACTACGTCAAGTGTTGTTGATGTGATATAGAGAATAAAGACACATTGGATTGGGTGTTGTGTGAGGTGGAAAGTTGAGGAGTTTTGCAGAGATTAATAAATTTTAATATTGGAGATTTAAGATTTCTTCCATTTAAGAAATGCTTCAAAGGGAGGTTTCCTTTCATTACAGGATCTTTCGGGTACTTGAGCGGGAACTATCTAGAATTCATTTTGCTATGAAATTTTTGCATGCAAACATGAAAAACTTGCTTGATAGCAATCTCTAGGATGGTAACTTAATTTTGTCAAGGTAAAGAAACTTGTGGTGTTGGTGGGTGACATGAGCACAAATTCCAATGTGTCTCTGTTTTCTCTGCCACATCAACAACACTTGATGCCGTTAGGGGAAAGTTAACAAAAAAGACTAATTTGAGTACTTTTTAAATTGAATATTGACCCTAAATGTAAGGATCAATAAGGTAATTATACCTAAAATAAACTTATTCATCTTCTACCCTGACTAAGTGTTTTTAGCTTTTTTTTTTTATAAATTCATTTATGTTTTGATTAAATATTTTCCTTTTTTATTTATTAAAAATTATATATTTATATGTATAAATTTAATTTTTATTTCTATGTTTTATGCTTTCTTATTTACTTGTAATAAATAATATTTTTTTTATCATATTTTGTAACATTTTTTGTGTGTAAAATATTCAAATTTAAGGTTAAATAGTATTAATAATTTGTTGATTTTTTTTAAAATTTGTACGACTACCTTTAAGTTCATATGCATATAAGTTCTAAGTCTTATGAAGGTCAATTAATTTTAATATACTTTTGGTGGGTTAATGTATGTATTAGAAATTTCCTTCTAAAAATTATTAGTTCAACCTAAAAAGTTGAAGATAGTATTTTCAAGATAACTTGAAAATATGACAAGTATTAATTATTCATGATCTCTTTATGAAGAAACTTCATTTCCTTTTGTATATAAAAGGAACATGTGAGAAAGAGAAAGACAAGAAAGTGAGAAAAACAACATAGAGAATAAATGAAAGGATTGATATTCATTATAGTATGAGATCAGAAATTCTAGTGAGAGACTGGGAGATTAAGTGTTATCCTCAGAGTGAGAGAAACAAATATTGTAATCATACTTTCTTAGTGGAGACATTGTTTGGACTAGGTCCCGTGAGTTTTTTATTTCTTAAGTTGAGAATGTTTTTTCACTTTAAAAATTCTCGATGTCATTATTCTATTTTGCTCTATTTTCTTTTGTCTGCTTGTTGCTTCCACAAATGCCCATTTTGTATCTACACCAAGGAGGGAAAATTAGTTTTGATTTTCCCAACAGTGGTATCAAAGCTTGGTTTTGATACAAGATGGAATGATTCTTTATCGATGGAGATATGTTCAAGTTGATAGCGGACTCCTATTGGAAACCCATGATGGAGGATCACTTATACTGTAAGGATATGCATGAACTTATTTCTTGCAAAGACAAGTCATAAGGTTCTTAAGTGCTAACGATTGGTAACTTTTGAATTGAAATAGTTGTTGCAATGATTCAAAAGTATATTGAAAGAAGTTTGTTTGAGCATGTGTCTACATACACAAATTTTTATGAGTTGTGGTCAAAACTTGAATCTATGATTCAAAAGAAAACTCCAAGAAATAAAGCATCTCTTGTTAGAAGACTAGTGAAACTTGATTACAAGGATGATCAAAGTATGATGGAGCACTTAAATTCATTCAAGGGTATTGTCAATCAATTGACAAAGATATATATGAAAATTGAATGAGTTGTAGACACTTTTGCTACTCATTTCGTTGCCTGAAAGTTGGGACACACTAGTAGTCACACTCAACAACTCAATCTCAGATGGGAAGATCTCAATGGACACTGTTTCAGACAGTCTATTGAATGAAGAATCCAGAAGAAAAGAAAGAAATACAAATTTTCAATATGAAGCAAATGTTATAGAGAAGCGAGAAAGAGGTGAAACCCGTGGAAGAAACAAAAGCAGATTAGGAACTAACTTAACACAATTGAACAGTTTACAAAATAAAGGTCTTTCTCTAAAGTATTCTAGTAGATGATCTCATGAACTAACACTTAGAAGTTGTTGAATTTTTTTACATGCAATGTAGTTAATTCATGTAGAATTATGTATGTGACATTAATACCATTTTACAAGGGATGACTTCTATTTATACTTTTGATAAAGGATTGTTGTAGATTTCATGTTGTTCTTTGTCCTTGTGTCACCTCATTTCAAAACACATTTGACTTTATATTTACAACTTTATTTATAGCACTCAAAATGTTATGTGAAATAAACTTTTTTTTTCCCTACAACTCATTTTGTGATACTAACAATACAATTGAGTACAAGTTCAATTCAACAAGAATCTATATTCACTTTATTCCAAACAACATAAATTGGTTGTTCCACTATATTCTTGATTTATTTAGCTATAAGAACCTTTATGCAATTAAGCAACTAAAACAAAAAAATTCACAACTCTTGAAACATCTTTCAAGAAGAAAAATAAGATATTAGAAACACTCAAAAATACCTATAACCGTGTATATAATAAAAAAGATATAAGGTGAATGAAATATACCTAAAGTAACACATATTCCTTAAACAAATCAGAAAAGAAAACTATAATACTTTCAATCTTAATTGATGATCTTGAATAATGAAGTTTCTTCAAACGGTAAAAGATGATTCTTTAAAAAATATTGTTTTAGAAAACAACTAAGACTTTTTGTAAGTATTTAAAAGAGAGTTTTAAAACCAATAAAATATTTTTCCTTTAAAAAGAAGTTTGAAAATCAAAGTGGTTACTAACTAAGATAATAAATTATTTTGTTCTCAAAGAAAATATTTCGAACCCATATAATTTATTAATCATAATATATTATTTATGAAAATGTAATTTTTATATTACATAATATAATCAATTACTGCTTAGAATAATTGATTATTGTTTAGAATAATCGATTATTTGAAAATAATTTTTATCAATGTAATCGATTTTTATTTTGACTAATCAATTAATTGAAAAACATTGAAAATGTTTAGCAACATAATCAATTATTATATGAGATCATTTATTTGCAAACCAAAAGAACCATTTAGTTTGATTTGTAATAATCAATTGTGAACTTAACATAATAAGTTATATGTCTTTAAAAAGTAAAACACCAGTTTTGAATGCAAGTTTGTTCAATATTCTTTTAAGATTGATTCATGTTTTACTATCATACTAAGAAAATGAACAAATGGAGAATGTAACCATCAACCATCAACTAGAAGAATCAAAAGATCAATACATTATGTTTATCAACAACAGTAGTGAAAAAATAATCAGTCCGACTTGTTTTGACTCGACCTGCTATTGGCTCTCCAAAAGTGACACGGGTCATGTTTGTCCACCAAGGTTATACGGGTTGAAATTAATAACCCAATCCTCTCGTCACTTTTTTAATTGTTTTTTCAATTTTTCTTTTTTTGTAATTATTATTTTTTGGATCTATTTGCTTGGTTGTAATCATTGATATCACTTTTTGAACAATAAAGATGCAAGGAAGAACAATAAAATTGAATCAAACTTAATATTCTAATTAAAGAAGATTTAATGCCTAACAAAATAAAGTATATATCAACCATACTTCAATCAATAATAATGTATACAAAAATTAATGTAGATAAAGTTCTATATAAAACATGGATCACTGTACTAGACCAAAGCGCTCAGGGCTTCGTGTTCGGTGGTTGGACCTTGGTGCATGGCATAGGCAGGTCAGCTCGACTGTTGGGCCAGTATAGTAGACCATGTGATTGGGCCCAATTTGGTTAGCAAACCCAACATGGCATAAGTTAACCTTTTATATGGTCACTGGTAAAGGGTATTTTTGAACATAGGGGTACACATAACACATATGGTGCCTAGGTTAAGTAAATGTTTCTTTAACTTAAGTATGCGTGCTTTAGGGCACATAGGGGCTAAGTTGCATGCTTGATAAAAGATAATGTCGCACCATGAGTAGGGTGCCCACATCGATAACGTTGCACCATGAGTAGGGTGCCCAGGTTAGCAAAATATTCCCTTGATGTTGGCGCATAAGTTGGTGACTTGCTGGCAGGTGGTTGTTTTGTTATTATTTTATGCACTCCTTAAAGATGAAATTCTTTTTTGTTGTAGCACCTTGAGAGAAGGTGCTCGTAAGCAGAATGTTTTCTTGTTAAGTATGCTTTCAGTTGAGATTATATTCTCGTGAACGAAAACTGTTACACTGATAGTTATAAAGAGGGGCTCGAGACCCCATGGAAAGGTACGCTGTTTCTAAGACTGAAATTGAATACTTCTTAAATTCTAGTAAGCCCTTTACTGACTTGATCGTCGGAGTGCAATCAACAGGTAAGATCTCATCTGTCTCATTGGAGCTACGTTCTAGAACTACAAGAAATAGGACAGATTCCTGAAGAGACCGCCAGAACTAGAACTTGTCATCAAAGTCAACAGGCGAGCAAGTCAACCGGCAAGAACAATCACTATCAATTTTAATTCAAAAAACACGAGTTTCCTCTTTAAAAGTGTTAAAAATAAAGAGTCTGCCCCCTGCTGAGTTGGTGGGTTTGGCAAGCCAAATCAATATGGGTTTGGGTTCAAAAAATTAATCCGCCTCACTTAAATGATGACGAACTGAAAGGCTAGCCTGCCGGACTGGATCCAATTTTTCATCTCTATTCAACAATAACTATATTTTATAAAAAAGTAATTTATATACATTATATAAATATATAAAATTTATATAATACCATTTATATTGAATTTTATAAAATTTATATAATACCATTTATATTGAATTTTATAAAATTATATATAATAAAGCATATATAAATTTATAAAATAAAAAAATAAAAAATAAAAAATATATAATAAATTTATCTTGTACCAAAATAATACAGTTTTAAATTTTAATTAAAAAATTATGACTAAAAATGCATAAAGATTGACTTTTTATACCGTGGTGTAACAAAGATTTGAAAGAAGCTGAAGGAAAATGAGAGCACAATATTGGGACACCACCCACCTATTCTGTTTACCTGTTTGCGTGTTTGGTTGCATCAAGGATTCAATTTCAACGCGGTTTGACACTAATCGTCCCAAATTCCGGATAATTAGATGAAGTAAATTAAAGTAAAATCATCGCAGGCTAGCTTCATACAGAATATGGAAAATCCTTTTCTTCCATTTTTGAGCGTTTCTTCTTTCGATTAACCCATGGATTCTCTTGCTGGTACGTTATAATGTGTTCTTCTGTCATTTTTTTATCTTCCCCTTTTCAAATATTCCTTCAATTTTGTCATTATCATTGTTCAATCTGAGCTTTTAATCCAATTTCTGGCATTTGCTTTTAGGTGATATTTTGCTACAATTACAAACGGGTCTTTATAATCTTCCCATTGGATAGGGTTTTGCTTTCCGGGTATTCTTGATTTGGTGTTTGGGATTGGGTAATACATAGTCATGGCTTCAAAAGATGCGAATAGCAGAACGTGGAAATGGACTTTGGGTTTGGTATACATATTTGCTGTGGCAACAATTTGGATAGCTGCTAGCTTTGTAGTGCAGTCCGTTGTTGATGATGGTGTGTCACCATTCCTTATTACTTATATATGCAATTCGTTGTTTGTGGTGTTGATTCCAATTGTTGAAATTGGGAGGTATTTGGAGGATTCTTATGGGGGTTTATGGTTTTGGCGGAGTGAGAAGAGTAATTCCCATATGGAAGGAAGGGTAAGACACTCAGAGCAGACTATCCTTCTCAAAGATAATGATGCAGGCAATGAAACTGAAGCCTTGGTTCTTGAAGAGGTTGATGTTGTTACTCAAGAAAGGAACAATGGTTCTGAATTGGTGCCAACAGATACAGTGATAAGGGTATTGGTTGATGATAAAGTTAATGTAATTGAAAAGGTTGATCATCAGCTTGACGAGAAAGGGCGGTGGAGTCGGTGTAGAGTGGCCAAAGTTAGTCTTTTGATCTGCCCAGTTTGGTTTTTGGCTCAACTCACCTTTAACTTGTCATTGAAGTATACTACAGTCACAGTAAGTAAATCTGTATTTCACCTCTGGGATTTCTGAGTTCTGTTTCACATACTTATCTGGCTCAATTTAGTACCTTCTTTTTATGTGATATGCAGTCAAACACAATCTTAAGCAGTGCATCCAGTCTTTTTACCTTCTTGGTCTCCCTAGCATTCTTGGGTGAGAGATTTACTTGGTTAAAGCTCTTCAGTGTTCTTCTTTGTATGGGAGGAACAATAATTGTAAGTCTAGGTGACTCGCAATCCGGTTTAGGAACAATTGCATCAAATCCTCTTCTTGGAGACATTTCCGCACTTCTTTCTGCAGGACTATATGCAGTTTACATAACTCTTATTGGCATGAAATTACCTGATAATGATGGAAAGAGTGGTGAAGCTAGTACAGCTCTGTTTCTTGGATATCTTGGGCTTTTCAATGTTTTCATTTTTCTTCCATTTGCCCTCATTCTAAATTTTACCAAGATGGAAAATTTTGGTACACTTACTTGGAAACAGCTTGGTCTGATAATCGGTAAAGGTCAGTATTCACTAGTTTGTACATTTTGTTTTGAATTTTAGAATAGTTCTTTACGTGTTCTGCACTTCTGCTGCTAACTGAAATTGTTATCTTCTATGACAGAAGAACGTATCTGTTTTTCCTTTATACTCTCTGTATGCCCTTTCCATATGTTTTTCTACAATAGCCAACTTCTACTGAGAACCATTCATTCAGACATAGGTTGTTTATAAATGTGCGCAGTTGTTTGTGCTGTCCAATTAATGTCTAAGGCGGAGCTCTTTCTGCTTGATGATTACTTATATCATTAGTGGATGATGATTTTAGGTATTATTAGAATTCAAAATTATTTAAGAATAGATAATAGGTGTCGTACATTGTAAAGGTTTTTTTTACGCTGAGCATCAATCACAGACTAGTGTGTAAGGTAAATTTGTTGTATTTTAGAATATCTACCTTAAAAAGTCATACAAAAGATAAACTTTGATTGGATAACAAATAAAAAAACTTACAATGATAATTGTATGCCCCTTACAATAACAACAATAAAGCCTTGTCCCACTAGGTGAGGTTGGATACATGGATGAGGTGTCATCATTTGATATGGTTAAAAACTAAAGTTTCAAGAATATTATTTAGCCTAATATCTCCTTTGTCAACTTCCTCCAATGTTCTTTTTGTTCTTCCTCTCCTTTTCACTAGAGTGAAAGTCATTCATTTTACTCTTCTGATTGACACCTTTTGTAGCCTTCTTTGTACATGTCCAAATCATCTTAACTAATTTTCTGTCATCTTTTTCTCCATTGATGCTGTACCACCCTTTCTTGTATATAATCATTCCATATTTTGTCTTTTCTTGTATGGCCGCACATCTATTTTAACATTCTCATTTCTCTACTCTCACTTTTTTCCCATGTTCTACCTTTAAAGCTCAACATTCACTACCATATAGTATAGGCTGGTGTTTGGCTGGATGTGTAGCACTCATATGATAAAACTGAGCTTTGAGTTTGGTAGTTACTTTCTTATCACAAATAACCTATGTAGCATAGACACTATACACGACACGAACACTTAGACACGTGTAATCTCCAAAATGTAGGACATGGAGATACGAATCTATATATTATATCATTATGAATTATATAAATTGACTACCAAGATTTATGTGAACAAGTGTGGTTGAGTTTTTTCTTTGAGGCAGAAAGATGCTTCCTATGAATGATTCAAAATGATTTGGTCCTTATTTCTATAATTGTAATAAAAACTTATACAATAAGTTTGAGTTTTTAAGAAATCATTGTATTTTTCCTTTATAAAATTGTGTCAGAACCATGTTAGAATTGTTCAAGACCCAACAAATATTTTTGAATTGGACACTTCAACAATACGTGTCGTATGCATGTCAGTGCCCGATACATGTGTTCGACACGGACACACCATTTAAGAGCCGTGTCCCAAGCTTCATAACCCTCTATGCCTTTCTCCATTTTCCATCCTTCCTGTATCTCGTATCCTATGAAACTCATAACTTCAAACTAATTTTAGTATGTTTCAGATTGCACATTTTATCATTACATCAAACTCATTTTTTTATGTTGCAGATTTTGCACATTTTAAAGGGAAACGGAGCGTAGAAAGTGACATTAATATCTAATATTGTTTTCATAACTTTTTTGGGTAAACATGATTTTTCGTAATATTTTTTTCCCATTCAGGGTAAAAGGTTTCTCTTTATCAGTATTATAAGATTCATATTATGGGCCATTTATTGTTAAGGCTCTTTGTTCAGTTCACTGTCAGTATAAACAGTTATGTACTATTAGTAAAGTCATTTTCTTTTGGTATAGTATAGACCACGTGCATTCTTCATAAGAAGTAATATACTTGAGCTGGGTAGCCTATTAAAACTTATATACTTTGTACCTACAGAAGATTAGATTCTAACTCAAATACGTCTGTAACATCAATACTTTAATTCATTGAATGACAGAGTAGTATAGAGCTTGAGAATTGGGGCTAGAGATGTCCCTTTGATAACCAATTGCTAAATATTTGAAACTAAAATTCCGTGAATAATATTAATGAATTTCGATTTGTGACACAAAAAAATCTCATCACCATTTACATGCATTAAAGCAAACTGTCCTCATTCCCGAGTATGATGACTTTTTAATCATTTATGTTCATACTTACTGACATCATGGAGAGAAACATTACCTTTTGTTTTTTCAATGATGAAAAAACCAAACCAGACTGGATCTATCTAAAGTTTGTGAACCAGTCAAGTGTCGGCTCCCTTTAATAGTAAAACTAGATCATCAAAGATTTGCCAGAGAATGTTATGAATTGAAAAGAGAAAGAAAAGAAATATTTTTATTGAATATAATGAAAGAACAAGAAATAGGAGAACACTCTCCCTTATAAGGATTTCTCCTTTGACGAAGAAATTGTTGGAGATCCCGCATAAATAAACTAGAGATGTGACCAAATTAGTATACAAATAAGTGCAAACTTCACGTCACAAGCTGATTTTGTAGGATTGAGTTATGTCTAAATCTACTTTTTAAGATACTATTAGAATCTATCCTTACAAGGTTTGTTGTTGGACTTATCGTGTCATCTTATATCAGACCATCCATAAATATCTATTTCTGTGCTTGAGATGTCTAGTCTTTGGTTTGAGGGGCCACATTGACGGGAGATATAGCCAAATTATATATAGCCAAATTATATATAGCCAAGTTATAGTACATAAGTTGGTGCAAATCACTTTACAAGCCATTCTTTTAAGATTGAGTTAAGTCAATTTTCTAAGAGAACTAATGCTCAATCTACAAAATGATGGGCCTGACCTGACCCATGATATTCTTGTAATTAGTAACTTTTCTAATTCCCTTTTTTTATATCCTAACGGAAGCATTTCAAAATCATTGAAGATTCAGTGGACTTTTATTAAATTCATTTTCTTGTCTAAGAATTCCCCATTAAAAGAGTGTCTTTGTTGGATAAAACCATTTGTACTTGACCTTGTTGAGATATTTAATGATATGGTCTCAAAGCCTCTATAAATATAACCAAGGTTTTCTACTCGAGAGTTGAACCCCTGATGCCTCCAATATTCTAAGCTGAGTTCATTTTAGTACTGCATAAGGTTGGCTTGTACATTGTCCATGCTTCAAGCCACGTGTTAGAAGTATGTTCTTACAAAACCATTCACGTATCACCTAACAACTTAGGATTTGGGATAGGTTTCATATTGACTTGAAACTAAAACAGGAAGACTAGCTCAAGCCTAAGAACTGTTTCATGGTAAATTACCATGCTTTTTAAATGGAGAACTTGTTTCTGATAATTGTAAAATTTCTTAGACCAGAATTTAAGAAACTGTAAAGGATGACCTAGCCATAAACACAACCTTTCCCCAGTTAACAGAGACAGGAAACAGTGGGAAGGAAAAAAAAGTTGCTAACTTCTTTTTTGTTGTGCATAACATTTCTTTTGTAAGTCCTAATTAGATTTTCTCAAGAAATGCTTTTCATTTTTAAGTCATTGTAAATCCTATGTTCATGTCAAGAGTACCATCGTTAGCTAAAGATACTTGTTCCAGAATAGGGTAAAAAGATTGAGTGAAATTTCTATACAATATCAAAGCTATTCTTCACCTTGTATTGGAACTGTCAAACTTAAAAACAGACAAAACCTTGTATTGGAATCGTAGTGAAGTGATGAGAATCTAGAAAGCCATTTATAATGTTATATTCTGCCTAATCAGTTTTCCTATTCATGGTATCATGCGGTATGCATCTTTATTATTGACTGAATATTTTATTTCTTTTTTATTTGATGATTACTTTTGGCGATTAAGTCAGCATAACCGATGAACCAAACTTTTTATTGCAAATTCAAAAAAGAATATTCAAGAGTCATTTTTCAGAAATAAAATAAATCTACATTTACACCTCAAACTTCAAATAAATGTCCCCACACTTTACTTCCTCTTCAACTGTTAATATTTTATTGCTTTCACAATTCCCATTTACTCATTTTATTTAACTTGTACATTTCATAATGAATGGATCTTTTCCTAATCAAAATTAGGATTGCTGGATAATGTGCTGAGTGATTACTTGTGGGCTAAGGCTGTTCTTCTCACATCTACCACAGTAGCTACAGCTGGTCTTACTATTCAGGTCCCATTGGCTGCTATTGTGGACACCTTGACTGGCAATGCTCCTCGCTTTATGGATTACCTTGGAGCTATAGCTGTCATGATTGGCTTTACTGGAATCAATATTCCTTCTGACACTTTCAGCAAATCCAGTGAAACTGCTGTGGAATTGGAAAATGAGAGGTTGAATATAGGGAATGAAGAGCTTACTTTTCCTAGAAGCCAAAATTGAGTTGCCATATCATAACTGTACATTCATTCATTCATTTCACGTCTTAGTTGAAGGTGGTCTTTTTGTAATCATACCAATTTAGTTGCAGAAACTGAAATATACTACTATACTCAACAGGAAGATAGAAAAACTAGAACAAGGGAAGATGGTTTACTAGATGAACACACGAGATTGCACCAGGAGAGACAAGAAGCTGCCATGTGGTTCAGCAAATTACTACTTGGTCGAGATTTTCATTGATTGTTTGGGTGCCTTGGTAGACCCCTTAAGATGGGGTTCACCCACGAACCACATGTACTCATCAGTTTCAGATAATGTTTTCTATTAATTTTGGATACTTTGTAAATGTTAGTTCTATACCTTAAACCGGATTAAAGGGTTTTAAGTCATAGTCATTCATTTTATAGTAGTTTTGCTTGTTCAATCATACAATCTGTGTAAAAGTGACACTATTATGTACCTGAAAATACAAGTCAATTGATTTGTTTTGTTCTTATTTTTTAAAACGATCCTAAACATAAAATAAAACATTTCTTTTATTTATTTATATATATATATATATAATTGAATTTAATATGATAAACATCACTGAATTTAATTTTAGTACCTTTACCCAATGTTAGTTTACAGAACTGGGTCCGTTACCAACTCACTCAGAATTAGGGCTTGAAGGATTAGTGATGGAATTGGTGAGTGATCAGTTAAATCTTATGGAAGAAGATATAAAGTAATGTATTTAACTAATATTTTTTTGCATAAATGAGATTCTTTTGAACCAAGTCTTTGGAATAAAAATAGAGAAAAAAAAATTGAAAAAGAAAAAAAAAGAAAATACTTTTATTAGAATATTTTTTATTTTATTTATATATATTTTTTATTTTATATATTATATTTAAAAAAATTAAAAAATATTGATCCATATAATATAATTAATTGTGTTATATTATTTTAATTTTTTATTAATTTAATTTCATATTTTAAGGAGATATACATTTTTTTTACTATTTTAACTTTTTGAGAAAAATAAATCATTGTCTTTCTCTTTCTAACTTCACATCCCCACTTCCGTGGATTTAAATAAAAACTTAATTTACCTTTCTTAATATTATTTTCTTTTCCTTTCTCATTTCACACTCCAATGAATGCAAACAAAAGCTTAACTTACGTCACTTTAATAATGTCTACATTATTAATATGTTTTAAATAGTATTATATTAGAAAGAATATATTATGAGAAACAAATATTTTTTAATTATGAGAAATTGAATTCAAGTAAAAAAAAAATATAAGTTATCATCATATGTAATATGTCGAGAGTAAGAAGGAAAAATGAGATCGTACTAAATGATTACATCATTGTCAATGTCATTAAATTATACAATTTTAATATAAGTTTTGTAAAATATTATTCACACATTTATTTAAGAGTATTTGGTGATGACTTAGAGATAATTATATCATGAAAATAAATTTATTTTATATTAATGATTAATAAGTGTTTAATTATTTTTTAACTCGATTTAGTATTAAAACTCTAAAACTTGAATTTTCTTTTAATTGTTTGAATTTTAGAACAAATAACACAAAATTAAAAGATGTTCATCACTAAATATGAATTTAATCCATAAGATCAATAAGAGTGAAAACTTGCATTTATGAGTAGAACAAGACAATAAACATAACATGAAGAATATAAGAACACAGTACACAAGATAGAATAGAAACTCTTAAAAGCTTCCCACTGAACATAAGTTTAATGCAAAAGATTATACAAGTGTGAAAGCATGCTTTTAAAGAAGAACATTAACATATAAATGTACATAAGATTAGAAGAAAAACATGGAGAAATAAAAACAAGTATGACTAGGCATAAAGAAGAAATAAATTAAAGGAGTGGAAGAGAGAAACTTCTATTATGGAGGAACTCACACCACTTGAAGTTGCTTTAACATAAGTCACTTCATCCTATCAACTAAAATAAGACCCAAACAAAAAATAACTCTTTCTTTTCAAGACACTTTAGAAAATGTTCTAGAAATTTAACTCACATTCAATATCATCAAAAATTGTTTATAAAGAAAATAAATGGCTATTTATATCCAACCGGTGCCACCGAGCTAAACCTAAATGAAATTCAAATAGTTTTAAAATGAAATGAAAATCTAACCTAATGGCCTTGAGTAGTTAAACAAAATTTACAAGTCATTAGAGGGAAACTTTGAATTTCAAAATTCAAATAAAAGAATTAAAAGAAATTTTTCATTGATTCGAATTGAGAGTATGCTTCCAATGATTGGTCATGTTTTTCTTGCTCTCTTTACAGGTGTTTTGCTTTCTTTTTGACTTTGATTCAACCTATAGGTTTGATGAGTTTTAAGTTTATCCTTTCTTGAACTTTTTCATATTAATGTTAATTGGGGTGGGAAGAGATGTGCACAGAAAAGAAATTAAAAGAAGAAAAAAAAGAAGAAAGTGGAAGAAATATTTGATTCGGATAAAAAATCAAGTTGCTATTACATTGTATGACACATGTATTTAAAGCACAAAAATAAAGAGTTGGTCTTAACCCAAGATACAAGCTAAAGGCCCAAAACACAAACCCCCCCTCAAGTTGGTGGGTGGATGTTCAACACGCCAAGCTTGGGAAGAAGTTTATGGAAAACATCACTGTTAAGTGACTTAGTAAGAAGATTTGCAGGTTGGTCTTCAGTGCTTATGGAAAGCATATTGAAGAGTCCTTATTGAAGCCTTTTTCTTACCACATGATAATCTATGTCAAGGTGTTTAGTCCTTTCATGAAAATTGTGTTTTTTGGATGATATGTCTACCAGATTGACTATTACAAAAAAGATTCACTCTATTGTGAGTGGTGATTTGTAGATCCTCAAGTAAGAAAGTGACCACTGAAATTCACAACATGTTGTTGCTAATGCACAGTACTTCGCCTTAGAGGAAGATCTCGATACAATGTTCTATTTCTTGGTTTTCCATGAGATTAATGATTCTCCAAGGAAGATGGTGGCAAATTCATGGAGCTCTTCTCGGAATCATGTGCAAAAGGGTGCAGAAGCTATGGATGTATATGTGCAAGATCCTCCTAAGAGCTATGGTGATCTTGAAGGTGCATGATGTGTATGGAAGTAGGGAGGTTCGGCCAGCCCTATGGTAGGTGATGAAGGTGAAGATTAGATCCTAGAAACTAGGAAAAGCAAAGTATGGCACAATGTTGGCAGCATAATTTTACTCTCATTAATCTTGGAAAATACAAGAGATGGCCTCTCCTTTTATAGCCAAGGAGGCCGTAAATCCTAAGCTAATTACACATGAAATGTGAGCAAAATGAAATGAAAATGAATCCACATGGTAGCACATGGGCACATGGCCGGCCAAGTAAGCAAGCTTCTAGAATGTGCACAAAATCTAGGGTAAATCATGTGTAAGACAAGTTTATGCTTTCTAACACTACACTAATTATTAAGGCACCCCTAATGGGCCTCCATGTAACATGTACATGGTCTTCTCTCTCCAAACGTAGCTTTGACCCATGTGTGCGTGAAGGTGCTTGGTCCTAGACGGTCTAGGCTTCCTCCTAGACGCTCCTTATGTAGCCGCTCCTCATCATGGGCTAGACGCTCTCCTTTTGAGTCTAGACGCTCATCACATGGTTCTAGACGGTCTAGTCTTGGCTTCCATGGTGAGGTGAGCTTGGCCCTCCTCCATCATCCCATCCCTCTTGAAAAGGATTTGTCCTCAAATCCAATGCTTTTGCTTCCTAGGGGGGATGGTTGTGGCTGGATGGTGTCCATCATCTCCTCCTTCTTGAGAAGATCTATCCTCAAATCTGCAGTCTTGATCTCGGATAGCAGCCTCTTGCTTCGTCAAGGTGTGTCCTCCCGGATCAAATGTCAATCTATGGGAATCTTGAAACAAAGGAAAGGAGTTAGTGTGAGCATTTGGAGAAAATTTAATTGTGTGAAGTTGCCATTTTTTTTTTCTTTTATTTTTGGCAACTTCGCACAATATTTCCCTTCTGATGGTTGTATGTGTCCTCTAATCCTCTTATGTTTTCTAAAATTTCCAATAGTAGTTACTTTTCCCTTAGGCATAATTCCTTTAGGAGATGGTAACAACTTTAAAAGGACAAGAGGAGGAAGAGGACATCCACCCTCACATTTGAAGTTCTTCCTTCTAGTCTTCTCAAAATTAAAAGAAGACATAAAATAAAGATGAGGCCCAAGCCCAAGCCCAAGAAGGCCAAAGCCCAAAGAGCCCAAGTCCATCCCATGAGGGGCAAGGCCAAGCTTTGAAATACTCTTGTATAGTTTTAGGAGGTGTGGTTATTAAATAAAGGAGTGTGAAAATGTAAAATAAAGTCACATTACCCATGTGACTTAGGAGAGTGGTGTAGGTGTAGTTTTTGGGAGGTGTCATAGTAGAAAAAGGTCACACCTCCCATGTGACTTGTTTTTGGTGGGAATTTCAAATGAGTTTATTTGAAATTTCCCACCTATTTTTCAGCACCTTAGGCTATAAATAGAGGTGCTTCCTTTGTAAAATTCAGATTGGAATTAATCTAAGAAAACTCTACTCAAATTTTGAGTGAACTTTGGAGAGCTTTTGGAGCCTTCTTCTCTAGTCTTATCTTGATGGATCATTGGAGTCCTCAAGTGGCGGCATCACTCTCATCTAGGAGCATTCCACACTTCTAGTGGCGAGATCATCCAACATTCTTCCATCTTCATGAGCACTCTCTTCTCCTTCCTTTCTTCTCTTTCAATTGTTCATGTTGTCTTGTGTTCTTGAGTTTTTTTGGTTCGGTTTTTCTGTTTTCCAGCACCTATGTTCTGTTCTTGCCTTTTAATTTCAATTCTGTTCGGTTCCTTTTAGTTTCTCTTCTTTTTTGGTTCAATTTGACTAAAATTGGTTCATCCAAATGAATTTGGGATTTGGTACTAGTTTTTTGTGAGTTCTTGTCTTAGAACAATGATCCAACTCTAAGAAAAGTGCCTCAATAATGTCCAGCTCAAGGTGATTCCTAAGAATGTCAAGAATCATTCTCCTTATGGCTAGTGGAATCACATCAACATACAACTTCAAATGGAGAAATATGAGTAATCTTGTGGACTACTCCATTATATGCATGCTCAAAAGGAAAAGGATTCTTATCCCAAGAATTGTGGGTGTCCCTCATGATTTCGTGAAGCACAGAAGGAAGAGCTATGTTTTCAAATTTTGGAGCTCTATCCATCATTATTTTTGAAAATAAATCATGGAGGCTTGTCACGTTTCTTAGGAAGAGTTTATCCACATCCATGAAGAAGGAATCAAAACCTTTTGTTGTCCTAGGAAGCTCTAATATGCAATGTGTCTTCCCAAGGATTATTGACAAAAGGTGAAGGAGTATAGAGTTCTTGAGACTTTGCTTTAGGTGTAGTTTGAAAACAAGAGTTGTACCTAAAGTAATGTCTTTGAACCTCTTTTTTCATGGGTGACAAAAGTTTTCCTTTTAAAAGCTCTAGAGTTTCATCAACTCTCATTTGTCCCATGAGTTCTCCTTCTTGTAGACTTTTTCTCTCATGTGTAAAGAGAGTCTCGTTGGTGCAACCATTGTTTATGAAAATTTGTACACTTTGCAATGGTTGTCTCAATAAGACATGACAAGTTGTTCTAGGCACTACTTCATACGAAATTTGGTAGGTGCTTATAGATAACTTGACATTCTTTTAGGGATATCTTAACACATTTGAGAAATAGTCTTTATCTATGCAAGCTTCGTTTAAAGACTCTTCTTTTGTGCTCATGCTTGCAAGTGCTCCCTTACAATAGGTAAGGCTAGGTTGTTCAACAAGAAGCATATTTGCAAGGGTATTTTCAATGTGCTTGACTTGTTGAATGACCTTGTGGGAAGGAACACTATTCTCCCACAGTTTTCTCTTTTTCTATTTTCTCTTCATCCCTTTTATGTTTCATTTGTATTTGGTCTTTTACCACTTGGGAATGTGGTAAAGGGCTAAGTACAAACTTTTTGTGCTTGTGGATGAAAGAAATCTCGTTAGTTAGACCATTATGCAAGGTTTTCTTATCAAATTGCCATGGTCTACCTAATAAGATGTGGCAAGCTTCCATAGGTACTACATCACATAAAACGTTGTCTTTGTAGTTACCTATAGAAAACTTGATTTCCACTTGTTTGTCTACACGTAGTTCTCCATCCTCATTGATCCATTGTAAATTGTAAGGTTTTGGATGAGGAACTACTTGTAGATTTAGTTTCTCAATCAATCTAGTGCTACAGCAGTTGCAGCATGATCCACCATCCACAATAAGAGAGCATATAATTTCTAAAATATTGCATCTAGTATGAAAAATGTTCTCTCGTTGTGTCTCGATGGATGCACTAGGTTGATTGTGGAGGATTCTTTGAATCATCAATAAGTCCCCCTCCAAAGGATTTATCCTCTCTCCTTCCCCCTTTTCTTGTGTACTAGGTTCATCCTCACCACTTGTGTACTCATCTTTTCCTTTTAAGAACAAAACCCTTTGGTTTGGACATTGCGCTTGCACATGCCCTCTTCCAAAACATTTAAAACACTTGGTGTCCCTAGCACGGATGGACGGGGTGGAGGCATCTTTCACTAAAGGTTTGGTAGTTTCTTTGGGTTCGTCTCTAGATGTACTACCCTCCCTTTTAAAGTCTTTCTTGGGATAAAAGTTGGAGTAAGAACCCACCCTTTGACTTGACGTTTTGCGCAAATTTTGTTGTTCAACTTTAATGCAAAGTTGAACTAAGTCATTCAAGTCTTGGTAGGGTAGAAGTTCTACTCTATCCCTTATCTCAAGATTGAGCCCACTTAAAAAACCTAGATATGGTGGTGGTTTCTTCCTCTCTAATGGATGCTCTCATCATGTAGAGCTCCATTTTCTGCCTATACTCTTCCACACTCATGTTCTTTTGTTGGAGTCTTTGGAGCTTGTCCATTAACTCCCTATGGTAGTAGGAAGGTATGTGGCAACGTCTTAGGGCTCCCCTAAGGTCATTCCAATATTCTATGGGAGGCTCCCTATGAAGACGTCGGTCTCTCTCTAGAGAGGTCCACCAATACATGGCATTGCTTTGGAAACTAAGGGTTGCTAAGGGTACCTTCCTCTCTTCACTCACCCTATGGCAAGCAAAGAGTTGCTCTACTTTCATCTCCCAATCTAGGTATACCTCTACATCTTCCTTACCATAGAAATGGGGTAGGTCTACCCTTACTTCCCTTGGGCTCTCTTCCTCTCGTCTTCTAGTTCTCCTAGGGGGTGGTTGGTAGTAATCATGGATTCTAAGGCTTCCCTCCCCTAGAGACTCATTACTTTTAGATGCATGAGTAGGAGTTTTTTTTGATTTTTGTGATTTCTCTTCTTGTGCTTTAGTCAACTCATTGATTTTAGCCTCATTCTCCAATTGTCTAAATGAAATCAATTGCACAGCTTGTGAAACTTCTTTTAAAAGAGTTTTTATAGATTTTACTTCACTTTTAATAGACTTTGGAGAGTGGAAGAAGAAGACATGACTAGAGCTTTGTATATACAAGTATTTTACCTTGAGAAAATTTAGGAAAGTCAAAGAAGGTAGTTTTCCAGGTAAGGGAGGTGAGTCACAGAGGACTACTTAAGTACCAAGCCTTTGCCTTAGCCAAAAACTATCCCTCAATGTCTTCACACAAAGCTTTCTCTTAGTAAACCACTTAGAACACAATTAAGTTGAGAAATCAAATTTTAATGCAAGAAAACAATGCAAGCTAACTAATTAACCAAGCAAGGATTAACAAAGCTTAACAAAGCAACACAATTGCATAAGCGAAACTAATTAAGCAATAGAAAAGCAATCAAAACAATTAACAATTGCTAATTAGAAAACTCTACACTAGTCGGCCCTAGGTGAGGCTTCTTGGACACTTGGAGCCCTTGAAGACACACTCACCGTCTAATCACGTAATTAAGGAAGTAATTAACACAAGTTAAAGTGCAAAGAAAATTAAGAAAACTCCCTTTGTTGATCTTTTTTTTTTGTTTTTGCTATTGGCACTTCCTTGGTTGTCTTTCCTTGTTGGGCCCTCCAAGTGTTTGTGGTGTTTTGAGAAGTGTTTGATTCTGCCTTTGCCTTTGTTCTCCTTAGAATGAAGGACTTAATTCTCCAATTCCAGCACCTATCAAGAAGACTAGACCTTACTCAAGTCAATTTTCCACTCACATAAGCACCAATTGAGAATAAATTCCAGCACCAAATTTAGAGGCCAAAGAATTAAAGCAAGAAACAATTTAATTGAAGAAAACAGTACCACATAAATGGAGTTAAATTGTGACAACTAGAAAGAGTTCCAAGAATATTAGACAAGCAAATAAAGGTAGGCACACAAATTGAATCCTAAGAATAGCACTAGAATTAGATTTCAAAATAAAAAACAGCACCACTGGAAAATTGTTGTGGGCCAGAGAACGTGTTTTTCCCCAATTTATGCTGAGCTGCCCTTTTAGAATTTGCCTCTGAAAATTTATATGCAAAATATTCAAGATCTTAACTAAAATCTGGCGTTGTGAATCACTCCAAACGCATGAACCATTTTGTTTTAATAAATTTTTCAAATTCAGTGTTCAGTTACGCCAACTGTAGCGCCCAGATTTGCACAGTGTTTTTAAAATATTTATCATTTTTTTTCTATTGACTCTTTTGAGCTGATTCTTTTTTTGTCTTTTCTGTAACACCTCAATCTTGCATAATCCAGAGAATCAAAAATTTCCTATGAGGGAAAATAATTTTCTGAAACAAAACAGCCAGCACAGAGAATGTAAAATAGGGGATTATGGAAAAACTGGAAAAAACAGCAAGAGACCAAAAGATGAACACAATGGAATTAATGTAAAGGAATTTGTGTAGATCTAAACACAAATATGAACTCAAACTAAAAATTAAAAGGCACCAAAAGATTAAAATCACAGCAGTTTCAAATCAAGCAAAATTACCCAAAATCAAGAAACAATCAAGCCAAACAAAGGACTACTATGAGTTGATGACATTGTGGATGAACATGACTTGACAAAACATATATGGATTCAGAAATTAAAAGACTCAAAGAGCATAAAATGAACCAAATAAAAGTGCAATAAAGACTCAAATTCCTAAAAGAAAAAACAGCAACTCAAGGTGTATGGAATCCTATCACAAATTGCACAAGGATTGTTCAAGATCAATTGAACAAAGTGCACCGGTTGGATCTTCCAAATAGCACACCAAAACAAAGTAAAAATTAAAAAACAGCAAGACAATTATGGAAACAAGATGAACAACATGAAATAAAGAAGAACTCAAAAATGAAAAGACCAAGAACTACTCATCTTTGAAGAACCTATGCTCATGATACCAAATGGTGGCAAATTCATGGAGCTCTTCTCGGAATCATGTGCAAAAGGGTGCGGAAGCTATGGATGTATATGTGCAAGATCCTCCTAAGAGCTATGGTGATCTTGAAGGTGCATGATGTGTATGGAAGTAGGGAGGTTCGGCCAGCCCTATGGTAGGTGATGAAGGTGAAGATTAGATCCTAGAAACTAGGAAAAGCAAAGTATGGCACAATGTTGGCAGCATAACTTTACTCTCATTAATCTTGGAAAATACAAGAGATGGCCTCTCCTTTTATAGCCAAGGAGGCCGTAAATCCTAAGCTAATTACACATGAAATGTGAGCAAAATGAAATGAAAATGAATCCACATGGTAGCACATGGGCACATGGCCGGCCAAGTAAGCAAGCTTCTAGAATGTGCACAAAATCTAGGGTAAATCATGTGTAAGACAAGTTTATGCTTTCTAACACTACACTAATTATTAAGGCACCCCTAATGGGCCTCCATGTAACATGTACATGGTCTTCTCTCTCCAAACGTAGCTTTGACCCATGTGTGCGTGAAGGTGCTTGGTCCTAGACGGTCTAGGCTTCCTCCTAGACGCTCCTTATGTAGCCGCTCCTCATCATGGGCTAGACGCTCTCCTTTTGAGTCTAGACGCTCATCACATGGTTCTAGACGGTCTAGTCTTGGCTTCCATGGTGAGGTGAGCTTGGCCCTCCTCCATCAGAAGATGCAGAAACTAGTGGTTGAACGACGTGTTGTGATGTAAAACGTCCAATCAGAATCACTAAATGCTTTGATTTGAATATTTGTATCTTTTGGGTAAAAAATGCCTTGAGCAGGAGAAGATTTTATGTATCTTAGAACTCTTTATGCAGCTTGATAGTGTAGTTTTGTGGGTGCTTGGACAAATTGGCTAAGGCATTGCACAACGAAGCTGATATTAGGTCTTGTGTTCATCAAGTATAGTAAAATACCAATAATTCTTCAATATGTAGAGAAGTCATGCACAACAACTTGTTGAAAGAGCTTTTCATTCTTCTTAACCATATGTGTAGAAACTGGTTTTCCACAAGCCATTCCTGCATCAGACAAGATCTCAAGTGCATACTTTCTCTGGCAAACATGAATTCCTTTCTTTGTTCTAGCAATCTCAAAACCTAAAGAGAATCTCATTGTCCTAGATCTTTGATTGCAAAGGCTGCATTTAGGGAACTTTTGAAAACTTGTATCTCTTTCATGTTATTCCCCGCAATCAATATATCATCGACATATATAAGAAGTGATATAAAAGAATTTTCAGTTTTTCTAATGAACAGAGAATTTTCTGCTTTTGAGTGTGTGAAATTAATCGTGTAAAGAAAAGTAGTAAGTTTATCATACCATTGTTTACTTGCTTGCTTCAAGCCATATAAGGATTTAATCAAACGACAAGCTTGATTCGCTTTCTCAGTGGTGATCCCGGGGGGGATGGTGTGAGTGAACTTCCTCTTGTAAATCTCCATGTAGAAAAACATTGTCAATGTCTAGCTGTTCAAGGTACCAGTCCATGATGGATGCATTGCAAGGTGGTGAGTCTCGCAATAGGTGAATAGGTCTCCATATATTCTATTCCTTCTTGTTATGTATATCCCTTCGCAACGAGTCTTGCCTTGTACCTCTCAGTGTTTCCATCAACTCTTCGCTTAATCTTATATACCCATTTACATCTGATAGGAGTTTTGTTTGAAGGAAGATCCGTGATTTCCCAGGTTTTGTTGGACTCGAGTGCATTTATTTCTGACTCCATAGCCTTCAACCATTCAGGGTGTCTCTTTAGTTCTTCATAATTTTGTGACTCAATTTGTGATGAAATGGACAAGGTGTAATTTAGTTGTCTATCTGATAATTTATTGTATGAAATGACAGATTCAAAAGGATAAAGTACCTTCGAGTTTGGATTTTTGTTGTATGGTGCAACCATTATTTGATGATGATAATCTTCCAAATAAGAAGGTGTTTTCCTAATCCTTGTGGATCGCCTCAGGTCATCATGGATAACGTTGTTCTTATTTTTTTTTCTAATCTTTATGTTCACTGTGACTTTTGTTCAGGTTGCTCATTACTATTTGTTAGAATATATGACCTTAAACAAGAGGGGGGTGAATTGTTTATGAAAGATTTTCGCAAACTTTGAAGGTATAATGAAGGCTAATGAAGAATCAAAGACAAGGAAACTATGGAAAACAATGCACAAAGTTGTTTTAGTTGATTTCCTGAAAATCAACCGATTATTTTTGCGATTCAACCGGTTGTTTTTATCGGCAGTTAATAAAAAACAACTTAAAACAAATATATGTAAGATCAGGGAAAAAGAGAATCACACAAACAATCTTATACTGGTTCACTCTTACACCAAGAGCTACATCTTGTCCCCAGAAAACCACAGGGTATCTACTATGCAATCAAAATCCAGATTACAAACACACCACCAAAGAAGTGACCTTGAACACCTCAAGACACACACTTCCTTTGGCAAACACACCACAAAATTTAGAACAACCTCTGATTCTGCTTACACCTCCAATATTCAGAAATACAAGAGATACATAAAGGATTACACCTGATGAAGATCAAATCAAAAGATCACATCAATCCTATTCCACCTCTTTGAGAAAACCCAAAAGCTTGAATGCAAATCTTGAAAACTCAAATTTGTTTTCACACTTTCACAAATGTCTCAAAATTGTATCAATCTTTAAGAGAGTATAACAACCTCTTTAAATACTCCAAAAGCTTGTTAAAAACATTTAAAGCAGGAGCCTATTCAGTTAGAAAACATTTAAAGCTGATTTGCAAACATAACAAAAAATTCTTGAAACAATCGATTGAATTGGCTTGTCAGCAAAGTCAACCAAGTCAAACAGTTTCAAACCCTTTTCAAACCACTTCTTTATAAAACAATCTTTTTCAAAAAGGTTTTGATTCCAAACTGTTTTAGATTCAAACAAAGAGTGGATTACACAATATTCTACCCCAAACCCACCCACCCACACAACAACTCTAGCCTTCCATCAAACACCATGGATTTGGAGACATCAAAGCTTCAAGATCATCCTTGATCAACACTATAATCCTAATATTTCATGAAATCATTTCCTTCTTGAGTAACCGGCTGACTAAGTTGGCCATTTTTATCTTTCAAATCACAGAACTTGTCTCATAAAAAATAACATTCCTTGATACATAAATCTCTCTAGAGTGTATGTCCATGACAATATAACCTTTCATTCCTTGTTTGTAACCAAGGAAAATGCATTGTGCCTATTTTGTGCTGAATCAAGTGTGATCAAAGGCTTTGAAGAATCTAAAACCTAGTGTTTGATGGAAGGCTGGAGTTGCTGCTATGTTTAGGATAGGATTTGGGTAGTTTATCTATGTAATCCACTCACTCTTTGTTGAATCTAAAGCTAAAGTGTTTTCAAATCTTTTAAGATTAAAGTGTTTTTCAAACTAAGTGAAAAAAACCTGTTGTTTTGTCGAAACAACCGAGTGTTTTACTCTTAGGTGTTTTTGAAGAGGTTGAAAATTGTTTTGGTTGGTTGACTTGTTGTCAAACCAAAACAATCGATTGTTTCGTGCTTTCAATCGATTGTTTGTTTGAAAATCCTAACAGAATTTGTTTTGTTAGTTGAGTGTGCTTTAAATGTTTTTCAAATTGAATGTGCTCCTGTTTTAAATGCTTTGGCCAATCTTTGAAAGCTATAAATAGTTTGTTTATGTTTTATAACAAACAAGAAAAACATATTTGAGTTTTTCAATTTGAGAGAGATTGCTTTCAAGATTTGAATATTCACAATTCAGCTTTGGTTTTCTAAAGAGAGAGTGGAATAGGATTACATATGTATTTGATTTCAGTTCATTCTGTAAACAAGTGTAATTCATTCTGAATACTTTGTATTTTCTGGTGTTGTAAGCCAAGGAGTGTTGTGTGCTCTTGAGGTTGTCAAGATCAACATTCTTGGTGTGTGCTGTGTCAAAGGAAGTGTATTTCTTGAGGGGTTCAAGGTCACTTCTTTGGTGGTTTTGTGTGTAATCTATATTTGATTGCTTAGTGGATTGCCTAGTGGATTCTGGGGACTGGATGTAGCTCTTGATTTAAGAGTGAACTAGTATAAACTGTCTGTGTATCTCTTTCTTCCCTTAAACTCATTTAAATTAAGTTGTTATTGATTTGCTGGTATAAACAACCGATTGTTTAGAAGAAACAACCGATTGTTTTTCTGGTGCTTTGCTGTTTTGTGCTTTATATCTTGGCTAACTGAATTTCTGATTGAGTTTCATTCAAAGGATTTTGTTCTAGCTTAATTTTTTTTCAAAAACTCCCTTTAAACAATTCATCCCCCCTCTCGTTGAAGGACATATATTCTAACAATTGGCATCAAGAGCTTGGTACTTGAAAAATACTCAAGTTTGATCCTAAAATCTTTTTTCAATGCCTGAAAAACTACCTTTTGGAGAGGGTGCTTCAATTAACAGACCACCTTTGTTCTGTGGTTTGAATTATCAATTTTGGAAAGTTAGAATGAAAATCTTTGTTGAATCTCTTGACAAAGGAATTTGGGATGCAATTGAAAATGACCCTTTTATCCCTAAATTTGAAAAAGATGGATCTTCCATTGAAAAACCTTGGTCCCAATGGACTGATGCTGAAAATAAAAAGGCCAAGTTTGATTGTATTGCCAAGAATATCATAACATCTGCTTTGAATTCAGATGAGTTTTTCAGGATATCACAATGTTCATCGGCCAAGGAGATGTGGGACACTTTGGAAGTCACCCATGAAGGAACAAATGATGTGAAGAGAGCAAGGAAACATACCCTAATGCAAGAGTATGAGATGTTCAAAATGCTTAAAGGAGAATCTATTGCTGAAGTGCAAAAGAGGTTCACTCACATCATCAACCATCTAATGAGCCTTGGGAAAACCTTTGATAAAGAAGAACTAAACATCAAGATTCTCAAGTGCCTTAATAGATCTTGGCAACCTAAGGTGACAACAATTTCTGAATCAAAAGATTTGACATCCTTGACAATGGCTTCATTGTTTGGTAAGCTTAAAGAACATGAGTTAGAAATGAATAAACTCAATGTTCAAGAAAGTGAAGACAAGCATGTGAGAAGCATTGCCTTGAAAGCTGCCAAGCATAAAAGCAAACAAGATTCAAGTGATGAAAGTAAAGAATAAAACCTCAGCTTGCTGTCCAAAAAGTTTAGTAGATTCTTGAAGAGAAAACGCAACAAAGAAGTCAACAAAGAAAGGTATGGCAACAAGAAAACTAGTGATTTCAATTCTAACGATTATACTTGCTTTGGTTGTGGTGAACAAGGGAATATAAAAGCTGATTGCCCAAATAAAGAAAGCAATGAAAATAAATCAAGCTACAAGGAGAAAAAGGGAAAATAAAAAAGAGCATCTATTGCTTGGGATGAAAATGAAGTTTCCTCATCAAGCTCCTCATCAAATGAAGATGAAAAAGCAAACATATGCTTAATTGTAGAAGGAGATGATGATTCATGCAAATCAAGCAATGTAAGTTCATGTGCTTCCTTAAGTGCTAAAAATTACAGTAAATTGCTTCAAGCCTATCAAGAAACTCATGAAGAAGCTAACCGATTGGTTCTCTCAAACAACCGATTGAAAGGGCTAAACAACTGGCTTGAAAAGAGGGTTAAGACACTTGAAGAAGAGCTGGAAAAATCAAAAATTGATTTTGAAAAACTTGAAAAGCATTGCAAAAACTCTTCTCATGTTTGTTTGTGAAAATTGTGAAAATCTTGAAAAGAAAGTTCATTATCTTGTTAGAACTGTGGATAAGCTTTAAAAGGGAAAATCCAAATTTGAGAATGTATTGGTATCTCAAAATTGTGTTTTTGGAAGAGCTGGATTAGGTTTTAATCCACAGAACAAGCAAGATAAATTTTCAAAGAATTTTTCAAAAATTCCAGTAAAACAACCGATTGTTAAGTCGAAACAACCGATTGTTACATGCTTTTGTTGCATGAAAAAAGGCCATTCAGTCAGATTCTATAAAAATAAAGAAATATTCTGTTCCCAGAGGTTTCATGAAATGGATTCTCAAAGGTTGTGAGGTTTCAAATGATAAAAATAAATCAAATGGACCCACATTTGTAAGGGACCAAATCTTGTTGCTTGAATTCATTTTAATGCAGGGATACTAGAAGAAACATGAGACCTTCAGTCATCTGATCATATTCTTGGAAGAAAAGGATTAAAACTAGAACTGAATTAAAGGAGTGTACCAATCCAAGCCTTTTCAAAAGTCAAAAGAAGCTTCTTGATCATAAACAATGACTCATTGAAGGGACTTCATAAAAGGATAAAACCTTCCTTATCTTTGCCTTTGTTATTAATTATTGATTCATGCTTAATTTTGTTTTTCAAAATAAGCAATTACATCTGTTTTGAACCTTTCTCAGTCTATGCTTTAAAATCACAATTTGTCAACATGTTGCAGAAAAACAACCGATTGTTTCCTCGAAACAACAGATTGTTTCTTCTCTGACAACACTGTGAAGAACTGAATTAATTTCTCTATACTTTCTGTCTGTTGCAGATCTCAATAATGAAAGGATCTTGAGTCAATAAAGCAGTCTTGAAAGCTTGATTTGGTTCTGGAGGAAGTTACAAGATGTCATAAAGGAATATATTCCATATCTTGGAAATTCAAGAGCCTTTATGTCTAGTCAAAGATCACATGTGCTGACCATGTGTTTTTATGCTCTTTTCTGACGTTCTCTATGTAGTGCTTGGACCAGTCTCTTGTCTTGAAGACTGAAATCCACAATCACCAAAGGATCAAAGAAAGTCTCTGATTTGCTATACAATCTGTTGCAGCTATTTTCTTTAAGAAAAAGAACCAATTGAGCCATCTCTTGCAACATCTCTTTCTCTCCTTGTGTGTGCCTTTGTCTTTTTTCTGCTATCATGGAGTCCACTCCACCTACATCCAAGAGGATCAAAACAAGGGCTGTAAGGTCAGAAGGAAGGCTTGAGGGCTGGTTTTCAGGGGATAATGAACTTATTGAGAGGTATCGCTTTGAGACATGTACAAAAGTGATCAACAATCCAAAAGTTGTTTCCTTTGATTGGTTGAAAAGCCAAAAGCTGGACAATGTGAGAAGGCTTCTCAAGGATCAGTTGTTGAAAAGATTCTTGGAGATGAAGGGAAACATTTATCCAGATTTAATTTGGGTATTCTACACAAACTTAAAGTTTGAAGAAAACAATCTTGTTTCACATGTTAAAGGTGTAGACATGGAGATTACCCATGATGTATGAGCTGCTGTAACTGGGTTGAAATATGCTGGTCTTAGAATCAATAAAGGAAATCTTGGTGTTGTGGAAGATTTCAGCAAGATTCAATACTACAAAAGCTATTTGAAGAATCCAGAAGCTCAAGTAAGAACTTGTTCTGTTGGAGGATTGAAGTTAGATGAAAGGGTGTTGGCTCTCATTGTCACTTGGATTCTAACTCCAAGGGAGAGCAACCATTCTGTTTTAGCAGAAGAAGATCTTGTCTATATCTACTGCATCATGAAGAAAATCAAGATCAACTGGATTCATATCATCAAAGAACATATGCAAAAGTCCATGAGGTTAAGTGACTACCATTATCCCTATGCTGTTTTAATCTCTAAATTTCTGCTATATTTTGAAGTGAATCTTGAAGATGGAACCTCTGAGTTGGTAAAATCAACACAAGAAGTGAACAATGGTTCATTAAGCAAAATGGGATTCACCAAGATAAATGGAAGACGGGTGAGCAAAGATGGTGATCATGGTGGTTCCTTAAGAGATGCAGTTGCTGATTTTGATGAAGAATATCAAGCTGCTGATATGGATATCCACAATAAAGAACAACCTGCATCTAACTTTGATGCTGGAACAAGTGCAGGACATCAAGGGGATGAGATTCCCTCAATGTCTTCTTTTGAAAGATACATGGTGGATAGACTTGATGGTTTTGCTAAAAATCAAAGAAATCTCCATGATCTTTGTGTGATAAGTTTCCAGAGCATTGACAATAGATTTTAGAGCATGGACACTCGCTTCAGACCCTGGATGAACAGATTGAAGCTGTTCAGAACCAGATCTTTGAGCTGCAATATGGCAAGGATGACTGAAGAAAAACAACCGGTTGAATGCTCGAAACAATCGACTGTTTTTGCTTTGTAACAGTTTTATTGCTATTTCTTTTAAATTATGTTTTATCTGGAACAATTTCTGTTTTTATCTCTTCTTATAGTCTATTTGTGAAGACAAATAGGGGGAGAATTTTATGCTGTGTTGTCTTAAAATTTGCAAACTCTATCTGTTTTGTTTAAATGATTGTTATTTCTGCTGCTGCTGCTGATGCTGTATGGTTTGCCTTTTTGGCTGATTTTCTCACTTGTAATGGTTAAGCAGAACACAAGCTATGTGCTTTTCTAATCTGCTGCCATAGATGTTGCATATTGCTTAAATTTTATTGTGCAGGAACTGCTTCAGATTCAAACAAGTCCAACACAAGCAACCAGGGATTTGTCTTCATCAAATAGGAGGAGGTTGTTGAATCAAGTGTAATCAAAGGCTTTGAAGAATCCAAATCCTAGTGTTTGACGGAAGGAAGTTGCTGCTGTGTTTAGGATAGGATCTTGGTAGTTTATCTATGTAATCCACTCTTTGTTGAATCTAAAGCTAAAGTGTTTTCAAATCTTTTAAGATTAAAGTGTTTTTCAAACTAAGTGAAAAACAACCTGTTGTTTTGGCGAAACAACCGATTGTTTTACTCTTAGGTGTTTTTGAAAAGGTTGAAAACTGTTTTGGTTGGTTGACTTGCTGTCAAACCAAAAAAATCGACTGTTTCGTGCTTTCAATCGATTGTTTGTTTGAAAATCCTAACAGAATCTGTTTTATTAGTTAAGTGTGTTTTAAATGATTTTCAAATTGAATGTGCTCTTGTTTTAAATGCTTTGACCAATCTTTGAAAGCTATAAATAGTTTGTTTATGTTTTGTAACAAACAAGAAAAGACTAGTATGCATTAGGTAAATTTGATTGGTACATAAGGCAGCGAGTAACGTTAAGAATATGTTGATGCTTTCTTTTCACAGTAGAATTTTGTTGTGGAGTTTTGTTACAAGAACTGTGATGTATAATACCATTTTTATCATAGAAATCATCCCAACAAAATTCTTTGCCATTATCCATTCTAATGGTTTTAATATTTTTTATCAAACTGATTCTTAATGTGAGCAACAAAATGTTGCAAAAGATCTCTAGTTTCACTCTTTTTTTTTTTCATAAGATGAACCCACATATGTCTACTAAAGTCATTTACAATGGTTAAGAAGTACCTATGACCTTGAATGGAAGAAATACCAAGAGGACCCCATATATCTGTGTGAATCAGATAAAAAACAGATTTACTGAAAATTTTACTAAGCTGGAAAGGCAATTTATGTCGCTTTGCAAGATGACAAGGGGAGAAAACATTTTCATGATGAAAATGTATATCGTTATGGATTCTGGTTAAATGTTCTAAGACGTTATTCGAAGGATGGCCCATCCTACAACGCCATACATCAAGATTTTCAGCAGTTTTAAAAACAACTTCATTAAGCATGGAGTAAACAAGGTTATCTTTCTTATCTGCATGCATGTGATAAAGCCCATCCTTGATTTCAACTTGACCAATTGTCTTCAAGGTAAGCTTATCCTGAATCTAACAAACATCATGGGTAAAAACAATTTGACACTTCAAAGATTTCATTAGTCTTTGCACAAATATTATGTTTAACATGAAATCGAGTATATACAAAAAATCATGTAGAATAATATCTTTGGTTAAAAAGACAGTTCCAACAAAAATAACAGTGACATTTTGATTGTTAGGGAGCTTAACCCTTACTGGTTTTATTTTGTAGTAATTTATGAAAGCAAAGATGGAACAAGCCATATGATTTGTGGCTCCAGTTTCAAGAATCCAGTAATTCATACCTTTTTTACCTATGTTGTTGTTTTCTATCGAGGAGTTTATTATGGTGTTATTAACAACCTTTTCTTTTCCTTTTGAATTCTGAATCATATTTAGAAGATGTTGAAGTTGTTATGGATTGATAGCCTTAAAGTTCTGCTCATTGAAAGTGTAATTGGAAGTGTGTTTTCCTTTCTCGCTCTCACAGTCTTCATCCTTTCAGTAGTGCTTGCATTGTAGTTGACCCTATGCTTCATCTAGGGTGGGAACCCATGTTTCGAGTAGCACTCTTCAGCAGTGTGGTTAATTTTGTGACAAAATGAATATAGCTTTCCATAGCTTTTTACTCTTCCTCTTCCGTAGTTGCAACAACCTTGCCCATGATTACTAGTTTTACTAGTTCTTTCATACTTCTGATCAGTGCTATTGGCTAAAATCTTTGTATCCAGTCCTATACTTTCATTCAAGTGCCTTTCTTGTTGTAGGACAAAAGAGAAAACTTTGTTAATACCTGGCAAAGGTTCTGTTAATAAGATATGTGTCTTGACAACATTTTAAGCCTCTCTCAAACCTTTCAAGAAACTCATAACACACTCTGAATCTCTATAACTTGACATGATCTTCATCATCTCACAGGTACATTTCACTTTACAAGAACAATTTGGTAATGGCCGTAAAGAATTTGATTCTTCCCACAAAGTTTTGAAGCCAGTATAATATTATGTGATGCTTCTTTCTCCCTGCTTAATAGAATTTGTTTCTTGCAAAAGACCAGACACTCTGAAATGATTGCTTTTCGAGAATCTCTCCTTTAGATCTTCCCACAATTCCTTCGCATTGTCAATATAGAGTATGCTCAGTGCAATTTGTGTTGAGATGCTATGCGTGATCCATGAGATAACCATAACATTGCATCTCTCCCATGCTTCATATTGACTTTCACCGCATGATGGCTCATGAATATCTCTGTTCACAAACTTGAACTTATTTTTCGAAAGAAGAGCACGTTTCACCGCCCTACTCCATGAGTGGTAATTCGATCCATCTAATTGTGGAGTTACAAGAACCATACTTGGATTTTCCCCAGGGTGAAGGTAATACACACTGGTTGGATTTTGTTGATCATTATGCTATGAGGGTTTTCATTCGGTTTTTTCTTCAGCCATAAGCTACAAAACAAAGGGTGCAAGAAAAACAAAAAAGAGAAGCAAGAAAAAGGAAGAAGGGAGAAAAGAGAAGAATTGATGTGAGTTGATTTTAGGATTGCACATTTATGGGTTGCACTTTTGTTTATGATTTTTGGATTAACAATTATGGTGAGAAACCCAAAGAAGATTCCCACTTGACACGAACATAACCAAGTGGTTAAGTAAGTGTGAAGGTTCACTTCTAGAGAGCAAAGAGAAAAACACAAATATAGAGTGATGATGATGAGGTGCAGAATTGAAGAACAAAAAGAAACAAATATAATAGATGACCGAATTGTAAAAAGAAGAAAAATATAAAATGGAATGGAAACAAAAACAAAAAAGATTAAGAGATTAAGAGATGCTTTTGGAAAAAGAAGGGATGTCATGCCACTTGGAGAAGGAGGCACTCCAAGATGAGTGGTGAAAGAGCCGACACTTGAAGTGTTCACACACTCAAGGTAAGACCCACTGTGAGAACTCTCAAGTCTCACAAAAACACCCCTACAAAGTTTCTTTACTATCTTCAAATTCAATGTGTAAAATACATGAGGCAAGACACCCTTTATATAGGAGAGGGTGACTTGGAGAGCAAGATATAAGGGTAGGGGTGTCATTTGTGAGAAACCTTCTAGAAGGTAGGTCAAAGAAACCCTAAACCTAGGTGCACATGCCATGAAAGGTGGGCTTGACACAAGCCTAAATTAATAAGCACACCCTACTTTATTTTTTTCTTCTATTTGGACACCTCCAAAGTGAGTCCAATTTATTTACAAACATTTGTCTTGTAAGAAGACTAGAAAAAAGAACATCTGATGCTCTAGCCTATGCTGAATTCTTCTTCTGTTGAGGTCCTTCCGATATTTGGTGTGGTCTTCTCTTGTATGCTGAGATGATTGATCAAAGTGTGAAGTGTTTGTCGTGTCCTTAATCATCTTCTTGGCTAATTGGGTTGTATCAAGAATGACAGTGCAGTAGAGCAGGTTTAAACCCGCTCTGATACCATCTTGAACTTCTTCTGCATATTACTATTAATTGGGGGTAGGAAAAGATGTAAACCGAAAAAAAACTAAAAGAAGAAAGAAGAAGAAAGTGGAAGAAATATATGATTCGGGTAAAAAATCATGTTGCTATTGTATATTTAAAGCAAAAAATATGGAGTTGGGCTTAACCCAAGATACAACCTAAAGGCCAAAACACAAAATCCTTACTTCTTTATTTCCTACTATTCTCACCCTAGAATATTTGGACTTAATAGTTTTGATTAAATTTTTTACTAGTTGCCCCTATTTTTATAATGAAAACAAATTATTAATTTCTAACATCTACAACAAAAGTATTATTTTTTTTTATATACATTTATTTACTTAATACTATTTAAGATTCTCCTTATTTATGCATTATTCTATGACCTTAATGAGCTATAATGTGCATTAGGTTTTCCTTGTCAATAAGCTTGATACATGTGTTGTTTTGGGACACTTTTTTGGTCCTAATATCTCACGCGATTCTGTTAAATAGTTAATGAAGTTTTGGTGGCTTTTTCAAGAGAACAAGTTAAGGTGCGAGACTACACTAAGTTGATAATGACTTTTTGGCATGTGCAACTTAACATTGAGAAAAGTTATAAGTTATTTGTGAGAACAACACAATAATCTTCTTTTGCTCAACATAATTTGTTTTGATTTTCGAATATATTACAAAATTAGACACTTGTTCGGTGAGTGGTTTCTTCTACTCAATCATTTTCTCTTTTCGATTGTTTAAGTGACATGGGAGAAGAAATATTATTCTTGGCTAGTATGTACCAAACCCCTAGAGTGATTGTCTTAAGAGAAATTGTTTCTCTATATTAATCATGTTGATATATTAGACTTGGCTCTTTGTTAGGTTGGAAAATAATTTCTATGCATACCTTTCTTGTTGGTTAAGTTTACTCTTTTCCCTTGATACTATGATATAATATTAAACATTGATCTTGAAAATTGATGAATATTGAGTTTTAACCAAATTGATTATATTTTATAAGAAAGGAAATTGTTTTAGCTCCATAGGTTCAAATCCCCCAACTGGTATAAATTTTGGAGATTCATGTTTTAATATTTTAGGTCCTAAGGTTTGAATCCCCAAGGGTATAAATATTGAGGATTTATATTTTAATATTGTTGTTTCTAAATTGTTTTAAGTAAGAAAATAAGAATTTTTTTTATCTAAAAAGCTTTTCAAAACTTGTTTTCATAAAACTCACATTCTAAGATTAACTACAAATAAATATAATGTAATTTAAGGAGGCAAAAGTTAAGAAGGATTTGAATAGTATTTATACTGATTTATCTATTAACGAATACTACATCTAATTCTAAATCAATCAATTGAGTTTCAATAGGAAGAATACTACTATAAGAGACAAATTAGTATTATTTAGACCACAACCACTCTTTGGTAAACTAAATATTATTAGAATTGCATTCACTCTTGTTAAGACTGAGTATTATTTGAACCACAACCACTTTTGGATAAGACGAATGTTCTTTGGAAAATAGTCACTCCTTGCTAAACAAACAAAGTTTTCATGAGAGTCTGATAAAAAAGATCATAAGAGTTTTCTTAGAGGAGAGTTTAGTGACGTATGTATATTATAATCACTCTACAAGTTTGCTACTTGACCACAAATAGTGTTCTCATGCCAATCTAGTCATTTAGAACTTCTAAGTAGAGATGTCTTATTCTTAATTGAACACATGTTCCATGAGTATAAAAGAACCTTTATATTATTAAGAATCTTCAACACCTATAACCACTTAATAAGAGAAACTTGATGATCATATTATGAATATTATTATTTTTATTATGATTATGATTGTTATTATTTTTATTATTATTATGATTATGATTATTATTAATAGTAATAGTAATATTATTAATAGTAATAATAATATTAATAATGTTACTACTAATAATATTATTAATAATTAATAATGTTAATAATAATAATATTAAAAATATTAATAACAATATTAATAATAATTAATAATGTTAATAATAATATTAATAATAATAATAATAATTAATAATGTTAATAATAATAATAATATGAATAATAGTATTAAGGGTTATATATGTTTTTGGTCCCTAGTCTAAACTTTATACTTACTGGATACTTGTAGTAAGGAAATTATTTGAATGAGTTCTTACTAGTGTTTTTTTTATGTAATAAACGAATTTTCAACGTGGACTATATTTTAATATGATAACATCCACGTCATTGATGAGTTAGCATAAAATCCTTACTACAAGTACGCATGAAGTCTAAAATTTGGACTAGAGATATGAAAACCAATTTTGTCAGAAAGTATAGGGACGAAAAACATATTAATTTAACTCTAATATTAATATTAATAATAATGTTAATAATATTAATAATAATAATAATAATAAATAGAGGGTAGATTAAAACCTTAAAGGCTAGAAAGAAAAATGAGATTTAAATGAAAAGCAAGACCTAAACCTTAGCTCTTAATGGAGGAACATGTGTTATTGATAATGCGAACCTATTATAAGAGACACGTAAGATTAACTTTTCTATACATCCTGGTGGAACCAGAATGTATCAAGATGTAAAGAAGCACCACCATATTAATGAAAATACTAAGAAGAAGTTCAACTAGTTGAAAACTTTCTCAAGTAATTAAACCCATAAAATTTTAAAACATTCACATAAAATGTTAAAATGAAATAAAAAAAACATTAAAATAATAGAAAACCCGCTCTAAAATAAATTATAGTTTATCTTTATTTAATTACTGTCTCAATAAATAGATTTTTTTTTAAAAAATTGCTTCAAAAAATTTAAATAGAAGATCAAGAAGAAACAAAAATATAAAGAGAAAGATGAGTTAAATCCAAAATAAGAAAAACACAATACTTATTTTTTTTCAAGTTTCATAATCATAACCGTCAAGCAATAATTAAAATATTAATAATATTTAAGCATATGTTTTTTCTTTAAAAAAGGTTGAAAAAGTTAGTTTAGTTACAAACTTAAACCTCTAAACTTATCAAAGTAAAACTGTTGGGAGAATATACTTATTAAATAAGAATATGAATAAAAAAACGAAATAAGAAAACGTATATTACATAAATATATTATATATATATAGTTTAGTTAAATTTTAATTTTTTTATAAATTTCAATATTTTTAATTGAGTGTTTTTTTATATTAAGTACTCCAAATTTTTATATTTTTTAACTGAACCACTGTCATTTAATTTTCAATTGAATTTTTTATTTTGCATTTTTATTTTGTTTACTTGTGGTTATAAATTAAGAAATAAAAAGATTTTGACATTAATATAAAATGATAATATTTTTTTTTGAAATTTCATATAAATAATAATTATATATGTTCTCGAACGGAGTTGGAACTAAGAGAACGATTGAAGTTCTTCTGGTCGGTTGATCTGATCTTCCTTCCTTGAACAAACTCCTTCTACACCTCTCACTCCTCCACTCCTCGTGTCCATGAACTCCGAGCATGGTACATGTAAAAGACACTTTGACGCTTAAGTAAGACTTTGACACTCGGTATGCATGCAATTAGTACTAGATGATGACGTACCTGATTCTTGGATTCTGTGCTTATTTATATAATTATTGTGGACCCTTTGTTAATAGGCCTGATTAAGGATTTAATATGTACTTAAGGGTACACTATTTAATGCTTGATCTTTGATTAGTGTCGTTAGCTCTCCGCTTGGGTGTGATGGTTTCAGTCAATCTTGACTGGGTATTGGGCTTTGATTCGATCGCACGGACCCGACCGATACACTTGTCCCCAGGCTTGAGGATGTTGAATCCAAAGAGTCTTTGTCATGGTTGAGCTTTCCGAGACAAGATGTGATGTTGGCGGCGCCGAATGCGTGACGTGACGCGTAATGATTACCAAAGATTTTTTTGGCACCATTTAATGTGGACCGTTGGACCAGGGAAGATCCAATGGTTGAGATGAGATGGACATTCACTCTTCCTCTCTCCTCGAAGGATATAAATAGTGGTCCCCCACTGTTTCGTCTCACTGTTCCTTTGCTCCGACTTTTGAACCCCAATCATTTTGGCGAGGCATTTCCTATTCGTTCTGAGAGGTTAGTCATGTCTTCCCCTAGCTCTTCGTCTTCTCCCTCGTCATCTTCTTTGTCTTCTTCCTCTCCTGATTCCTCCATGACCGAGCTTTTGTTCATTGGGGCAATTAAAATGTTGCCTCCCGTGGAGACTTTTGTGAGGGTCAATGGTCCAGGGGACGTTGTCAACCAGGAAGACCTTGTCGAAGAGTCATCCCATTGTTCGGGATTTGACTGGGTTAATCCCAAGGTGACTGAGTTCACCTTTGTGTATAGAGATTTATCCTCTATTGGTTCCTTTGTGGATAACCTTAACCTATTGAAGCCGGATGTTGCTGATGACATCTTGGAAATTGATTATGGTCAATCGACCGATACCATTTGCATGGGTCGGGCTACCTCAGAGGGTCCTTTTTTCTTTTTTTATTCCTGCTTTTTTTTTTTTTTTTTTTTTTTTTTTTTTTTTTTTTCTGATTACATGTGGTCTTACCTTTCGATGAATTCACGATAGGTATCCTTCAGGCACTCAACGTTGCTCCTTCTCAGCTTCACCCTAACACCTTGGCTTCCCTTCAAACCTTCCGTCTCATATGCGACCTGTTTCGTCTATGTCTAACTCCTTCCACTTCACCCAGCCAACCTAATGTGAGTTAATGTTTAGATGGTTCCATTTTATAGTGACACTTTACTTAGAGTTGAGATTTTAGCAATTTATGGTGAAAACCTAAGGAAGATTCCCAGTGGACACGAACTTAACCAAATGGTTAAGTAAGTGTGAAGGTTCACTTCACAAAGGAAAAGATGAAAATCAATACAAAGTGATAGATGAAATGCAATGTAGAATGGAAATAGCAATAAGGTAAACATCAATGGTGGTCATTGCCGAACCAAATGATGAACCACAAGCATTTACCAAAAGCAAAACAAAGACATATATGAAATGGAAATGAATTGAAAAGAGTGGAAGAAAAGTAGCTTATGGAGTGGCTATGAGAGGGGTTCACGCCACTTGGGGCGTGGTAGCCACCAAGATGAGTGAAGGACCGCCACTTGAGAGTTTCACGCCACTCAAAATAAGACCTAGCCAAGAGGATTCAAACCTCACACACTTCTCACACAATTTGTACATAGTAACTTTTCTCTTCAAAATTAACATCTACAATACAAGGAGTATGACACCCTATTTATAAGAGATTGTGCCTTGGAAAACAAGAAGCAAGGGTAGGATGGGAAACCTAAATAATGGGGCTTCCTTTAGGGTTTGACTAAGTCAAACCACATCTTCGGCTTGTTCTTCTAGAAACTAGGTAAAAAACAAGCTAAAGTGATAAGCGCACCCCCCTTTTTATGCTAAAGGACACCTATTCTACTGAAATTAAAAATAATGACACCAACTGATGCTAAACATCCAAGGCTTGTGCTCTGCTCCTCGTGATCCTCTGAGGCAAGCTAGGTTCTGAGGCAGTGACTGGAGAATCCTGACCTAGCCCTGTGTCTTGAGGCATGCTCCTAGTCATCCTCCTAGGAGGGTGGGCTTGGTTGTATGTGCCCTTTTTTATGTAAGAGCACTGTAGTGTGCCCTTCTGCTGGTTGTATGTGCAGACCATGTCCCTGGGATTGGTTCCCCTTTAGCTTAAGCCCTCTCTAGTGTTAAGTGCCTTTTTTAACTCTGTTTTGTAATGTTGCTCGCTTAACTATAGACTGGTCTTGTAGAAGGGTTGGGACACCCCCTAAGTGTCTCTATTTATTCTATTAATTTATTGCTGATAAAAAAAAAGGAGGTTGGGCTTGGTCAGTAGGCGCACTCTCTCCTAGGTTCTCATCACGACCCTATTAGCTAGTTGTCTCTTATCAGTTGGTCAGGTAACATACTCTTTGCCCCTTTCACGTCCTCGTATAAAAACTTTAAGGGAAAGTTTTTTAAAATCTTCATTTAGCCTCAGGGTAGGGAGCTTTTCTTTCATGGGTACGACAGATCCAAATTTCTTTTGTATTGGACTAAAACTCCCACTCGATTCAAATAGTGGCCTCGCCTAGCCTCTAGCACCGAGGAGTTGGAGGTTTATGCTTTATTTGATAACCTCCCAAGGAGGCTCCCTACTCGAAAGCTCTTACCTGTATATAAATTGTCTCAGTGGTGGACTGATTTTCATGGTATGTTTTTTTATTATCCTTCTCCTCGTCGGCCTAAATTGTTGACTTATGTATCTTTTTCGATGTAGGCATCATGATTAGAGAAGCTCCCTAGACGGTCGACGTGTTGACTGCCTTCCGAAACAAGGCTGCCAACAAAGGCAAAGGGATATTGGAGACGGTTATAGCTGGCAACCCTTCCACTGTTGGAACGGTCGGTCCTTCAACCGCTCCCAAGGAGGAGAAAAGGAAGAGGAGAGATATCGCCTCTACCACTCGTCGACCGGGGCCCCTCCTATTGCTGCTCATCCCTTGACGCTCATTGGAGGAGATTCCAAATTCTCTAGGGTCGTTCAAGTAAGGTTAACGCTGACCAAGGAGAATCTCCTCTTTGCGGTCCCTAAAGACGAGTTTCTCTCGACTGTTATTGAGATGTAGTCCCAAGGGCTCGTACTGACCCGGATGGCTGTTGATACCCGCAATCGGAAGGTTGAAGAAATATCTCGGCTAGAGCATGAATTGGATAAGGCCTCAATCTCTCTTAAGTCGTCGCTAGAAGCAATGTCATCTTTCGAGTCGCGGATGGCCAAGGTTGAGGCTAATCTCGAGCTCAGAAACATGAGGTGCGCCAAGGGAGCAAATGGAGAGATAGAAGAGGAGGGTGGCCGAGCTGGGGAAGGGCATAACGGAGCTGAAGGGTAAGTACCCGACATTGGAGGTCGAGAAGGTATCGGTGGAGAGTGAGCTCGACAAGCAGCAGGATAATATTTTGCTGATGTTGGGTGAGACCTTCAACTAGGCCGTTTGGCAGGCCTACTTTCTCTACAAGGGTCCACCTTCGGAAGGTGCCTTCGACGTTAACAAAGACGTTTTTAAAGGTCGATGACCATTTTCGAGTTGGCCGTGTTATAATTAAAGACCTTAAAGGGGTGATTATTTTTTAAAGATTTTTGCAAGTATTAAAGGTTGAATGAAAAGCTATGAAGAATTAATCAATGGAAAACCTGTTTAGCCAAATAGAAAATTGTTTTTAAACTTGATTCCAAAAAATCAACATGTTGTTTTCACGAAACAACCGGTTGTTTATACCAACAGATTTGAAAAGAAAAGCTAAAACAATTTAATGAGTGTAGGGATAGAGAAATTCACACAAGGTGTTTATACTGGTTCACTCTTAACCAAGAGCTACATCCAGTTCTTAGCTAACCACTAAGAAATCACTATGTAATCAAACCTAGGTTACAAACCACACACCAAAAGTGATGATCTTGAACCCTTTAAGAACACACACCACTTTTGGAAAACCACACAACTTCTAGAAACACCTTCTGAAACTGCACCACACCAGAACAAACAAAAATATAATGTTCAAGGAAGAAGAGAATATAATACACCTGGGTAAATCAAAGATTAAAGTTCAGAATTACAAAACCCAATCCTATTCCACAGTTGAGATCATCCAAAAGCTTTTTGTAATCTTGAAAACTGTTTTTGATCAATCTCAATTTCTTAGTTAATGCACAGGAGTGTAAAACAACCTTTTTATACTCCAATCAAATGGTCAAAGCAGTTAAATAAAGAACCAAAAGTTGTTGGAATCATTTAAAACAGTTTGGAATAAGTTAACATAATTCTGTTAAGGTTTTCAAAAACTACCAGTTGAATTCTCGAAACAACTGGTAGAATCAGTTAGACAACAAAGTCAAAACAAAGCCAAGCTTTTCAAACTCATTTTAAAAGTCACTAAGTATTAAACAATTGGTGGAATTGACATTTCAACAGGTTGAAATTTCACACTCTTTAGAAAACTCATCTTTTAAAAAATATTACGATTCAATTAACATTGGATCATCTTAAAGAGTGGATTAAAAATTCAAAGACTATTAGACACACACACAAAAACAACAACAAAGTCTTCAAGCATTCATCTTGGATTTGGAGACATCAAAGCACCTTGTTCAACAGGCTGCCCTTCAGAGCTCGACATTTGGGACCGCTTAATACAAACCAAAGCAACCAACAGCTGACTAAGGACACATCAAGCACCTCATAAAAAGGTCAGTCATCTCAGTATACAAAGTCGGGCCCCACCAAACCTCGAGAAAGCATCAACGGAAGAAGAAGTTATAAACTAGAATATCAGAAGTTCTTCCTTCTGGTCTTTTCCACATGAGCAAAGTTATGTAAATAAATTGGGCTTACTTTAGGGGTCCAAATAGCAAAGATAGGCTATAATAATGTACCATTAGCATAATAGGGGGTGTGGGTAGCATTTTAGCTTGTTCTTAGCACTTTTGGAAGGCATTTTGACCTAGTTTCTAGAAGGGCAAACCTAGGATGCGGGTTTGACTAAGTCAAACCCTAAGGCTGCCCATTTTTTCCCTTTTCCCATCCTACCCCTGTAGCTTGTGTTCCAAGGCTCCTTCACCTATAAATATGAGGCCTACCTAGTATATTTGAGAAGTTGAAATTAATAGAAGAATAGTTAGTCTGAACAAATTGTGTGAGGTGTTAGTGAGGTTTGAATTCCTCTTAACATTTAGGTCTTATCTTGTGACTAATTGAGAGCTCTCAAGTGACGGCTAACATCACTTATCTTGGAGGCCAACCACACTTCAAGTGGCATGTTCCACTTCTCAAATCCATCACATAAGCTTTCTCCTTCCTTCATTTCTTCTTCCATTGTCATTCCGTTTTTACTCTTTGTATTATGTTCTTGTTTTGTTTCCTTGTTTCCATTCGACAATTCTATTTGACATGCCTTTTTCATGTTCTTTAATTCCACACCTATTGGCATCATGTTCACCTTGTAATTGTCTTTTTCTTTTGCTCTTGTGAAGTAAACCTTCACATTTACTTAACAACTTGGTTAAGTTCGTGTCCAGTGGGGATCTTCTTAGCGTTCTCACCATATTCTTACTTAAAATCTCAATCTAAGTAAAGTGTCACACAAAAAATGAACAATCCTAAAATCAACTCACATCATGTGGTTATCAGAGCTTAGGTTCTTTGATGAGAATCAAATAAAGGAGGCTTTTATTAATGGAGGAAGAGGACATCCACCCTCACATTTGAAGTTCTTCCTTCTAGTCTTCTCAAAATTAAAAGAAGACATAAAATAAAGATGAGGCCCAAGCCCAAAGCCCAAGCCCAAGCCCAAGCCTAAGAAGGCCAAAGCCCAAAGAGCCCAAGACCATCCCATGAGGGGCAAGGCCAAGGTTTGAAATACTCTTGTATAGTTTTAGGAGGTGTGGTTATTAAATAAAGAAGTGTGAAAATGTAAAATAAAGTCACATTGTCCATGTGACTTAGGAGAGTGGTGTAGGTGTAGTTTTTAGGAGGTGTCATAGTAGAAAAAGGTCACACCTCCTATGTGACTTGTTTTTGGTGGGAATTTCAAATGAGTTTTATTTGAAATTTCCCACCTATTTTTCAGCACCTCTAGGCTATAAATAAAGGTGCTTAGCTTGTACAATTCAGATTTGAATTTTGATTAGAGAAACTATACTCAATTTTTGAGAGAGCATTGGAGAGCTTTGTGCCTTCTTCACTAGTCTTATCTTGATGGTTCCATGGTTACCTCAAGTGGCGGCTTGCACACTTATCTTGGAGTCTCCATCCTCCTAGTGGCGTGATCATCCAACCATTCTTCCATCCTCATGAGCTTTCTCGTCTCCTTCCTTCCTTCTCTTTTGTTGTTCATGTTTTGAGTTTGTGTTCTTGAGTTTTTGGTTCGACTTTTAGCTTTTCCAGCAGCTGTTCTTCTCCTTCTTTGTGTTTGGTTCGGTTCATTTTATTTTCCAGCACTCTTATTCAGTTTTCTTGCCTTTTAATTCATTTTTGTTCGGTTCATAGTTGTTCTTATTCAATTCTATTCGGTGCTTTTGATTTTTACCTCTTTTTGTTGGTTCAATTTGACAATATGAGGAACTTCCATATGAGTTTGGATTTGGTGCTAGTTTTGGTGAGTTCTTGACTTAGAACATCCAATTCTAAGAAAAAGTGCCTAACTATTGTCCAACTCAAGTTGATTCCTAAGAATGTCAAGAATCATTCTCTTCTTTGCTATTGGAATCACATCATTCTTGAGCTTATTTTGCTTTGAGTTGATTTGACACTTTACTTTTCTTGCACCTTTAATTTCTTGGCTTTAAATTCAACTACCTTTACTCTCGTGTCTTTAAATTCAAGTTCCTTTAATTTCTTGTCTTTAAATTCTTGTCTTTACATTCTTGCAATTTAATTTTCAGCCATTTATTCTTCTTGCAATTTTCATTTGGCCATTTTATCTTCCATAGATTTGTTTCGCTTTTGGATTGCTATTTTTTTGTGTCTTATTGTGTTCTTAACTTTTGCTTTGAGTCATATGGTCATTAGTGTTCTAGGAGTCCCTACTTTGATTCTACTTACTTTGTTTTTTATTTTGAAAGTTTGAAAAGTAACTAGAAACTTGTTTTAGTAGAAGAAAAGATTTAAGTTCCAAACAAAAGATTTCAAGTGTTCAATTATATTGAATCCCAAAATTTTTGGGAAAATTGGAGTTATTGGAAATTATGCATGATTAAAACTCTGGGTGGTATCAATTCCTAAAGAAAAACATTTTCCAAATTTGGATTCAACTTGATTGGCAAATTGATTTTAACCATTGTGGAATTTTTATCCTTTTGCTTTAACTATTTCTAAAGAAAAAGTTTCATTGTTAAAAGTTTAGTAAGTATCATTGAGTCCTTTTTGTGTGCCTTTTTTCTTGATTGTCTTTCTTCTAGTTTTGTCATAATTTCTTTCTAAAATTTGGTTTATCTTTTCTTGTTTGTCTTTTATTTCTTTTCCTTAAGTTTTGTGGTGGTTTCCTCTAAGATCAAGTGTTGAAGGCATTGACCATTTTCATTTGAGAGTATTTCAACCTCAGGAAAGACCTTTGTCAAGGGAGAAAATTTTTCTTTGAAGTGCTTTCATTGTTCTCTTCTTGAATTTCACCAAAAGTTATGCAAACATGAGGAGTGTTTAAATTGTTTTCAATAATTGTTTGTTCCTTTGTGCAAAAATTATGGGTCATTTGTCTTAGGTGAATTTTCAAAACCGCAATCATTTCACAAAGCCCACCTTTTGGGAGAACTTGTGGAGGTGAAAAAGCGACTTGTCCACAAAGATGAGAAAATAAGCCAACTAGCAAAAAGATTGCAAAGATAATAAGAAGCTCAAGCGAGGCAAAATCAAGAAAGGAGATTGGAGCCGCCAAGAACATCTAGACCATCCATGCACTATGGGAGTCAAGAACATCATTGGCGAGTGCACACTTTTGCAAAACGACACCATCAACACCACCACCAACCATAACATTCTTTTGATTTTGTAAAGTTACCTAGTTTTAGTGGGTCCAATGACCCTACTTTGTATTTAGAATGGGAAGCTAAAGTTGAACATCTTTTCAATGTGTATAAGGTCACCGAGGACCAAAAGGTTTGGTTAGCTTCCCTAGTTTTTTTTAGACTACGCCAACCAATGGTGGCAACAAACTGTAATGGACATTGGGCTAAACAAGAGGCCAATCGTGGTCTCTTGGTATGATTTGAAAGCATGTATACGCGCGCAGTTTGTTCATCCTCCTTATAGGAAGGAATTCTTGTTGAAGCTCCAACGACTTCATCAAGGACCTAAGACGGTAGATGAATACTTTAAAGACTTAGAAACAACTTTGACTAAAATTAATACGCATGATAATGAGAAGTTAAAGATAGCTAGGTTTGAGTGCTTTATGGAGACAAATTTAAGATATCGTAGAATTATATGAGTACTCTTCTTTAAAGAAAGTGGTTCACCTAGCCATCAAGGTGGAATCACAACTTTTGAAGAAAACAACTTTAAAAAATACTCATAATGATGACTTCTAAAAATCTTCATGGAAGGATACAAACAAAAACTCTACAAAAACTTCTCCTTCCAATTTTTCAAAAGAAACAACTTCTCACCAAAAAGTTTCTAAACACAATCCTTCTACATCTACCCCTAAGTCATCCACCAAAATTTCAAGCACAAAATGTTTTAAATGTTTAGGTTTTGGGCACATAGCTGCCAATTGTCCAAATAAAAGAACCACAATGTCAGAAGAAGTAAATGAAGACCAAATTAAAACAAAAGCTAAAAAAGAAAATGAAAAAGAAGAGAAAAGTAAAGTGGGTCTCATCTTGTTGACTCCTACGAAAATGACTACACCTCCTAGGTATATTTCTTCCTTTTGTTTTTCATTCCCAAATAATTCTAAATACTTGACATCTTTGTTAAAGAAGTTTAAGGATGATCTTCAAAAACCTCCTAAAGGTTATCCACTTCTAAGAGGATTTTCACAAACAAACCATCTCTTCCCTAAACATTCTCTAAAACTGTGGCCTGTATCTAGAATTCACCCATGTGAACTCCCCAAGCTTCATGAACATAAGTTTGTTTCACATCCTCAACTTCGAAATATCTTCTTTGGGAACAAACTAACTATGTTATTTGCAGGAGTTCTAAATTCGAAGACGAATTCTTTCCAACCTGGGGGCATGATACAAACCAAAGCAACCAACAAATGACTAAAGACACATCAAGTACCTAAAAAAAAAGGTCAGTTATCTTAGTATACAAAGTCGGGTCCTGCCAAACCTTGAGAAAGCATCAGCGGAAGAAGAAGTTATAAACCAGAATATCAAAAGTTCTTCCTTATGGTCTTTTCCACAAGAGAAAAGTTATGTAAATAAATTGGGTTCACTTTAGGGGTCCAAATAGCAAAGATAGGCTAGAATAAGGTACCATTAGCATAATAGGGGGTGTGGCTAGTATTTTAGCTTGTTCCTAGCCATTTTGGAAGGCATTTTGACCTAGTTTCTAGAAGGACAAGCCTAGGATGCGGGTTTGACTTAGTCAAACCCTAAGACTGCCCATTTTTCCCTTTTCCCATCCTACCCCTTTATCTTGTTCTCCAAGGCTCCTTCACCTATAAATAGGAGACCTACCTAGTGTATTTAAGAAGTTGAAATTAATAGAAGAAGAGTTACTCTACACAAATTGTGTGAGGTGTTAGTGAGGTTTGAATTCCTCTTAGCATTTAAGTCTTATCTTGTGAGTAATTGAGAGCTCTCAAGTGGAGGCTAGCATCACTTATCTTGGAGGCCAACCACACTCCAAGTGGCATGTTCCACTTCTCAAATCCATCACATAAGCTTTCTCCTTCCTTCAGCTATTCTTCCATTGTCATTCCATTTTAACTCTTTGTATTATGTTCTTTTTTTGTTTCCTTGTTTTCATTCGGCAATTCTCTTTGGCTTGCCTTTTCATGTTCTTTAATTCCACACCTATTGGCATCTTGTTCACCTTGTAATTGTCTTTTCCTTTTGCTATTGTGAAGTGAACCTTCACACTTACTTAACTACTTGGTTAAGTTCGTGTCCAGTGGGGATCTTCTTAGTGTTCTTATCATATTCTTACTTAAAAGCTCAATCTAAGTAAAGTGTCACACAAAAAATGAACAATTCTAAAATCAACTCACATCACCGTTGTGGAAGACGTTGAAGATGAAGACCAATAGGTTTAGTCTTTGATGTATTTTGTTCCCTCGGGGTCGGGGTGTGACCTCTTCCTTTTGATTTTAACTCAATATATCGGTTGTTCCTCTTAATTTCTATTTCTAAAATTGGACAAGTAATAATAATTGAAATTTATCGAGTATACAATAATGTCATTCGATCGGATTACCAGTATGTATGATTCTTTTTTTTCTTAAGTAGTTGAGTCTCGGGAGGGATTATCGGTTAAGGTAAGCATCCTTAGCCAAGCTGATTCTTTGAGTCTTAGGAGGGTTTACCGATTAAGGTAAGCGTCTTTGACCGAGATGAGACGTTAGGGTGGGAGGATTACTTATTAAGGTAAGCATCCTTGGCCGAACAGAGTCTTTAGGTATCAGGAGGGATTATCGATAAAGGTAAGTGTCCTTGGTCGAACCGATTTTTTAGGTATCGGGAGGGATTACCGATTAAGATAAGCATCCTTGGCCGAACCGAGTCTTTAGGTATCGGGAGGGATTACCGATTAAGGTAAGCGTCATTGGCCGAACCGAGTTTTTAGGTGTTGGGAGGGATTACCGATTAAGGTAAACATCCTTGGCCAAACCGAGTGTTGTTATAGAGCATGTAAATTTAACTTGTATTCTAGATACACAAATTGAAAAAAACTGTTGGGCGAGGAAAGAGTGCATAGTTTAATTGATTTTTTTAAAGAGTTGCATAGTTTTATTGATTTAACTGTAATAAAATTTGAGGTGCGTGACATTCCACGTCCTCGGTATAGTTTTTCCGAATAACCACTCTAGGTAGTATGCCCTCCAACTACAACATCTCGAATCCGGAAGAGACCTTCTCAATTGGATGAGAATTTTCCATCGGTCTTCCTTGCTTCACTTCGCATTCGCCACAGAAGTTCTCCTTTTTGAAAGCTTCTTGGCTGAATCTCCGTATTGTATTGCCTGGTTACTCGGAGTTTTCATGCAGCTTCTCGAATCTTACTTCTATCTTGGAGCTCGTTTCTGAGGTCGAATTCGACCGACAAACATTCCTGGTTGAGGCATAAGTCAAAGATCTATCTTCTGAATGATGGCTCCTCAACCTTGACCGAAATCATAGCCTCGGTGTTGTAGGTCAGGCTATATGATGTTTCTTGTGTTGAAGTTTGGGGTGTGCAGCGATACGCCCAAAGGACTTCTACCAGTTCTTCAGTCCAACGTCCTTTCACCATGCTGATTTGTTTCTTCAACTCATTCAGGGTGACTTTATTCGCTGCTTCAGCTTTCCCATTGGTCTGGGGTGCTCGACCGAGCTCATTATTGACTTGATGTCGAGCCCTTTATAGAAATCTTGGAGCCCTTTATCGATGAACTACCGACCATTATCAGTTATGATCATATGTGGTACTCCAAATCGGCATACTGTACTCCTCCATACGAAGTTTTGAACATTCTTGGGCGAGATGGAGGCGAGGGGCTCGACCTTGATTCACTTGGTGAAGTAGTCCACTTTGACCAAGAGGATTTTGGTATGCCCTTTTCCTGGAATGAAGGGACCAATGATGTCCATCCCCAGATGGCGAACGACCACGGAGACACAATGTTGTGGAGTGCCTCGCATTTGAGATGGGACAAGGGGTCGTGCTTTTGACACTTAGCGCATTTCTTCACATATTCTATATAGTCACTTGGTACAGTCGGCCAGAAATACCCATCCCCGAGCATTTTTGCAGCCATAGTTCTTGCGCCTGAGTGGCTCCCACATACTCCTTCATTGATCTCTTCAAGGACATATTTTTCTTGCTCCTTGGTGACGCACTTCAGTAATGGCTTGGAGTATGCTCTTGTATAGAGGTCCTGGACAATCAAGGTGTACCTGGTGCATTGCTGCCTCATCGTTTACTCCTCTTCTGGTTTGCATACGCTGAGCTCGAGGTATTTTGCAATTAGGGTCATCCATGTTTCGTCCTCGGTCACGGCTAAGCATTTGGCCTCTCACACGCTAGGATTTCGTAGGCAAGTCTGTACAACAGATCGATGGTGGAGAGGATGGTGGAAGGGGTCGTCTCGGTGTACAATGGGGAGACCGAGTGGTAGAGGCGGTATCTCTCCTCTTCCTCTTCTTCTCTACCTGCCTCGACCTTGGCATGACTCTTGTAATCCCTAAACTTCTCTAGTTGCATGTACTTAGCAGCCCTCTGCCTAAGCTCATCAAGGTTTGCAGCTGGCTTCTTGCACAAACTATCAAAAAATGGTTTTGGTTGTAGGGTCGTGACCATGAGTCTCGAAGATGGAGTTTGGAGGAAGCCTTGTGAACCAACTCAAGGCCCTTCCCTTCAGCGAGGTGGGGAACACTCGGCACATGACAATGCTGCCTGAGGTATATAAACTCATGTGCGTGGTGTACACATCCATGTGTTCATCGCGATCAGTCGTCCTGTCATTATGATCTATGTTAAGCCCTTTCCACAAAGGTGGAATCCAGTGCGTCGGACAGGGGAAAAGACTTGTTTGGATATGATTCGCCTACAGTCTTCTGAGTACGAGTGGACTTCGACACCTCAACAACCTTCGTTCCGGTTGGGGTTGCATCAGGTCTCCCAACGGGGTTGCCTGGCTCGCCAAAGGCACCTTCCCCGATCAACTTTCTCTTCATTCTCTCTTCGGAGGGCTAGAATCTCCTCCTCGTTCTTCTTCTTCATCTCATCCATCTCCCTCCACAGAGACATCATTAGCATCATCTGCTCAGTCTCCAACATTTTCTCATTCATCATGCTTCTTGTATACACCATCTGATCTCTCCCTTCTTCAAATTCTCTTGGCCCCACGATGGGCACCAATTGTTCTCGAACGGGATTAGAACCAAGAGAACGATTAAACTCCTTCTCAATCAGTCAATCTTCTCTTCATTCCTCAAACAAACTCCTTTTGCACCTCTCGCTCCTTCACTCTTCGTCTCCGTGCTTGGATGGTACCTGCAAAAGGCCCTTCGACGCTCAAGTAAGACTTCGACACTCGGTATGCAGTGCAATTAGTACTAGATGATGACGTACCTGATTTTTGGATTCTGTGCTTATTTATATAATTATGGTGGGCCCTTTGTTATTGGACCTGATTAAGGATTTAATCTATAATTAAGAATACACTATTTAATGCTTGATCTTTGATTAGTGTCGTTAGCTCTCCGCTTGAGTGTAATAATTTCGATCAGTCTTAACCGAATGCTAGACTTCGATTCAGTCGTACAGACCTGACCGGTACAATATCATTTTATATTAATTATAAAATTTCAAAATTTCTCTGAAAATATACATATAAGTAAATAAGATAAGACTTATCACCTAATTAACATAAATTAGATTAACTCAATTAAAAATATAAAAAAATTTGACTAAATAGATCTAAAGAATTTAATAAAAATTTAATGAAGACTAACCAAATTTATTACACTCTGGAAACTTAATTAAGTGTGTATAATTTTATTTGTTTGTCCTTATAAGTTGAGTTCATATTTCCGTGTTACTTTCCAAAATTGGCAATTTTCCTAAGTCTTCTTCAAGTTTGTTTAAATTTAAGTGTATCTAGATCCTTTCATCAATTACAAACAAGCAAGTACATAGAAAAGTATATGACAAGTGGTTGTCGGAGATTAATAACTAGAATCCAGTTAAAATACATTCTCAATAATGAGACCCTACTGAATCATTATCACTAAGGATAATTTCCATTACATTGTTTCACTGAAGCATCTCAACTACTTGGCTCATGGTGGGCCTTAAATCTCTGTCTTCCATCACACACTTCAAAGCCACTTTACTCAAAATTTCCATCTTCCTATGATCATAATCATCTCCAATATCAGCTTCAATTATTTCCTCCAACCAACATGAGCTACTGTTCCCTCTTTTCTCTCTCACCCATTCCACCACCCTCCCATCATATCTTTCTTCATTATGGATACTTCTTGTTGTGCTTTTCCCAGTTACCATTTCCAAAACAACAATTCCATAGCTATAAACATCCACCTTGGATGTGATAGGCAAGTTAAAAACCCACTCAGGTGCCATATAGCCTCTGGTCCCTCTGATCATAGAGATGCTTGGATTGTTGGGGTTATTTCTGTTCAGGAGCTTAGACAAGCCAAAGTCTGCTAACTTTGGCTCATAGTTAGAATCTAGAAGTATATTTTGTGGCTTTATATCACAGTGCAAAATCCACTCCAAACATTCTTCATGCAGATATGCTAAAACTCTTGCTGTTCCAAGAGCTATGTTGTATCTCTTCCTCCAATCAAGAGTGTTGGATGAGAGATTTTCTGCTAAAGAACCGTTCTCCATATACTCATACACCAACAACCTATGTTTTCCCTCAGCACAATATCCCCACATTTCAATCAAGTTCATGTGGTTAAGCTTTCCAATGATGCCTACTTCAGCAAGAAACTCCCCTTCTCCTTGTTTAGCATTATAAAGTCTCTTAATTGCTGCATGTCTCTGATCTGATAAAATACCTTTGTACACAACCCCTCCCCCACCTCTTCCTATCTCTTCACTGAAACCCTTTGTAGCCTTTTTCAGCTCAGATAAGCTAAACTTTCTGAATCCTGTTTCTGTAAGATGGTAGCCCTCTCGATCAACGTCAGACTTTTGTCTGGTCCAAACTAGTAGACGCCAAATCGCAAAAGCGCAAATCACTTCAGAAGCTCCAAGGGCTGTAGAAAACCACAGGAAAATCTTTACAAAACGGTTTGCATGTGGTTTGACATAAGCTCGTTGAAGTTGAACAGAACAAACATGATCATATAAAGGTTCACTGGCATATTGTTTGTGAGAGAAGCTATTGCTTTTGGGCAATCTCAAGTATGTTGTTCCTTGGAATACCGGTGAATGTTTTCCATTGAGCAATTGTGTTTTTGTATAGCACCTATAAAAGCGTTTATCATCACTATAGGAGTGCTGAAACCCCTTACAATTGCAGTCTTGCAAGCATAAATTCTGGCAGGCACTGTAGTTACTAACTTCTACATAATGATTGTCATAGCCATAGAACTCAACATTTGGAATCTCCAAGAACATAGACTCATTCACATGGCAAGTAAGCTGAAACAAGGGTTCACACCCTTGAGACCAATCACTGTGGTTCTTCAATCTATGCCCCGGAAGACACAAACATTTTCTTCCACTCGCATGAGCATAAACGCAGAAGCTGTTGGGTCCACAAATCCCATGAGGTATGCAACCACTAGAAATTGCTTGCCATGAAACATACCACTTCTGCAAAACATTCTTTCGACTATACACTCGAACATTCCCATCACAATCCACTTTCAACCTTCTCTGCAGCACTGTGCCATAATCAGATGTCACGAAAGTGAAATTATCAGTTGAATTGAAAATCCCAAGAGAGTTCATCACGCCAATTCTACTACTGTTGAAATTAGTCCTTCCAGCATCCCAACTTATCAACCAAGGTTGTGGCCAGTAGGAGCTTGAAACATCAGGACCATCATAATGAAGACCAAGAACGTTGCTATCATCGAATAAAAACGTATAGAAACCTGAGGAATGGTTACTCTCGCTTCTTGAAGACACAAGTTGTGTGTATCTGGTAAGAGGTTGACCAGGAACAAGAGTATCGGTGGGAAAATCAAAACTTTGCCATAGAACCGTTCCTTGAAGCTGGTGTAACACAAGATTTCCATCATCCTTGAGATGCAACTCTACTGGGTCTAATGAATCGGTGTTTGAAGACCAAACAGTGTTAAGAGAAGCATCAATCAAGAGTATGTTGCCATCGTCTGTGAGGGAAAGTTTGGAGCGTTTTCCATTCACAGGTTGGTCACGGTTGGCCATCCATGTGACAGTGTTAGGGCTGTGAAAATGAGGTTCCGTGAACCATATTGCAAATGAATATGCGTTCTCACCAATGGAAACAAAACCAGCAGAGAAGATAGCATTTGGTGAGATGAGAGTATCTTGTGGATTTTCCACAGAGAGGGAAGAACCCATTCTCAACGATGATGAAGAAGATGAACCTTGCAAATGCATTAATGCTAGAAGAAAGAGTGTGATCGACAAAGCCATACTCGTACTCAGTGCAAGATCTCCTGAGTATTCTTGTTGGAAATTCATTCATTTTACTCTCTATATTCATTTTTTTTTTGCAGGAACTGTATAGATATATTATTATAATTTATCTTTGTTGTTCCTTACGTGATCATGAGAACATCAATTCTTGGTTATGCTGCCATAAATAAATTAATAAATTTCAATTTATTGAAACGGAAAGAATAATATACAGCCACTTAATAACCATTTTTAATAATATATGTTAAGATTTTGAATTAAAAAATAAAATAAATATATATTACCACTCTTCATGAATATTTCATATGACACTCCTATACCTTTTAATATATAATATATAGAGTGAGAAAAAATGGAAATAAAATGAAAAAAATCAAAAGAATTATAAAAAGTGATAACTATATATTAAATAATCCAATTCTTCAAATCGGTGGCAACTTTTTATTGAAATAATAAAAAAAATGATTTCTTTATATAGAAGCTACTAAAATTATGTTTAGATATTATATTTCGCGTAACTATTTTGTCAAGAGTTATAATATTTAAGAATCAATTTAATATTAAAATATTTTCATAATCAATTTAGTATTAAATTGTAAATTTGAGAGAATTTATCATTATATGGTAAGAAAGATTAGTTGTGGCACTTTTTGTACATTAAAAATTTCTTTATTTAAAGATAATGATTAAATTAATTTTTTATTTATTTAAAGATAATGATTAAATTAAAAATTTCTTAAAGCATAAAATAAATCAGTGATTAATTAAAAAGAAACATTAATATCATAAATCATAAATAGAGTAGTTAGGTGTTAGGTTCATAGACTTTCAACTATAATTTATTGGCCTATTAAATTTTCATACCTAATCGACTATGAGATGGTTCGGTGAATTGAAATCAATTTGTATACGTGTAAGACTAAATATTCACTTTGATGTCTATCATTGTCGGCTAAATTTTGTCCTTATATTGTTTTTAATAATTTTTTGTGGTAGTGTTTCTTAAATGCCTAAAATATACCTTCTATTAGTTTAATAATGGAATGATAATTTTATATAGCATTGTAAGTCTAAAGGACTAAAATATTTTTTTTAATATAAAACTCAAAGCCTAAATTACTAAAACATAAAAGATAAAAAAAAATATTTTAAACATTATTTACTTTTAATTTTTATAATTTTTTGTTTCATAATATATTCTAAAATTTTATTCACTTCGGTTCCTTTTTGCCATATTAATATTTTCACAACATAAAATGAAAGATATTTTACAAAATTAAAATTAAAATTTTACAAAATTGAATATTCAAGTGAATAGCATTTACAATTCTAAATATAAAACATACATTTCACACGTGCAATGCGATTCAAAATAAAAGTTCTAATAAAAATGTTTAGTCCTCCCCCAGAATAGTGAGGGAATGATTGGAGTGAGATAAATTTACTTGAAAATATAGATAATTATAGGATATAAAGAATAAGAATACGTGACTAATAATACAATTCTTCAAAAGAAAATGGGACTTAGAGATATTATGAAAGTAGAAAGATTATTAAAAACATATTTAAGAAAAAGAGAAGTATACTTCAAGATATCTTTTGACAAAATTCAATAAGTTCCAAAGAAAAAGTTAGCCCCACAATTATTGAATCAAGAGATCAACGAAGTAGTTATGAAGAATAAGTCGTGGAAGAATTACAAGAATATTATTTTTAAAAGAAAAATGGTGACACATGTCCAAAATGGTTAAACAACTTAGAGTATGAAATGAAGTTTATGGAAGTTTACATTTTTTTTTATTTTAAATTGTTATATAAACATTATATACATGACATGATGGCCACTTTGTAAGAAAATAATACATTTGTAAAATTTACTTATATAAAACATTCGTAACACAATGAAAATAAAGGAATTGCAACTCCAATATATTTTGTTAATCCTCTCCCCCTTTTCATTTTTAACTTCTTTCCTTTTAAATTTTTACACTTCTTTTCATATATATTTTCTCAATAAGTTACATAAAGTTATTTTAAGAGCATGTATAATAAGTTAATATGATAAAATGTATTTCTTATCTATATTATTAATTGAAGATCAAATCAATCATATTAACATAAGTGTGGTAATTGTGTGCATGAACTTAAATTTATATAACTTTAGAAGTGATATATATTTCATATAAAAAGATAGACACTTATAGATTTTAATTGATAAAATAGTTATAATTCAACCACTAATTTAGAAATTTATTTATTTTTACATAATTTTGATTATAAGATGAATATGAACGATTTATCTAAAATATGTGTTAATTTCAGGATTTTAGGGGAAAATGGAGATAAAATGGCTAAAGAAGAATGAACAAGATAAAAAAGACTGAGTTGAAACATTAGAAACTTGTCCAAAACTCTCCCAAACTCGTCCAAGTAAGATCACTTCAGAGGAACTCACCCAAGCGAGTTCACTCTAGTGAAGTTGGGTGTTTTCTCGTCAAACTCGCTTAAAGAAGTAATAACTCGCTTAAGCGAGATGTCACTTAGCCCAAGCCCAACTAGGTTAAATAGAAGGCGGGAAGCATAACCCTAGACATAATTGGGAGAATAGAGAGATAGAAAACCCAAAAGGAGGCATCAAGGAGAAACATCATGAATCTTCTTTTCTTATTTTTTATGCTTGTAATGACCAACATGAATGACTAATTCTTCCCTTTGGGATTGGGAGTAATATTTTCAAACTTATGTATTGAGGTGATATTTATCTATAATATTTAGTTCTTGATGGATGATTGATATTATCATTTTATTCTTAAAGTTTGAATTAATCATGATTTTGATTCTTATACTAGACTAGAAAGTACTTCTAAGCATCTAACCTAAATGATTAACATATTTCAATGCTAGAAACAAATTTGAAATATTAATTGTTTTATAACATTTGTTCATAATGATAAGGAGTTTTTATAAATATGTGAACAATCGATATTTATGAGTCTCTTTTAATAATTTTTTATGCGAGGAATCGATATGAATGTTTTTTATATATTCATCAATATCAATCAATAGTCAATATTGAATATTATATGCCTTTTAAAAAATATAGACGAGTGAGAATGATGAACCCCAATCCCAATTTTCCCAATTGACTCATACAAATATTTTACTTTGCTATATTTAATTTCTTGCAAATTCATAATGCAAACAACCTTCACAACAAACTTTTACACATTTTCTTATATCTAGTGAATATTATACTTGAGATTTTAGAATTGTTCCTTGTGGACTCAATATCCGTCCTTAAGAATAAATTATTACTTTTGACTGGGTACACTTGCCGTAAAATAGTCATAAATAAGTTAAACATAAAATCATAAATTGAAAGTTAAGTAAACTCTTATCCATTTTTGCAAAATTTGTTTTTTATATCAAATAAATTGACACAAACAATGAGACAAGCATTCATGTTATTTTGATGTATGTGACGGTTAATTTTGTGATTTGAAGTTATTTTTAGTTAAATGGTTTAATATTAGTACTATGTTGTTTGCATGATTGTGTTACTTGATATTGGTATTGTTATATGTGATTACATAATGGTAAAATATTAAATATGACTAATAATTTAGACAAAAAATAATAATACTAATAATTAACAAGAAACGAATACAAATATATAATGGAACAACAACCACCATGTCGAGTACAATATTAGCATCCTTAACTATTATGATGTCTATTAGTTTGATTTCTAGCCCATTGGTAGTGATGCCAATTAATTATGTGATGATGACTCAAATGGAAATCAATTTGACTAGTCTATGTTACCCCTACAATGAGGGCAGGAAAATTGAGTCAAAGGTATCATTAGGGATGCCACATTGGCCAAATACCCAAATGACAAGGTTAAGTGATAATATAGGATCTATTCTAATGGAAGTTGAAATTTTGACATATACTTATATTAGAAATATCGAGAATGATAACTTAAATAGTAGTATCTTGTGTGAAACTTTGCAAGTGTTAAGGCAACAAATGGATCACATTAAGCATGAGGCTAATAAGGTTAAGGCTTAGTTGAATGGAAAATTTGATATGAAGGATCTTGTGTTGAACAAGATGATTTGATATCTCAAAATCTATGTGGAAAGCTTGAAAACCTTGTTGTTGGGTGAGTGAGTGTTGTCTAGTAGTTTTTAACTTGTTAATTCACTTCTTAAGATAATCCAAGTTCATTTCTATCTTTATCTTTTTGAAAATATGGGTTTTCTAAAAGGTTGTGAAATTTCAACCTGTTGAAATGTCGAATCAACCTGTTGTTTGACACTTAATGGTTTTTAAAATGGTTTGCAAAAGTTTTGCTTTGTTTTGTCTTCGGTGTCAAACATAATCAATCGGTTGTTTCGATAAATCAACTAGTTGTTTTTATGAAAACCTTAAAAAAAATTATTTCAATCGATTGATTTTGAAAACAACTTGTTGTTTTCATAACATAATTTTGTTAAGTGTTTTAAATTGTTTTACATGATTCCAACTACTTTTGGTTTTTGATTTAATAACTTTGACCACTTGATTGAGGTTGTTTAACATTATTTTAAAAAAACTAAGAAGAGAGATTATCAAAAACTTTTTTCAAGATTTCAAAAGCTTTGGATCATCTTAAGTGTGTGGAATATGATTGATTTTTGTACTTCTGAACCTTTAGTTTTGTAATACTCAAGTGTATTCTATTCTTATCTTCTTTGAACATTGTATTTCTGTATTTGTGTGTAAGGCAGTTTCAGAAAGTGTTTATGAAAACTGTGGTGTTACCAAGGAGTGTTGTGTGTTCTTGAGGGGTTCAAGATCAACATTCTTGGTGTGGTTTTGGCCAAGAACTGGTGTGTGTTCTTGAAGGGTTCAAGATCATCACTCTTGATGTGTGTTTTGTAATATAGGTTTGATTACATAGTGAATTCTCAGTGGTTAGCTGATGATTAGATGTAGCTCTTGGTTAAGAGTGAACTAGTATAAACCTCTTGTGTTATTCTCTCTATCTCTAATCCTATAAATTGTTTTAACTTGATTTCATATTTTGTTGGTATAAACAACCGTTTGTTTCATGAAAACAACAGGTTGATTTTCTAGAAATAACCTTAAAACAAAAAATTTATTGAGTTGAAAAGAAAATCAATTGGTTGATTTATCAGAACTTTTCACTCTACCTTCAAACCTTACGAAAATCTTGTGAAAACAATTCATCCCCCTCTTGTTTAGTAATTCTAATAATTGGCTTCAGGAGTTGAGTTCTTGAAAGTTACTCAAGTTTTGATCCTAAATTTTTTTCTAAAATGATTGAAAATCTACCCTTTGGGGGGTGCTTCTATAAACAGGCAACCTTTATTTTGTAGACCGAACTATCAATTCTGGAGAGTTTGAATGAAATTTTTTGTTGAATGAATTGATAGAGGAACCTGGGATGCTATCACAAATAGCCCTTTTGTACCTAAGCTTGAAAAAGATGACGTTTTAATTGAAAAACCTTGGTCCCAATGGAATGAGCGTGAAAATAAAAGAGCTCAATATGATTGAATTGCCAAGAACATTATCTCCTCTGCTTTGCACTCTGATGAATTTTTCAAGGTCTCACACTGTGCATCTGCAAAGGAGATGTGGGACATCCTTGAGGTTACCCATGAAGGCACAACTATTGTTCATAAGGATGGTCAAGACTCAAGTGAGTGCAGTGATGGTGAGACTCTCAGTTTTCTCATAAGAAAGTTTGGGAAATTCTTGAAGAAGAACAATTGGGACAAGAATCAACCATCAAATAGGTATAATAGTAAGAAAGTGAATGAATTCAATTCTACAAACTACACTTGTTTTGGATGTGATAAACAAGGTCACATCAAGGCTTATTGTCCAAACAGTGAAAGTAAAGAGAAAGAGGCAATCAAGAAATTTGAAAAGAAAGGCAAAGCAAGAAAAGTCTAGATAGCTTGGCAAGATAATGATGATTTATCCTCAACTTCAACATCTAAGGAAGATGAAGAAGTCAATATGTGTTTGATGGCAAAGGAAGAATCTGAATCAAGCAGTGTAAGTTTAAGCACTTCTATTAATCTTGAAAATTATAGTCAACTTCTTGATGACTTCAAAGAAACTCATGGAGAAGTTAATAGGCTGATCCTTTTGAATAACCAGTTGAAAGGGTTGAAAACTTGTTCAAAAAAAATAGTCAAAACCTTGGAAGAAGAGTTGAACCATTCAAAAACTGATTTCGAAACTTTGGAAATGATTTATTAAAACTCTTATTGCAAGTGGGTTGATTCTAACTTTTGTGAAAAATGCGAATCTTTTAAAAAAATGCATTATCTTTTAAAAACTGTGGACAAGTTTTCCAAAAGCCAATCCAATCTTGAAATTGTTCTTGATTCTCAAAACTGTGTTTTTGGAAAGGCTGGGTTGGGGTTTAATCCAAAAGGCAAAAACAAACATTTTTCATGTTTCTTTGAAAAACAACCTGTTGATTTGTCGAAATAACCGGTTGAAAAGTGCTTTTACTGCATGAAAAGGGGCCACACTGTTAGATTCTGTAGGATAAAAAGGTCTTTTGTTCCCAAAGGTATTTTGAAATGTGTTCCTAAGTTTTCTAAGGTTCCTACTAACATCATTGGATTCAAAATTCATAAAGGGACCAAATCTTGCTTCTTGATCTTATTTCTTGTAGGGTTCTTTGACAACAAACTAACACTTATGATACCTGAACTGTGGTTGTTCTAAAGCACATAACAAAGGATAAATGCAAGCCTGCCAAATCTAATCCTTAAGCAAGAAGGTCATGAACATATGGGGACAACAACAAAGGTATTCTTGGGAATCAAAAAAAACTTTGGGTTAAAGAAGAATTGCTCCGGTGAAAATGTAAGAATTGATGGCTTAAACAAGAGGGGGGGGGGGGTGAATTGTTTGTCAAAGATTTTCGCAAAAGATTGATTAAGAATGAACCTCTATCAAACAATCACAGATAAGCAATTAAGGAAAGAAATCAACCAATGATACAGAAACTGTTTTCAGAATTTTAACCAATTGAAATTGCGTTTTAATCTATTATTTATACCAGAAGCATAAACCGATTTAACACAAAGAGTCATACGGAGATAGAGATAGAGAAATTTACATAGCGAGATTTATACTGGTTCACTCAACTTTGAGCTACATCGAGTTCTCAGAACAACCTTTGAGTTTAACTAGTAATCAATTCCAAATTACACCAACACACCACAAAGAGGTGACCTTGAAAACCACAAGATCCACTCACCCTCTTTGCAACACCACACACCTCAAGTTAGAACACCGTATGACTTTGCAGGATTTCACACACACTTACAGTTAATGAAAGTACAATTACAAGAATCTTGAAAGGGATAGAAAACATCTGAGATTACACAAAACAGGAAGCCCTATGATCAGATCTTGTACTAGTGCAAAGCTTAACAACAATCTTGCAAACCTTTTGAAAACTCCTTTCAAAAACAAATCTCAAACTCTATTTCAAACTCTGTAAAACTTGTTGTATTTTTTTTTAAAGAAATGTTATATTTATAGCACTTGAAATCTAGTTGTTCAAGGCAGCATTTAATGAGCTAAAATAGTTTTGATCACACCCAAAAAAGAATAACTGGTTTTCAAAAAGCTGTTATGAAAACACACAATCAACCAGTTGAAAGCACGATTTAACCGGTTGAATTGGTTAGGCAGTTTCAAAAACCTCTAAGCCAACTAAGTGACCAACAACCGATTATTTCGATAATTCAACCGGTTGTTTTTTCCTTTGCTTAGTAAAACACTTTGGTTTTTAAAATAGATTGGGCAAGCTTTCTGCAAGTGACAAGAACTGATCTTTACATGGATTCTAAACATTGTAATCTAAACCCAAACCAAAAGAAGCAAGACTTCAAGCTTTATCTTGGATTTGAAACATCAAAGCTTCAATGCTTAATAGAAAACTCATCAAAGTGATGAATGTTCTTATGGTTCAAAAGTATGCATATTACTCATATTCTTGACAAGTCAAAGACTCATGACCCATGTAAAGTAAGTTGTATATTCTCATCCTATGCATGTGTCTCATATGACCAAATGAACATCTAAACATTTTGTCTTGGTTAAACTTGTTGAGGTTGTCTATGTGCAATGGTATGAATGAATTACATTATGCATTTCCCGTTACTTCAAAAGATTATTTGTTATGGAAAAAATTTCACCTTGCTGTCATAGTAAAACAATCGGTTGAAAGCTCGAAACAACCAATTATTTTTCCTCTAACACCTCTGCATAAAGCTGACATGGTTGCTTACGCATGGTTATAGCTGTTTATGTTTTTCAAAATCTTTTGTGGGTCAAATATGCATTTAATTTGCCTCTGAATCAGATCATAATGAAATATATTTTGGTCATAAAGGAATATATTCTATGATTTCTTTGGAAATTTAAGTGCTCTTTATGTATGGTTAAATAAAAAATAAAGGGGCTGTAAAAGCTATCTCTGTTTGGGTTTGATGCACTGCATATTCCCACTGCAATAGATTCTTTTTCTTTGGAAAAACAACTCACTAAAAGCTAATTTATCTTGATTAGCTTTTTCTACTTATATATGTGTGTGGTTTCAACTGAATATTTCACAGAAACAACCCATTGTTTTTCTACTGCCTCACTTGAAACTAGTTGTTTTCACTACTTCTTCACAAATTCAGCTCTGCATCATGGCCTATTCTTCTCCCTCACCAAAAACAAAGAAAACTCGTGCTACCAAAAGGGTTGGACATCTTGAGAATTGGTTTTCGGGTGATGATGAGAAAATTGAAATGTTTCTATATGAGTCAAGCCAAAAAGCAATCAATAACCCAAAATTGATATTCTACAACTGGCTAAAGGAGCAAAATATCAAAGATGTGAGTAATGCTTAGAAAGAACAAAAGCTAAGAAGGTCTTTTGAGATGTCTGGGAACACATATCCAGATCTTGAAAAGGTTTTCTACAAAAATCTTCTTATTGATGGTGAGAACATGTATTCTAATGTCAAAGGAGTAGATATGGAGATCACTCCTTTTGTGGGGACTGCTATCACAGGGCTTGATCCGATCGGTCATCGGTAGTCGATGACGTCAACATCAGAGAACCACGTGGACCACTCGCAGGGTGACACGTGGACCAGGTGGCAGAGAGGTCGGGGGACGATCGCCAAGAGAGGTGATCGGTGGTCAGTAACCAAGTTACCACCGACAGATCAGGCGGCAGAGAGGTCAGGGGATAGATCACCCAGAATGGTGATCGGTGGTCAGTAGCCAAGTGACCACCAGCAGATCAGTTCCTAGACTCGCGCCTGGAGGCAGAGCGCGATAAGCGAATAAACACTGATCAGTCATCGGGTGTACTGTCGTCGGGGTCTCGTGTTACACGCAGTTAAACGGGGACTAAGGTTCCCAGCGAGAGCGTTACGCATGGACCTCGCATGAGCACACCTCAAGGAATCGTGCACGAGAGTGGCCTGAGGGAACTAGTAAGCCAGTCGGTGATTGGTGATTCCCTCAACCCATTACGTGCGTGGCATCGTGAAGGGTAAGTCGCCTACGCAGAGAGTAACGTTTGGTGAGTGTGCCTAGACCAGCCACACCCGACGTTCTCCTAAGAGTATGCAATTTACCCAGATAAGAGAAGCATCCTAAGTTATTCCGCAAGGGCGTAACTTAGGCAGACAAAGAGAGGCGCTAGAGCCCTTCCAGTAAGTGACACGTGTGTGGTTAGATGTGAGTTGCAGGCCTCCACGTGTCATCATCTGAGAGGGGTGCGGTCCAGACAAAAGAGCACTCCGTACCGCTAAAGGTACAGACAGGCGCAGCCAAGCGCAGACATGCGCAGACTCTCACACTCCCCATTGCTGATTCTGAAGGTACGCTTTCTCTGAAAAGCATAACAGGGTTCTGACACATGCCAGAAAAGCATAACAGAATTCTGTTATGCCCAGAAGCAGGAAAAGAGAGATAAAAGGCAGAATCAGAGTGAGAGTGAGGAGGAGAAAAAAGATAGACGAAAAACAGAGTGCAAGTTTTTTCTCACACACACATTACTAGTTTCCAGTTTCTGGTGGTTCTGTTGGACTAACTTGATCGTCGGAGTGCAAACGGCCGCTAGAGGCGCCGTCTGTGTGTTTTGCAGGTCACATTTGAAGACATCTGAGAGAAAGTTGGGGGAGTGATTCCGCAGAAGACGTAGTCGCGTAGACGGGGCAGAGAGTGCCACGAAGCGATTCCTCCACGTTTGAGTTGCCGGCAGGATCATTTGGCGCCCACCGTGGGGCACGAGTGAATCGTTGTCCCATATATACCACAGTTTTAAAGCTCACCAGAGTTTTATCAGTTTCTTTGATAGAGAAGATGCCTAGAAACAGACAACCATCACCTGCGCCATCCGCTGACGAAGGAGCTGTGACAATGGCGCAGGTCCTGGAAATGGTGCGCACGCTGCAGGATAACGCTGCAGCGTCGAAAGTTGAACAAGAAAGGATGCAGACGGAGTTGGCTGCGTCGCAAAGCAGGAACGACGAGCTGAATCGTGTCAACGAAGAGTTGAGAAGGACGCTGCAGGCGCAGAGGGAGCACGTTGTTGACGAAAGGGTGTCTAGGCAGCCCTCACCTCCAAGGGCATTTCCCATGCCATTCTCCCCTGAGATCATGGGAACCATGGTGCCTCCCAACCTGGTGGGGGTAAAAGCGTCGTTTAAGGGGGTAGAAGACCCGGAGGCGCATCTGACGGCATTCCACACCCAGATGATGTTGTCTGGGGGCTCAGACACTGTGTACTGCAAGATGTTCATGAGCACATTGAGCGGAATCGCCATGGAGTGGTTCGTGAGTTTACCAGAAGGGCATATCACGTCTTTCTCTCAGTTCTCGAAGCTCTTCACTGAACAATACATCGTCAACAAGGCACCTGCAGTGGTGTCCTACGACCTGTTCGACGTGCGCCAATACCAGGGGGAGTCGCTGAAGGACTACCTCAACCGCTTTGGGGCACAAGTGGTTAGACTACCCAGCAAAGATGAAGATATGCTTGTGCACGCGTTTAAGAAGGGAGTGTTGCCTGGCCCTTTCAGCGAGTCTCTCATCAGGAGCCATCCCAGCACCTTTGCAGAGATCCGACGACGTGCGGTGGCGCACATAGTGGCAGAAACAGAGGTTTCTGAGAAGAGGGGAAATGCTGCACCACCCAGACTGCGTGGAGGGCAAGGAAAACCACCGCAAGCAAGGGTGCATGAGGCCAAAGAGGGGAAGAAGGTGCGGGAAAAACCTCGTCCCTATGCACCAGGAAAAGACCAGAGCAAGGGGCGTGCAAGGGAGAATAATGCACCCCCGAGATACAACTTCATGGTGGGATTGGCGGATCTCATCGCCCTTCCTGCCGTAGCAGCAAGACTACGAGTACCAGAGAAGACAAATAAGGTACTCGGAAGGAAGAAGAATGAATGGTGTGAGTTCCATCAGGCCTTTGGCCATACACTTCATTCCTGTTTGGCGTTGGGACACCAACTGGCAGAGTTGGTGAAGTCTGGTTTTCTAGCAGATTACCTGCGTGAGCCGCAGGGTGATCGCGCGTCAGGATCCCAAACTGGAGAGCAACAGCATGAAGTCCCTGTGCATGGGGAAGTGCAGACGATCGCTGGAGGCTTCTCTGGTGGGGGATGCACAGCTTCACAAAGAAGGAGATACACTCGATCGGTGATGGCGGTAGATGCAGTGAATGAGAGTCATTACCCTGAGGTGGACATTATCTTCAGGAAAGCTGACCTACGGGACGTTGTCCCGCACGACAACGACCCTGTGGTCATTTCTCTCATCACAGCAGGAAGACGGGTGCATAGAGTACTCGTAGATCAAGGAAGCTCGGCGGATGTCATGTTCTGGCCAACATTCAACAAGCTACAGTTGTCCCCTGATCAGTTCAGGCCGTATACTGGTTGTCTCTACGGTTTTGCAGGGGATCAGGTAGAAGTGCGGGGATACATTGAGCTGAGGACAACGTTCACTGACGGAACGACAGCCCGCACTGAAAAGATAAAGTACCTGGTGGTGAACGCCCCTTCTGCGTACAATGTCCTGTTGGGGAGGCCAACGCTCAATAGACTGGGCGTAATACCATCGACAAGGCATATGAAGTTGAAGCTGCCGTCGATGGAAGGGACCGTGATAACCATCAAGTCGGATCAGGCTGAGGCAAGACGCTGTTATGAGAACAGCTTGAAGCAAAAAAGAAGTGTGTGCCATGTCACCACAAAACCACCACCAGGCGTGCGCGAAGAGCGATTGGCGGTCAGGGAGACACAAGGCGCTCAGAGGATGGAGAACGATGCGGTGGGGGGCTCCCAGGTAGCCCAAGTTGAAGAAGAAGAGGAAGGCACGATCACTCCTCGCGGGTCAGGGATCGCGAGAGCGGTCATTGCCAGTGAGAGAAGGCCCCACCCAGCTGAAGGATGGGTCGAGGTGGACATCAGGGGAAGAAAATTCAAGTTGGGGGGATCCCTCATTGAGGAAGAGCGAAGGCTGATCATGGGTGTGATTGAGAAGCACATGAATGCCTTTGCATGGTCAACATCCGACATGCCAGGAATCGACCCCGATTTCCTCTGCCATCGTCTATCGATGGACCCCATGGTTCGACCGGTGCGACAGAGAAGAAGGAAATTCAACGAGGAGAAGAGGAAGGTGATCCACGACGAAGCGCAGAAGCTCCTTGTCGCAGGGCATATCAGAGAAATCCAGTACCCCGAGTGGCTAGCGAATGTGGTACTGGTGCAGAAGGCAAGCGGCAAGTGGAGAATGTGCGTGGACTTCACTGACCTCAACAAGGCGTGCCCCAAGGATTCTTACCCCCTACCCAGTATAGATGCTCTAGTTGATAGCGCCTCGGGGGGAAAGCTACTCAGCTTCTTGGACGCTTTCTCAGGGTATAACCAGATCAGGATGCACCCAATGGACGAATGCAAGACCGCGTTTATGACGGAACGGTCTTGCTATTGCTACAAGGTCATGCCATTTGGGTTGAAGAATGCGGGGGCTACCTACCAGCGGCTCATGGATAGGGTGCTCTCGCCCATGCTGGGAAGGAACGTACACGCCTATGTAGATGACATGGTGGTTACGTCCCAAGAGAAGAAGCATCATGCAGCTGATCTGGAAGAGCTATTCACCACCATTGCCAAGTATAGACTGAAGCTCAACCCTGAGAAATGCATATTCGGTGTGGAGGCTGGGAAGTTCTTGGGTTTCCTCTTGACAGAGCGAGGAATCGAAGCTAACCCAGAGAAGTGTGCGGCGATCGTGGCAATGAGGAGCCCAACGACGGTGAAGGAGGTGCAGCAGCTCACCGGTCGCTTGGCAGCACTGTCCCGATTTATGTCTGCTGGTGGGGAGAAAGGTCACCCATACTTCCAGTGTCTCAAACGCAACAGCAGATTTCTCTGGACACAGGAGTGCGAGGAGGCTTTTGTCAAGCTAAAGGGGTACCTGGCGAGCCCACCAGTCCTGCGAAAGCCCCAGGTAGGCATCCCTCTTCGTCTATACTTTGCTGTTACGGAGAGGGCAGTCAGTTCAGTCCTGGTGCAAGAGCAGGACCAGGCCCAGAGGCCTGTTTACTTCGTGAGTAAGGTGCTGCAAGGCCCTGAAACAAGGTACCAGGCCCTCGAGAAGGCTGCTCTGGCGGTGGTGTTTTCAGCCAGAAGACTCAGGCATTACTTCCACAACTTCACAGTGGTCGTGATGACTGACCTGCCTATCCAAAACGTATTGAAGAAACCTGATGTAGCAGGCAGGATGGTCAAATGGGCAGTAGAATTGTCGGAATTTGATATCCAGTACGAGCCCCGAGGACCGATCAAGGGGCAGGTGTTCGCGGACTTCGTAGTCGAGCTATCATCCATCGCGACACCTGCAGAAGGGCTAAATTTCCGATGGGTGTTATCGGTGGATGGCTCCTCTAATCAGCAGGGAAGCGGCGCGGGAGTCATCCTGGAAGGACCAAATGGGGTACTGATCGAGCAGTCCCTCCGCTTCGCCTTCAAAGCTAGCAACAATCAGGCGGAGTATGAGGCCCTGATCGCAGGAATGTTGTTAGCAAGAGAAATGGGAGCAAGAAATCTGCTGGCCAAGAGCGATTCGTTACTGGTCACCGGGCAGGTTACCGGGGAGTTCCAAGCAAAGGACCCCCAGATGGCAGCCTACCTGGAGTATGTGCAGCTCCTGAAGACGTCCTTCGCCGAGTTTGAGTTAGTGCACGTGCCAAGAGAGCAGAATGCCCGAGCAGACCTGCTTGCCAAGCTGGCCAGCTCAGGCAAAGGGGGGAAGCAGAGGACCGTCATTCAGGAGACCCTGAAGGTACCGTGCGCGTTCGTATCAGACAACCAGGTGCTTCATGTATACAAGTCAATGGAGCGTCTAACGATCGGTCATCGGTTGTTGACCCAAGAAACGCAAAGAGCACCAAGGGTGAGATCGCGACCCTCAAAGACCGATGAGTCGATGGAGGTTCATGCGGAGAAGGAACCCGACACCTGGATGACGCCATACCAGCTATACTTAGAAGATGGTGTACTCCCGCTCGATCTGGCAGAGGCAAAAAGAATAAAGAGGGGTTCAAGTAAGTTTACTCTCATAGATGGAAGCCTATTTAGATTTGGATTTTCTCACCCTGTGCAGATCTGTGTACACGGCGAGCAATGCACCAGACTCATGTCTGAGCTGCACGAGGGGGTGTGCGGAAGCCATGTAGGTGGTCGCGCTTTGGCAAGTAGAGTACTCCGCGCGAGGTACTACTGGCCAAAGCTGAAGGAAGATTGCATAAGGTTTGCTCAGCGATGCAAACAATGTCAGCTGCATGCAGATTGGCACAAGGCACCCCCTGAGGAGTTGAGGTCCATCCATAGCCCGTGGCCATTCCATACATGGGGGATTGACATCCTAGGACCTTTTCCCCTGGCGACAAGGCAGATGAAGTTCCTCATTGTGGCCATCGAATATTTCACTAAGTGGGTGGAGGCAGAGCCAGTTGCACACATCACCGCACAGAAAGTCGAACACTTCGTCTGGAAGAACATTGTCTGCCGCTTCGGAATACCCAAGAGGCTGGTTTCCGACAATGGCACCCAGTTCACAAGTCATCAGCTGAGGAAGATGTGTGAAGAGTTAAAGATACAACAGGTTTTCGCTTCAGTGGAGCACCCACAAACAAATGGGCAGGTGGAGTCAGCAAATCGAGTGCTGCTCAGGGGGCTGAAGCGAAGACTAGACAAGGCCAAAGGAGGCTGGGCAGAGGAGGTCCCCAAAATTGTATGGTCTTATCACACCACCCCACAGTCCAGCACCCATGAGACACCCTTCAGCCTTGTCTATGGGACAGACGCCATGATTCCTGTAGAGATACAGGAGAGCTCCCCCAGATTCTTGAACTTCGTTGCTGAAGAGTCCAATGAAGAGCGTAAGGTGAATCTGGATCTGCTAGACGAAGTGCGAGAAGAGGCCAGAGTCAGTGCTGAAGCTGTGAAGAGAAGAGTAGAGCGGAGGCACAACTCTAAAGTGAGGCCCAGGCGCTTCCAGGAAGGTGATCTGGTGATGAGAAAGGCGCATTAGAATGACATGCAGAACAAGTTATCCCCAAAGTGGACAGGCCCGTACAGAGTGGTGGAGACATTAGAGAACGGAGCCTATCGCCTAGAGACTTTGGAAGGAGGAGCAATCCCCAGAACGTGGAACGCCACCCATTTAAAATTTTATTTCAGTTAAAGTTGTACAGTAATGGCGTTCTCGCGCTAAAAGACACATGCTTTGTATGTGGTGGAAACAGTTGAACAGACAAGGGGGCACTCTTTTCCCTAAAGAGGGTTTTTAACGAGGCCACCCAATTAAAGAAAAATTTCCAGCATATCAAGTGTGCTCAAGTATTAAAGTTAAAATCCTCCTTGCCCCAGGTGCAAGTGCAGGTGATTGGTTAGGCCCTACTTGCCCTAGGCGCAAGTACTGGCACCGATCTAAGTCTTCCTCACCCCAAGTGTGAGCGCAAGCAGTTAAAGGTTTGAAAAGCCAGGGGTGCTAGTAAGACCAAGGGAGGGAAAGGAAAGGTTTTGACAAAACGTCCTTACCCACTTGGCATACACCAATATTGGCCCAGTAAGACTCTTAGTCAGAAACCTTTCTCACCCCAGGAGTGAGACAGGGAATGAACGACTCAACCCGCCAAAGGGTGATGACCTTGGGGAAAGGAAAAGGGGTTAGCGAGAAACACTTTCTTTCCCCAAGACGAGGCATCACTTTGAGCGATCGATGTCAAAGTCCTTTATGCACTTAGCACTAGAGCGACAGAGAAAGCTAAGTAAAGACTAAAGAGCGATCACTGATGAGTTGTCGGTAATTGGCTAGTAGTGCAAAGCAGCGCACGAGGACTGTTAAACACCAAGCTGAGGGAATAGCCAGTCGTGATCAAGCAGATCGCGCTAAGCCTAAGTTGGTTAACACTTAGTCGTGCGCAAAGAGTAAGAGAAGCAGATCGCGCTAAGCCTAAGCTGGTTAACACTTAGTCGCGCGCAAAGAGTAAGAGAAGCAGATCGCGCTAAGCCTAAGCTGGTTAACACTTAGTCATGCGCAAAGTAAAAGACGAAGCTCAAGATCGCGCTAAGCCTAAGCTGGTTAACACTTAGTCGTGTGCGAAAGGAAAGGTAAAGCCCAAGATCGCGCTGAACCTAAACTAGCTAACAATTAGTCGCGCACATAAAGATAAGTGAAGTTAAAAGAAAATACAAAGAGAAATTGAGCAGTTAAAATCAAGGTATATCACCAGAGATGTTCATACAATTGTCAGTTACAATGAGTTGAATGGTGCAGAAACGTAAGGTTACAGAATGAAGCTTTGTACAGAGAAGTCAAATTTACAAAAGGGAAGAAGTTCAGGGAGTAGGAGGCCTAAGTTTTCCATCTACCACTGAGTGATGAATGCTGAATTGTGAAAGGTCCAGTTCTGGGAGGACGCAGCGGACTTGCTCGAGCGCCAGCTCGAATCCATCAATGAGGGAATCAGCGCCCACGTTCATCAAGTCCTCTTTCTCCGCCTCCAGACTTTGCCTCGAAGCCTCTGCAGCATCCCTCTGCGTGGTGAGGGCAGCAAGGGAGGAGGCAGCTTCAGACAGCTTGCCCACTGCCTCCTCAAGCTTCCTTTCAGCAGCAGCAGTTGCCTCTTTGGCAGACTTGAGCATCTCCACCCGCTGAGAATCCTGTTGACGTAGGGAGGCGTTCTCAGCCTGTAACTCCTCCACCAGCTGACTCCGTTCGCGCAAGGAAGAGTTCTCAGCCTGTAGCTCTACCACCTTGCAGTCCAGAGGACCAACAGTCTGCCCCATCAAGATCTCCATCTTGATGGTCTCCTGGACCTGCACCAAATACTCCTTCCTGGCCTTCTCCACCATGCCTCGCATCAGCTCAACAGACCCCTGAGCGACTTCAAGGTCACTTTGCAGCGACTCCTTGTCGTGCTCAAGTTCCTTCACCCTTTTCTCCAGGGCTTTCTGCTTGCGATGCTGGGTGGAGAACTCCAGCGAGAGCACCACCTGCTTGGCAAGGTGTGCATCCATCTCCTCCCCGCTCCAGTCGACGAGCTCCCCGTTGCTGATGTGCTGTCACACCATGGAGATAACTCTGCTGAAGTTCTCATGGTTGGCCCCATAGTTGCTTGGGCGCGAGCCGGACCCACCATGTTCGGCATTTGCGGTGGAGATTGGTAGTGGAGGCGGGGCACCCTCGTTTTGAGCAGAAGCACCCCCAGCAGGGTGAGCGGATGGACTAGGTGATTGGCCTGCAGGGGGGAAGTTGGCGGTTGAGAGATTGGGGGCAATTGTTGGCAAGGAGAAGGTGGGCATGCGGGCTCTGGGGCAGATCGAGTAGAGGGAGGGGGAGGTGGTGAACCTTCCTCTACCTCCACCACCTCGATCTCTCCAGGCTGAAGAGACGAGACCCCCTCGACCACTGGCCTTTTCCTCTGGCGGTGAATGAGGGGGGAGCCAGAGCTTTCCTCTTCCACTGAGGCAGCAGCAGCAACAGGTACAAGCGAAGAAGCCTTCACCAGTCTTTTCCTTTTCTTCCCTTGCTCGGGGCCTTCAACTGGCGCGACCGAGAGTGGAGGGGCTTCAATTGGCTCAGTGGTGGAAGAGGAGGAGCCAATCCCTTTGGTCGCTCGACGTTTAGCAAGCTCTAACACCGCCAACCTCCTATCTTTCCCTGACATTGAATCTGCATAGGCAAGAAAGGGGAAAATTAGACAGCTAAGAGACGCAAGCAAGGTGAAACGTATAAGAGCATGCATGAGGAGGTATAAGTGTCCTAAGGGGCAGCAGAGAAAGAACTACCTATATATTTTTTCAGAGAAGCCACATCAAACTCATCCTTGATGAGGCGAGCGGAGTCAAACTTAGCCCCCAGGAGCAGCCCACACAGCTCGCGCTCGTAGGGGGCCATGGTCTCGAGGTCCTTGGGTTTTTTAAATGCAACCTGGGGAACCCAGTAGAGGGGGTACCCCTCGAGCAGATGAGGACTTTGTGGGGTGGCGGATATCATGTAAAATCTGCCCTTCCAGTCTTTGAAGGACTGCTGGTACAGGCCCAGAAGCACCCGTCCAGCAACCCCGTTCAGGCTGACCCAAAACCTATCCCCTGGCTTCTTCGCCTCAAAGAAGTAAAGGAACACCTCCACCGAGGCGTTGTGCCCAAAGTGGTTACACAGGATCTGAAACGCCCGGATGAAGGCCCAGGCGTTGGGGTGGAGTTGGCAGGGCACGACGTTCAACTCCATCATCAGCTCTTTCTCGAAGAAGGTGAAGGGGAGTCGCAGCTTCAACCTTTTGAAGATCGCGGAGTAAACAAAAACGAAGGGCACCCCATTGGTGGCCCTGTCGTCAGCGCAAATGGGCATCCCTCGGGGAGGGATGCGGACTCGGATGTGGAAGTCGTTTTCCCTGTCTATGGAACACGAGGGTTCGTCCGGGTCGTGGCTCAGGAGTGAGTTAAGATGGTCCTGAGGTAGCAAGATGGACGTTTCAGATAGCAACGCCAGAGGGGCCCAGTCATAGACCTTGGCGTTGTCATGGAATGAGGTGACAACAGGCGGTGGCGAAGCTGGTGCACTCGCGGAGGGCTGTGCACCAGAAGAAGAGGCAATGACACGAGCGGTCTGCTTCAAGCGAGCCATCGAGAGATAGCTGCAATGGAGGAAAACGAAGGGTCAGAAATAGAAAGGGAGGGAGTGATGGATGGTTCGGTGAAAAACAGAGAGAGGAAATGAGAAAGAAATGCCCAGGTAAAGGAGAAAGAAGGGGAGGCAGAAGTCAAGGCGGAAACACGAGAAAAACCCTAGCGCGGGTTGAGAAGAAGAAAAACAGGGAAGATGGATGCATGATAACTAGAATGATAAATGCAATCGATGAAGATGACCAAAAAGGGGCCAGGGAAAAGAAAAACCATACCTTTGAATGATCGCAAGAGATTGGGAAGCAGAGAATTTGAAGAAAGATGGGTGCGCAGAAGAGAAGTTCGCAGAGAGTCTGGGAGTCGAATGAAGAAGATGAAGGAACAGTGGAAGGGCGCGCCAATTTGAATAAAAGAAGCGCTAGCGACGCACAACGCTGGTCGTTGATGGCGCCATGTGTCGCGAGATTAAGAGAGGGAGTCCAAACGTTAAAGAAGCAGCACGTGAGGTGGCACGTGAGGCGGGCCCACTTGCCACGTGGACTGAAGGCACGACCACTTAGTCTCTTCACGGAGAACGAGTTCTCGACTCGAGACTGGGGGGCTTGTGATCCGATCGGTCATCGGTAGTCGATGACGTCAGCATCAGAGAACCACGTGGACCACTCGCAGGGTGAACACGTGGACCAGGTGGCAGAGAGGTCGGGGGACGATCGCCAAGAGAGGTGATCGGTGGTCAGTAACCAAGTTACCACCGACAGATCAGGCGGCAGAGAGGTCAGGGGATAGATCACCCAGAATGGTGATCGGTGGTCAGTAGCCAAGTGACCACCAGCAGATCAGTTCCTAGACTCGCGCCTGGAGGCAGAGCGCGATAAGCGAATAAACACTGATCAGTCATCGGGTGTACTGTCGTCGGGGTCTCGTGTTACACGCAGTTAAACGGGGACTAAGGTTCCCAGCGAGAGCGTTACTCATGGACCTCGCATGAGCACACCTCAAGGAATCGTGCACAAGAGTGGCCTGAGGGAACTAGTAAGCCAGTCAGTGATTGGTGATTCCCTCAACCCATTACGTGCGTGGCATCGTGAAGGGTAAGTCGCCTACGCAGAGAGTAACGTTTGGTGAGTGTGCCTAGACCAGCAACACCCGACGTTCTCCTAAGAGTATGCAATTTACCCAGATAAGAGAAGCATCCTAAGTTATTCCGCAAGGGCGTAACTTAGGCAGACAAAGAGAGGCGCTAGAGCCCTTCCAGTAAGTGACATGTGTGTGGTTAGATGTGAGTTGCAGGCCTCCACGTGTCATCATCTGAGAGGGGTGCGGTCCAGACAAAAGAGCACTCCGTACCGCTAAAGGTACAGACAGGCGCAGCCAAGCGCAGACATGCGCAAACTCTCACACTCCCCATTGCTGATTCTGAAGGTACGCTTTCTCTGAAAAGCATAACAGGGTTCTGACACATGCCAGAAAAGCATAACAGAATTCTGTTATGCCCAGAAGCAGGAAAAGAGAGATAAAAGGCAGAATCAGAGTGAGAGTGAGGAGGAGAAAAAAGATAGACGAAAAACAGAGTGCAAGTTTTTTCTCGCACACACATTACTAGTTTCCAGTTTCTGGTGGTTCTGTTGGACTAACTTGATCGTCGGAGTGCAAACGGCCGCTAGAGGCGCCGTCTGTGTGTTTTGCAGATCACATTTGAAGACATCTGAGAGAAAGTTCGGGGAGTGATTCCGCAGAAGACGCAGTCGCGTAGACGGGGCAGAGAGTGCCACGAAGCGATTCCTCCACGTTTGAGTTGCCGGCAGGATCAGGGCTGAAATACACTGGGTTAAGAATCCAAAAAGAGAACATAGGTGTGCTAGAAGACTTCAACAAGATGCAATATTATGTGAGCTGCCTAAAAAATCCTCACTTGAAAGTGAAGGGTTTTTTGTAGGTGACTTAAAGCTGGATGAAAGAATCATTTCCTTCATATTGTCATGGATGTTGACTCTAAGGGGGAGTAATCACTCGGTCCTCACTGAAGAAGATCTTTTTCTCATATATTGCATAATGAAAAACATTAAAGTTAATTTGATTCATTTCTTCAAGGAGCACATGCAAAAGCCTATGAGGTTAAGTGATTGTTGAACCAAGTAGTGTTCAAGCTTTGAAGAATCCAAACCCTTTGAAGGATGTTGAAGGTTTGGCTGCGCTTGCTATTGCTGAGCTGTCTTAGATAGGATCTGGGGTAGATTGTCTATGTAATTCACTCTTGATTGAATCCAAAGCATAGGCATTCTCAATCTTTTTAAAAGAAAAGTGTTTTTCAAACTAAGTGAAAAACAACCGATTGTTTTGTCGAAACAACCGATTGTTTTATACTTAGGAGTTTTTAGAAAAGGTTGAAAACTGTTTTTCAAATGGTTGAGCTGTTAAAACCAAAACAACCCATTGATTCGTGGAAACAACCGTTTGTTTGTTTTGGTACCATAACAGAAAAATGGTTTACACTTTGACTGAGCATTAAATGTTTTTCAAACTGTTTACGCTCCAGTCTTTAATGCTTTGACCAATCCTTAAATGCAATGAATAAGTTTGTTAAGATTTGATAACAAACAACATCTTTGAATATATTTAGAAAAACAGAATTTGAATTAAGAAGTTTTTTGAAGTGTTTTGAGTTTTTCAAAGAGTTGAGATTGCTTAGAGATTGAGATTGATCAAAGAGTGTGAGATAGGATTTCTGCTTGTATTGATTTCATAATTGCTTCTGTAACAAGTGTAATCCTTGTATTTTGTTGAACAAGAATCTTTGTGTGTTTGCTGAGAAGTGTTGTGAGTTCTTGAGGGGATCAAGATCAGCATTCTTAGTGTTGGTGTGTTGGCCAAGAGAAGTGTGTGTCTTGAGGGGATCAAGGTCACTCTCTTGGTTGTGTTGTAAGTAATCTAGGTTTGATTGCTTAATGGTGTTCCTCAGTGGTTTCTGAGAAGACTGGATGTAACTCTAGGTTTAGAGTGAACCAGTATAAATCTCTGTGTGCATTTTCTCTATCCCTTAACTTTTTAAATTCAGTTTTGTTATTTGTAAACTGGTATAAACAACCGATTGTTTCTGCGAAACAACCGATTGTTTTTCTGGTGCTGTGCTTTTTGCTTTGTGTTTTGAAAAACTAATTTCTTAATCAAGATATTCTCGAAGTAATTTCATTCAAGGCTTAAAAGTTTTCGAAATCTCTCTTTAAACCATTCACCCCCGTCTAGTTTAAATCCATACATTCTAAAAACTATCATTTCCCTTTTGTTGTTCTTATATCAAAATTTCTGCAATATTTTGAAATTGACCTTGAGGAATAACTGTTTGAGGTGGTGAAGCCATCTCATGAAATTAACAATGGGTCTCTTAGCAAAATGGGATCCATCAAGGTTGGCAACAAATGGGTGAGTAAAGATGAAGAATAGGTGGATCCTACTTGTGAAGATCAAGGTGGATCAGATGATGAACACCAAGTTGAACATGATGATCAAGGCACTAAGAATCCAAATGAACAAGTTGTTGGTGAAACATATGGAGTTGGTCCAAGTGCTGGAAATGTAAATGAGTATGTTATTCCTATGTCAGCTTTTGATAGGTTGATGATCAATCGCTTGGACAATATGGCCAGTGATTAAATGAACCACTATGAGTTTTGTGCTGCCAGGTTCCAGAATCTTGATGAACAAATTGAAGTTGTATAGAACCAGCTTTTTGAATTTCAGTATGGCAAAGATGACTGAAGGATTTAATTTTGGGTTTTTTTAATTTTATTGAACTGGTTTTTTAATTCTATTTCTAGTGTTTCTTTTAATTTTGTTTCATTCATTCTCTAAGTTTATTTGTAAAGACAAATAGAGGGAGAATTAGTGGTTTCTTAGTTCTAATTTCTACTAAACTATGGTGTGTAAACTACTTCTGCTACACTCTGATGCTCATTGATTCTGCTGCATACTTCTGTTGTTGATACAAACTGATTTGCGCACTGTTTTGACTGGTTTTTTTCTAATTTTTGCTTATGCAGAAAACTAGTTTTGTGTGCCTTGTTATCCTGATGCTATACTTGCTTTATATGTGTACAAATTCTGTTATTCAGGACCTTTTAAGTTCAAAAACTACAACACAAACAAACCAGGGATTTGTCTTCATCAAATAGGGAGAGATTGTTGAAAAGATGCTTTGATGCCTCCAAATCTATGTGGAAAGCTAGAAGATCTTGTTGCTGGGTGTGTGAGTGTTGTCTAGTAGTTTTTAACTTGTTAATTATATCCTTAGGAGGATCCAAGTTCATTTGAATCTTTATCTTTTTGAAAATATGGGTTTTCTAAAAGGCTGTGAAATTTCAACCTGTTGAAATGTCGAATCAACCTGTTGTTTGAAACTTAGTGGTTTTTAAAATGGTTTGGAAAAGCTTTGCTTTTTTTTTTCTTTGGTGTCAGAGAGAATCAACCGGTTGTTTCGATAAATCAACTGGTTGTTTTTATGAAAACCTTAACAGAAAAATTATTTTCAATCGATTAATTTGGAAAACAACTCGTTTTCATAACATAATTCTGTTAAGTGTTTTAAATTGTTTTAAATGATTCCAACTACTTTTGGTTTTTGATTTAACAGCTTTGACCACTTTATTGAGGTTATATAAAGGTTGTTTAACATTCTTTTAAAAAAACTAAGAGAGATTATCAAAAACGTTTTTCAAGATTTCAAAAGCTTTGGATCATCTCAAGTGTGTAGAATATGATTGAGTTTTATACCCATTTTGTAAAAGAGTGTTTTGTCTACCCATCTAAAAGATTGTTTTGTCTACCCATCTAGTGAAACATATCTTGTATACATGGTTGCTTGGTACCCATCTAGTGAAACATATCTTGTATACATCGTTGCTTGGTTTTGCATGTCAACTATGTCTATTACAATGTAGTGTGTCTTTCGTGTTTCCTTTAAATCTAAGTGTGTAGGACATGTTTCATGAGCTACGAATTTATTGATACATATGACTCTTAAAAAGTTTTTCATATATATACATTAGTTATTAACTAGCTCTTTACTTTTGTTTATAATGAACTTGTGCATTAATTCCAGCACTCCTATTCATCTCTAATCTCGTTTTTTGATGCTTTTTAAGCGTGTGTTCGAATTCAGTTCCTTATTACTTTCAAATTGAACAACGAGGTACATCAAAATCCTAGACCAGGATATTGCCTCCAGAGACATAACTAGAACATAAATTTTCTCAAACTATCTTTGGGGAAGGGAATACATCTCCAAATTTCTTGAGGAAGGTCAGATATAAATAAAAAAGAAATCGTGAACAAAGGTGCAGTTTCCCATAAGAAATATCTCCATCTTTTTAATACCTATGAAAAACAGAAAAAAAAAAACAAAACAGACAATTTGTGTAAATCCTGATTAAGTTGAAGTAAAAAATCTGTTGAATGATATGTTAAAACTAGCCATAAGAGAATGAGACAGTACCGAATCATGAATAAGGATCACTTCCATGACCTTGAAGCATCTCAACTACTTGGCTCATGCTTGGTCTTGAATCTCTGTCTTCATTTACACAGTTCAAAGCCACTGTAGTCAACATTTCCATCTTACTTCTATCATAATCAGGTCCAATAGAAGGTTCAATTATTTGTTCCACCCAATATGAGTTGGTGTTGCTTCTTTTTTCTCTCACCCATGCCACTAGCCTCCCATCATATGTCTCTTCACCATTAATTTCTTGCACACTTGCTGTGCTTCTCCCAGTTACCATTTCCAAAACAACAATTCCATAGCTATAAACATCCACCTTGGATGTGATAGGCAAGTTCAGAACCCACTCAGGTGCCATGTAGCCTCTGGTCCCTCTGATCATAGAGATGCTTGGATTGTTGGGGTTATTTCTGTTCAGGAGCTTAGACAAGCCAAAGTCTGCTAACTTTGGCTCATAATTGGAATCTAGAAGTATATTTTGTGGCTTTATATCACAGTGTAAAATCCACTCCAAGCATTCTTCATGCAGATATGCTAGAACTCTTGCTGTTCCAATTGCAATGTTATATTTCTTACTCCAATCAAGTTTGTTAGTAGAGAGATTTTCTGCCAAAGAACCATTCTCCATATACTCATACACCAACAACCTATGTTTTCCCTCAGCACAATATCCCCACATTTCAATCAAGTTCATGTGGTTAAGCTTTCCAATGATGCCTACTTCAGCAAGAAACTCCCCTTCTCCTTGTTTAGCATTATAAAGTCTCTTAATTGCTGCATGTCTCTGATCTGATAAAATACCTTTGTACACAACCCCTCCCCCACCTCTTCCAATCTCTTCACTGAATCCCTTTGTAGCCTTTTTCAGCTCGGAGTAGCTAAATTTTCTGAATCCCGTTGCTGTAAGATGGTAGGCCTGTTGATCTGCATCGGACTTTTGGCTGGTCCTAATTAGGAAGCACCAAATCACAGAAACGCAAACCATTTCAAAAGCTCCAAGTGCGGTAGCAAACCACATAAAAACACTCACAATTCGGTTTCCAGATGTTTTTATGTAATCTCTTTGAAGTTGAACTGAACAAACTCGATGATCATGTGCAGTGTCATTAGCAGATTCTTCGCCAGAGAAGCTATAACTTTTGGACACTCTCAAGTATGTTGCTCCTGGGAATCTGGGTGAACGCCTTCCATTGAGCAATTGCGTTTTGGTATAACACTTGAAGGTGATACCCTTTTTATCGTTATAGGAGTACTGAAACCCCTGACAACTGCAATTTTGCAAGCACAAATCTTCACAAGCACTGAAGTTACTAAATTGTATATAATAATTATCATACCCGTAAAATTCAACACCCCGCATCTCCAAGAAGGTAGACTCATTCCTATTGCAGGTGAGATCAAACATGGGTTTGCACCCATGAGACCAATCACTCTGGTTGTTCAATCTGTACCCTGGAAGACACTTACACTTTTTCCCACTCTTACCATCATAACCACACGTGCTGTTGGCTCCACAAACCCCATGAATCAAGCAACCATTAGTAATGGCTTGCCACGAAACATACCATTTCTCTGACACACTATTTCGACTATACACTCGGAAATTACCATCAGAATCCAATTTCAACCTTCTCTGAAGTACGGTGCCATAATCTGATGTTTTAGAAGTGAAGTTATCTGAGGAATGAAAGACCCCAAAAGAATTCAACACAGCAATTCTAGAGCTATTGAATAAAGTTCTACCAACATCCCAACTTACTCGCCAGGGACTTGGCCAGTAATTGCTGGAAACATCAGGGCCATCGTATACAAGACGAAGAATGTTATCATCGCCGAAAAACAGCTTGTAGAAACCAGATGAATGGTTAGTGTGGCTTCTTGAAGACACCAGTTGTGTGTATCTGGTAAGAGGCTGGCCAGGAACGAGCGTGTCGGTTGGAAAATCGAAACTTTGCCACAGAACGGTTCCTTGAAGCTTGCGCAACACTAGATTGCCATCATCTTTGAGATGCAACTCTACTGGGTCTAACGAATCGGTGTTTGAAGACCAAGCAGTGTTAAGAGAAGCATCAATCAAGAGTATGTTGCCATCGTGTGTTAGGGAAAGTTTGGAGCGTTTTCCGTTCACAGGTTGGTCACGGTTTGCCATCCATGTGACAGTGTTAGGGCTGTGAAAATGAGGCTCCGTGAACCATATTGCAAATGAATATGCGTTATGGCCAATGGCTAAGAAGCCAGCAGAGAAGATAGCATTTGGTGAGATGAGAATATGTTGTGGATTTTCCACAGAGAGGGAAGAACCCATTCTCAATGATGATGAAGAACGTGAAGGTTGGAAGGACAATAACGATGCTAGAAGAAAGAACGTGGCTAACAAAGTCATACTCATATTCAATGCAAGTTATTGGGTGTACTTGTTGAACTACCGTATAAGAAGACAGAGATGCTAATATATACTCAGTTGCACATCTAAAAGTTTTTGTTCAGTGGATCAAAAGTTCTGATGGCACATTTGTTGATATGCTTCTCATGAGATTTCACGTAAAAATGAGTTTCTATAAGTTAACAACCCTTTTTCCTGCACTTGATAAAGGAGAATGATACATTGAAAAAACCATAGATTTCCACATAACTCTTATGAAATTAAATGATATGAAAAAATATTAAAATAATAATACTGGGAGTTGTAATGTTGTTGTATAAAAAATGGGGGTTGTTAATATCATTATCCTCGATAAATGATGATCTTGGCATGGTTATTATTAATTTTTAATAAATGTGAGATGACATTTTAATGAAAATGAATGAGGAGTTTTGACTCATTTCTTCTTCCTTTTTATCCTATGCATATCCTCATTCCTTTCTCGGTGGTATCGATCTCACTCCTTTCTTTTATTTAGATGAGGGACGATTTCTTAATGTGGCACGTGATCACTATACGAGATTTCTTGATGTACTCTCGTCCTCTCTTTCCTTCCCTCTGGTATGGGGTTATTTTCTAGTTCAGATTGAGCCAAAAAGCCAAACATTCGTCCTCCTAGTTTAATTAAGCCAAGAGTCAAGCACTTCTCAAGCCAAGATCCAAGCGCTCCTCCACTCAAGTTCGTCAAAAATTCCTTCTACCTAAATTTGGCGTCTTTTATATTCCCTCAATAGTCCTTTTGCATATTTCAAAATTTTAATTCTTTAAAAAGAAAAAATTACCCTTTGCCTCAAAAACACCCCGTGTCATGTCACATTTGTCAAGAGGGATTATTTTTGCTTGTAAATGTCAAAGTAACATTTTTTCCTAAAAAGTAGAATAAAAAGTTTCACTGGTTTCACGTACAATGCCACACTCTTATGTGATCAATCCAGACCGTGACGTGATCAATCTAGACCGTGACATGCTAATGACAAACCCAAAAGTTGCATTTTAAGTAGATATTTAAAGTTGGAAGGTATCAAATATTTACATTTAATTGACGATAAAGGTAATGGCTAACAATAGAAGCAAACGATAGAGAGTAAAGTGAATGGTAGAGACGAAAGTGAGTCTTTTAGAGAATATTGCATGCGGTGGAGGCAACTATTAGAAAGGATGAGAGTGAGAAGTTAGTGGATCCTGAAAGGGTGGGGATGGAGGACCATCAAGCCACCGCAACTTTGGACTAAGAATATTGAAGAAGATAGAACTTACATTAGAGCATCCTTTTTTTAGAGTCTTTTTCATCTTCTTAGTCTTGTAAATTTGTATAGAGTGTATAAATTTGTAAATTTGTGTAAGATTTATTTGGGCTTGTATTTAAGCCATGTATTGAGCCTAGTAGAGTGGGGTAAAAATAAGATTACAGAGTCTGGTTAGGGTTAAACCATCCAAAGTTTTGGAGAGCCTTCAAAAGGAGCATAGACGACACCTACATGGCAAGGGAAGTGTAAATATCCAGTTGGATCAGCCACACGGAAGGTGTGAAGGACACTTGGCTACACCTAAATGGAGAGCATTCCTTCCTGATAAGGGTCATATTTCAGTAACATTTGATATTAAAAGATAAACACTTATGGATATTTATTGATAAAATAACTATAATTTAACCCCTAATTTATGAATTTAAATATTTTTACATATTTTGTGATTATAATATGAATAAGAACTATTTATTGTCAAATTTGTGTTAATTTTAGGATTCCAGGAGAAGATGGAGATGAAAGGACTAAAGGAGAATAAAAAAAGATGAAAAGAGAAAGCTAAAACATTGGAAACTCACTCAAATTCGCCTAAACAAGATCATTAGTGGAACTTGCCCAAAACTCGCCCAGGCGAGTTCACTCTAGTGAAGTTGGGTTTTTTCTCGTCAAATAGGTAATAACTCGCCTAGGCAAGAAGTCACTTAGCCCAAGCCCAACAAGGTTAAATATGAGGTGCAAGGCATGACCCTAAACATTATTGAGATCATTGGGGGAACCAAAGGAAGGAAATCCCCAAGGAGACCGCCGTCAAGGAGAGACGCTCTGAATCTTCTTTTCTTGTTGTCCATGTTTGTAATAGTAACCATGAGTGACTAATTCTTTCCTTTGGGATTAAGAGTAATTTGTTCAAACTCTTATGTATTGAGGTGATATTTATCTACAATATTTTAGTTCTTGATTGAAAGATTGCTATTATCATTTTATTCTCAAAGCTTGAATTATTCATGATTTTGATTCTTAGATTTGACTGGAAAGTACTTCTAAGAATTTGACCTAAATGATAATGCACTTAACATATTTGAATGTTAGGAATAGATTTGAAATGTTAATTGCTTTATAACATTTGTTCATAATGATAAAGAGTTTTTATAAATATGCGAGGAATCGAAATTTAGAAGATTCTCTTAATAATTTTTTATGCGAGGAATCAATACGAACCTCAATCTCAATTTTCTCAATTGAATCACACAAATATTTTACTATGCTTTATTTAAATTCTTGCAAATTCATCATACACTACAACTTTTACATATTGTTTTTATATTATACTTGAGAATTCAATTGTTCCTTGTGGGTTCAGTATTCGTATGACAAATTTATTATTTCTTACACAATACTTGCCATAAAATAGTCATCATTCTCCGATCACAAATCATCACTTGTAAACACATGAACGGAAAAGATTCTCTCCATTTTGAGAAAAACACTTCTAAACAACTTTTTAATTATAACTTTATTTTTTACTTAACCTTTTAAAAGTATCTAAATAAGAATTACTAACAATAAATATATCCACGATTTTAAATATCGTAATATTCTATCCCTATTAATAAATAAATAATTGAAATGTTTATATTCATTATTTCTCAATCCAGTAAAACTACTAGTTTAGTATCTATCTATTCCAAAATTTACTCCTTTAATTTTCTTACACGGACTATTTTTTGTTATTTTTAGTCCAAATTATTAAGTATGATATTTCACAAACTGAAACCATACACTTTGTTATAAAATACCAATTATTACAATAAGAATGTAAAAATATTATTATAAATATGTCTACGTATTTTTATATTTTAAAAATAGTAATCAATATTTTATTATTGTGAGTATTATTAAAACGATATAAATTTCAAGAAAGATAATTAATTACTATTTTTTCTTTTCTTTTTTCTCTATTTAGAATTGTATTAAGAAGTGCGTGTGTCAGAATTTAGTATTAGAAAAGTAAGGATGAAAATTAGAAAAATAAATAGTAAAATTATTATTAAATTTATTGTCTTTTTCTATGATTTTTTTTAATTTCTTACATTTATTTTACTAATAATATTATTTTTTAATTAAGATCAAAATAAACTGTTTATATTAAAATAGTTATTTAAGAATGTTACACAATCGATTATCTAAATATTTATTCAACAAAAACTAAACTTTATTAAAATATCAACTATCATATCTTAAAATAGGTAAATGCGGATTGACCAACCTCGCTTTTAGTCCGTTTTTCAAGGAATGCAAGTTTATTTTATTAGTCGGTCTTGCATAAGAGGTAGCCCGCAAGTCTGTTGACGAGTCTGTATAAGAAAAATATTTAAAAAAAAAAAATCATTAATTATAAAAAATCTGTTTCTACTCCTTAAAAATTAAAATTGTATCCATTTTTAATTCATTCAATTAAGATAAAAATATGAATTCAAGTGTATGAGGATTGTTAGAAGGTTTGAATAAAAATAATTAAAGTTTTATTTTGCATATATTTTTCCTCTCTCTCTCTATATATATATATATGTAAATGTATCAGAGTAATATCTTATCAAAATTTTGCTACAAAATATTAATGAAGATGACTAATTTTTTAACGAGTATCTTATTGAAATCTCTTCTTTATATTATTTTTTTTATTTATAAATTTTAAATGTCAGACTTTACTTAAAACTAAATCCATGGTCACTCTTAATATTATAACCTTTAGATGATTAAAATAAAACATTCTTTTTTTAGAACATTAAATCCATTTTTTTAAAATAAAATAAAATAAAGGTCACAATGCAATAATAAATGACTAAGGTATAATTTTTTTTTCTTAAAAATAAAATAATTATTTTTTTATTTATACGGGTCAACTCTTCCCGCCCCTTTGGCTCTGCGAGTTAAGCGAGATGAGTCTAAGCGTGTCAGTGAGTTATATTAATGAGCTCACCCCACAATTTTTAGTAACAGACTGTGGACTGACCGCTTGGTCTGTCCAACATTGTCATCTCTAATTATTATCGTTAAGTTAGGATAATACATAATTTAAGAAAACTTCACATTACCTTAATAAAAAAAACCATAAATTACAAAATATGTTTTTAAAGCTTGCAATATCTTAATTGAAATAACTCATAAAATGAACTAAACCTTGATACAAAATAATCATCAAAATTGAAAGAATTCAACCTACGTAACTTGTGTTTAAATAGACTCAGATCAATATGTTTCATTGCTTCTTGAATTTGTCTTGTTTTTAAAAACTATAATAATAAATTTTAGAAATTTGAAAATAATATATCTAACATTAAAATCCACGGATGCATATTTTATTTTATTTTTTATTTATTTATAGTTATTATATAAATTATCATAATTATTATTAATAATAGAAACAAACGAGAGGAACTTGAGTAACAGATAAAGTTTTAACCAATACATCAAATAATTTTTTTCATATTATAATTATTATAATTACTATTATACTTATTATCAATATTATTAATATAAATATTATTAATATTATTAATATCATTAATGTCATTAATATTATTAATTTTATTAATATTATATAAATTAATAACATAATTAATTATCATAATAATATTATTCATAATACTAATATCATTATTATTAATATTAATATTATTAATTTATAATGTTAATAGTATGCATACCTACCAACTCTAGCACGTAAATAATATTCATGAACTTCAGTTCATAGGTAATACTCATTAACTCTAGTTGTAAGTAATACCATCAACTTGAATGTGTAGGTTATTAGCTGCCAATTGGGGTCCGTATGTAATACTCACAAACTTTAGTCCGTAAGTAATATCCACTAACTTGAGTTCGTAGGTAATATCCACCCACCTAAGTCTGTAGGTAATACCTACCAACTCTAGTTCACGGGTAAATCTGGAAGTAATTTTGCATATCTTTTTTTATTTTTTTTCTTTTCTAATTATTTACGATTATTATTTATAATTATTATTTACTATTATTATTTATGATTATCATTTATGAATATTAGTTATCATCGTTGTTTATGAATATTAGTTATGATTATTATTTATAATTACTTATACTATAATATTATTTTTAATATTATGCATATAATTATTATGATTAATATTATTTATATTATTAAAACTATTAATATTATTTATATTATTAAAACTATTAATATTATTTATATTATTAAAACTATTAATATTATTAATATTTTTAATATTATAATTATATAAATAAAAATATTTATATTAATAGTAATATTGAATTTACTTATGAATATAGATTTATAGGTAAAATTTGTGGATAATGTAAAATTTACCTATGGATAGAGATCAGAGGATAATAATATACAGATAATGTTGAATTTACATACAAATTCAAATTTGTGGGTAATATTTCATAGATAATACTGAATTTATCTACGGATTCAAATTCGTGAATAAAAAGTCAGTAAATCTGATTTTGTTTTGTAGTGAATAGAGTTGTAGAAAGAAATTATTAAATAAAAACTACTTTTATAGACAAACAAATTAATTATTATATTAATTAAATTAGATACTATTTTATAGATTAAAAAAAATTATTATTATCTAAATCAATTTTTATTATTAGAAAATAGTTTCTAAATTGGTTTCTAAATAGTTAACAAAGTTTTAGTGGATAAATAATTAGATATATTAAAAACTATTTATTAAAAAAAAAAATAGAAATCAATTTAGATAACAATGATTATTTTAGTCTCTAAAATAATATCTAATTTAGTAAATATAATAACTAATTATTTTTTGTCTCTAAAATTAATTTATATTTAATAATTTGCTTATAGATGAAACTATTTTAGATACCAACAATGTTTTAGTTTATAAAATATTATTAAATTTAGTTAATATAATAAATAATTATTTTTATTTAATAATATTTGTTAATATGTTAATTATTATGATAAAAAGTATTGAAAAATCTTAAAGTTCAAATACTTAAACTGAATTGTTTACTTTATTAAGGAGTTAACTTAAAAGAAAAATTTATTGGTTACATAAAATCGTTTTTAAGATTAATTCTTCCATAATTATATTTAATGTTATTTCATAAATTTCTAAATCAAGTCAACGTCCACAATAAATGACCTTAAATAATTATGACGATGATGAGAATGCAGACTTTGGAAACTAGTGAAGCCCATAAATTTGAAGAATGACTTTTTCATTTTTTAATTTTGTAAGAGAATCGCTTTTCGTAAGCAACATTTGTCTTTACTGTTCCCTCAATTGCACGTTGTGAAAAGTTGACAACATAGATTTTGAAATCAAATTGTATAAATTTATTCCACTGTATTTTCAGAAGTAGAAATATAGAGAAAATAAGAATTAATTAAGAAAAAAAAGTGAAGAAAAAATGTTACAGGTCATATAGTTAAATATTGAAGTTTTAAAAAAAATAAAAATTTAAGTTTTAATTTAACATCATTTATAGGTTTTTACTTTTTTTTTTTCTTAAAAAGAATATTTGTATTGATCAAAGTTTTATACACAAATATTTCTTATATTTCATTCTTGCTATACACAAATAAAAAAAATTCATTTACTCAATCTTTAATAATAGGCTTAAATATAATTTTATTCTTTATTAAAAAATTACTTGGTCTCTTATAAATTTTTCCTTAAATCTCGGTTTCTAATTTTGTATTTGTTTCGTGTTATTAAATCACCCATCACAAAATATATCATAATATAATAAAAATATGTATAGATTGTTGTGCTAACAAAATTTGAAGGACCAAAATATAAATTTTAAAAATATTAAAAAAACACTAAAAGAGTAAACATAATGATAGAGATAATATAAATAAATAAATTTTTAGAGATCGAATCAAAATTTGTAAATATTTCAACAGCTAAAAGTTAAGAAAATTCTTGCTAGGGACTAAATGTGAAATTCATGAATTTTTTAGGGACTAAGAAGTATATTTTAGTCTATTAAATATTATTTGAGTAAATTTACTTTCAAGAAACTACTCTAGAAAATAAAAGAATATAATAATTAATTACCAATACATGTATTTGAGAATAATTATGTATCTTTTGGTATAATGTAACATTTTACACGGAGTTAGTTTTTTTTTAACTTCTTATCTTATTTTTGAAGATAAATCAACATTTTTAATTTTATAATTTCAATTAATCCTCGTCTTTTACTTGAAGAATGTAAGTGAACAATTTCAGTACAAGTTATTCAAATTTTTTTTTTTCATTATTTACAGATTTATAACTGTTAATTCTATTTTTTAAAATTAGTATGAAACTTTCCTCATTCCTTAAATATTGAGTTAACATTGATTTTCAAGTAGTTAAGATATTTCTCTTATTTACATCAAGGAAGGATTGTGGATGATTTTTCTAAGTTATTATATTATTATTTAAGAAATCCCTTAAACCTTTTTTATAACTTAACCACTGTACAGTCTATAGTCGTTTTATAAAATAAAATATTATAATAAAATAATAATTTTTTAAATGTCAAATAAATGAAATTGGTTTCAAAGCATCACTATTCAATAAGTTGAAAACTAAAAAAAAAAACATTTTTTATCCATATCATTCCTTGAAAAGAGTTAGAAGAAAACAATGAGAAGAATGCAGAAGAACTTTAAAAAAGAAATGGTCAAAACCTTGGAGCTTGACTTTGCAGGAGCCATAAATCGAATGAAGGTATTGCTATCATTGTCTGATACGTTACCCTTGTATCCATGCAAAATACTAATTCATAGTTAACCCATTCACAATTTTGTCCACCCTTTTTGTTTTTGTTTTTTTGAGAATCCAACACTATTATTGGTTCATTTTCTTCAATTTTATATTTTTTCAAGACTTGTACTATATAATTTAAAACCCGAGTTCTGTTAATATAAGAATGTGAAAAAATATAGTTGATTACATAAATATCCAAATTATAATAGTGAAAATATTTAAACATACATAAATATCCCCCTTGGCACATCATAAAAAAATATATACCAAAAAGATAATGTGATATGGCATGCGACAGAAAAAGATAAAATAAGAATGTATTTAATCAATTATAACAAACGTAAATTTCAGAAAATCATAGTTTTTGAAATAATCTGTTAATATCAAATGTAATTGATTATTTTTTAGCAAAAATTCTTTTTCTAGAAAAAACATTTCTAGAATAATCTATTGAACCTCTCTTAATCGATTGATTATCTTAGAAAACAAATAAATAGTTGATTTTATGATAAACTTAATCTGTTATAACACATTTTAATCCATTAATTTAATATTGTAATTGGTTATTATGGATTTAACAGATTAAAGGAAAAGTAAAATTCACACTTTAAACATTGAAACTAACTTAACCAATTTATTTAATCATTTAAGCGTAGTACCAATCAAACAACAATTGCAAGTATAGAAAACTTCATCACCAGATTCCCCATTATTCTCAACCTTCAGCCTCTTAAACTTTCTCTTTATGCTCTCAAGAACAAGATGAACATTCTCCGAAGTGTCATTGTGCTCTTTGTCTTTCTCAGTTGATAGATGTATTGTCCAACTTGACAGGTAAAGCTCGTTCAAATTGAAAGAGTTTCTCATACTTTTCTTGTGCTGGAGTTTCTTCTGCTTGTATAGGGTCTTGTTGTTCCTTTGGTGTAGGCATATTTCCTTCATGGTTGCCCTCTTATAGAGTGCAATTTCTTCAATTTTATTTGAAGGGTGCATAACAGTTGTAGTTTCAACTCCATAGTGTTCAAACACTCTAAATGGAAGATGGTGAACGCGCAACCCTTTTGCCTTAAGCATTATTTCAGAAATTATTGTTGGCAAATACAATTGAATGCTTTAAAGGTATATATGAGCAATATGTCATCTATAGGTACAATTTTCTTTAGAAGGGAAGAGTAGGGGTTAAACAAAAACTTAGTTCTTTTTATAACTGATGAAATAATATAATGTCAAGTAGATTATCTAGCGGGGCATCTAATAGATCGTTTAGAAGAAATGTTCTTATTGGACGATTTAACAAATAGTCTATTAGTATGAATTAAAACATAAGCAACATTTGTTGGGTCTATTAGTGTCTAAGTTTAAGAGGGGAGGGGTGAATTGAACATATAAAATTTTCGCAAATGCAAACAGTTTTTAGTATATCAGAGGAAAAAGAACAGATTGTTTTTAAAAGAAACAAATTGATTCTTCAGAACAGTCTAACACAATTTGAACTTGTTCAGATTAAAATTGCAATCAAACAGAGAGATATAAAAGAATCAGATTGGTTAGCTTTTACCAGCTTGAAGAATACAGATTATGCCAAGAAATCAATCAAGTTCATTCAACACAAGGTTTCAAAGGGAATGAATCTTTGTCAGGATTTAATGAATAAGACTATTTGTTCTTAAACCAATTAAAACCTCATATACAAACACTTTGTTAGTGATTAGAGAACTTTAACAAATAAGGAAGAACAGTTTTTATTAAACCCAGAATTAACAGATTTGATTTCAAAAGAATAGATTTAGTTCTTGACAGAATTAAGCAAAACCAGAAACGAGTGCAGGGATGAGAGGAAAAGACAAGCAAGTTTTTATACTGGTTCACTCATACAGAGCTACATCCAGTTTCACCTTACTCCAAGGTGGAATCCACTAAAAACAGTATCAATCACTTACAAACACAACATTTCTTGAACACCACAAGAACAATACAACCAATGCTGAAAAACCCTATTTCAGCACACCTTGCACTCCAAGAAACCCTATCAAGGAGTGACTAACACTTACACCTTTACAAACCAGAATAAAGGAAAGATAACACCTGAAAAGAAGATGCAAGAACTCAAAACTAGTAGTTCAATTTGCTGCAGAACTGCACCAGCACCTTCACCAAGATCAAAGTTTTCCTAGAACAAGCTCACTTGAAAATCCCTTTGGAAAACCTTTCAAAAACTCTTTTCAGTCCTTCTTCTCACATAGAAAGTGTTTAATCTCTGTAAAAACCGGATTTTTCAGCATCCTTTCATGTGAGAGAAGCTTTTCTTTATATAGAAAACAATTTCTAACTTCTTTTCAAAAAATAGTTGAAAAGCGGTTATGAAAACAACAGATTCAGTTTTAAACAAAACAGATTTATTTTAGGAAAACTGCCAACTCAGCTAACTGAAATAACTGACTGAGTAGTACCTATGGTGCCCTAACCAACTTTCGAAAATCCTTTCAGCACACAAAAAATAAACCTATTCTTTTACAGAGAAACAAATTTATTTTTGTGCAGTATCCTGATTTTTGGAGAGAACTCTAAAAAGCTTTTGGAAAAACTCTTAACCACTTCAAGTGCTTGATCTATGCTTGGTTAGGCATCTAGGATAGGTCATGTAGCAAAAGGCATCCTTGAATACACACAACCCTAGAGTACAAGATCATCTAAGACACATTGCAACCTACAAAGCAAAACTAGCTAACATCTACATCAAACACACTAAGGCAAGGTTGAGATTAGCTTCATCCATCTTCAACAACATCAAGAGTAATTGAGAGATCAACACAAGAGTTTATCTTGGTTCACCCAACCTTGGACTACGTTCAATCCCTTTAAGCATATGCTAAGAGCTTCAACTAACCAACTGGTTCAAAATAAGTATTCACACTGTTTTAGGTTACACCCACCTATCCCTGAGATGAAGAACACTGATAAACATATTACATTAATATTTCATATTAAAAGATAAATACTTATCAATATTTATTGATAAAATAACTATAATTTAACCCCTAATTTATGAATTTAAACATTTTTACATATTATGTGATTATAATATGAATAATAACGATTTATTCCCAAATTTGTGTTAATTTAGGATTCTAGGGGAAAATAGAGATGAAAGAGATAAAGGAGAATACACAAGATGAAAAGGGAAAGTTGGAATGCTTAAAACTCGCCCAAACTTTCTCGAGCCAAATCACTCCAAAGGAACTCACCCAAGTGAGCCCAATCTCACCCAAGTGCAATATTTTAGTAATATTTCATATTAAAAGATAGATACTTATGGATATTTATTGATAAAATAACTATAATTTAACCCCTAATTTTTGAATTTAAACCTTTTTACATATTTCGTGATTATAATTTGAATAAGAACGATTTATTCCCAAATTTGTGCTAATTTCAGGATTCTAAAGGAAAATATAGAAGATGAAAAGGGTAAGTTGAAACGCTCAAAACTCTCCCAAACTCGCTCAAGCCAGATCACTCTAGAGGAACTCACCCAATCTCGCTCAGGCAAGATCACTCCAAAGAAGTTGAGCTTTTTCTCGTCCAACTCACCAAACAAGTTGTAGCTCGCCTAGGCAAAAAGTCACTTAGGGCAAGTCCAATTAGGTTAAATATGAGACATGAGGCATAATCCTAAACATCATTGGGAGAATGGAAGGAGATAGAAGACCCTAGAGGAGGTAGTTGTCAAGGAGAAACACCTTGAATCTTTTTTTCTTGCTTTCCATGCTTGTAATGACCATCATGAGTGACTAATTCTACTCTTTGGGATTGGGAATAATATGTTCAAACTCTTATGTATTGAGGTGATATTTAAACATAATATTATGCTTTTGATTGATGATTTGTATTTTCATTTTATTCTTAACACTTGTTTTTTTTATGATTTCGATACTTAGATTTGAATGAAAAGTATTTCTAAGCATATGATCTAAATGATAATGCTTAACATATTTGAATGCTAGGAATAGATTTGAAATGTTAATTACTATCAACATCTACTTGTAACAATGAGGAGTTTTTAAAATATGCAAGAAATTGATATTTAGAAGACTATCTTAATAATATAGGCATCAACATCAATCAAAGATGGAATATTATTATGCTTTTCAAAATACAAAAGAGTTAGAAGGATGAACCCCAATCCAATTTTCCTTCTTGAATCAAACAACTCTTTAATTTGCTTTATTTACATTCTTGAAATCTCATACACAACAAACATCCAACAAACTCTTACTTATTGTTTTCTATTTAGTGAATTTTATACTTGAGAATTCAACTATTCCTTGTGGGTTCGATATCCATCCTTAGGGACAAATTAGTACTTCTGGCACAGTACATTTTCCATAAAATAGTCATCAAACACTCGAAAAAATAATGAACACTCCCAACGAGAGTACAAAGAAAGCTCACACGGGAATAACTTCATAAGTGAAGGATTACAACCGTTTCACACTCAACCCATAAAACTTAATATATTCAAAAAGATTACAATGTGTCTTTTTGTTTATTGGCTTCCTTGCTTTCATTCTTCCATTTAGTCTATTTATAATTCTTTATATTTTTTTCTATGGTATATGATTTTTTTACGATTAGATATTACAAAATCTTTATATCTTCAATTTTTTTTCGTGCTAGATGCTCAAAACATAAAGTCTAGAGTTGCAATCTTCTTATTTGTTTTTTTTTCGATTTTTTTAAGAAACTAATTAAAAATTATTTGCAATTTTATGGGTAGTATGAACAAATCAAAACATAATCAGAAAGTCATTTCATTCTTGATACCACATGATACTAAAATAGAACATTTTGATATTTTCAATTTATTCAAATTGTTTTCGTTTAAAGAAGATTTAGATATATTGAAGAAGATATTCATAACACTTATTCAAACAAAACTGTTTAGGAAAATATGAGTTTTAAAAGATATATGAAACCCAGGAATGAACAAAGTATTTGTGCTGATTCAAATCTTTGCGCTTTTAGGCATAAAAGCTCTTTGATTGAATACGTTTCCAGTACATATATGATTCTAGAAGATTTTTGTTAACAATTGTAATTAAAACTCGTTACTCTTTCAACATGTTTGTCAAATCGTTTAATGTAAGTAGAACTGTAGAGGCTTGAAGGGTCTACTATGTTGTATTACAACTTTAAAATGTTGATAGATCATACCTGATACAAGAAAACTATCTTGTTAATTATCATAAGAAAAAATAAGAACATAAAATTCACATATGATATCCTGGTCAAAAAACCCATCTAATAGACCATTAGAAGATGACCGTCTAACACATCACTAGAAGATGACCATTTGCAACTACAAAAACACTGCTTAGATATTTTAATATACAAGTAAGCCATTCAAGCAACTTTTGTTATCATCAAAATATAAAAATATGACTCATAGACCATTTAGAGTTCATCAAACTGTCTAGGGACTTAATAGATCATTCGGGGTTTCAACATCATCTTTTGATAAAAACCCACAGTATTACAAAGGCTAACATCTTCTCATCGAACTTCGTTCTACCAATTTTTAAATATTTGACATTTTTGCCTTGGATGACAGTTGGGTCCCTTAAACAATCAAAAGACAACAATTTTGTTAAAATTTTCTATTCCAAAGGAAGCAACCCCACTTCCAATTTTAGCCCAAAAATATTAGCCTAAAATACAAATTAAGAAGAATTTTAGTGCCTTTTACCTTTGAAAGAAAAACTCCCCACATACAATAGAGTTTGGATTAGAAGGCTCTAACCATGTTAGGGTAATACTTTCTCTAAATTTCAACAAAAGTCTTTAGACCTTGACTACTTACCAATTCTAGAAAAGTAAAGTCCTCACATATGAAGAAATCTAGGAGTAAAAACTTGTGTGTGAGTTTCCTATCACACAATAACCTTTTGTATTCTTCCCTTGATTCCTTGATCGTCACTAAAATATCCTTCAATTGAAGCTAGAAGTCTAAAGGATGCATGATTTAAGATGTTAGTATATTAAGATTCTAGACGGTTCTATCGGTTTCTTGGTTTGAAAGCCTAAACATTTTTATGATAATAAAAATTATAAGGTGTGTTATGTTTAGTAATAAAGGCCACTCATGTGAAGAATTAGAAGATCTTAATTATAGAAGATGAACAAAGACTCACTAGATGATCTTACAATACAAAATTCTATTAGACAATGTAGTTAAGACCATTAGACGATCCTATCTTGGTCTTAGTTTTGTACAAATATCTAAAGTGCTTATATAATATAAGAGGAACATTCAAAACAAGGAACACTATCCAAAAAGATAATCCATATGAGAAGATGCGTCAGATGATCCCGAAGAACTAGATCATACGCTTTTGATAAAAAGGTCTCGTTAGACGATCTTATTACTCACGGATATATCAGAAGGTCTCGCAAGACGGTCCCAAAGGAATAACTAGATAGAGAAACCAATTTCACAAAGAAAGCTCAAGTACACAATGATTTATAATTTCATAAGATGTTGTTTGAAGCATGCTCAATATATATTATCACTTGGTCTCCTACTCATAAGACAATCTCCTATATCAAGGAAATGTCCATATTGAACTCTTACATTTTTGGAATGTTTTATGACATTTCTCTTATGTTTTTAAATCTTATTTGACATGTTTAAATCATAGAAAACACTATTTTAAAATAAGATATATGATTAAATCATTTTGGAAAGTTTTCGTATTTGGGAGTGTAACACAGTGCATACTGAAAAACTTATACTATGTGCTTCAATGATTTGTGAATGAAAAACACTTTCCATATTGATTATAATTGTTTTTGAATATAAATGTGCATTTATGATTAAGTCTAAAACTGTATTGGAAAGTTTTCAAATGAACAATGCTTTAACTAGAAAGTTTTTGTAAAATAAAGCACACACATTTCTGTTGAATTAAGTGTGATCAAAAGCTTTGAAGAATCAAAATCCTAGTGTTTGATGGCAGGTTGAAGTTGCTGCCGTGTTTAGAGTAGGATCTAGGTAGTTTATCTGTGTAATCCACTCTTTGTTGAATCTAAAGCTAAAGTGTTTTCAAATCTTTTAAGTTTAAAGTGTTTTTCAAACTAAGTGAAAAACAACCTGTTTTTTTGTCGAAACAACCAATTGTTTTACTCTTAGGTGTTTTTGAAAAGGTTGAAAACTGTTTTGGTTAGTTGACTTGCTGTCAAACCAAAAGAATCGATTGTTTCGTGCTTTCAATCGATTGTTTGTTTAAAATCCTAACATAATCTGTTTTGTTAGTTGAGTGTGCTTTAAATGATTTTCAAACTAAATGTGCTCCTGTTTTAAATGCTTTGACCAATCTTTGAAAGTTATAAATAGTTTGTTTATGTTTTGTAACAAACAAGAAAAGAGAAAAACAGATTTGAGTTTTTCAGAGATTGCTTTCAAGATTTGAACTTTCACTATTCAACTTTGGTTTTCTCAAGAGAGAGTGGAATAGGATTACATCTGTATTGATTTCAGTTCATTCTGTAACAAGTGTAATTCGTTCTGAATACTTTGTAAATTCTGGTGTTGTAAGCCAAGGAGTGTTGTGTGCTCTTGAGGTTGTCAAGATCAACTTTCTTGGTGTGTGCTGAGCCAAAGGAAGTGTGTTTCTTGAGGGGATCAAGGTCACTTCTATGGTGGTTTTGTGTGTAATCTGTAATTGATTGCTTAGTGGATTGCCCAGTGGATTCTGGGGACTGGATGTAGCTTTTGGTTTAAGAGTGATCTAGTATAAAATGTTTCTGTATCTCTTTCTTCCCTTGAAGTCATTTAAATTCAGTTGTTGTTGATTTCTGGTATAAACAACCGATTGTTAACAACCGATTGTTTTTCTGGTGCTTTGCTGTTTTGTTCTTTGTTTCTTGGCTAACTGAATTCCTAATCTGGTTTCTTGCAAAGAATTTCATTCTAGCTGAAAAAGTTTTCGAAAACCCCCTTTAAACAATTCACCCCCCTCTCGTTTAAGGCCATATATTCTAACAATTGGCATCAAGAGCTTGGTACTTGAAAAATACTCAAGTTTAATCCTAAAATCTTTTTTCAATGGTTGGAAAACTATCTTTTGAGGAGGGTGCTTCAATCAACAAACCACCTTTGTTCTGTGGTTTGAACTATAAGTATTGGGAGGCTAGAATGAAAATCTTTGTTCAATCCATTGATCAAGGGATTTGGGATGCAATTGAAAATGACCATTTCATTCCAATGATTAAAAGGAATGGATCTTTTATTAAAACACCTTGGTCCCAATGGACTAATGAAGAAAGTGAAAAGGCCAAGTTTGATTGCAGTGCCAAAAATATAATAACATCTGCTTTGGATTCTAAAGAATTTTTTAGGATCTCAAAATGTGAATCTGCTAAGGAGATGTGGGATACACTCAAAGCAACTCATGAGAGTACCACTGATTTAAAGAAATCAAAGACAAGAAGAAGAAGGAGGAAGAATAAAAAAGGTCTTAATCTATGCTTCATGGCCAAAAAGGAAGATGATTCTAGCAGTGTAAGTTCCTCTAATTCTTCAAATGCTGAAAATTACAGTCAATTGCTTCAAGCTTTTCAAGAAACACATGAAGAAGCTAACCGATTGGCTCTCTTGAACAACCGGTTGAAGGGAATGAACAACTGGCTTGAAAACAGAGTCAAATCGTCGGAAGAAGAATTAGAAAATTGAAAAACAGATCTTGAAATCCTTTACACAAACTCTTCTTGCAAGTGTGACACTCTTATTTGTGAAAATTGTGAAAATCTTGAAAAGAAAGTTCATTATCTTGTAAAGAATGTGGATAAGCTTTCATAGGGTAAATCCAACTTTGAGAATGTCTTGGCATCTCAAAATTGTGTTTTTGGAAAAGCTGGATTAGGTTTTAATCCACAAAACAAGCAAGACAAGTTTTCAAAGTCTTTTTCGAAACTGCTAGAAAAACAATCGATTGTTCTGTCGAAACAACTGGTTGTTACATGCTTCTATTGCATGAAAAAAGGCCATTCTGTCAGATTTTGTAAAATTAGGAAATATTTTGTTCCTAAAGGCATTATGAAATGGATTCCTAAAGATTCTGGAGTTTCCAGTGATGAATATAAATCAAAAAGACCCACATTTAAAAGGGGACCAAATCTTTGTACTTGAAATTTCACTTTGTAGGGAAATTTGATGGAGAGTATGCAGTAGTGGTATCTGGACATTGGTTGCTCAAAACACATGACAGGAGATAAATCAAAGTTTGTGAGCATCACCTTCAAAGAAGAAGGCCATGTAACATATGGAGATAACAACAAAGGAAGAATTCTTGGAAGAGGCTATAGGAGATAAGAGTATCTTGATCATTCATGATGTCTTGTATGCAGAGGGACTAAAGCACAACTTGCTCAGCATTAGCGAACTATGTGACAAAGGCTATCAAGTAATCTTCAAGACAAACTCTTGTGAAATCTGCCTTCCTAACTCAAAAGAGGTAATGTTGATTGGTAAGAGAATCAACAATGTCTATCTCTTGGATATTTCTTCTCCTTGTTCTATAGGTTGTGCATGATGAATCTTGGTTATGGCATAAAAGAATTGCTCACATTCACATGAATCACTTAAACAAATTAATCTCAAAAGATCTTGTGATTGGGTTGCCCAAGCTTAAGTTTGAGAAGGACCACATATGTGAAGCTTGTCAAAAGGGGAAACAAGTTAAAAATTCTTTCAAAATTAAAAATGTTGTTTCATCTTTAAAACCCCTTGAGCTGCTCCATATGGATTTGTTTGGACCTTCAAGAACAATGAGTCTTGGTGGCAACTATTATGCTCTTGTTATTGTGGATGATTTCTCTAGGTACACATGGACTCTCTCCTTAGAATCAAAGAGTGATGCCTTCGCTGCCTTCAAAAAGCTTGCTAGAAGGTTACAAAACACAAAAAACAACAACATTGGTTCTATAAGGAGTGATCATGGAGGGGAATTTCAAAATGAGAAATTCAGCAAATTCTGTGAGAAGATGGGGATCCTACACAACTTCTCTGCACCAAGAACTCCTCAACAAAATGGTATGGTGGAAAGAAAGAACAAATCTCTTGAAGAGTTAGTAAGAACCATGCTAAGTGAATCCTCCTTACCTAAGTTTTTTTGGGCTGATGATGTTAGCACCTCTTGCTATGTGATGAATAGATAGCTAATAAGGCCAAATCTTGAAGAAAACTCCCTATGAACTCTTCAATGGAAGGAAGCCAAACATTAGTCACCTAAGAGTGTTTGGATGCAGCTGCTTTGTTCTGAATAATGGAAAGCAAAACCTGGGAAAGTTTGATGAAAAAGATTATCTTGGAATCTTTATTGGCTATTCCCTAAATAGTCATGCATATAGAATCTACAACAAGAGGCTCATGAATGTAGAAAAATCTATTCATGTGGTCTTTGATTAAGTTGATCACAAAAGCATTCAAGTTTCAAAGAACAACAGAGAAGAGGATGAGCAGAACATCAATCAGGAGAAGCTGGACTGCTGGGCAGAAAAACAACCGGTTGATTCATCGAAACAACCAATTGAAATTCTGCAGCAGAGTGAGTTACCTAAAGAATGAAGAATACCAAAAGATCTGTCAGTGGAGAAAATCATTGGGCAGATAAATGAGGGTGTTTCTACACGTAACTCTATCTCAAACTTCTGCAGACACACTGCTTTTGTTTCTCAAGTCGAACCAAAGTCTATTGAAGAAGCTCTTAAAGATGAAAAATGGGTGCAAGCTATGCATGAAGAGCTGAATCAGTTTGCTAGGAATGATGTATGGTTTCTGGTTCCTAAAACAGCTGAGATGAACATCATTGGATCTAAATGGGTTTTCAGAAACAAGCTTGATGAGGCTGAAGTAATTACAAGGAACAAGGCAAGGCTAGTTGCCAAAGGCTACAATCAAGAGGAAGGGATTGACTATGGAGAAACCTTTGCCCCTGTTGCAAGATTGGAAACTGTGAGGTTGCTGCTGGCTTTTGCTTGTATGAGTGGATTCAAACTCTTTCAAATGTGAAGAGTGCTTTTTCTCAATGGCTTCATCAATGAAGAAGTGTATGTTGAGCAACCATCGGGTTTTGAAGAACATCAACATCCTAATCATGTTTTTAAGCTGAAAAAGGCATTGTATGGGCTTAAGCAAGCTCCAAGGCAGTGGTATGAGAGGCTTAACAATTTCCTTTTTGTCACATGGTTATGAAAGAGGAATGATTGACAAAACTCTCTTCATCAAGCCAAATTCTGAAATTATCCTTGTGCAAATCTATGTTGATGACATCATCTTTGGTGCTACACAAGATAATTTGTGTGAAGAATTTGTGGCAGCTATGCAAGGTGAGTTTGAAATGTCTATGATGGGGGAGCTTTCTTTCTTTCTTGGATTGCAGGTCAAGCAAACAAAGGATGGAATCTTTCCATGCCAATCAAAATATTGCAAATAAATTCTCAAGAAGTTTGAAATGGAAAGTTACAAGGAAGCAAGCACACCTATGCCTTCAAGCTGTTATATGGATGCAGATGCTTCTGGAAAAGGGGTAGATCAAACAAAATACAGAGGTTTAATTGGTTCCTTACTCTATCTCACAACAAGTAGACCGGATATCATGTTTGCCGTATGTTTTTGTGCAAGATATCAAGCAAATCCAAAGGAATCTCACTTCAAAGCTGCAAAAAGGATTCTTAAATATCTCAAAGGAACAACCAATGTTGGTCTATGGTATCCTTCTCACTCTCCTATACACTTAATTGGTTATTCAAATTCTGATTTTGCAGGGTGTAAGCTAGACAGAAAAGCACCAGTGACATTTGTCATCTTCTTGGATCAAGCCTCATCTCTTGGCATAGTAAGAAGCAAGCTTGTGTGGCTCTTTCTACTGCAGAGGCTGAATACATTGCTGCTGTGCACAAATTCTCTGACTTAAACAGTAACTTGCATATTTTGGATTGAAGATCAGCAAGGTTCCTTTGCTTTGTGACAACACAAGTGCTATAAATCTCACCAAAAAGTAGATTCAGCATTCAAGAACTAAGCACATTGAGATTCTCCATCACTTCATACAAGATCATGTGAACAATGGAGACTGTGAAGTGAAATTCATTGAAACAAAACTGCAACTGACTGATATATTCACAAAACCTCAACCAAAAGAAAGGTTTTTCTTCTTAAGAAATGAGTTAGGCATTCTTGACTCTCAAAATGTCTCTTAAAACTATTCTTTAATTCTATTTTGTGAAGACAAATAGGGGGAGAATTGGTTGGTTTTTGTGTTGTTTGCCTTTTATAATATGTTTCAAACTGTTAAAATCTCTAAAAAATTCTGAAATTAAAACAGTTTTCTGCTTCTGCT